>NC_086101.1:13551550-14156550 GCF_963921235.1 Mobula hypostoma | reverse complement strand
GGCTGGCAGGCAGGACCAGGCTGGAGTCTTCAGGCTTGAGGCTAGAGACTAGAGGCGAGGCTTGGCAGGAGGCAGGAGGCAGGAGGCTGGAGTCTTCAGGCTTGAGGCTAGGCAGGAGGCTGGAGTCTTCAGGCTAGAGGCTAGGCAGGAGGCTGGAGGCAGGAGACTTGAGGCAAGGCTTGGCAGGAGGCTGGAGGCAGGAGACTTAAGGCGAGGCTTGGCAGGAGGCTGGAGGCAGGAGACTCGAGGCGAGGCTGGAGGCAGGAGACGATGTGAGGCGAGGCTGGAGACAGGAGACAAGGCGAGGCGAGGCTGGAGGCAGGAGACTTGAGGTGAGGCTTGGCTGGAGGCTGGAGGCAGGAGACGAAATGAGGCGAGGCTGGAGACTGGAGGCAGGAGACTGGAAGCTCCTCCTTGGCAGGGTGCGGATCTCCACCCGACAGAGGCAGGGGACAGGAAGGGACAGAACCAACCGCAGGTAATGGCAAGACGTCCTGGCTTACCCGACGGAGGCAAGGGACAGGAAGGGAGCTAGGTACGGTGTGGCTCCAGGACAAAACAGCAAGTCAAGGCTTCAGGCAATACAAGGCAAGACAGAACTTCTGGCGAGGTGAGAGTTACCGGCAAGACAAGGCAGGGCTTCAGGCATTGCAAGGTGAAATGAGAACTTCAGGCGAGGCAAGAGTTACCGGCAAGGCTTCAGGTGAGGAAACAGAAGGCAGAGGAAGGGATACAAGGAGTAAGGACAAGAACAATCCAGCAGCCATGCCCTGGTCTCAAGGTAACATTGTATTTATGAAGGTATTTATGTAGCCAGCCCCAACGAGCATCAGCTGCCTCAATTAGAGCTCAACAAGAACAGAAACAGGGTAGACAGGAATACCTGGAGCAAGGGTCGATGGACCGGACCATGAACCAGAATACAGACTTCACGGACTGGACCGTGACACAAAGTGAGCATCAATCCTGTGCTGCGTACTGTGCAGTATCCCCTGCCACAAATAGAAGACATATTTGCACCTTTGGCAGGAGGGGAGAGGTTTTCAATGGTTGACTTGTTACAAGCGTATCTGCAAATGGTGATTGAGGAGTCAAGCAGGAAGTTCATCATAATCAACACTCACAAGGGACTGTACCAGTACAATCATCTTGTCTTTGGCATCGTATCTGCTCCAGCAACTTGGCAAAGAGCAATGAACCAAGTGCTCCAAGGTATCCCAGGAACACAATGTTACCTTGATGACATCATTCTGACTGGCAAGAATAATGAAGAGCACCTCCAGAACCTTGGGAAAGTGCTTACCAGGCTGAGTGAGTTCGGTCTGCGTGCAAAGAGAGAGAAATGTGTTTTTTTTTCAAGAATTAAATCTCATATTGTGAACAGGTCATTGATAAGCAGGACTTACATAAGTCACAAAAAAAAAAACTGAATTAGTGCTGCAGGCACCCAAACCAGAAAATGTGTCACAACTCGGGTCATACTTGGGCCTTGTAAACTACTACCACTGGTTTCTCCCAAGCACTGCTACAGTGCGGCATCCATTGAATGCACTGTTGCAGAAAGGATCAAAGTGGGAATGGTCAGAAAAATGTGAAAGAGCATTCAAGGAAGCAAGGAACTAATAACATCAGATGAACTGCTCACACATTATGACCCACCTCTGCCCATCACAATGGCATGCAATGCGTTCATTATGGCACTGGAGCTATTTTGTCACACACGATGAAAGATGGATCTGAACGCCCGATTGCATTTGCTTCAAGATCACTGACAAGCACAGAACACAGCCTTGCACAGGTCGACTGAGAGGCTCTTAGCCTAGTATGGTGAATAAAGAAGTTCCACCATTACCTCCATTGACTAGTTTACTCTAGTGACAGACCACCGGCCCCTTGTGTACATTTTCAATCCCAGGAAGGAAATCCTGGTGATGACTGCTACCCAGTTACAATGGTGGACCCATTTCCTAGAAGCCCACTCTTATAGCAATATCCTTGCAGGTAGGTTTGCTAGCATGGTTCGGGAGGGTTTAAACTAATTTGTGAGGGGGGTGGGACCCAGAGCGATAGAGCAGTGAAAGAAGTGCATGGAGTTAAGCCAGATCTAACATACAGAGAGGCTTTGAGGAAAGAGAAGCAGAATAAACGGTGTAAAGAGAGTAAGTTAGAAGGGCTGAAATGTGTGTACCTCAATGCAAGAAGCATCAGGAACAAAGGTGATGCTTGGATACATACATGGAATTATGATGTAGTGGCCATTACAGAGACTTGGCTGGCACCAGGGCAGGAATGGATGCTCATATTCCTGGATTTCAGTGCTTTAAAAGGGATAGAGAGGGCGGAAAAAGGGGACGAGGGGTGGCATTACTGGTCAGGGATACTATTACAGCTACAGAAAGGGTGGGTAATGTAGCAGGATCCTCTTTTGAGTCAGTATGGGTGGAAGTCAGGAACAGGAAGGGAGCAGTTACTCTACTGGGGGTATTCTATAGGCCCCCTGGTAGCAGCAGAGATACAGAAGAGCAGACTGGGAGACAGATTTTGGAAAGGTGCAAAAATAACAGGGTTGTTATCATGGGTGACTTTAACTTCCCTAATATTGATTGGCACCTGATTAGTTCCAAGGGTTTAGATGGGGCAGAATTTGTTAAGTGTGTCCAGGATGGATTCCTGTCACAGTATGTGGACAGGCCGACCAGGGGGAATGCCATACTAGATCTAGTACTAGGTAATGAACCGGGTCAGGTCACAGATCTCTCAGTGGGTGAGCATCTGGGGGACAGTGACCACCGCTCCCTGGCCTTTATAATTATCATGGAAAAGGATAGAATCAAAGAGGACAGGAAAATTTTTAATTGGGGAAAGGCAAATTATGAGGCTATAAGGCTAGAACTTGCGGGTGTGAATTGGGATGATGTTTTTGCAGGGAAATGTACTATGGACATGTGGTCGATGTTTAGAGATCTCTTGCGGGATGTAAGGGATAAATTTGTCCCGGTGAGGAAGATAAAGAATGGTAGGGTGAAGGAACCATGGGTGACAAGTGAGGTGGAAAATCTAGTCAGGAGGAAGAAGGCAGCATACATGAGGTTTAGGAAGCAAGGATCAGATGGGTCTATTGAGGAATATAGGGAAGCAAGAAAGGAGCTTAAGAAGGGACTGAGAAGAACAAGAAGGGGGCATGAGAAGGCCTTGGCAAGTAGGATAAAGGAAAACCCCAAGGCATTCTTCAATTATGTGAAGAAAGAAAGGATGACAGGAGTGAAGGTAGGACCGATTAGAGATAAAGGTGGCAAGATGTGCCTGGAGGCTGTGGAAGTGAGCAAGGTCCTCAATGAATACTTCTCTTCGGTATTCACCAATAAGAGGGAACTTGATGATGGTGAGGACAATATGAGTGAGGTTGATGTTCTGGAGCATGCTGATATCAAGGGAGAGGAGGTGTTGGAGTTGTTAAAATACATTAGGACAGATAAGTCCCCGGGGCCTGACAGAGTATTCCCCAGGCTGCTCCACAAGGTGAGAGAAAAGATTGCTGAGCCTCTGGCTAGGATCTTTATGTCCTCGTTGTCCACGGGAATGGTACTGGAGGATTGGAGGGAGGCGAATGTTGTTCCCTTGTTCACAAAAGGTAGTAGGGATAGTCCGGGTAATTATAGACCAGTGAGCCTTACGTCTGTGGTGGGAAAACTGTTGGAAAAGATTCTTAGAGATAGGATCTATAGGCATTTAGAGAATCAAGGTCTGATCAGGGACAGTCAGCATGGCTTTGTGAAGGGCAGATCGTGTCTAACAAGCCTGATAGAGTTCTTTGAGGAGGTGACCAGGCATATAGATGAGGGTAGTGCAGTGGATGTGATCTATATGGATTTTAGTAAGGCATTTGACAAGGTTCCACACAGTAGGCTTATTCAGAAAGTCAGAAGGCATGGGATCCAGGGAAGTTTGGCCAGGTGGATTCAGAATTGGCTTGCCTGCAGAAGGCAGAGGGTGGTGGTGGAGGGAGTACGTTCAGATTGGAGGATTGTGACTAGTGGTGTCCCACAAGGATCTGTTCTGGGACCTCTACTTTTCGTGATTTTTATTAACGACCTGGATGTCGGGGTAGAAGGGTGGGTTGGCAAGTTTGCAGACGACACAGAGGTTGGTGGTGTTGTAGATAGTGTAGGGGATTGTCAAAGATTGCAGAGAGACATTGATAGGATGCAGAAGTGGGCTGAGAAGTGGCAGATGGAGTTCAACGCTGAGAAGTGTGAGGTGGTACACTTTGGAAGGACAAACTCTAAGGCAGAGTACAAAGTAAATGGCAGGATACTTGGTAGTGTGGAGGAGCAGAGGGATCTCGGGGTACATGTCCACAGATCCCTGAAAGTTGCCTCACAGGTGGATAGGGTAGTTAAGGAAGCTTATGGGGTGTTAGCTTTCATAAGTCGAGGGATAGAGTTTAAGAGTCGCGATGTAATGATGCAGCTCTATAAAACTCTGGTTAGGCCACACTTGGAGTATTGTGTCCATTTCTGGTCACCTCACTATAGGAAGGATGTGGAAGCATTGGAAAGGGTACAGAGGAGATTTATCAGGATGCTGCCTGGTTTAGAAATTATGTATTATGATCAGAGATTAAGGGAGCTAGGGCTTTACTCTTTGGAGAGAAGGAGGATGAGAGGAGACATGATAGAGGTGTACAAGATAATAAGAGGAATAGGTAGAGTGGATAGCCAGCACCTCTTCCCCAGGGCACCACTGCTCAATACAAGAGGACATGGCTTTAAGGTAAGGGGTGGGAAGTTCAAGGGGGATATTAGAGGAAGGTTTTTTACTCAGAGAGTGGTTGGTGCGTGGAATGCACTGCCTGAGTCAGTGGTGGAGGCAGATACACTAGTGAAGTTTAAGAGACTACTAGACAGGTATATGGAGGAATCTAAGGCGGGGGCTTATATGGGAGGCAGGGTTTGAGGGTCGGCACAACATTGTGGGCTGAAGGGCCTGTACTATGCTGTACTATTCTATGTTCTATAACAAGGTTAGCAAACAACACAGCAATGCTACGGCTTGTCATGTCTTCCACTGTTGGCAATTGAAGAAGAAAAGTCTTCGTACCCAGCAGAAGTGTTCCACACGGTATTGGTGGACCAGTTGCTGGGAACAAATTCTGAAGTACAAAGGGAAACAAGGAATGACCCGACATTGTCAAAAGTCTTTGACAGCACCATGCAAGGATGGCCTGCTCATGGTAATCCTATGTTTCCAGAATTCTCTGTGAGATGAGAACAAATGACTGTATGTCAAAGAACAATGATGTGTGGATCATGCATTGTGGTTCCCTCTAAAATGCACACCAAAGTGTTGGAGAATCTGCATGAAGGACACCTGGGTACAGTAAAGATAAAGAGTCTCACCTGGAGCTATGTGTGGCCGCCAAGAATAGATAGACCACGTGACGACAAATCAAACACCTGCAATGCTGTTCATGAGCAGGAGTCAGAAATCTCACATAGATCTCCTGAAACCAGATCTACGGAGGGAAGTGCAGAATAAACAGTTCTGCTAGTTGCCAGGTGAATCGGCAAGGAGCTTCAAAGTTGGACAGGAAGACCTAGCATGTGATTACTGAGAAGACAAGTGGACACCCAATAGGATGGCTGCAAGAACCAGTGCATTGATGTACACTGTGAATGTTAGAGATCATACATGGAGATGTCTTGTGGACCAGATACTGGATGCTCAGCCAAAGAACACACCTAAGTCAACTGCATCCAACAAAACAGACATATTACAGTCACTGGACTTACCTCCCAGTGGTGAACATGTCACTAAAAGCAACATGACACTTGCAACAGAAAAAGTTGTCTTTGACAAGACACCAGCCAAACATGATGCCACTCCACAGGTCCAAAGGCGCTCTCCTGAAAGAAACAGAGCACCACCCAAAAGACCGAATCTTTAGTATAGTGAAGTTAGTTAAGGACTGTTATTGAGAAAGCATCTTTATTTGAATATGGTCTGTTGAAGAGAAATTGAATGTTTTGTATATGTGCCATTTAATGTTACATTAATCTAAAGGATTAATAACTTACCTATATGTATTGATCTGTTGCCTGTGCCTGCGCGTGTATTAAACTACACAATCTTTCTCGTTCCAGCTGTTGTCTATGGCTGCGTATTTATCTGCTCTCCCTCTCTCTTTCTCGCTCTCTATCTCACTGCAATGTAAATACACCAGTTAAAGCCATCTCCTGCACGCATGCCTCTATTTTAATTGTTATGTAGTTGCACAGACAGAACAAAGTTCATTTTATGTTAAACCAGCTACCTCATCTTCAGCACCATTATCCACATTTCTTACGATATTTCTTGCAGTGAAATGTATGCAGCTCAGGATACTAGTTGCATCATGCCCAACCATTTGAATCCTAACTTTGAGAACTTGGCAACATCTGCCTCCACAACCTCTCCACGAACTGTTCTTGCACTTTGGTTCCCATCCCCCTGCAACTCCAGTTTAAATCCCACCATGCAGCATTAACAAACTTCCTGCTAGGATATTAGTCGCCCTCCAGTTCAGGTGCAAACCGTCCCTTCATACAGGTCCCACCAACCCTGGAAGAGAGCCCAATGATCCAAAATCTTATTCCCACCCTTCTACACCAACTGTTTAACCACATATTAAACTGCATAATCTTCCTAGTTCTACAATTGTTGTGTCATCGGCAAACTTATATATTGAGTTTGATGGAAACTTGGCTACACAATCATGGGTGTACAGTGAGTACAGCAGGGGGCTGAGTACACAGCCTTGTGGGGCACTGGTGCTCAGAGTGATTGTAGAGGAGAGCTTGTCCCCTATTTTTACAGCCTGGGTCCTGTCTGTGAGGAAGTTGAAGATCCAGCTGCAGATCTGAGTGCTAAGGCCCAGGTTCTGGAGCTTAGGAATCAGTTTATTTGTTAAAGGCAGAGCTGTAGTCAATGAAAAGGAGCCTTACGTATGCGTCTTTATTCTCCAGGTGTTCCAAGGAGGAATGTAGGTAGGGCCAGAGAGATGGCATCTGCCATTGACCTGTTGCTCCGGTATGCGAGTTGCAAAGTGTCGAGGTTGACCGGTAGGCTGTGGTTGATGTGTGCCATAACCAATCTCTCGAAGCACTGCATAGCAATCTGTGGAATTCATTGTCGGAGACAGCTGTGTAAGCCATGTCATTGAGGTTCATAGGTCCACAGAGCCTCCATCTTCCTCCCAACCCACCTTCCCTGAACACCACAACCCTGCTCTATCCTCAGACACTCCCAACCCTCTTCACCCCTCTGATCCCTGCTTTTATCCGTGCCAGGTCCTCACTATTCCCTCTGAACTTTCCCTAAGGCAGAGCTCTCTGTTCTCAGTTAATGCCTCTTCTTTGTCCAACTGTGCCCTCACCTCAGTGAGTTCCACACTCGTCACAACGCTGAGCTCTTCTTCCATCGCCTCTGTCTCCATGCCTACTTCTTTGGCAAGGACACTCCAGTCCACACCAATGACCCCCATCTCTTGTCTTCATCCCGGCTCCTCTTCCTGGACACCTCAACTCATTGACTCTCACAGCAATTTGGACAAAACCTCTTCCCACCCAGTCACCTGTAAAAATGCCATCCCCTTCTCTCAGGTCAGCTGTCTCTACTGCATCTGCTCTCAGGATGAGGCTTTACATTCCAGAACAACTGAGATGTCCTCCTTCTTCAAAGAAAGCAGCTTCCTTTCCTCCACCATCAACATTGCCCTGACGTGCATTTCTTCCATTTTGCGCACATCTGCCCTCACCCCATCCTCCCATTTCCACCCGAGGGATAGGGGGTCTCTTGTCTTCATCCCACCAGCCTCCGCATCCAGCACATAGTTCTCCATAACTTCCGCCATTTCCAACGGGATCCTACCAACAAGCACATCTTTCCCTCTCCCCTATTTTCTGCTTTCCGCAGAAATGGCTCCCTGTGCAACACCTTCGTCCACTTGTCTGGCCCCACAGATCTCCCTCCTGGAACTTATCCTTGCAAACGGAACAAGTGCCACACATGCCACACCTTCTCCCTCACTACCATTTAGGGCCACAAACAGTCCTTTCAGGTGAGGCAACACCTGCAAGTTTATTTAGGTTATCTGCTGTATCCAGTGCTCTTGCTATGACCTCCTGCACATTGGTTAGACCTGACGTAGTTTGGGAGACTGCTTTGCTGAGCACTTTCACTCCGCCTGTCATGAAAAGCAGGATCACCTGGTGGCCACCCATTTCAATTCTACTTCCCATTTCCATTCTGACATGTCAGTCCATGACCTCCGCTACTGCCATGATAAAGTCACACTCAGGCTGGAGGAGCAACACCTTCTATTCCATCTGGATAGCCTCCAATCTGATGACATGAACATCAATTTCTCAAACTTCTGATAATTACTCCCCCCTTCACCATTCCCCATTCTTGTTTCCCTCTCCCTTCCTATCTCCTTAATTGCCCATCACCTCCTTCTGGTGCTCCTCCTCTTTCCCTTTTTTCCATGGTCTTCTGTCCTCCCCAATCAGATTCCCCCTTCTCCAGCCCTTTATTTCTTTCACAAATCAACTTCCCAGTTCTTTGCTTCAACACTCTGCCCCTCCCAGTTTTATCTATCACCTACCACCTTGTACTTCTTCCTCCAGTCCTGACAAAGGGTCTCGGCTCGAAACATCGACTCTTTTCCATAGATGCTGCTTGACCTGCGGAGTTTCTCCAGCATTTTGTGTCTGTTGCCACTGATAGGTTCTTGAATAGTCAGTGCGTCAAAGGTTATGGACAGAAAGCAGGAGAATGGGGTTGAGAAGGATAATATATCAGCCATGATGAAACAGCTGAGCAGACTCAACAGGCAGATGGCCTAATTCTGCTTCTATATGTTACGGTCTCACCAGAGTCATCGGGAGACCCTGTGATGTTCACACATACCACTCATGAGGTCAATATTGAATTGGGCTGTGGGGCAGAGAAATGACTTGCAAAAGAGTAATAGATCTGCATACACCATATAACCAACAAATTAAAACAGGTATTAATAAGGATTAAAATGTTTTAATGGTCATTTATAAATTTATACAAATCATTGCAATTCATACTGTTATCAAGAAATTCTCTGCTAACATTCATTTTATTCCCAACATTTGACACCTTCTTTTCAAGCAATCTGCAAGTACCCATGGCTATTACATATTCAGATCAGTTATTCAGCATCACAGAAATGAAGAACTTTTTTAAAAAGTAGCAATCATTTTGTACTGACAATTATAGCACGCATTTAAAAGAAGTACATTAGAAATCTCATTGCATACAAAATTATAAAACTGGAGTAAATGAGCGACAAAAATAAAAATGGGGATTGAAAGGGAATGAAAAATCACCACAGCAGGCCACGATCATCTGAATAATCACCACAAAGGGTTAAAAGCTTCATTTATTCTGAGGCACTGTGTGGGTCTCTGAACACAGAATTCTTCAGCATAAAGACAACCATCTTTTTGTCTGATGATTATAAGATGCGACTGTTACCTGAAATATGCAGGAACCTCCCCAATTTTCATTAAAACTTCAAGGAAAGAGAACTAGTAATGGGCAAAGCCACCCCCTTAACACCTTGTACAGCACCCTCGACTGAGTACCAATCTGCCCCATTTAAAATACAAGTAGCAGGATGCAAACAAAAAAACACAAAGAAGAGACAAACTTTGTGCAAATGCTGCGGTTATTATGGACAACTAAATGTAACGTGAAGGAATATTAGTCTTTTGAAGGAGTTACACTAATCTATTGGTATCCCACAAACCAGGCAAGAACCATGACGGAGATAGCCAGTACGGATAGTTGAGCTGCTGTGGCACCGTTGCAGTAATCGAAATCACAACATTTCGTCAGCAGAGTAACCGTTACACCAGCATATGTTTCAGTGATTGGTTTCCCACACTTGATCTTGTCCAGGCATCCAGAGGCGAAGACAGTTGTTTTACCTGAAGAGGCAAAGGAAATGGATGAGTGGTCACGGTATCAGTAATGGAATCACGGGAAGGCTTGGGAGATGGGGAAGTGGCAGAAGGAAGGTGATTGTGGGCTCACTTAGAATGGAGACAAATTCAATTTCCAAAAGAATTCTCCGTTTCACTCTACCTCCAGATAGACACTGATGGTCTCCACATCAAGATGGCCATCCCCAACAAGGTTATTCTCTGTTCTCTTCTATGCATTTAGGACACAGAAGGAAGCCATTCAGCCCATTAAATGTATGCCAGTGCTACTGAGCAATCCTCTTCCCATGCTCTTCATTCCCCTATAACTTGTTCCTGTTTAGTGAAAATGAATCTCAGTGTAGTGTATGGTGACGGATGCTCTTTGATAAAATATTTACTTAGAATTCATACACTCCCCTAAGATTCAATAGACACCAAAAGAGATGTCAGCAGGTTAACCTACTGGTCCTTTCCTGTAGAAGGAAAGGAGAGTACCCTCAGACACAGGGAGAATGTGTAAAACCCAAGGTGGAGAGTATTTGAGGTCACCATCGAACCCAGGTGGCTGGAGCAGAGACAGCAGTACTACCTGCTGTCCAAACCCATGTTGAACAAACTCTGAAATATCATTACTGTCCGTAGAGGACAAACAACATGTTAGACACCTGTAATACCTTTCCTCATAGATTTCAAAAAAGAGCAATGAACTGGGGATGTTTGACTCCATCACACTGAGCCCCATGGTGGGTGGTGGTGGGGGGGGAGAAGAGAACAGCATGAGAACCATTGTGCTGAACTAAACTAGTATTTAAATAACCAATTCCTTCTCCCTACACAATATCCACATTGCTCCATTATCTGCACATACACATGCCCACCCGAGAGCCTCATAACTCAGGAAACTGATGGTGTTCCACAGGTTCTGTACTGGGACCTCTGTATTGGTGAAGTAGATAAGTGACCTGAATGAAAATGGAGATGGGTGTGTTAGTAAGTTTGCAGATAATGCAGAGATTGATGGTGTTGTGGATAGCGTAGAAGAATGGCAAAGAATAATTGGCAGATGGAGTCTAACCTGGCCAAATGTGAAGAGATGCACTTTGGTAGGTTACATATTGAGATAGTACATTGTTAAGAGCAAGACCCTTAACATTGTTTTTAAATAGAGGGATCTTGGTCTCCAAGTTCATAGCTCCTTGAAAATGGCTACACTGGTTGATAGGATGGCTATGGAATGTTTGCCTTTATTCGTTGAGGCATTGAATTGAAAAGACATGAATTTACAGTATGTTGCAGCTTTATAAAACTTTAGTTAGGCCACAGTTGGTCACCCCATTTTAGGGAAGATGTCAACGCTTTGAAAAGGATGTAGAAGAGGTTTACCAGGATATTACCTTGATTAGAGAGCATGCACTATAATGAGAAGTTGGACAATCTTGTGGTGTTTCCTCTGGAGCTGCGGAGGCTGAAGGGAGCTCTGACAGAGGTTTAAAAGATTATGAGAGGCACAGATCGAGTAGACAGACAGTACCTTTTTTCCCAGGTAATGCTGTCAATATAGCGCCAAAAACCCCTACCCCAAAAAAATTACAAACAAAATGTTTTATGGTCATTTCTTGTACTTTCAGACATACTGAACAATATATCAACAATTGGACAGAAACAGAGCACGGGAAAGTTAAAAAAATCTGACGTTTAAAAAATGGCCGTCAATGAAAAGAATCGTACCTATACCTGTCTTATTTTGCTATATTTCACTGCTTCTGACAGTGATAGTGCCATAATTGTGGTATAAAATGTGAATGTGAATACCTGCAGGGTGCATTTTATTGGCAGCACACTGTGGGTCAACTACCAGCACATGGTAGAGATTGCGAGGGCACTTGTTGCGGCCGATCGAATGCGGTCATGGGAGATGCACCTCAGTGCCATCTCAGCTTGCTAGCCGATATTCACGGCTATCCGAATTACCTGAAGTTGGCTTGTCTCTATCTCCAGAAGATGCATGCATTGGAGGATGACAACCCTGAGGTTCATCAGAAGTTCCAGTCTGGGTTCCATGTAATCAGACGCAGCAGCCAATACGGGGCTGGCCTTGGCTCTGATCTTGTGATAGAACAGACAGAAATGCGCTCACTAAAAAGCCAAAGGGGCCTAACGTGAGGAAGTGGGATGTCAGAGCACCAGGGAGCAGTTTGGACTATGTTTTCCACTGAGTCATCCACTTATAACCTTGCCATGCAAGAACTGACCGAGAATAGTTACACAACAGGTGAACAACATAAGGAGTTGTCCACCTCCATAGTGAGTAGAAGTGAGGCTGACATTGAAAAAGTCGCAGCAAAACTGGACTGTTTCACGCCATTTTCAGGGTGTTGCACAACATCATCACAGGGGTTTATGCAAATGAGGATGTCAACGTACATGACCTGTTCGCAATAGGAAATCACATAGTTAGGAAGATGGATGGACACTCTGTTTTCTCGTATTCACACAAAAGGAGTTCGAAGGTCAAGACACTAGCATCCAGCAGGGCAGTCAAGGTTGCTGAAGACCGTACCATAGACCCAGCGTTGTTATTCCAGAGGTTCCTGGTTGTGTCACAGACAGGTGATCTCCGGCTAGACGAAGTGATGAACTATGAACTCAGTCTATATCCAATGTCTTTGTTTGAAGCAAAGAACATCTTGTGCCAGCCAGATAAGCCACAACTGGCAGAAGTGATAAAGAACAATATCACCTCCAAATCGGACAATACTGTCACACAGACAGGCCTGGTGACAGATCACTATGTTCCAGATGGGGGATCACTTCTGCGCCACTTAAAATGGATGGAGGAGTGCACCTACAGTTCAATTGCAGATGTTTACGCCTCATTCACTGTCAAACACTATGCCAGAGCCACTGTAGTGTTTGATGGTTACAGGGTGGGCCAAGCATAAAGAAGGCGAATGCAATGTTGGCATTCATTTCTAGAGGAATAGAGTATAGGAGCAGGGATGTGATGTTGAGGCTCTATAAGGCGCTGGTGAGACCTCACTTGGAGTACTGTGGGCAGTTTTGGTCTCCTTATTTAAGAAAGGATGTGCTGACGTTGGAGAGGGTACAGAGAAGATTCACTAGAATGATTCTGGGAATGAGAGGGTTAACATATGAGGAACGTTTGTCCGCTCTTGGACTGTATTCCTTGGAGTTTAGAAGAATGGGGGGAGACCTCATAGAAACATTTCGAATGTTAAAAGACATGGACAGAGTGGATGTGGCAAAGTTGTTTCCCATGATGGGGGATTCTAGTACGAGAGAGCATGACTTAAGGATTGAAGGGCGCCCTTTCAGAACAGAAATGCGAAGAAATTTTTTTAGTCAGAGGGTGGTGAATCTATGGAATTTGTTGCCACGGGCAGCAGTGGAGGCCAAGTCATTAGGTGTATTTAAGGCAGAGATTGATAGGTATTTCAGTAGCCAGGGCATCAAAGGTTATGGTGAGAAGGCAGGGGAGTGGGACTAAATAGGAGAAAATGAATCAACTCATGATAAAATGGCGGAGCAGACTCGATGGGCCGAATGGCCTACTTCTGCTCCTTTGTCTTATGGTCTTATGGACTGTACTCATTAGCATCTCAGTAGAAATTTGAATGCTAACAAGGTGAACATTACATGGGCGACAAAATTTGTTGGTAAAAAGGAGTACTTCTTGTCGAATGAGGCAAACAAGCAGGTAACTATCTAGCTCATCATGGAACGTTTGCGACAGAGAGGCTGCGAAGTGATTCAAGCTGAAGGAGATGAGATCACAAAAGCAGCTGTCACAATGTCTGCTTTCAAATCTACCACCCTCGTTGGAGAAGACACAGATCTCCTTGTACTCTTGCTCCACCATGTAGTGGTAACAAACTGCACTGTACTCTATTTCCACTCGGACAAGGCGAAATCAAATGCCTATAATATCAAGGTCCTTAAGCAGATACTCGGAGAAGCAGCTTGAAATGACCTATTGTTTCTCCATGTCTTTACCGGATGTGACTCAACGTCCAGAGTATTTGGGATCAGAAAGAAGTCGGGGTTCCAAAGAATCATCAAGAAAAAGGAATCAGAGACTGTTCAAAAGCATTCTGCTCACCAAAGCAAAGTCAAGATGTTGTGGAAACCAATGGCTGTAGGGCAATGGTGGCATTGTTCAATGGAAATCAGAACGACTCCCTAGCATCTAACAGATACAGTAGGCACTGCAAGAAAGTTGCGAGAGCTAAGACTTTCGTCATGCCTGAAAGACTGCCACCAACCACCTTGGCCTGTAAACTTCACTTCCTGCAGACTTACTACCAGGTCATGGAGTGGATGAGCTGTAGTGATGAAATGGAGCCATCTGAGTGGGGATGGAGGGTTCCAGTGATGACAGACAAAAGGCCTGCTCCAGAGGTATTTATTCAGATGATTCACTGCAACTGTTCGGGAGGGTGCAATATGCTAAAGTGTACCTGCAGAAAGCATGGGCTGGAATGCACCAGTGCATGTGGGCATTGCCAAGATGGCAGCTGTGACAATATGACAAATGAGCCAGTGATAGAAGAGGATGATGAACAAGACTGCATCTGAGAAGCCATAAGGTAGCATATTATGTGTCATGACGTCAGTACTTAGTACCAGAGTTGTCCCTTGATTACATCATGACGTCAGTACAAATGCAACTTTCATTCCAGGAACTACTGTTATTTGAAAAACATTGGTGAAAAGAGCATTCAGTAAAACATCAGCCTTAAAAAACTTGCAATTTGATGGTTATCAGTCAGATTTTTGAGGTTTTTCTGCTGGCGGCCACCTTGTTTTTTTATGTAATTTTTGGACTCTTTCCCATGTGTCGAAATTGTCCCAACTTTTGATATGTTGGTTGTTCTCCACATAGAATAGTACAATAAACAATAATAAAATGTTTCTTTTCAATTTTTGGTGGGTTATTGACCCGCCTAAGGGTTGAAATATCTAGGACAAGAGGGCAAGCATTTAAGCAGAGTTTCCCCATCTGGGGTCCATAGACCTTTGCCTAATGGTATTGGTCTATGGCTTAAAAAAGGTTGGGAACCCCTGAGTTAAGGTGAGAGGAGGGAACTTTAAAGGAGATATGAGGGACAATGTTTTAAAACAGAGTGGTGGGTGCCTGGAATGTGCTGCCTGGGGTGACAGTAGACACAGAAACATTAAGGATTTTTAAGAGATTTTAGATGAATGTGAGGAAAATGGAAGGATGTTGATATTGTGCAGGCAGAAGACATTACTTTAACGGGCTATTAGATCACTAATTAAAATGGTTCAGCAACACCATTGTGGGCCAAAGAGCCTGTGAAATGTGCTCCAAAAACATTTGCCCTAAACATCCCCCTTGAACTTGCCCTCTTGTCTTGCTGTCTATTACCAGACAACAGTCAAATAATGTGGTAAAGAACAGGGTGAACCAAAATGTTTCGCTCCCGCATGCCCCCTTCCACCGATCCTGAGCAAAATAGGCATAGGTACAACCAGCAGGACTTTACAGCAACATGTTTCTCCTAAGGACAGTACAGGATGGGAATGTAGGGGCAACAAATAGAGTGGATTGGTATTTGAGGATTGGAAAGAACTTGATGGGCGGACGAGCACAAACCAGGCCTCATTTTAATACTAAAGCTATCAGAATGGCCATAGCACAGGAGGCCATTTGGCCCATTGAGAGCAGAACAGCGCAGGAAAAAACCTTTCACCCCATAGTGTCTGCATAAAATATGATGCTGAATTAAAGTAAATATCTTCTGCCTCTAAATGATCAACTTCGCTCTATGTCTGTGTCTAACATCCTCAAATACCACTATGGTGTTTACTTCCACTACTACCCCTCACAGCCCACTCCACTTTTTCACAATACATACTTGCACCACACATTTCTTTTGAACTTCATCCACACCCCCCCCCCCCACACACACACATTATGTATGCTCTCCAGTATGGGACATTTTACCTTGGGTATTAAAATAAGATGCCGCCATCTGTTCTATCTGTGTCTCTCAATCATACAAGCTTCTGTCAGATCTTCCCTTAGCCTCTTGTGTGCAGAGTGAACATCACAAATGTGTCCAATATTTCCTTATAGCACTCTCTAATCCTGGCATCATCCTGGTGAACCTCTTCTGCACAGAGTAGCTGACATGGAAAGAAGTGGGAGGAAAGTGGGTGTACTATAAACTCCATGTCATCGGGGGGGGGAATTGGGGGCAGAATCTCTTGCAACTGAGGATAGGGAAGTAGTTCATGGTATTGCAGAGAGAAAACTATCCACTAGGATCCATGAACATCAACCGGCTGTAAAGCAACACGACCATCTCTCCTCAGACACTACCCATGAAGATCGAGAGAGGCACAAATTCAACTGGGCATCTGTGAAAGCCATGCTGCAAGCAAACATATGGCACGCAAGAATTCCTAGAAGCATGGTTTTCTGCAAACAATTCTGTAAACAAACAAGAGGACCTCTATCATATTTATGAGCCATTGTGGGCAAAACTCCAGACCACAATGCACAAAGTTCCCCACACAGCCAATTAGCAAGGTGATTTCCTCCACACATCACAATTGAGTTTCCAAAAAGGTGACCAATCAGCGGATTGATTGGTATCTAAAGGCCAAGCACTCGGAGGACACACCACAATTAACAGAGCGCTGCCAATGTCTCCTCATAGGGTGATGAAAAAATTCCCAAGATCATAGAACAACTCAACCCAACCATCAACCACCAGAGCTACACATTTTCCAAATTATTTCCAACCCTTCCAGCCCAGTCTGGATGTGCCAAATGGTCTGCTCTGCCTCCCAATTCTAAAAAAATAGTTTTTGACAAGCACCTTACCTACAGTGGCATTTCCAGAGAAACACGTCTCATCATTATCGCAGGTTGCCTTGATGAAACACAGAGATGGATTGATGACACATCGGAAACACTTCAAGGCAGTACCTGCAGCATCAAGAAAATTAAAAAATTAAAAATCCAATACAGAGTCAATTTTCATAATGTAAAGACAGATCAAAAAATACTCAATGCCGATTTTTCTGTTCCAGAAGTTTATACCAATCAAGACTTGTTTTGGCTTTTCATGAGCCCGATTTTTTTTTGGTCCTGTCTAGGTTCCTGGAGCCCATCTTAGAAGAGCCAAATTTCTCTCTTCAAGTGACACTGTGTCATTTCCCTACATATTGTCAGTCTTGCCACAGTTTCTACTTTGAAATTCATTGCCTCAATCTCCAATTTACATTAACACGATTATTTAAAGAAAAAAAAGCAGAAGACTTTTTAAAAAAGAGGACAATTGGATTCAGAAAATCTATCGAATCTGAAAGAGTATGTTTACATAGTATGGTCAGTAATATTTGACGCATCCCTGTACATATACTGGTTGGGAAGTAAACCCATTTGAACATTTGAAAAAGCATACAATTAGATTATGGAAATCCTACGGTGCCCCAAGATCACAATTTGAGTGCTGTGGGTATGCTATGTTGATGTCTTTCTTTTCCCGCCCTGATCTCGGTCTGAAATGTAGACTGTTTATCCCCCTCCATAGATTGACTTGCTGAGCCCCTCCAGAATTTTGTCTGATGTTCATGTTTACTTCATGTCTTTCTTGTGAAATTTGTGTATCCAATGCTACGTGCCTGTGTTGTGGCTGCAAACAAGTTGTATTGGTCACATTCATAAGACATTGGAGCAGAAATAGGCCATTTGGCTCATCGAGTCTGCTCCACTATTCAATCATGGATGACTCTTTTCTCCCCTCCTCAGCCCCACTCCCCAGTCTTCTCCCCATAAACTTTGATGCCATGTCCAATCAAGAACCTGTTGATCTCTACCTTAAATACACCCAACAATGTGGTCTCCACAGCTGCCTGTAGTAAGAAGTTCCACAAATTCACCACCCTCTGACTAAAGAAATTTCTCCGTAACTCTGTTTTGTTTGGGCACCCCTCTATCTTGAGGCTTTTCACATTTGTCCTAGACTCCCCCACTATGGAAAACATCCTTTCTACATCTACTCTGTCTAGACTTTTCAACATTCAAAAGGTTTCAATGAGATCCCCCCTCATTCTTCTGACTTCCAGCAAGTATAGACCCAGAGCCATCAAACATTCCTCGTATGATAACCCTTTCATTCCTGGAACGGTCCTTGTGAACTTCCTCTGGGCCCTCTCCAATGCCAGCACATCTTTTCTAAGATGGGGAGCCCAAAACTGTTGACAATACTCAAGGGGAGGCCTCACCAGTGCCTTATAAAGCCTCAGCATCATATCCTTGCTCTTGTATTCTAGACCTCTTGAAATGAATGCTAACATTGCATTTTTGCCTTCCTCACTACTGACTCTACCTGCAAGTTAATCTTTTAGGTGTTCTGCAAGAACTCCCAAATTCCTTTGCATCTCAGATTTTTGGATTTTCTCCCCATTTAGAAAATAGTCTGCACATTTATTTCTACTGCCAAAGTGCATGACCATGTATTTTCCAACATTGTATTTCATTTGCCATATTCTTGCCCATTCTCCTAACCTAAGTTCTTCTGCATCCTATCTCTTTCCTTAACACTACCTGCCCCTCCACCCCTCTTCGTATCATCTGCAAACTTGCCGACAAAGCCATCTATTCCATCATTTAAATCATTAACCTACAGCATAAAAAGAAGCAGCCCCAACACCTGCGGTATTCACTAGACCCTGGCAGCCAACCAGAAAAAGATCCTTTTATTCCCATGCCAAAGTTCAAACACAACTTTGACTTTATCCAACCACCCCCCCACCACTCCCTGTACTCTCTCTCAGTCTTGACACAGCCTCCAACTAAAACGTCCATAATTCCCCTCCACTCCCCTACAGATGCTGCTTGACCCACTGGATTCCCTCCAGTAGGAATGTTTCAGAAAGACTTGGGAGCAACTACAGTAAGCCTCCATAGGTCCTGACGAAGGGTCTCGGCCTGAAACGTCGACTGCACCTCTTCCTACAGATGCTGCTTGGCCTGCTGCGTTCACCAGCAACTTTGATGTGTGTTGCTTGATTTTCCAGCATCTACAGAATTCCTGTTGTTTGCCTCCATAGGGATGATGTTTTCTGAGCGGTTCTTTAAATAGAATGTGTATTACTCAATATTTGTACACCACACCCATTGTTCCTAGTGTATTAATTTCGAAAGAAGGATGCTGTTGAAGATTAAAAACAGATTTGCTTTATATCTCAGTTGTACACCAAAAATGTGTCATTTGCTTCTAATCAGCTTGGTAGCCAACAAGCGCCGCCAAGCTTCCAGCGCCAACGTAGAATGCCCACAACTCACTAACTCTGACTGTACATGTTTGGCATGTGGGAGGAAACCCACAGTCACTGTCTGAGACAACATACAAACTCCAGACAGACAGCACCGGGAATCAGAATCAAACCCCAGGTGGCGCTCGAAAGCGATGCGCTAGCGGCCATGCTACCGTGCCGTCCCGGTAGCGCTAGCGGGTCTGAGTTAGCCATACAGTACTGGCTCTTTACTCTTCGGAATGCAAGAGAATGAGAGGCAACAGTAATGATTTGTTAAGATTTATGAGAAGCATAGATAAAACGGATGGCAACAGTTCCCCCCCCCGCCCCCCCCGGGATTATTTATTTATATTTAGAGCCAGATATACGTTCCAACCTCACGAGCTGAATTCCCAATTGCATTCTACTCTCATTCTCGATCCGGACTGAATATAGACACTTGGAACTAGCCGGGTTAAGTTTAAATGCCATAAACAGCTAAACTAAACACACACAGTCACAAAATCACATTAGTACAAGTTCCTGACTGGCACGGCCTGAATCGGCCCTGAAGAAAGCTCTCGGTCCAAAATGTTGACGGTTTATTCTTTTCCTTTGATGCTGCCTAACCTGCTGAGTTCCCCCAGCATTTTGTGTATGTGGCCTGCCTATTGGTCGTGCATGGGATGTAGTGCTGGAGCTATTTTTCTGCAAGAACAAACATGCAGCATTTCTTCATCTTGTGCTCGATCAGCTGCAGAGAAAAGGCAAATCATCTCGTCTTGCTCTGAATCAGCTGCAGAGAAAGGCAGTTTGCCCTCCAGAGAGCGAACATTGGCGAGCAGCCCGAGGCGAGAGCGAGCCTGCAAGGGCCACGCCTAAGCCACAGAGCATGGATTTGTTCGGTTGAAGGGCATACTGTATTGCTCTACAACTCTAAATATTTTTCATTGCAAAGTCATTCAGCATTTTGTACCCAGAAGGATATTTTAACAAGCCTATGCATTTTATTTCACACCTCTGAAACATTTCTTCCCCTGTTAATACATCTTTATGCCGAGCACTGTGGGGTATGCTATGTCCATTCCAGACTGTGTGGTGACACTTGCCGGCTGCCCTCATCACATCCATGTTGTTTGTTAACCCAGATGACGCATTCCACTTTATGTTTTAATGTAAACATGATCAGTAAATCTGAATCCCTTTTGAGAGGGGATGACACTGTTCCAGTTCAATTCACAGCCAGTTAATAAATAATAAAAAGATGCAGATGCTAGAAAACCAAAATAAAACACATGGTAAACACAAACGATTCTGTAGATGCTGGAAATCCAGAACAACACACACACAAAATGCTGGAGGTATTCAGCAGGTCTGGCAAATTATGGAAGGGAATAAACAGGGCCTTCATCAGAATTGGAAAGGAAGTGGGGGGGAAGCCGGAATAAGTTGGGAGAAGGGGAAGGAGTCCAAGATGGAAGGTGATGGGCAGGACCAGGTGAGAGGGAAGATTGGTAGGTGGGGAATGAAATGAAAAGCTGGGTGGTGATAGATAGAAAAGGTAAAGGGCTGAAGAAGAAGGAATGTGATAGAAGAGGACAGTGGGAGAAAGGGATGGAGGATGGGAAGCAGAGGGAGGTGACAGGCAGGTGAGGAGAAGACAAGGGGTAAGCCAGAGTGGGAAATGGGAGATGTTGAAAATACTCAGCAGGTCAGACAGCATCTGTGGAAAATACAGCAGGTTAATGTTTCAAGTCCAGCTCTGACAAAGGTTCCTGCACCTGAATTATAATCATTTCTTACTCCGGTCAGGCAGCATCTGAGGTGAGAGAAACAAACAGTTCGACATCTCCCCTTCAACTCCTGTGAGCCATTGAGCATGGTGGTGACTTAAAGACCCCTTGATTGAGCTGAACCCAAAACACGCACTCATCATCTTTCACCAGTACAATCTTCAGACTGCATTGGTCAATCCGAACGACACATTTCACTGTATGCTTTGATTTCCATATGACAAATAAAGCTAATCACCTTGTGTCTCTCCCTCTCCTCCCCACACCTTTTCATTCTACTCCTCATCGTTTTTTTTGTCCAGTCTTGCTGCAGGGTCTCAGTCTGAAAGGTTGAGTATACTCTTTTCCATAGATGCTGCCTGGGCTTCTGAGTTCCTCAAGCATTTTGTGCCTGTTGCTTTGATTTCCAGCATCGGCAGATTTTCTCGTTTGTGATGTGTGTAGGCGTTGAAATGAAAATAATACTCAATATATTATTTTCAGGATTGTTTAATGTAATTTCCAGAACAATAGTGTAAAGGAGACCGAAATAATTGTTGCTCTGAATCCAATGTAGCACAAAAAGAGCAGAATAAAAATACAAATATAAATACATACGACAGTTTATATACATAGATTGATTGTGTGTCCATAAAGTGACATAAAGCTCAGGAGTGTCCAAGCTTGTTCTGGAAGTTTAGCACCACAGCCCAGAAAGGAGCAGATTGTTGGAGTTTTACTGTACAAAAACACAGGGGAGGGACATCAGGAGTAAGTGAGTCATCCTCACACGCCAGAATAGAGGGGTGGGGGCTCAGAGCTGGAGGGAACAACAGTCATCTTCTTGACAAATCGTTGCTGGGTCAAGGTGGAAAACAAAATATTAAACCTACTGTACTCAAGTTAAAGCATTAACAAAAACCCTCAAGCACCACTTCACTGTCAAAAATCTTTCCTAGAACTATATGGCTTCCAGAATCATTTAACATCTCGCTTAAGATCTGACTGTTTCGGAATAAAAATCTCTTTACTGGGAAAAGAAAGCATGTTAGAAGTAGAGGGTAAGTCATGAGATCCCAGAATGCTTGTGGGAGCAAAGTAAAAGAAAGCTATTCCTCTCCCTTCTTCCCAGACCCAAATGAAACCTGCAAGTCCGAGGCACCCCTGTGCTACACCCCCACCCCAGCACCACCATACACAAGTAAGCACAGAAAGAAATTGTTACGTTGTTGAATACTCAATATCACGGGTTCATACCCAACCCTGTCTCCAAGTCACAACTTTGAACTGAAAACTCAGGATATTTTTTACGCTTTGAGAGATGAGTCACAAACAAGAGCTTTAAGTTATCTTTAAATCATGCCTTATCTGATCAATGGGGGGGGTAATAACAAAAAATTCTTCTGATGATTTTTATGGAGTTGAACTTTAAAACTATTTTAAATAGCATAAAAGTGCCTCATAATTGTCAAAGCAGGTCTAAAAAATAGGATTTCAATGCCAGAAATGCATAAGAAATAAATTAAGCAATTCCAAAATGAGTGCTTGTGCTTGCCAAGGCTCACATAAAGTATAACGTTTCAAATAGTTTCTAGTGCTAGCTGGAGACTATTTCGAATGATTCCTTAGTATATGAATTTTTCCAATGGCTGAAATATCAACAACTTGTTGGGTTGTTGATTTCTGTTCTATCGTCTCGACAGGCAGATTTTGAAGTCCAATAGCCAAGACCCAAAACAAAATATTTTACCTTGCACCAACGAAACAGCCTCCAGAGTAAAAAAAAGAAAACGGACAAAAAGCTTGAAATAACAAAAGTCTTACCTGGGACAATAAAATAGGCAAGAAGTACTGAGAGGAATAAAATCTTCATTTTGTCCTATTCAAGGGGTAATAAAGGCGAGCAGTTATATGTTCACTTGCAACAGCCTTTGCCAGCTCTCTCCTCAATAGTGCCTGGCTGGCAGGTACCCAGTATGTTTATATATGCAGCAGAATTAACTCTTTCCTTTCTGCAAGGGTGTTGCTTGCCCAAGAACAGCAGCAGCACTGATGTCTGATCTGTAACTTCCGCCCACTTTCTCTCACTCAACCTCTGACTCTGTTTGCATCCACTAAGCAATTGCAGCATCTTGTTTTCTGCATTTTATGTCAGAATTTCCAGAACACTGTTGATAGTGTTAAAAATATAAAGTCAAACTCCCTTTTCTATTTGGCCTCTCACTAGCAGTCGGTTTAACCAAGAGTTGTAAACATGTTATTTTTAACCTCTTACTGGGGTGTTTGGTTACTGGGTATTTCAAGAGCAGTTGGACAAAAGAGCTGTATTTAATATACACAACAGATTCGGCAGGAAGTGGAAATCCAGAGCAATACACACATACGCGCGCACACACTCAACACACACAGACAACGCTGCAGGAACTCAGCAGGTCCGGTATATCTATCATAAGGATTAAACTGTGGACATATCTCACCGACACTTCACTGGGGCTGTGTGGAGCTCTGTTTAATAGACTCTTTCCAGCACCCAGCGGGTTGATGGTGGGGCGGCTTTCCCAGCTCTGGAGTCCTACGCTTCCCAGAACACCCCAACCCACCTCACAACAAATGTTTTTCTTTGTTTTTAAAGAATGAGATTTTTCAGTTAAAATTTGACCCAAATGGCAATTAACGCCATGACAGAAATTGTCGAGAAGCACAGGACATTTGATGCAAACCTCTTAAGACTCTCCAGCAATTAAAAATCTTTTTGTTAAGTCCAGTGTGGGATTGCCTGATTGGATCCATTCCTTTGAGACTGATCCTTAACATTCACTCTCCCAATGTCTGCTGTCACGAGCGGGAAGGAGAAGGGGAGAGGGATCAAAATTGGAATATTGAAGACAAATATCAGGTAGATAACCCCCTCCCTTTTCTGATAACTGTTCAGCATGATTTCTTGCTGGTTGAAATCTATTTTGGGATAGGCATGCAATGACTGTTCTCCTGTTGCCTTGACACGAACACTGTTCCAGGTCTGATGCTGACCTCGAGTGCTCTCTGTACAAGTCACAGAATGGTACAAAGTGAAAACAAGCCCTTCGGCCCAGCTTGTCCATGCCGATCAAGATTCCATCTATTGCATTTGGCCCATTAAGTTCAAGGTTATTGTCATTCATATACCATCAAACAAATCAACAGTCCACTGGACCAAGGTGCAGAACACAGTACATATAACTCACACACGAAGTAATATTACCACAAATAAATTAAAAAATAATAAAATATATTCGTGAGCATAAGGTGCATATAAACAGTAGAACACTACTGGTACTTCATATGTACTCAGATCTGGGTGGTGGCAGGGAATTCAGTAATCTTACAGCCAGAGGGAAGAAGGTGTTTCCCGTCCTGACGGTCCTTGTCCTAACACTATGTTATCTCCTACCTGATGATCAAAGAGATGGGAGGGGTCACTGACAGTGCTAAGGACTCTGAATGTGTAGCGTAATTGATAAATATCTCAAGTGGGTGTAAAAGAGATCCTGATGATCCTCTCAGCAGCAATCCTCTTTCCTATCCATGCACCTGTCCAGATGACTTTTAAATGTTGTTATAGTGCTTGCCTCGACCCCTTCCTACGGCAGCTCGTTCTATGTACAAACCAGCCGCTCAATTCCTATTAACTCCCCCCCCCCCAACAAAACCTTAAACCTATGTCCTCCCGTTCTTGACTTACCAGCTCTGAGAAAATGACTGTGTGTATTTCACCTCATCGATGCCCCTCACGATTTTATGCAGCTTCTATCAGTCTTCTGCATTCCAGGAAAGAAATCATAGCCATCCCAAACTCAGTCCCTTGAGCCCTGACAATGTCCTTACATGTGTCCTCCATCATTGCAGCTTTATGGCATCTTTCTGAAGACAAACATTTAAAAATTTGCTGTACGTTGAAACACACCGTGCCGTTTGCTTCAAATCAGCCATTGCATGTGGGATGTTGAATTGCTGGGTGAAATGGTTTGGTTGGACTGCAGATCATGGTTTCTCTTTGGGGAATTGCTCTTACTTGCTTGGTGGGTAGTGGGTGTTAATGCTTCCTGCTGGAACATGTGGGGGGGGGGAAGGGGTGATGTTTTCCTGCTGCTTGTGCACAAGAGGGGCTTGGAGTTCTAACGTTCTTCTGTTTCATGGATGTCTGTGAAGAGAAAGCAGACATTCTCTGATTAAATAGAACCATTAAAACATTGAACCTTTCAAGTCAAATCAGTCAGGATTGTTCTGGGGGCAACCTACATGCTCCTGGCACCATGTACCATGCTCACAACTTTCTAGGCCTAACCGTACATCTTTAAATTGTGGGAGCGAACTAGAGTGCCCAGAGGTAACTCATGCGGTCACAAGGAAATGTACAAAACTGCTTACAGACAGTGGCGGGAACTGAACTCTGACTGATGATTGCTGGCACTGTAAAGCACTTGCTCCATCTGCTACACTATTGTGTCTTCCTATAACAGGGTGACCGAAACTGAACACAACACTCCAAGTTTGGAGTACTGGAGTACGCACGTTCTCCCTGTGACCCTATGGGTTTCCCCTGGGCATTTCACTTTTCTCCCGCACCCCATAATTGTGTGGCTCAGTCGGTAGATTAGCATGGTAAATTCATCCCACTGTGTGTGTCAGTGGCAGAACCCATGAGGAAACAGCTGATGGCAATGTGCAGTTAATATATTGATGATATTAATGAAGGATTAGTGTAAATGGGTGGTCAGTGGTCAGCATGACTCAGTGGGCCAAAGGGCTTATTTCTGTGCTGTATCACTATGACACTACAGTTATAAAACCAAAGAAAAGGTAAAACAGAGAAGGAATTCCTTTAGCAAGAGAATACCGAAATAGTGAATTGCCACAGATGGCTGTGGAGGCCAAGTCACTGGATATATTTAAAGCAGAGAATGACAGGTTCTTGATTAGTAAGGATGTCAAAGGGTGCAGGAGGAAGGCAGAAGAATGGCATCGAGAGGAATAATAAATTGGCCATGATGGAATGGTGGAGCAGACTGGCCTGATTCTGCTCCAGTGTTTTATGGCGTAAACCCAAACCCCCAAACCACACCCAATTCTCTATTTGGTAAAGTTGTTGATTCATAGAGCATCCAACATGGAAACACTAGAAACTATAGAAAGGGTGTAGAGGAGATTTACAAGGATGTTGCCTGGATTGGGGGGCATGTCTTATGAGAATAGGTCGAGTGAACTCGGCCTTTTCTCCTTGGAGCAGCGGAGGATGAGAGGTGACCTGATAGAGGTGTATAAGATGATGAGAGGCAATGATCGTGGGGATAGTCAGAGGCTTTCTCCCAGGTCTGAAATGGCTAACACGAGAGGGCACAGTTTTAAGGTGCTTGAAAGTAGGTACAGAGGTAATGTCAGGGTTAAGTTTTTATGCAAACAGCTGCAGTGATGTGGACTACAAATTACTACAGGAAATAGAAAAGACTTGTCAGAAGGGCAGTGTTATGATAATTGTGGGGGACTTTAACATGCGAGTGCTTGGGAAAATCAGGTCTGCACTGGATCTCAAGAGAGAGAATCTGTAGAATGTCTGCGAGATGGCTTTTTAGAACAGCTTGTTGTTGAGCCCACTAGGGGATCGGCTGTACTGGATTGGGTATTGTGTAATCAACCAGAGGTGATTAGAGAGATTGAGGTGAAGGAACCCTCAGGAGGCAGTGATCATAACATGATTGAGTTCACTGTGAAATTTGAAAAAGAGAAGTCGCAATCTGATGAGTCGGTATTTCAGTGGAGTAAAGGAAATTACAGTGGCATGAGAGAGGAACTGGCCAAAGTTGACTGGAAAGGGACACTAGCGGGAAGGACGGCAGAGCAGCAGTGGCTGGAGTTTATGCGAGAAGTGAGGAAGGTGCAAGACAGATATGTTCCAAAAAAGAAGAAATTTTCGAATGGAAAAAGGATCCAACCGTGGCTGACAAGAGAAGTCAAAGCCAAAGTTAAAGCAAAGGAGAGGGCATACAAGGAAGCAAAAATTAGTGGGAAGACAGAGGATTGGAAAGTTTTTAAAAGCTTACAAAAGGAAACTAAGAAGGTCATTAAGAGGGAAAAGATTAACTATGAAAGGAAGCTAGCAAATAATATCAAAGAGGATACTAAAAGCTTTTTCAAGTATATAAAGAATAAAAGACAGGTGAGAGTAGATATAGGACCGATAGAAAATGATGCTGGAGAAATTGTAATGGGAGATAAGGAGATGGCAGAGGAACTGAATGAGTATTTTGCATCAGTCTTCACTGAGGAAGACATCAGCAGTCTACCGGACACTCAAGGGTGGTAGGGAAGAGAAGTGTGCGCAGTCACAATTACGACAGAGAAAGTACTCAGGAAGCTGAATAGTCTAAGGGTAGATAAATCTCCTGGACCAGATGGAATGCACCCTCGTGTTCTGAAGGAAGTAGCTGTGGAGATTGCGGAGGCATTAGCAATGATCTTTCGAAGGTCGGTAGATTCTGGCATGGCTCCAGAGGACTGGAAGATTGCAAATGTCACTCCGCTATTTAAGAAGGGGGCAAGGAAGCAAAAAGGAAATTATAGACCTGTTAGTTTGACATCGGTGGTTGGGAAGTTGTTGGGGTCGATTGTCAAGGATGAGATTACGGAGTACCTGGTGGCATATGACAAGATAGGCAGAACTCAGCATGGTTTCCTTAAAGGAAAATCCTGCCTGACAAACCTATTACATTTTTTTGAGGAAATTACAAGTAGGCTAGACAAGGGAGATGCAGTGGATATTGTATATTTGGATTTCCAGAAGGCCTTTGACAAGGTGCCACACATGAGGCTGCTAAACAAGATAAGAGCCCATGGAATTACAGGAAAGTTACATACGTGGATAGGGCATTGGCTGATTGGCAGGAAACAGAGAGTGGGAATTAAGAGAACCTATTCTGGTTGGCTGTCGGTTACCAGTGGTGTTCCACAGAGGTCCGTGTAGGGGCCACTTCTTTTTACATTGTACATCAACGATTTGGATTATGGAATAGAGGGCTTTGTGGCTAAGTTTGCTGATGATACGAAGGTGGGTATAGGGGCCGGTAGTGCTGAGGAAACGGAGAGTCTGCAGAGAGACTTGGATAGATTGGAAGAATGGGCAAAGAAGTGGCAAATGAAGTACAATGTTGGAAAGTGTATGGTTGTGCACTTTGGCAGAAGTAATAAACGGGCAGACTATTATTTATGTGGGGAAAGAATTCAAAGTTCTGAGATGCAGCGGGACTTGGGAGTCCTCGTGCAGGATACCCTTAAGGTTAACCTCCAGATTGAGTCGGTGGTGAAGAAGGCGAATGCAATGTTGGCATTCGTTTCTAGAAGAATAGAGTATAGGAGCAGGGATGTGATGTTGAGGCTCTATAAGGCGCTGGTAAAACCTCACTTGGAGTACTGTGGGCAGTTTTGGTCTCCTTATTTAAGAAAGGATGCACTGAAGTTGGAGAGGATACAGTGAAGATTCACTAGAATGATTCCGGGAATGAGAGGGTTAATATATGAGGAACGTTTGTCTGCTCTTGGACTGTATTCCTCGGAGTTTAGAAGAATGAGGGGGGACCTCACAGAAACATTTCGAATGTTGAAAGGCATAGACAGAGTGGATGTGGCAAAGTTGTTTCCCATGATGGGGGAGTCTAGTACGACAAGGTATGACTTAAGGATTGAAGGGCGCCCATTCAGTACAGCGATGCGAAGAAATTTTTTTAGCCAGAGGGTGGTGAATCTATGGAATTTGTTGCCACGGGCAGCAGTGGAGGCCAAGTCATTGGGTGTATTTAAGGCAGAGATTGATAGGTAACTGAGTAGCCAGGGCATCAAAGGTTATGGTGAGAAGGCGGGGGAGTGGGACTAAATGGGATAATGGATCAGCTCATGATAAAATGGTAGAGCAGACTCGATGGGCTGAATGGTCGACTTCTGCTCCTTTGTCTTATGGTCTTATGGGTAACCTTAGGTAGTTTCTAAGCAAGTACAGTACGTATATATTTGGCACGGCATTGTGGGCTGAAGCGCCTGTATTGTGCTGTAGGTTTTCTAGGCTTCTACTAGGAAAAGAATCAATCCATCAGATAAAATGCAGCCCCATTGGAATGAGACTCATTATAAGACCAGGCCATTCAGCCCATCGATTCTGCTCTGCCATTCCATTATGGCTGATTTATTATCCCTCTCAGCCCCATTCTCCTGCCTTCTCTCTGTAACCTTTGACACCCTGACTAATCAAGAACCTATCAATATCCGCATTAAATATACTCAGCGACTTGGCCTCCACAGCTGGCTGGGGCAATTAATACCACAGATTCCCCATGTCACAATGGGGGGCGTTGGGAACGGACCCAAATGCAAGACACAGACACTGAAGTACAAGGAACAAGACTTGACTAGAACAGGGACGTGACAGGATACAGACAAGGAGCAGGGACAAGAACGCAGACTTAGGCTAGGACATGGACTAGATAGGGAACCCAGACAATGGACTCAGAACTAGGAGTCTGGGCTAGGGAAAGCAGGACCAGGACTAGAAACCATGGACTAGGAGACAAGGCTTGGACTCCGAGCCAGAGACTGGACAAGGACCCAGAACCTGGGTCTTGCCTCGGGCTCGGACCCCAGAACTAGGCAAGGACATGACATGGCTTCAGGACAGGACATGGCTGAGGTCTTATCTCTTGAGGCTTGCAGGCTGGGAGCTGGGGTCTTGAAATGCGGAGGCTGATAACTCGGAGGCTGGAGCTCGGAGACAGACTGGGAACTGTACGTCAACATAGAGCCGGGACTCATTTTTAACACGACACTAACATGAGACTGGACAGAACACAGACATAGAGCTGGGACTTACCCTTAGACAAGCCGGGACTCAACTTCATCTCCACACCAAGGTGGGACAGGTCCCTTCGTCGGGCAACGGCAGAACAGCCTGACTTACCCTAAGGAGGTGAGGACAAGACAGATCCCCCCACAAGGCAATAGCAGAACGGCCTGACTTACCCCACGGTGGCGAGGACAAGACAAGACAGATCCCCCGCAGGGCAATGGGAGAACAGCCTGACTTACCCCACGGAGGTGAGGACAAGACAGATCCCCGCACAGGGCAACAGCAGAACGGCCTGATTTACCCCACGGTGGCGAGGACAAGACAGATCCCCCCGCAGAGCAATGGGAGAACAGCCTGACTTACCCCACGGAGGCGAGGACAAAAAGAGACAAACACCAAGGAACGACAGACAGTTCCATCTCTGCATCGGGGTTGCTCCAAGTCACAGTTCAGCCAGCAACCTCAGCTGGCTACAGAAACAGCCGGATCCCTACCTAGCACGGAGTGGCTGATGGCCACTCAGCTGGCCCAGGAAACAGCTGAATCCATACCGCAAAGACGGCTCCGACTACCGATAGCAAGGCTCCATGAAGCGATGGTTTTCTAACACGGCCTAAAGATGGCAAGTGGCCACTCTAGCCTTCCACCGGCAGGTTGCTCCCAGGGAATCTTGACAAGACAAACCAGCAGCCCACAGTCGTCCCCAAGACTACTTACATTCCAAGCCCCAAGATGGGAATCAGGTGTCTATGATTAACTCAACCAAAACAAGGGACAGCTGGAAGATCCGGAGTCCTGAGTCCACGGACTGGACCATGAACTGGAATGCGGATATCATGGACCGGACCATGACACCCCACCCTTTGGTTGAAGAAAGACATCCTTCTATTCTGAGACTCTGTCCTCTTGTCCTAGACTCACCCACTATAGGAAACATCCTCTCCCCATCAATTCTATCTAGGCCCTTCAATATCACATTTTTGGATATGTACAAATATTATGCCATGTAGAATTAGTGTAAATGTCTGGTTGATGGTTAGTAGACTTACTAGGCCGAAGGGCCTGTTACTGTGCCAAATTACTTTATTGGCACATCCTCGAAACTGGATATGTTTCATTGTGTTGCAGCCGAGAGCACAGAGTCTGTACTCTGGTACACGTGGGTACAGTATGTTGTCAGATTCTCCAACTTTATTTAATTCAGAAAGAGAACCTAATGGGTTAAGCGTCCAGTCAGAGATGTATCAAATGGATCTGCGTCTTGTACTCCAGTAAGATTCAGTGCCTGCTGAATGTTATCCAATGAGAGTTCTTGATGTGATATATCCCAACAAAAGTCTGGGTGGTAAGAGACTTGTCCATTCCAACCTCACTCCTTCGGAACGCTCCGCTCTCCACTCCCTCTGCACTAATCCTAACCTTATTATTAAACCCGCCGATAAGGGGGGTGCCGTTGTAGTCTGGCGTACTGACCTCTACCTTGCCGAGGCACAGGGACAACTCACGGATACCTCCTCTTATTTACTCCTCGATCGTGACCCCACTAAGGAGCACCAGGCCACAGTCTCCCACACCATCACCGACTTTATCCGCTCAGGGGATCTCCCATCCACTGCTACCAACCTTATAGTTCCCACACCTCGCACTTCCTGTTTCTACCTCCTACCCAAGATCCACAAACCTGCCTGTCCTGGCCGACCTATTGTCTCAGCTTGCTCCTGCCCCACCGAACTCGTTTCTGCATACCTCGACATGGTTTTATCCCCCCTTGTTCAATCCCTTCCTACCTATGTTCGTGACACTTCTCACGCTCTTAAGCTTTACGATGATTTTAAGTTCCCTGGCCCCCACCGCTTTATTTTCACCATGGATGTCCAGTCCCTATATACTTCCATCCCCCATCAGGAAGGTCTCAAAGCTCTACGCTTCTTTTTGGATTCCAGACCTAATCAGTTCCCCTCTACCACCACTCTGCTCCGTCTAGCGGAATCAGTCCTTACTCTTAATAATTTCTCCTTTGGCTCCTCCCACTTCCTCCAAACTAAAGGTGTAGCTATGGGCACCCGTATGGGTCCTAGCTATGCCTGCCTTTTTGTTGGCTTTGTGGAACAATCTATGTTCCGTGCCTGTTCTGGTATCTGTCCCCCACTTTTCCTTCACTACATCGATGACTGCATTGGCGCTGCTTCCTGCATGTATGCAGAGCTCGTTGACTTTGTTAACTTTGCCTCCAACTTTCACCCTGCCCTCAAGTTTACCTGGTCCATTTCCGACACCTCCCTCCCCTTTCTAGATCTTTCTGTCTCTGTCTCTGGAGACAGCTTATTGACTGATGTCTACTATAAGCCCACTGACTCTCACAGCTATCTGGACTATTCCTCTTCTCACCCTGTCTCTTGCAAAAACGCCATCCCCTTCTCGCAATTCCTCCATCTCCGCCGCATCTGCTCTCAGGATGAAGTTTTTCATTCTAGGACAAGGGAGATGTCTTCCTTTTTTAAAGAAAGGGGCTTCCCTTCCTCCTGTTACGTACCCCGTAACTGGGTTGCCAAACCAGCAGAAATGGATCACTCAGTTGGAGTCTGGAGTACTAGAACTAAGAAAGTTTTATTAAAGAAACAAGCAACACAGTAATCGAAAGGATAATAAATGCAACAGTTCAGCGATGATAAACACACATGTGCACAGAATTAAGATAACAGCATCAATCAAGCTCTATCGTTGTCTAGGGGTAAATGACCAAATTTCAAAGTGACTCAAAGTTCAGTCCAGTTTAGTAGTTCAGTTCGCAGTAATCGTTGCCATGGCGATGGACAACGTGGGGGAAGAGAGAGAGGGAACAGGAACAACTGATCATTCAGACACGGCTTCACTCACAGACCGGCGAGATGGCTCACAAGCAGCTTTTGGGCGGGTCCTTGGTGATGTCACCTGAGGTCACCGACTGTGACCCCTCCTCCAGATGCGGTCGATCCTCTGCAGTGAACCCGGCACCCAGGCAAGGGCGGACACACACCGGGTTCCCGCTGATCGTACCTTTCCACCCTGGCCGTTGTCTGGTACTTCCCACCGACTCGTGAGAAGCGTACCGCTTCCAGGGTCTCGTTACCTCGGGTGGCGTGTGTCCTGCCTTAGCAAACCGGTCCCTTTTTATCCCCCTGCTGGGGTATCGCCTGTCCATCACTTCAAACAGTTCAAGGTTCAAAGGGGGGAGCCACTCCAGACAGCTCTCTCTCCCCCGTCCCTTCATTACACATCTCCAGACGCTGCTCCATTGTTCCTTATCTCTCCTTCCCCTGAGGGCAGGTGGCAGACCAACTGCTGATGCCACTGATGCTAGCCCAGGCCAGCAAACATCTTAATTTTATGTGTATTCTCGTCACACTCCACTATCAACTCTGCTCTTAAATGCATCTCCCCCATTTCACGTACATCTGCTCTCACTCCATCCTCCCGCCACCCCACTAGGAATAGGGTTCCCCTGGTCCTCACCTACCACCCCACCAGCCTCCGGGTCCAACATATTATTCTCCGTAACTTCCGCCACCTCCAACGGGATCCCACCACTAAGCACATCTTTTCCTGCCCCCCTCTCTGCATTCCGCAGGGATCGCTCCCTACGCAACTCCCTTGTCCGTTTGTCCCCCCCATCCCACTCCACTGATCTCCCTCCTGGCACTTATCCGTGTAAGCGGAACAAGTGCTACACATGCCCTTACACTTCCTCCCTTACCACCATTCAGGGCCCCAAACAGTCCTTCCAGGTGAGGCAACACTTCACCTGTGAGTCGGCTGGGGTGGTGTACTGCGTCCGGTGCTCCCGATGTGGCCTTTTATATATTGGCGAGACCCGACGCAGACTGGGAGACCGCTTTGCTGAACACCTACGCTCTGTCCACCAGAGAAAGCAGGATCTCCCAGTGGCCACACATTTTAATTCCACATCCCATTCCCATTCTGACATGTCTATCCACGGCCTCCTCTACTGTAAAGATGAAGCCACTCTCAGGTTGGAGGAACAACACCTTATATTCCGTCTGGGTAGCCTCCAACCTGATGGCATGAACATCGACTTCTCCAACTTCCGCTAATGCCCCACCTCCCCCTCGTACCCCATCTGTTACTTATTTTTATACACACATTCTTTCTCTCACTCTCCTTTTTCTCCCTCTGTCCCTCTGAATATACCCCTTGCCCATCCTCTGGGTCCCCCCCCCACCCTTGTCTTTCTTCCTGGACCTCCTGTCCCATGATCCTCTCATATCCCTTTTGCCTATCACCTGTCCAGCTCTTGGCTCCATCCCTCCCCCTCCTGTCTTCTCCTATCATTTTGGATCTCCCCCTCCCCCCTCCAACTTTCAAATCCCTTACTCACTCTTCCTTCAGTTAGTCCTGACGAAGGGTCTTGGCCTGAAACGTCGACTGCACCTCTTCCTAGAGATGCTGCCTGGCCTGCTGCGTTTACCAGCAACTTTTATGTGTGTTGCTTGAATTTCCAGCATCTGCAGAATTCCTGTTGTTTGTCCATCAGTAATAGCTTTTGTGCCTGGGATACATCCCACAGTGTATGCTGAGGGCTCATCACCCAGAGAGGGTTGTTGTGTGTGGCACCCATCCCAAAGGGAGAGACCATGTGTGAGAGTGTGTGTGGGACCTGTGCCCTGGTGAGGGTGAGATAATGTGTGAGACCTGTGCCCCAGTGAGTTCAAGTGACATTTATTATCATTTAACTATATACATATATACCATTAAATGAGATGTTTCTGTGGACCAGGGTGTAAAGCAGAGCAGTACACATAACACACATATAATAATAATAATAATAATAATAATAATAATAATAATAATACTTAGTGATCCTGAGTAGGAAACACACAATAACTTAGGAAAGTAAGAATTAAATCTACAAATGAGTTACACATAGATAAACAAAGTAATGTGCATAATTTAAATATTGTAGGGTACAGTACCTCTCCTGGGTATGAGGATAGACTACATCCAGCTGTGGAGCATTTGCTTTGGGTAATGAGGTTACCATTAACCACAGCTACCTTCAGGTCACCCTTAGGCAAGGTGTAGTACCTGTTAGCCTCCCTACTTGGGTTACAGTGAAGCCACGGAATGCAGGTGGTGGAGGAAGCAGAAGGCAAGTTGTGAGTAACACAATCGATGGTTCCTGCTTCTCAGATGTTGAGCAGTAGATCCTTTTAATAGGACAATGTTCAGGGTCACCCGTCTTGTAAAGACACTGCATCGGAAGCAAGCAAGGGGAAGCTACTTCTTGTATTTTATCCCTAGTACAACCATGGTTAATACATACACAAATGTAAAAGACAACAGTGTAAATGGGAGCCCACTTCCAAATAGTGCGGACACCTCGCTCTGTACGGGATATCATGTAAACAGACAGGTGAACCCGGATCGTCATACCACTACTGTCTGCAAGAACAAGAGACTGCGAATTGCCACTTGGAATGTTCGAACCCTGCACCAAGCTGGTAAGCTAGAAAATGTAAAATTAGAAATGAAGAGGCTAGAAATCAGCATCCTAGGCCCAAGTGAAATAAGGTGGAAAGGCACTGGAGTATTCCAATCAGACGACTACAAGACAATATACTCTGGTGGAGATAAACATGAAAGGGGTTCTGCAATCATCTTAGACAAAGAAACATCCAAAAGCCTGCTAGGATACTGGCATATCTCAGACAGAATGATGCTAATCAAACTAAAAGGACAACAAAACAACATCTCTATCATCCAAGTATATGCACCCACAATGGCAAGTTCAGAGGAAGAAATTGATGCCTTCTACCACTCCCTAGACAAAGCACTAGAAGAATGCAAATCACAAGAAACCATCATAGTCATGGGTGACTTCAATGCAAAAGTTGGTGAGGGAAGAGAAGACCATATTGTTGGAGACCAGGGATTGAGAAAAAGAAATGAAAGAGGAGAAAAGCTTACATCATGGCATAAAACAAACAATCAGATAATCAGCAACACTTGGTTTAAACAACATCCAAGAAGGAAATGGACATGGAGAAGCCCAGATGGGAACAACAAAAATCAAATCAACTACATAACAATCAATAAACATAAGACCATAAGACAAAGGAGCAGAAGTAGGCCATTCGGCCCATCGAGTCTGCTCCGCCATTTTATCATGAGCTGATCCATTTTATCCTATTTAGTCCCACTGCCCTGCCTTCTCACCATAACCTTTGATGCCCTGGCTACTCAGATACCTATCAATCTCTGCCTTAAATACACCCAATGACTTGGCCTCCACTGCTGCCCGTGGCAACAAATTCCATAGATTCACCACCCTCTGACTAAAAATTTTTTTTCGCACTTCTGTTCTGAAAGGGCGCCCTTCAATCCTGAAGTCATGCCCTCTCGTACTAGACTCCCCCATCATGGGAAACAACTTTGCCACATCCACTCTGTCCATGCCTTTTAACATTCGAAATGTTTCTATGAGGTCTCCCCTCATTCTTCTAAACTCCAAGGAATACAGTCCAAGAGCGGACAAACGTTCCTCATATGTTAACTCTCTCATTCCTGGAATCATTCTAGTGAATCTTCTCTGTACCCTCTCCAACGCCAGCACATCCTTTCTTAAATAAGGAGACCAAAACTGCCCACAGTACTCCAAGTGAGGTCTCACCAGCGCCTTAACATCACATCCCTGCTCCTATACTCTATTCCTCTAGAAATGAATGCCAACATTGCATTCGCCTTCTTCACTACCGACTCAACCTGGAGGTTAACTTTAAGGGAGTCCTGTACGAGGACTCCCAAGTCCCGTTGCATCTCAGAACTTTGAATTCTCTCCCCATTTAAATAATAGTCTGCCCGTTAATTTTTTCTGCCAAAGTGCATAACCATACACTTTCCAACATTGTACTTCATTTGCCACTTCTCTGCCCATTCTTCCAATCTATCCAAGTCTCTCTGCAGACTCTCCATTTCCTCAGCACTACCGGCCCCTCCACCTATCTTCGTATCGTCAGCAAACTTAGCCACAAAGCCATCTATTCCATAATCCAAATCGGTGATGTACAATGTAAAAAGAAGCGGCCCCAACACTGATCCCTGTGGAACACCACTGGTAACCGGCAGCCAACCGGAATAGGATCCCTTAATTCCCACTCTCTGTTTCCTGCCAATCAGCCAACGCTCTATCCACGTATGTAACTTTCCCGTAATTCCATGGGCTCTTATCTTGTTAAGCAGCCTCATGTGTGGCACCTTGTCAAAGGCCTTCTGAAAATCCAAATATACAACATCCACTGCATCTCCCTTGTCTAGCCTACTGGTAATTTCCTCAAAAAATTGTAATAGGTTTGTCAGGCAGGATTTTCCTTTAAGGAATCCATGCTGAGTTCTGCCTATCTTGTCATATGCCTCCAGGTACTCTGTAACCTCATCCTTGACAATCGATTCCAACAACTTCCCAACCACCGACGTCAAGCTAACAGGTCTATAATTTCCTTTTTGCTTCAGATAACAGATTCAAAAACTCCATAACTCAATCTAAAAGCTACTCTGGAGCAGACTGTGGAAGCGACCACATACCAGTCATTTGCAAAATGAAAATAAAGATGAGAAAATTAAAGAAACCAAAAAGATCAGAACCACTGGATTATCAACAACTACAAAACAACCCTCACCTGAAAACAGAATACCCAATCAAGGTGAAAAACCATTTTCAATTGCTGCAAGATGAAGGAGGCAAATCTTCCTGGGACATACTGAAGGAATCCATGGTTGTAGCTACAAAAGAAACCATCCCACGAAAAGAACGGAAAAGTAAGAAGAAATGGATAACTGAAGATATAATACAATTGATGCAACAAAAACAGACCATCAAACTAAGAGACAGCGAAGAATACAAACAACTTGATAAGACAATAAAAAGAAAATGCAGAGAAGCTAAAGACAGATGGCTAAGTGAGAAATGCTCAGAGATAGAAATGCTACAAACCCATAACCCTGGAACAAAGTTGATGCACAATAAGATTAAAGAACCAACGGGGAAATTACCTTGCATCAAGGCTAAAGATGGCAGCTTAATTATGAACAAAGAGGAAATCCTAAACAGATGGACAGAATATATAAAACAGCTTTTTGAAGACCAAAGAGGAGAAAAACCGAACATAAAGAAGAATCTTGAAGGACCTAGCATTCTAAAATCAGAAATTTGAGCAGCCGTAAATGAAACAAAACATAACAGAGCAACTGGTCCAGACAACATCGCTGTTGAAATGATACTGGCCATAGAAGATTTTGGAATAGAGAAAATAACAGAAATAGCAAATGAAATCTATGATCATGGGGTGATACCTGATGATTTAAGTAAATCAGTGTTGATCACACTTCCAAAGAAAGAGGGAGCAACAGAATGTGAGTTACATCGTACAACAAGCCTGATGAGCCACGTGGCAAAAATTATTCTCAGAGTAATCACGATGAGAGCAAGACGCTGTATAAAACCAGAAATCAGTAAAGAACAATGTGGCTTTGAGGAAAACGCTGGAACCAGAAATGCAATTTTCATGCAACGGATGATCTGTGAACGAGCCATCCAAGTACAAAAAGACATCTACCTATGTTTCATTGACTATACAAAAGCTTTTGACGCTGTCAGACAGCAAGATCTTCTGGAAATGCTTCAAGATCTTGACATAGATGGGAAAGATATATGTTTTTTAAGAAACTTATACTGGGACCAGACAGCATCCATAAGAATAGAAGGAGAAGTGAGTGAGTATGTGAATATCATGAGAGGAGTCAGGCAAGGTTGTGTCTTTTTCCCAGACTTATTCAAGCTGGATAGTGAAAATATCTTGAGACAGCAAAGGATTCACAATTGGAGGCCATAATATAAAATAACATAAGATATGTTATTGGCTATGTTTAAGAGGGAGTTAGATATGGCCCTTGTGGCTACAGGGGTCAGGGGGTATGGAGGGAAGGCTGGGTTCTGAGTTGGATGATCAGCCATGATCATAATGAATGGCGGTGCAGGCTCGAAGGGCCGAATGGCCTACTCCTGCACCTATTTTCTATGTTTCTATGTTTCTATATGCTGATGACATTGTACTAATAGCTGACTCAGAAACAAAACTTCAAGAACTAATCACTATAGTGGCAGCAGAAAGTAATCACAGAGGCCTCTCAATCAACACCAAGAAGACAGAAAGCACGGTCATCTCCAGCTGAATTATGGTTCTACAGGAGAATGTTAAAAATATCATGGACCACATACACATCAAATGAAGTTGTTCTCAGAAGAGCCCAAGCAGTTTGATCATTCATACCAACAATAAGAGAAAGACAACTCAGATTCCTAGGACAGATCATGCAGAAAGATGAACTAGAAAAACTCATACTCTCTGGAAAGATTGAGGGGAGTAAACTTAGAGGAAGACCTCGGCTTATGTACATCAAAAGCATAGGCAGGTGGCTACACATCGAGGAAATGGAAGTCATCCAAAGAACGAGGGATAGATCTATATGGAAAACCATGGTCACCAAAGTCCGCATCGGATATGGTACCTAGACGGACAGACAGGGTACAGTACAGATTATCCAGTGACACTTTGAATGCGATGTGGCTGGGAGTTCAAAAGCCTGAGGGAAGAAGATGTTTCCCATCCTGACCGTTCTTGTCTTTATGCAATGCAGTCTCCAGTCTAATGGTGGAAAGTCAAGGAGTGTGCTGGATGGATGGGTGGGTTGGGATTGGGACTACAGAGCGTCATGGGAGCTGAATTCTGAAGGAACGCAGTTTTTGAAAAAAATTCTTCGAGTGCAAGAAGAACAAGACTGCGTAGGTGCGTGATGTCAACAGGACAGCGCAGAGAGCTTAAAAAGGAGACCACCCCATACAGTGGGCAGCTGTCGGAGCAGGCAGCAGAGTGTAGGGCTTTGGCTTCAACGGGCTTCGGCGGTAAACGGGAAGAGGCGAGAGCGAAGCACCAATTCTTTTTTTCTCCACCCCCCCCCACCTTTCGCGAATCGGCCCAGACAGACAGGAACAGCAGGGCTCTCACAGCTAACGGTACGAGCTAACGGTTTAAAAAGTTTGTCTGTTTGGCGAGGTAAGTGGGTGAGTAGACTTATTTTTCCTGTTTCATTCCTGTACAATTAGATAGCATGCCTGCAGGGTTAGTGCTTTGTTCAAGGTGTCAGATGTGGGAATCCTGGGAGACCCCCAGCCTCCCTGATGGCCACATCTGCGCCAGGTGCACCGAGATGCAGCTCCTCAGAGACCGTATCAGGGATCTGGAGCTGCAGCTTGATGACCTACTGCTTATCAGGGAAAGTGAAGAGGTGATAGACAGGAGCTACAGGGAGGTAGTCATGTCTAGGCTACAGGGGTCAGAAAACTGGGTCACTGTCAAAAGAGGGAAGGGAAATGCCCGGAAAGTGGAGAGCACACCTGTGGCTGTCCCCCTCAGCAATATCCTGTTCTGGATGCTGTTGAGGGGGATGACCTGACAGGGGACGCCCACGGTGTCCGGGTCTCTGGCACTGAGCCTGGCGCTGTTGTGCAGGACAGAAGGAGGGAGAAGAGGAATGTGATAGTCGTAGGGGATTCCAGAGTCAGGGGAACGGACAGGAGATTCTGTGAGCCTGATAGAGATACCCGCATGGTGTGTTGCCTCCCAGGTGCCAGAGTACGGGACGTCTCAGATCGGGTCCTGAATATTCTGAAGCGGGAGGGTGAGCAGCCAGTTGTCTTGGTACATGTTGGTACCAATGACATAGATAGGACAAAGGAGGAGGTCCTGAAGAGAGATTTCCAGGAGTTAGGAAGGAAGCTAAGAAGCAGGACCTCCAGGGTAGTAATCTCGGGATTGCTACCTGTGCCACGTGCTAGCGAGGGCAAGAATAGTAGGATCAGGCAGATGAATGCGTGGCTGAGAGACTGGTGCAGGGGGCAGGGCTTCAGATTCTTGGATAATTGGGATCTCTTCTGGGGGAAGTATGACCTGTTCAAAAAGGACGGGTTACACCTGAACCCGAAGGGGACCAATATTCTGGCGAGAAAGTTTAATAGAGCTGTTAGGGAGGGTTTAAACTAATTTGGCAAAGGGGATGGGAACCGGAATGACAGAGCGGAGGAAGGGGAAAACAGAAATAAATCTAAGATAGTGAGCAGTAAAGATGTCAGGAAAGACAGGCAGGTGATGGGGCAAATTTGTAGCCATTGGGATGAGTTGCAGTGCAATAAAGTTTGCAGTGAAATCAAAGCGAAAAGTACCAGACAATGGTCTTAAGGTGTTATACTTAAATGCACGCAGCATATGGAATAAGGTGGATGATCTTGTCGTACGGCTACAGATTGGCAGGTATGATATTATGGCCATCACTGAGACGTGGCTAAAGGATGCATGTCTCTGGGAGCTGAACATCCAAGGATACACAGTGTATCAGAAGGATAGGAAGGTAGGCAGAGGGGGAGGCGTGGCTTTATTTGTAAGAAATGATATTAAATCATTAGAAAGAGGTGATATAGGATTGGAAGGTGCAGAATCTTTATGGGTTGAGCTAAGAATTGCAAGGGTAAAAGGACCCTGATGGAAGTTATTCATAGGCCTCCAAACAGCTGCAGAGATGTGGACTACAAATTACAACAGGAAATAGAAAAGGCTTGTCAGAAGGGCAGTGTTATGATAATTGTGGGGGATTTTAACATGCGAGTGCATTGGGAAAATCAGGTCTGCACTGGATTTCAAGAGAGAGAATTTGTAGAATGTCTGCGAGATGGCTTTTTAGAACAGCTTGTTGTTGAGCCCACTAGGGGATCAGCTGTACTGGATTGGGTATTGTGTAATCAACCAGAGGTGATTAGAGAGATTGAGGTGAAGGAACCCTCAGGAGGCAGTGATCATAACATGATTGAGTTCACTGTGACATTTGAAAAAGAGAAGCCGAAATCTGATGTGTCGGTATTTCAGTGGAGTAAAGGAAATTACAGTGGCATGAGAGAGGATCTGGCCAAAGTTGACTGGAAAGGGACACTGGCGGGAAAGACAGCAGAGCAGCAGTGGCTGGAGTTTATGTGAGAAGTGAGGAAGGTGCGAGACAGGTATATTCCAGAAAAGAAGAAACTTTCGAATGGAAAAGGGATGCAACCATGGTTGACAAGAGAAGTCAAAGCCAAAGTTAAAGCAAAGGAGAGGGCATACAAGGAAGCAAAAATTTGTGGGAAGACAGAGGATTGGAAAGTTTTTAAAAGCTTACAAAAGGAAACTAAGAAGGTCATTAAGAGAGAAAAGATTAACTATGAAAGGAAGCTAGCAAATAATATCAAAGAGGATACTAGATGCTTTTTCAAGTATATAAAGAGTAACAGACAGGTGAGAGTAGATATAGGACCGATAGAAAATGATGCTGGAGAAATTGTAATGGGAGTTAAGGAGTTGGCAGAGGAACTGAATGAGTATTTTGCATCAGTCTTCACTGAGGAAGACACCAGCAGTCTACCGGACACTCAAGGGTGGTAGGGAAGAGAAGTGTGCGCAGTCACAATTACGACACAGAAAGTACTCAGGAAGCTGAATAGTCTAAAGTTAGATAAATCACGCGGACCAGATGGAATGCACCCGCATGTTCTGAAGAAAGTAGCTGTGGAGATTGCGGAGGCATTAGCGATGACCTTTCAAAAGTCGATAGATTCTGGCATGGTTCCGGAGGACTGGAAGGTTGCAAATGTCACTCCGCTATTTAAGAAGGGGGCAAGGAAGCGAAAAGGAAATTATAGACCTGTTAGCTTGACATCGGTGGTTGGGAAGTTGTTGGAGTCGATTGTCAAGGATGAGGTTACAGAGTACCTGGAGGCATATGACAAAATAGGCAGAACTCAGCATGGATTCCTTAAAGGAAAATCCTGCCTGACAAACCTATTACAATTTTTTGAGGAAATTACCAGTAGGCTAGACAAGGGAGATGCAGTGGATGTTGTATATTTGGATTTTCAGAAGGCTTTTGACAAGGTACCACACGAGGCTACTTAACAAGAGCGCATGGAATTACGGGAAAGTTACATATGTGGATAGGGCATTGGCTGATTGGCAGGAAACAGAGAGTGGGAATTAAGGGATCCTATTCTGATTGGCTGCTGGTTACCAGTGGTGTTCCACAGGGATCCGTGTTGGGGCCGCTTCTTTTTACATTGTACATCACCGATTTGGATTATGGAATAGATGGCTTTGTGGCTAAGTTTGCTGACGATATGAAGGTAGGTAGAGGGGCCGGTAGTGCTGAGGAAACGGAGAGTCTGCAGAGAGACTTGGATAGATTGGAAGAATGGGCAAAGAAGTGGCAAATGAAGTACAATGTTGGAAAGTGTATGGTTATGCACTTTGGCAGAAGTAATAAACAGGCAGACTATTATTTAAGTGGGGAAAGAATTCAAAGTTCTGAGATGCAACGGGACTTGGGAGTCCTTGTACAGGATACCCTTAAGGTTAACCTCCAGGTTGAGTCGGTGGTGTAGAAGGCGAATGCAATGTTGGCATTCATTTCTAGAGGAATAGAGTATAGGAGCAGGGATGTGATGTTGAGGTTCTATAAGGCGCTGGTGAGACCTCACTTGGAGTACTGTGGGCAGTTTTGGTCTCCTTATTTAAGAAAGGATGTGCTGACATTGGAGAGGGTACAGAGAAGATTCACTAGAATTATTCTGGGAATGAGAGGGTTAACATATGAGGAACGTTTGTCCGCTCTTGGACTGTATTCCTTGGAGTTTCAAAGAATGAGGGGAGACCTTACAGAAACATTTTGAATGTTGAAAGGCATGGACAGAGTGGATGTGGCAAAGTTGTTTCCCATGATGGGCGAGTCTAGTACGAGAGGGCATGACTTAAGGATTGAAGGGCGCCCATTCAGAACAGAAATGCAAAGAAATTTTTTTAGCCAGAGGGTGGTGAATCTATGGAATTTGTTGCCACAGGCAGCAGTGGAGGCCAAGTCATTGGGTGTATTTAAGGCTGAGATTGATAGGTATCTGAGTAGCCAGGGCATCAAAGGTTATGGTGAAAAGGCGGGGGAGAGGGACTAAATGGGAGAAAGGATCAGCTCATGATAAAATGGCGGAGCAGACTCGATGGGCCGAATGGCTGACTTCTGCTCCTTTGTCCGATGGTCTTATGGGTGGGAACATTAATAATACTAAGGGCCCTGTGTACGCAGTGCTCCTGATAAATGTCACCGATGGATGATGGATCCCCTATGATTATTTCGGCTGTTCTCATGGTCCTTCAGAAGGACTTCCAGTCTGATGCTCTGCTGTTCCCATGCCAGATGGAGATGCCGCTTGTCAGGACACGCTCAATGGTGCTCCTGTAAAATTCAGTTAAGATGGTAGGGTGGGTGGGGGGAGTCTTGTTTGCTTCAATCTCCTCGGAAAGTGTGACCCTAACCCGTCCTCCAGTGCAGGACTGCGTTTTCACGTTTCTCTTTTTATAACTGCACGGGATTTTGTGATTCACTGAAAAGTATGACTGTAAACTCCACTGATAAAAGGAACAATGAATTAAAGGAATAAGATTGGCAATCCAAGATATATCAAGATTTTAGCAAGTAATCTGACAAAGCCCAGCATGGGAGGTTGGTCAAGAAGGTTCAGTCGCTCGGCATTCGAGATAAGGTAGGATTAGACATTGGCTTTGTGGGAGAAGCTAGAGAGAGGTAGTAGATGTTTGCCTTGCTGACTGGAGGTCTGTGACTAGTGGTGTACTGCAGGGATTGGTGCTGGGTCCCTTATTGTTTCTCATCTATATTAATGATCAGGATGATAATGTGGTTAACTGGATCAGCAAATTTGCAGAGGGCACCAAATTGGTATTGTAGTGGACAGCGAGGAGCACTATTAGAGCTTGTAGTGGGATCCAGGCCAGCTGGAAAAATGGGTTGAAAAATGGCAGATGGAATTTAATGCAGACAAGTTTGAGAGCCTGCATTTCAGTACAACCAACTAGGGTAGGTCTTACACAGTGAATGCTAGGACACTGACAAGTGCTGCAGAACAAAGGGATCTGGGAATACAGGTCCATAATTCATTGAAAGTGGCATCACAGATAGATAGGGTCATAAAGAAATCTTTTGGCACATTGGCCTTCATAAATCAAAGCATCAAGTACAGGAGATGGGATGTTATGTTGAAGTTATATAAGACATTGGTAAGGCCTGAATAGGAGCATTGTGCAGTTTTGATCACCTACCTACAGGAAAGATGTAAATAGGGTTGAAAAAGTAGAGAAATTTACAAGGATGTTGCTGGGACTGGAGGTCCTGAGTTATAAGGAAAGATTGAATCAGATAGGACTCTATTCCTTGAAAGATTGAGAGGAGGTTTGATAGAGGTATACAAAATTATGAGGGGTATAGATAGGGTAAATGCAAAAAGGCTTTGTCATCTGAGGTTGGATGGGTCTACAATTAGAGGTCATGGGTTAAGGGTGAAAGGTGAAAAGTTTAAGGGGAACATGAGGGTCATGAGAGTATGGATTGAGCTCAATTTCAATGTTTAAGAGAAATTTGGATAGGTTCATGGATGGTAGGGGTATGGAGGGGTAAGGACCCGGTGCAGGTCAAAGGAAATAGGCAGTTTAAATGGTTTGGCATGGACAAGATTAGCTGAAGGGCCTGGCTCTGTGATGTACTTTTCTATGACTCTATGCTCTTTATCGACCAGAATTCAATACTGTCATCCCTTTAAAACAAATCAAGACCTTGGCCTCGATACATCCTTGTGCGCTTGGATCCTTAATTTCCTCACTTCAGACCCTAGTCAGCTCAGATTGGCAACAACATCTCCTCCACAATCTCCAACAGCACAAGTGCATCACAAGTCTGTGTGCTTCATCCCCTGTTCTATTGTTTTATACTTACGACTGTGAGGCTAAGCACAACTCCAATGCCATATCTAAACTTACTAATGGCATCACTGTCATAAGCTGAATCAAGGGTGGTGATGAATCAGAATATAGGAGGGAGACTGAAAATCTTTCTGAGTGGTGCCACAACAACAACATCTTACTCACCAAAACCAAGAGCTGATTACTGACTTCAGGAGGAGGAAACTGGAGATCCATGAGCCAGTCCTCATTGGGGGATCAGAGGTGGAGAAGGGTGACAGCTCTAAATTCCTCAGAGATATTATTTCAGAGGTCTTGTCCTAGGCTCAGCAGGTAAGTGCAATTATGAAGAAAGCATGGCAGCGCTTCTACTTTCTTAGGAGTTTGCGAAAATTCGACATGACATCTAAAACGTTGACAAACTTCTATAGATGTGTGGTGGAGAGTATATTGACTGGCTGCATCACAGCCTGCTGTGGAAATATCAATGGCCTTGGATGGAAAATCCTACAAGGAGTGAGTGAGGTCCTCAATGAATACTTCTCTTTGGTATTCACCAATGAGAGGGAACTTGATGGTGAGGACAATATGAGTGAGGTTGATGCTCTGGAGCATGTTGATATTAAGGGAGAGGAGGTGTTGGAGTTGTTAAAATACATTAGGACAGATAAGTCCCTGGGGCCTGACACAATATTCCCCAGGCTGCTCCGCAAGGCGAGGGAAGAGATTGCTGAGCCCCTGGCTAGGATCTTTATATCCTCGTTGTCCACGGGAATGGTACGGGAGGATTGCAGGGAGGCGAATGTTGTCCCCTTGTTCAAAAAAGGTAGTAGGGATAGTCTAGGTAATTATAGACCAGTGAGCCTTATGTCTGTGGTGGGAAAGCTGTTGGAAAAGATTCTTAGAGATAGGAGCTCTGGGCATTTAGAGAATCGTGGTCTGATCAGGGACAGTCAGCGTGGCTTTGTGAAGGGCAGATCGTGTTTAACAAGCCTGATAGAGTTCTTTGAGGAGGTGACCAGGCATATAGATGAGTGTAGTGCAGTGGATGTGATCTATATGGATTTTAGTAAAGCATTTACAGATTAGAAACTTTTTAATTACTGTCTCCCCTAATTTTCCATACCCATATCCAATGGACACTTTGGAAAAAATCTTAGATTTAAATCTCTCTCAGAAAAGTGTAGTAGTAATTATATATAATATAATTATGAATCTATGTCCTGATGCTTCTAATAAAATTAAAGCTGACTGGGAAAGAGAACTTGAGATTAATATACCGACTGAAAAATGGGAAAAAATTCTTCAGTTGGTGAATTCATCCTCTGTATGTGCTAAGCATAGGTTGATACAGTTAAGTGCACAGGGCTCATATGTCCAAAGATAAACTATCTCGTTATTACTCTTATATTAATCCAATATGTGACAGATGTCATTCCGAGATAGCTTCTTTAACCCACATGTTCTGGTCATGTCCCTTGTTGGAGAAATATTGGAAAGATATTTTTGATATTATTTCAACGGTCCTAAATATAGACTTACAACCTCATCCAATTACTGCCGTCTTTGGACTACCAATGGTAGACTTAAATAATTTAACCTCTTCATCACGAAGGATGATTGCATTTCTTACTTTAATAGCTAGAAGGTCCATTTTGTTGAATTGGAAAGAGATTAATCCTCCTACTGTATTTTACTGGTTTTCACAAACTATGGTGTGTTTGAATTTGGAGAAAATGAGAAGTGCAGTTTACGACCCTTCCATTAAGTTTGAAAAAACTTGGAGGCCATTCATTCAGCATTTTCATTTGATGTAATTTGATCATTTCCAAACTTGTTTTATCTCTCTGTACTGTTGTTGGAGGGGAATGGAGTCGTCGACACTGAGGTTCTCTTCTTTTCCATTTTAAGTTGTTAGTTTTGCCCAAGTCTTTTAGTTTAGTTGAGTAATTTTGTTTTTCTTTGGGGATGGGGTTTGCTTTTTTTTTGTTTTGTTTTTTTTTCTTTTTCATGATTTTTTTTCCAAGTTTTTTTTTTGCTTTGTATTATCCGTGGTTAGTTATACATGTTTGGGAGCTTTGTTAATTTATACTACTTGGTTTTGCAATTACTTTTTTTAAGTGTAACAACATATCTCCTACTATTTGTATTATTGTTACTTTTGTTTCTATATTTTGAAATTAATAAAAAGATTGAAAAAGAAAGAAAGAAGACATGCTGGATTGATTTTGACTGCAGACTGCTGCAACATTCATGGACTATATTTTTTTGAGTGACTGTTTTTTACTGTTGTCTTTTAAGTACTTTCTATCTTGTACTTTATGTGCTTGCTGTCTTATATGTGCCCTGTGCTGCGTGTGACTGCTGGTACTGTGTTTTGCAGCTAGGCTCTGGAGCAATGCTGTTTTATTTAACTGTATTCATGGGTAATCATGTATGGTTGAATGACAATTAAACTTGAACTTAAACTCTAAACCTTTCCCGTCTACACTCATTGGCCACTTTATTGAGTACACCTGTACACCTCATTAAAACAAATATCTAATCGGCCAATCATGTGACAGCATCTGAATGCATAAAAGCATGTCAGCATGGTCAAGAGGTTCAGCTGTTGTTCAAACCAAACATTAGAATGGGGAAGTGACTTGACCCTGGAATTATTGGTGGAATGGGGTGGGTTGACTATCTCAGAAACTGCTGGTCTCCTAGGACTTTCACACTCAACAGTCTCTAAAGTTTGCAGAGAATGGTGTGAAAAACAAAAAGGATCCAGTGAGTGGCAGTTCTGTGAGCAAAAATGCCTTGTTAGTGAGAGAGATCAGAAGAGAATGGCCAAACTAGTTCAAGCTGACAGGAAGGTGACAGTAACTCAAATAAACATGCGTTACAACACTGGTTTGCAGAAGAGGATCTCTGAACGTACAGCATGTCGAACATGGATGGGTTACAACAGAAGACCACAAACATACACTCAGTGGCAATTTTAGTAAGTACAGGATGTACCTAATAAAGTGACCACTGAATGTATAAGTACTTTGATAATAAATTTAGTTTAAGGATGTTTTCTGAGCAATGGCAGGAGTTGGGCAATGTTCCAGGACACTGAAGGAGTGCTGCGCTGACTTTCAACTGCTTCCCCTTTGGGTGCATCACACCTGAAACTGGTGCTTGTGTTCACCTAGCACAGAGCGGCATGCTGCTGACGATATTTTATAACTGATTAGTGACCCTCCTAATTCCTTACCCCCACTAATGAAAACAATTCAATTATATTCTGAGGTATCTGGTTATAAAATCAAGTGCAATAAATCTGAGGCTATGCCAATGTCAAAATTGTGTTATTCAAATTCTGTATCTCAGTTTAATTTCAGATGAGTGCTAGTTGGAATGAAGTATCTAGGGGTCAATCTCAGTCAGAATTTGGATGAAATAATTACTTTAAATTATGATCCATTATTGAGTAGGATAAGAAATAATCTGGATAAGTGGGGGGCACTGAGACTGTCACTCTGGGGTAGAGTCAATGTAGTTAAAATGGGCATAGCTCCCCAGTTTAACTATCTTTCTATGATGCTTCCTTTAAATATTTCAGATTTGATCTACAAGCAATACAACAGAATTATCAGTGCTTTTCTATGGGATAAGAAGAAGCCCAGAACTAAAATGAGTAAGATATGTATGTCCAGGGACATGGGTGGGCTCAGTCTACCAGACGTCAGGGCATATAAATTATCCTTTGAAATGACCAAGTTAGCTAAACACTGGGACAGGGCTGATGTTGATTTAGATTGGGTAATTATAGAACGGAGCCTGGCTGCACCACATTCTCCCCTTAACATCCTCTCACAACATGTGGAAAACAAGACTAATCTAAATCCTATACTATTTCACTTAAGGAGTGTGTGGAGTACAATTCATAAAGTTTGTAGAATGTCACATTTAAACCAGTTATACTCCTCGCTCTGGAATAAACCTGAGATATGCATTGGGAAAAGAACGGTGTACTGGAAAGAATGGAAAATTAAAGGTGTAAATACAGTAGGTGATCGCTATGAGAATGGGATTTTTATGTCATATGTAGATTTGCAGAGGAAATATAATTTTGTAGATAAAGGGAATTTTTGAAAGTATTTACAAATAAGACATTGCATTAGTAGCATCTTTAAGAATGGTGACCCACAAAGTAACTCTTTAACTGAATACTTTACATTAGTACAGGAAGTTCATAAAGCATCAGTGTTTTATAAAATGTTCAAGCACTCTGTGGGTGAGTCGTGTAACGATCTCAAAGCAGCATGGCAAAAGCATCTTGGAAATGATATTGAAGATAATGACTGGTCAAATATTTTATCAAATGTGGGTAGACATATTAGGGAAGTGAGAGGGAAATTTATTCAGTATAAGATAGTACACAGATATTATTGGACACCAACTAGACTGTACAAGCTGAAAGGGAGAATAAAATACTGTCTGAGGTAGTGTTAGTGCTTTTCAGGTTGTTTTGAGGTTCTGATGTCAGTGGGGAAGAAGCAGTTCCTCCATCTTGAGGTGTGGGTTGTCAGACAGCTGTACTTCCTGCATGATGGCAACATCAAGAAGAGGGGCCCTGTTAATGGAGGTTGCTCTCCTGAGACATTGCCTCTTGTAGATGTTTCCTATAGTTGGGAGTGCTGTCCCCATGATGGAATTGGCTGAGTCCAATCACTTACATTCCTGCACATTGGAGTTCCCACACCTGGCTCTGATACAACCGGTCAGAATGCTTTTCACATTCTGCGGCAACATCCAACAATGCCGTTTGACCTGTCCACTTCCTCCAACAGATGATGTTGTTTTCCCTCTTCCCCACTTTTGCTAAGGGTCTTCCACTTGAAAGACCAGCTGTATTTCTCCACAGATGCTGCCTGACCTGTCAAGACTTTGCAGCAATTTTATTTTTATTTCAGATTTCATAGAACATAGAACAGTACAACACAGTGCAGGGCTGTTGGCCCATGATGTTGTGCCAATCTTTTAGCTTACTCTAAGATCAATCTAACCCTTCTTTCCTACAGAAACCTCCATTTTTCTTTTACCTATGTGCCTACCTAAGAGTCTCTTAAATGTCTCTAAATTTGTCTGCCTCTACCACCACCCCTGGCAATGTGCTCCACACACCCCCCACTCTTTGTATAAAAACCTACCTCGGACATCCCCTCTATACTTTCCTCCAATCACCCTAAAACTATATCCTTTCTTATAAGCCATTCCACCCTTGGAAAATGTCTTTGGCTGTTCAATCTATCTATGCCTAGATCTACAGATCTACAGAAGACAGATCATGCAACAATATAGTGCTGGCTGGAACCAAACAGTGAAATACAGCCAATCAGTGAACCTACCGACCCTGTGGATTCCTCTTGAGGTATTCAAAACGATCTCGGCTTTATATGTGTAGTCAAGAACAATCTTCGGGATTATGAGTTGTCAATCACGCTAAATGGAAAAGCATAATGGTAGCTTGCCAAACACCAGCTCTCTCCTGACTAACATTCAGATTCCAATCTGAATCCTTGTCAACATAATTTTACCAGTGTGTTAATTTTTTATTTTAATTTAGCCCCATTAATGATGGATAAATACATGCGGTGTGGTCTCTATGAATCTGAAGGCAGTGAAGCCTTGAATTCTAATCCTGTGAAGAAATAGAAACTACAGAAAGTGCATCAATACTATGTTACATATGGGGAAAATGGTTTTATTCTGTTCCCTGTCAGATCAGCGCTGTCCCATGTGTCTTATTTGTAATACTGTACTGCCTAATGAAGCCATGAAACAAACCACCAAGATTGCAGGAACACTTCCGTAAAAGACACCCCGAAAAGGCTACTCATGGTATTACAAAACAATTGAAAAGCATTACACACTGAGTCATTTGCCAAGAAAGCTAAAAATGCCCTTGATAGTGGTCTCATTGTTTCTTATAACATTTCCAAAATGACAGTAAACTGTGAAATATCTCAAACAAATGGGGAAAGATTAAGAATGATTGCTGTATCAGAGGTGCTCACCACTGTTCTCAAAATGGATACCAGTATTTTAAAATCAATTCCTCTGAGTAATAACTCTGTATCTCATTAATTTGACGAAATGAGAGAAGACGTTGAGTATCAACTGTGCACAGAGCTACAAAAAACAGAACTTGCAATACAACTGGATGAGTCAACTATGCGAGACAATGAGGCATTGCCAATGGTATATGCGTAGTTTGTCAAAAATGGAAAAGCTTATGAAGAGAATCAATCTAGGACGAGCTCAAAATGTATATTGAGGATAAAAGTATTCTGATTAGGAACATGATTTCCTATGCAAAAGATGGAAGACTTTAGTAGAACTAGGGGACATTGCCTCAAGATTCAAGGGAAAAGATTTAGGACGGAGATGAGGAGAAACTGTTTTTCCCAGAGAGTGGAGAACCTGTGGAATTCTCTGGCCAGGGAAGCAGTTGAGGCTTCTTCACTAAATATATTTAAGATACAGTTAGATAGGTTTTTACATAGTAAAGGAATTAAGGGTTATGGGGAAATAGCAGGTAGATGGAGTTGAGTTTACGGACAGATCAGCTATGATCTTATTGAATGGCGGGGCAGGCTCGATGGGCCGGATGGTCTATGCCTGCTCCTATTTCTTATGTTCTTATGTGACACTATATAATGACAGAACCCCATGCTGGTTTAGTGGCATTTATGAAAAACTAATTCCAAATCTGTTTGCAAACCATTGTGTAATTTGTTGCCAGCATATCACAGTGAAAAACCTCAGCCAGCAACCTTTTTCAAGCATGATTCTTGTAATAGCTGCTATCAACAAAATTAAAGCACATCCATTAAATAGCAAAATATTTTGCCAGTTATGTCAGGATAACAATGAAGAGTTTGAACTCTTGCTTCTTCACACTGAAGTGTGTGGGCTGTCAAAAGGTTGCTGCTTAAAATGTTTCATTGATCTTTTTGACACTGTGGTTGAATTTTTGCTGAAAGTTGACAAGAGCTTGGGAAAGAAGGGTGAACTCCTACGTGGAGATGTGGCGTAACCTAGCCAACCTGTATGACAAAATGAACCTTCTGAATATGAAACTGCAAGGTGAGAATTTCAATTTAATCCAGGCAAAAAGTGCCGTGTCCACTTTTATTGAAAAATTGGAAATACATAAGCAAAACATTGGGAGAAGAATGTTCTCACAGTTTCTGCATGGAAAGTTTGGCACTCTTTCACAGATGGTGATTTGCAAGAGTACTGCTTATACCTGCAGTCACTGAAGTACGATTTTCAGAATGGATTCAAGGATCTGAACAATCAGGAAATTTCGATTTAATCCTTTTCTTTGCAAGGTGGAAGAATAGGAAGAAAGCTTGCAAGAAGAAATTATCGAAATTCAGATGATGAAGAAACAAAAGTGCCGTTCAAAAATGTTGGCTTTTGTGATATGTGGCTACATTGTCATAAGAAGTTTCTTGGTCTTTGGAGAAGAGCCAATCTGTTCTTCATTGTATTTCTGTCCTCCTACCTTGTAGAAAGAGGCTATCGTGCAGTGAACCACGCACTTACAAAAAACAGAAACCACTTGGACATTGTTATGTATGGGAACTTAAGGCTTTTGCTGTCACAACTTGAACCAGATATTTCACTCTTGCTAAAAACCATCAAGCTCAAGGGTCACATTGATATCGAAGCTGCTGTACAGAGCACAGGTACTATGTAAGCAAGGTTTAAAGGCATAAACATTTAAAGCAGAATCATTTTTCCCATGTTAGCATATGTTAAACACAATTTCATGGGGGTGCCAGAAGGTATATTGTGCCTAAGAGGAGCATTGGCAAGAATGAAGGTGCTTTCGGAAAGTGTTGGGCTAAAAAACGATTGGGAAACACTGATCTACAATATTACCTCATGGCTCTTCATCTGCAGGATTTTGTTGATCTTCATAAAGTTCATCCATTATAAGCTTTATAACTAGCCTCCCAGCATCCAAGACACCTTCAACAAGCGATGCCTCAAAAAGGCAGCATCAATCATTAAAGACCCGTGCCACCCAGTAGATGCCCTCTCCTCATTGCTACCATCAGGGCGGAGGTACAGTATCCTGTAGACACATACTCAACGATTTAGGAACAGCTTTTTCCCCTCTGCCATCAGATTTCTGAATGGACATTAAACCCATGAACACTACCTCACTACTTTCTTTTTCTCTTTTTGCATTATTTAATTTAACTTCTTTTAAGATATATATTTTTTCAGTGTAATTTACAATTTTTATTATAATGTATTGCACTGTACTGCTGCCGCACAACAATACATTTCACGACATATGCTGGTGATATTAAACCCGATTCTCATTCTGATTCTGATTTCCCTGTGGAATTTAGAGAAGGCCATGTAGCATACATGCCAAAGTCTAGTCTGCAGTTCTCTGCTCCACTTTTGCTTTGCAATGCACGCTCAATGTTATCTGCATTTCTGGTATGCCGGATGGATGGAATTGAACAGTAAAAGCTACAAGTGACCGCTGTTCAGCACGTCAACTTGAAATGTCACAACACGACACTGTGTTTGAATCTCATAGGTAAGGTTTGCAGTTCAGTTGAAGCATTGAGCTAAACAAAAAGTCCCGCAACTTCATAGTTTCCAACAGTCTTCATGGGAAGCTCTAGCAATAAGGTGTGCAGATATTGTAGAAAGGTTCATTAGTTGTCAAGCACATAGGCATATGCAACAGGATGTGGTGAATGTGGTGGATGAGACCATATGACCATAAGATTTAGGAGCAGGAGTAGGCCATTCGGCCCATTGAATCTGCTCCTCCATTCAATCATGGGCTGATCCACTTCATCCAGTCATCTCCACTCCCCTTTGATGCCTGGCTAATCAAGAACCTATCTATCTCTGCCTTAAATACACCCAATGACTTGGCCTCCACAGCCGCTCGTGGCAACAAATTCCACAGATTTACCACCCTCTGACTAAAGTAACTTCTCCGCATCTCAGTTCTAAAAGGACGTCCTTCAATCCTGAAGTTGTGCCCTCTTGTCCTAGAATCCCCTACCATGGGAAATAACTTTGCCATATCTAATCTGTTCAGGCCTTTTAACGTTTGGAATGTTTCTATGAGATCCCTCCCTTATTCTCCTGAACTCCAGGGAATACAGCCCAGAGCTGCCAGATGTTCCTCATACCGTAACCCTCTCATTCCTGGAATCATTCTCATGAATCTTCTCTGAACCCACTCCAATGTCAGTATATCCTTTCTAAAATAAGGAGCCCAAAACTGCACATAATACTCAAAGTGCAGTCTCACGAGTGCCTTATAGAGCCTTAAAGAGATAGGATAACATAGAACATAGAGCATAGAAATTTACAGCACATTACAAGCCCTTTGGCACACAATGTTGTGCCAACCATGTAACCTACTCTAGAGACTGCCTAGAATTTCCCTACCACATAGCCCTTTATATTTCTAAGCTCCATATACTATTCAAGAGGCTTTTAAAAGACCCTATTATATCCGCTTCCACCACCAACACCGGCAGTGCATTCCAGGCACCCACCATTCTCTGTGTGAAAAACCTACTCCTGACATTCCCTCGGTACATATTTCCAAACACCTTAAAACTATGCCCCCTCCTGTTAGCCACTTCAGCCCTGGGAAAAAGCCTCTGGCTATCCACACAATCAATGCAGCTCATCATCTCACACACCTCTATCAGGTTACCTCTCATCCTCTGTCGCTCCAAGGAGAAAAGGGCCAAGTACACTCAACCTATTCTCATAAGGTACACCGTACAATCCAGGCAACATCCTCTCTGCACTCTACAGCATCCACATCCTTCCTATAGTGAGGTGACCAGAACTAAACACAGTACTCCAAGTGTGGTCTGACCAAGGTTATATAGCCATTATATGACCTCACGGCTCTCGAACTCAATCCCATGGTTGATGAATGCCAACACACCATACGCCTTTTTAACAACACTGTCAACTTGCGCAACAGCTTTGAGAGTACTATTGACATGGACCCCAAGATCTCTTGGATCCTCCACACTGCCAAGAGTCTTACCATTTATATTATACTCTGTCTTCAAATTGGACCTATCAAAATCCACCCCTAGATTTATTGAGTATGCCTGCAAGAAAATTAATCTCAGGGTTGCATATGGTGACATATATGTACCCTGATAATAAATTTACTTTGCATTTTGAGAATAAATCTGATTCTGATTCTCCAGCACAAGGTGCATTGGCCAGTGAACGTCCTGGCCCATGTGAAATTGGGACATGGGAGGAAAGGGGTGTATACCCGCATGGTCACAAAGTTTTTGTGACCCTGGTGCAAGCTCCATACACAGACAGCAGCTGAGGTTGGAATCGACCCAGCATCACTGTGGAGCTCTGAAGCACCAACTATACGAATTGCACTGCTCTATTCACGAGCAGTCACCCTACCCCAACAAACTCCATTCTTTCAGGTGGTTTTGGATCACCCCACCCCCACCTACCTCAAACAACTTTTCTGTGTAAAAGTCTTCCATGACACTGAATCAGAATCAGGTTTATTATCACGGTCGCGAAAGGTATGGTTTTGTGGGAGCAGTTACAGCGCAAGTCACAAAAAATTACAGTAAGTTACAAACAATAATGCAAAAAGAAGAATAACGATCTCATGTTCATGGGTTCCTCCTCCCTCAGAAACCTGATAGAGGAGGGGAGGAAGCAGGTTCCTCCTCCCTCAGAAACCTGGTAGCTGAGGGAAGGAAGTGGGCTCCTCTTCCTTCAGAAATCTTATAGCTGAGGGGAGGTCGTGGGCTCCTCCTCCCTCAGGAATCTGTTAGTGGAGGGGAGGAAGCGCATTCCTCCTCCCTCAGAAATCTGATAGTGGAGGAGAAGATAACATTGAGTATGGGTCTTCAGGCTCCTGAATCTGCTCCCTGATGGCAGTAATGGAAGAGGGCATGCCCCACAAGATAAGGGAGCTGCCTTCTTGAGGCATCACCTTTTGAAGATATCCTTGATGGTAGGGATGGTTGTGCCCATCTTGGAGCTAACTGAGTCTACAACCCTCCATAGTCTCTCTTGATCCTGGGCATCGGAGCCTCCATACCAGATGATGATGCAGCCAATCAGACTGCACTCTGCCTTATATCTGTTTGGACCAGCATGGACCAACTGGCCCATGGGCCTAATTCTGTGCCGTGTAGCTCCATGACTCTGCTAATGACCTTGGCCAGAAACTCTGTCCCTAGGCTGTACAGAGAGACAGCTAACAATGGTGATGCAATCCACAGCTGTTTTCTCTGGGCAGAGAGTCAAATCACCTGATCACCTTGGAAGACAATGTAAGGCAATCAGATGTACAAGGTCTTGCATATTGTCAAATGTTCAAACACCCTCAGGGCAGGCCATGAATAATTTCATCTGCTATTAGCACACAGAACAGTACAGCACTGGAAAGGCCATTGAGCCCACAATATTGTGTTGATCTTGCTGCCAGTTTATCCTGAATGTCCTCCTCCTGTGTATCTTCCAAGTCTCTCCATTTCCTTCATGTTCATATATCTACCTACAAGCCTCTTAAACACTGAAATTCCTGATTCCACCACTACCCACAGTCACCCATTCCACGCACCTGCCACTCACTGTGTAATAAACCTGTCCCTCAAGTCGATTTTAAACTCCGCCCCCAAGTTTAAAAGTGTTAAAAACGTCAGGTTCCTGGCATTTGTACCCTAGGGAAAAGATTCTGGCTGCCTATTCTGTCTATGCCTCTCATAATTTAAAAACTCTCCAAGCAGCCTACCTCTGCCCGCGCCCCCCCCCCACCATTTCCATTCTTTGAGTTTATTCTCAGGTGCCATGTTTCCCTCTTCAAACAATGTTACTGTGTAAAACCCTTCCATGCTATTGAAACAGAATCAGATTCAGTCAGTTTAATTTTAAAATCGAGTCTCCCCCCACTCTCTGACGCTCTGGGAGAGCAGCCCAAGCCTGTCCAATCTCATACACTCTAATCAAGGCAGCAACCTGGCAAACCTCTTCTTCACACTCCACAATCTCCACATCCCTCCAGGTAATGGGATGATGAGAACTACAGGCCTCAATAGAGTGGACATAGAGAGGATGTTACCAAAAGCGGGAGAGACTTGAACCAGAGGGTACGGCCTCAGAATAGAAGGGCATCCCATTAGAACAGAGATGAGGAGGAACTTCTCGATCCAGAGGGTGGAGAATCGATGGAATTGCCACAGATGTCGCGCCCCCCCCCCCAAAGGAATATAAAAGCAGAGGTTGATAGGTTCTTGATTAGTAAAGGTATCAAATGTTATGGGAAAAGGACAGGAGAATGGATTGGAGAGGGTTAATAAATAGGGCATGATGGAGTGGCAGAGCAGACTCGATGGGCTGAAAGGCTTAATTCTGCTCCTACATCTTATGGTTTTATTTAAAGCAGAGATGATGATTTTAAGAAACACAAGAAATTCTGTAGATGCTGGAGATCCAAAGCAACACACAAAATGCTGGAGGAACTCAGCAAGTCAGACAACATCTATGATGAAGCAGTCCTGAAGAAGGTCTGGGCCCAAAATGTCAACTGTTTATTCATTTCCATAGATGTTGCCATGACCTGCTGAGTTCCTCCAGTATTTTGTCTGTGTTGCTGGTGATTTTGATGCCCCAAGGATTGGTTCTCGGTTCTTGATTGCTTCTGATTTCCATTAGTGACCCAGAAGAAGGAATGATAAGTGGAAGAGCCTATCTAGATAAGGACATTGTGATCCTACAAAAGGAATGTGATACATTGAGTGGCTGGAGGAAAACCTGACAACTGGTGATTAATGTGGAAAATTGTGGAAGTCACGCACTTCAGTAAGAGGAGTCAAAGGGTGGAGTATCCTTTCAGTAGAGAGGGAAAAGAGAGAGAGACTGCAGATGAGTAAACTCAGAGGAGCCAGGTGTTCCAGCTGATGAGTCACAATAAGTTAGCAGGCAGGCCAACAAGTAGTTAAGAAAGGAAATTATATGCCAGCTTTCATTGCAAAGGAGCAATGAAAACAGGTTGGTTGTGTTACAGTTGTACGAGGTGCTGGTAAGACCACACCTGGAATACTACACCCAGTTTTGTTCCCCTCAGCTGAAAATAGATTTGGAAGCATTAAAGGCAGCAAAGTTCAAAGTCCAAAGTAAACTTCGTCTCAAAGTACATATATGTCACCACATACAACACTGAGATTCATTTTCTTGCGGATATTCACAGTAGAACAAAGAAATTCAACAGAATCAATGAAAAACTACACACACTGTTACCATTGGGATGGAGGTAGAGAAGGCCTACAACCAACGTGATACAGTGCTAACTTAAAAACTGCAACAGCTCTTCCAACTCATGTAGCAGCAGGAGATGATTCCATAGGAATTTAAAGATACATCCATCATCCACCCGTATTAGTGAAAAGGAAACTGACAGGCCTGTGACAACTATCGACGAATATCCTTGCTGTCGATCTGGACAAGATCTTCAACAGGTGTCTTTCTTCTTAGCTGTCTCAAATTATACCTTGACCAGGGACTCCTACCAGACAGCTAGTGTGGATTCTGGAGATAGTGCGTGACTATCGACATGGTGTTTGTTGCATGAGAAATGTCAGGAGAAAATACTGACCTGTTCTCCTGCTACATCAATCTGGTATTGATGCCAGTGCTATTCACAGTAGAACAAAGAAATTCAACAGAATCAATGAAAAACTACACACACTGTTACCATTGGGATGGAGGTAGAGAAGCCCTACAACCAAGGTGATACAATGTTCATGTTTTCATGTTTTCCACCATGTTGACTGATGTCTTCAAAGACAGTGATGTAGGCATCAGCATCCAATTCCAACTGATGGGAAACTTTTCACCCTCAGGTGACTCCAAGCAAAACCTGAGGTTATGACAGACACCATCAGAAAATTCTTTTTTGCTGATGAATATACCCTCAATGCTGCTTCAAAAGATGATATGCAGTGCTGTGTCATCAAATTTTCTGATGCATATGGCAACTTTGGGCTTACCATCAACACCAAGAAGACTGAAGTAATGCATCAGCCAGTTCCAGGGAAATCATACATTGAGCCAAACATCACTCTCGATGGTCAAAGACTCAACCCAGTCAACAGATTCACATATCCTGACCACACGCTGTACCAGAACATCGTCACTGACGATGAAGTAAATGCCAGGATCGCCAAAGCAAGTGAGGCCATTGGCAGACTTTATACCAACCTTTGGAACAGAAGAGGCATAAAACTGCAGATAAAGCTGAAGGTGTACAGGGCCACAGTACTTCTACATTACACCTAACAGCAAATCAAGAAACTGAACCACTTCCTCACAGAAAGTTCCTCAGCATGACAGAATCCCTGACATTGAGGTACTTACCAAGGTGAACTGCCCAGTATCTAACACCATCCTGATACAGTCCCAGTTACACTGGGCAGGCCATGTGGTTCTTATCCCTGACCATCAGCTGCTAAAGAGACTGCTTTACAACAAACTACAAAAAAAATGAAAGCGTTCCCCTGGAGGCCAAAGTAAACACTATAAAGATGTTCACTAAAAGTGTCTGGCATCAACTCAGACATATGGAAACATATCGCCCAGCATCAGGTTGAGTAGCGCTCCTGCCTCCATAAGTGATACATGAGTTAGAAAGTACAATTGCAGTAGACAGACATAGACTGTCCAAGGAAGCCAAAGCCAGTGACCTGTAACCCAAAATGGCTGCCCTCCTTAGTCCACATTGCCAAAGAACTTTTTGAGCATGGATTAGGCTCTCCAACCACCTGTGTACCCACAGACCATTACAGGCCCTACAAATCGTGGATGACTACTATTCGTACTACTACTATAGCCAGAGAGGTTCTCATCATTGCATGATGGACAAACGAGTGAACCACCCCACCCAAAATCTTTTGACCCAGTACCTTCAGGCTTCAAACTGTCAGACTGGATAACAGCTTCTTCCCTCAGGCTGCGGGACTAATGAATACCCTGCCACCAGTGAAGACAAATCTCAGAGTTGTATACTGCATACTGTACATGTGTAGATGAACCTTTGAACATCCAACTCCGATGTTTAATACTGTCTTCAGCTAAGTTGGCTAACTTTTTCAATTCTTCCATTGGACCATTAAATAAATAAATCTCCCTCTCCCCTTCCCCTCTCTCTCTCTCCTCTTGGAATACTCCCCTTAAAAGTTACATCCTTGGCCAAACTGTGGCTCTGTGTGAAATTCTCTACACTGTAACACAGCATGCAAAGTTTTATTCATTTAGGCAGTGGAAGGATCCAAATAACTCAATAATTCTATAACAGTATATTGGGTCACCTTCTAAGAAAGACTCAGGTGAGATGGTCTTAGTATTGGTTTATCATTGTCACATATACCAAAATGCAGTGAAAAATGTTAGTTTTGTTACATGCTCAAGGAGATCTGGTTTTTTTTGTGAGAATGATGTAATGGTCTTTTAGAGGTCACCTGATGTGATTTTCCCACCGATGTGAGGTCATGTGATGACATGTGCCCCGTGACTATATAAGGGTCGACTCAGGTGACGTAGTTGGTTTTTAAATTTGTAGATTTCCAGGTAGAACGTGCTGTATCTCTGTTTCTGTTGTGTGTTTGTTTTTGTGATGCAGTTTCATTTTTAAAACGGAGGGTGCGTTCTCTTACAAGATACAGTATATTTGGACTGGGAATTTGTGGCTGGAAGTGCCAATTTACTCAATTCCAGCAGTTGAAGGGAGAGTGAAGAATTCATCAAAGTGAAGGATCAAAAGAAGTCAGCATCGTTTGGCAGTTTAATAAAGAATCGACCTTACTGAGTCTTCATTGGAGGAGAACTTGCATCGAGATAACTCTTGCAAAAGGGCAATGAGTTCATGAAAAAAGGTGCTCTCTCTCTCTAAAGGAATTTAAAGTCAGTCGATTTAAACTGTTTATTTTCGGCATCGTGAATCCTGTGGACCAAACCAGCAGTAAAGATGCGTCTGTGAAGAAATCTTTCTCCAGAGAAGTCTCTCCCAATTGAACGTGTAAATCTGTTGGACTTTCGAAGTTATCGCTTTAAGAACTATATCTGACTGTATCGCTTCAAGAACTGTTTTCGCATTTAACACTTTAAGAACCAGAGCCGAGTGGAGTTGGTGAACGGCTGCATATCTGTTAACTTCCGGTTAAAGTTTTCCTTTGTTTTTTTCCCCTCATCGTTTATACGTGTTTAATAAATGTTTGGTTGTTTTTGATATAACCTGTCTCGATTGATATTCATTGTTGTCGGTTACATAACATAATTTGTGGGGGCTCGTCCGGGATATGTTCCGACTTTGAGTTTAAGAGCTGGTAATTGCCATTTTGATTTGGAAAAGGAAATTACCCGATTTTTTCTGGTTTGATTGGTGTGTGTGTTGTATTCGGCAACAATGGATATTGACAATTTTTTGAAGGCGCCTGACTCGGGATTTTTAGAGACTGCGAGAAAACCTGCGGTATTGGAGATTGCTAAGAAGTTGGATATTAAAGGAATTACAAGGAATTCTACCAAGGCTTTCATACAAAGAAAAATTGCTGAACATTATATTAATTTGGAATTGTTTGATCAGGAGGTGTTAGATAAGTTTCCACTGAGTAATCTGGAAATGCAGTTGCATCTTGAACAGTTAATGTTTGAAACATTTAAAGTGGAAATGGCCGAAAGAGAAGCTAATAAAAAAAGGGAATTTGAAGAAAGAGAAGCCCTTAAAAAAAGGGAATTTGCAGAAAGAGAAGCTGAAAACCAGAGGAAATTCGAGCTAGAGATGCAGAAATTAAAGTTTGGGAATCAGTCTTCTGGTTCTACGAAACAGTTTATTGCTAGTCATGAGGTTGTTTTGGCTCCTCCATTTAATGAAGCTGATGTGGACGCATATTTCCAACATTTCGAAATAGTTGCTCTGAGTTTAAAGTGGCTGAAGGACCAATGGCCAGTGATGTTACAAAGTGTAATTAAAGGCAAGGCACAACAAGTTTATACAGCTCTAAATGCTGAACAAGCACTGGATTATGATATTGTTAAACAGAATATATTACAGTAAAGGCATATGAGATGGATCCGGAAGCGTATAGAGAAAGATTTAGAAGTTTAAAGAAATCAGTGGAAAAGACTTATGTGGAATTTGCCTATGAGAAATCTGTGTGTTTTGACAGATGGGTTTCCTCTAAAAATGTGAATGGGGAGTATAATAAATTGAAAGAGCTGATTTTGCGGGAGGAATTTAAAAGAAGCATTCCTGTTGAAGTAAGAACATATTTAAATGAACGGGACACTGCTACATTGCAGGAGATTGCTAAATTGGCTGATGAGTATCTTTTAATTCACAAGAATAAATTTTCTCCAGGTAAAATTTTTAAAAGGAAAACTAGCACAGAGAGTCAAGGTAAACCAGAAATTAAATCTGAAGTTAGTGAGAAAAGTAAGGATGAAGGGAGACATGTGAAGGAAAGACATTTTGGTATTATTTGTAATTATTGTAAGAAACCTGGACATGTAGCAGCTAATTGCTTCCGATTGAAACGGAAAGAGAAAGAAGTGGCCCCAGATGCTTGTGTGCAGCATATTGGAAAACCTGAAAAACCAGAGGGTTTAGAAAATACTAATGAAGCTGTGTCAGAGTCTGACCAAGTTAAGAAGGGATATGAAGCTTTTATAACAGAAGGATTTGTATCCTTGAAAGAAGGATCCAATGCAGTACCGATAAGGGTACTTAGAGATACTGGAGCTTCACAGTCACTAATATTAGATAGTGTGCTAAGGTTTAGTGATGAGTCTGACATTGCTGAGGTAAATTATATAAGAGGAGTAGGAGGAGTGCCCTTATGCCAGTACATTTGCATAGAGTAAATTTAAGGTTAGGATTAGTTACAGGGGTTGTTAAAGTAGGATTACAATCCAGTTTACCTGTGAATGATGTTTCTCTTTTGTTAGGGAATGATTTAGCAGGTGGACAAGTTTTTCCTGAAGTGCATTTGACAATAAATTCAAATTCTGAGGAACCACAGAGGGATTCTAACACAGATTCTTCCTGTGTTGTAACAAGAGCTATGGCTAAAAAGACTGATGCAAAGGATGAGGTTGTTACCCATGACAGTTCAAATCAAGATTCGAATTTTGAGGATGTATCAGAAACTTTCTTACCTACCTTATTTGATCAGGATTTTGATGGTAAGCCTGATCAGGAAGATTTGTCTTTATCTCGGAAGGAGATGATAGCAGAGCAGGGTAAGGATCCTGAGATAGTTAAATTAAAAGAACAAGCTCTTCCAGATAGTGAAATTGGAGAAGTACCAGTTGGATATTATTTTGAAAAGGGGGTATTAATGAGAAAGTGGAGATCGCCTACAATTCCTGCTAGTGAGGAATAGGAAGTTAATCATCAGGTAGTAGTTCCTAAAATTTACTGAAATGAGATTTTGACTATGGCTCATAGTATTCCTTTGGGTGGTCATTTAGGGGTAAAGAAAACTATGAACAAAGTTTCTAAACATTTTTATTGGCCTGGTTTAAGACAAGATGTGGCGACATTTTTTAGAACATGTCATACATGTCAAATTGTTGGTAAACCTAATCAGGTTACTCCAGTGGCTCCACTGCAACCAATTCCTGCATTTGGTGAGCCATTTTCAAAAATCATTGTAGACTGTGTAGGTCCTTTGCCAAAAACTAAAACTGGACATCAATATTTATTAACTATTATGTGCACAGCATCTATGTTTCCAGAGGCAGTACCTCTTAGGAATATAACAGCTAAAACCGTGACAAAAGCTCTTATAAAATTCTTCACTTATTTTGGGTTGCCTAAGGAAATACAATCAGATCAAGGTAGTAATTTTATGTCTGGGTTGTTTCAACAGATAGTTTATAAACTGGGAGCAAAGCAGATTATTTCCTCAGCCTATCATCCAGAATCACAAGGAGCCTTGGAGAGATTTCATTCTACACTAAAAACTATGATTAGGACATATTGTGTGGAAAATGAAAAGGACTGGGATGAAGGTATATATTTACTACTTTTTGCAGTAAGGGAGGCAGTACAGGAATCATTAGGTTTTAGTCCTTTTGAACTTGTGTTTGGACATCGAGTTCGAGGACCTTTGGCTTTGTTGAAGGAACAGTGGATTAATAAAGAAGTACACATTAGTTTGCGAGACTATGTTTTGAAATTTAAAGACAGATTGTACAAAGCTTGTAGTTTAGCCAAGGAAAGTCTAAAGTTAGCTCAAGAGAAGATGAAGATGTGGTATGATAAGGAAGCTAGGATGAGATCATTTAAGCCTGGAGATAAAGTGTTAGTTCTTTTCCCAGTGCAAACAAACCCATTACAAGCCAAATTCCATGGTCCTTATGAGATTAAATCTAAAGTAAATGAGGTGGATTATGTGGTAAAAAACCCAGATCGGAGGAAGACAACACAGCTGTGTCATATAAATATGATAAAACCGTATTATGAGAGACAAGTTGCTACTGTGACTTTTAAGGAAAAGGGTTAAGGAAATTAGACTCGAATTTAATAATCCAGTTTAATGTTACAGGAGTACAATATTTTGATCACTCATATTAAGGTAAAGACAATGTGATCGCTGATTGTTTGTCTAGATGTTAAATGTACAAGGAAAATTTGGTTTTTTTTTGGAGTGATAGTTTAACATTTGTAACACTCCTACTGTACATTAGTTTGTAACGGGCTGAAAGATAAGATTGTATATATTGTGTGTTTTGTAAATTTTATGCCTTTGTATTTTTTTTGCATAAATTGTTAAAATTTTGCTCTGGGAGGTGTTACATGCTCAAGGAGATCTGCTTTTTTTGTGAGAATGATGTAATGGTCTTTCGGAGGTCACCTGATGTGATTTTCCCACCGATGTGAGGTCACATAATGACGTGTGCCCCCATGACTATATAAGGGTCGACCCAGGTGACGCAGTTGGTTTTTAAGTTTGTAGATTTCCAGGTAGAATGTGCTGTATCTCCATTTCTGTTGCGTGTTTGGTTTTGTGACACAGTTTCATTTTTAAAATGGAGGGTGCGTTCTCTTATAAGATACAGTATATTTGGACTGGGAATTTGTGGCTGGAAGTGCCAATTTACTCAATTCCAGCAGTTGAAGGGAGAGTGAAGAATTCATCGAAGTGAAGGATCGAAAGAAGTCGGCATCATTTGGCAGTTTAATAAAGAATTGACTTTACTGAGTCTTCATTGGAGGAGAACTTGCATCGAGGTAACTCTTGCAAAAGGGCAATGAGTTCATGCAAAAAGGTGCTCTCTCTCTCTCTAAAGGAATTTAAGGTCAGTCGATTTAAACTGTTTATTTTCGGCATCGTGAATCCTGTGGACCAAACCAGCAGTAAAGGTGCGTCTGTGAAGAAATCTTTCTCCAGAGAAGTCTCTCCCAATTGAACGTGTGAATCCGTTGGACTTTCAAAGTTATCGCTTTAAGAACTATATCTGACTGTATCGCTTTAAGAACTGTTTTCGCATTTAACACTTTAAAAACCAGAGCCGAGTGGAGTTGGTGAACGGCTGCATATCTGTTATTTTCCGGTTAAAGTTTTCCTTTGTTTTTTTTTCCCTCATCGTTTATACGTGTTTAATAAATGTTTGGTTATTTTTGATATAACCTGTCTCGATTGATATTCATTGTTGCCGGTTATGTAACAGTTCTGCATACCATCCACACAGAACATTTCATATTTCAGAACATCAAGGTAATAAAAAGAAAATATAGTTGTAATGTGGAGTTATTTGAGTTACAGTTCCCATCCTGTAAGCTTGAACCAGTCTGGCCATTCTCCTTTAACCTCTTTCATTAGCATGGCATTTTAGCCCAACTGCTGCTCACTGGATGTTTTTTGTTTTTTGCACTGTTCTCTGTAAATTCTAGTGACTGTTGTGTGTGAAATTCCCAGGAGATCAACAGTTTTGGAGATACTCAAACCACCCTGTCTGACACCAACAATCATTCCACAGTCACAGTCACTTAGATCATATTTCTTCTCATTCGGATGTTTGGTCTGAACAACAACTGAAGCTCTTGACCTTGTCTGCATGATTGTATGCATTGAATTGCTGCCACATGATTGAGAGAAGGGGTGAGAGGTGAACCAGAATGGGGAATGGAAAAAGAGAAAAGAGGAGATAAGGAAAAAATTACCATAACTTAGAGAAATTGAGGTGCATGCCCTCAGTATAAGACTATAAGACATAGGAGCAGAATTAGGCCATGCAGCCATAGGAGTCTGCTCTGCCATTCAATAATGGATGATCCTTTTTTTGCCCCCACTCTTCAGCACAACCCCCCCCCCCGGCCTTCTCCCTGTAACCTTTGATGCCGTGGTCAATTAAGAACCTCTCAATCTCCACCTTAAATACACTCAGTGACCTGGCCTCCACAGCTGCCTGTGGTAATAAATTCAACAAATTCACCAGCCTCCAGCTAAAGACATTTCTCTGCATCACTGTTTTTAAATGGACACCCCTCTAGCCTGAGGCTGTTCCTTCTTGTCCTAGAATCCCCCATGATGGAAAACATTCTTTCCACATCTACTCTGTCAATGCCTTTCAACATTCAAAAGGTTTCAGTAAGATCCCACCTCATCCTTCTAAATTCCAGTGAGTACAGGCCCAGAGACAGCAAACATTCCTCAGAAGATAACCCTTTCATTGCTGGAATCATCCTTGTGAACCTCCTCTGAACCCTCTCCAATGCCAGCACATCTTTCCTTAGATAAGGGGTGCAAAACTCTTCACAATTCTCAAGGTGAAGCCTCACCTGTGCCTTATAGAGCCTCAACATCACATCCCTGCTCTTATATTCTCGACCTCTTGAAATGAATGCTAACATTCCATTTGCCTTCCTCACCACCGACTCTACCTGCAAGTTAACCTTTAGGGCGTTCTGCACAAGAACTCCCAGGTCCCTTTGCATCTCAGATTTTTGGATTTGCTCCCCATTTATAAAATAGTCTGCATATTTATTTCTTCTACCAGAGTGCATGACCATGCATTTTCCAACATCGTATTTCATTTGCCATTTTCTTGCCCATTCTCCTGATCTGTTAGGAGATTCTCTGAAGTCCTATGCAGCTTTCCTGTTTCCTCAACACTATCTGCCCCTCCACCAATCTTAGTATCATCTGCAAACTTGGCAACAAAGCGACCTAATCCATCATCTAAATCACTGATATACAGTAATTCAGGCATGCTAGGAGACACACTCACGTCCCCATCTACATCAACAGAGCTGTAGTGGAGCGTGTATCAAGCTTCAAATTCTTTGGTGTCCACTTTTCCGAGGATCTCACCTGGTCCCTGAACTCCTCCATCCTGATCAAAAAGGCGCAACAGCGCCTTTACTTCCTGCGGAGCATCAAGAAAGCTCACCTCTGTCCCAGGATACTGACGGACTTTTACCGCTGTACCATTGAGAGCATACTCACCAACTGCACCTCAGTGTGGTATAGCAATTGTCCCGCTTCGGACCATAAAGCACTCCAGTGTGTGGTGAAAACTGCCCAGCGGATTATCGGCACCCAATTGCCCACCATTGAGAACATCTACCATAAATGCTGCCTGGACAGGGCGAAAAATATTATCAAGGATGCATCTCACCCTAACCATGGACTTTTTACTCTCCTCCCATCTGGTAGGCGCTACAGGAGCCTCCGCTCCCGCACCAGCAGGCACAGGAAGAGCTTCCTCCCTGAGGCTGTGACCCTGCTGAACCTCACATCACAGCGCTAAGCAGTATTGCACCCATATTGTACAGTCTTAGTACTTTTATCTTTGTGTGCTATAGCACTTACTTTTCATTCGCAGTTATTTTGTAAATAACACTATATTCTTTGCATTTCTGGTTAGATGCTAACTGCATTTCATTGGCTTTGTATCATTACTCGGCACAATGACAATAAAGTTGAATCTAATCTAATCTAAAAAGAAACGGTCCCAATATCGACCCTGCGGAACACACTAGTCACTGGCAGCCAACCAGACAAGGATCCTTTTATTCCCACTTGCTCAACAACAAACTGCCGTAAAAAAGCCATCTCGCAGGCATTCAACAAATTCACTCTCTTGGGATCCATTACGAACCTGATTTTCCCAATCTACCTGCATGTTAAAATCTTCCATGACTATCATAACATTGGTCTTTTGATAACCCTTTTCTATTTTCCATTGTAATCTGCAGTCCACATCCCAGCTAATGTTTGAAGGCCTGTATATAACTGCCAGCAGGGTCTTTTACCCTGGCAGTTTCTTAACTCGGCCCCACAAGGATTCAACAACATCTTCTGATCCTATGTTACATCTTTCTGATGATTTACATAAGAATATAAGAAATAGGAGCAGGAGTCGGCCATCAGGCCTATTGAGCCCACTCCGCCATTCAATAAGATCGTGGCTGATCTGGCCATGAACTCATCCCCACCTACCTGCCTTTTCTCCATAACCTTTAATTCCCCTACTATGCAAAAATCTATCCAATTTTGTCTTATATATTTTTGATGCCATTCTTTACCAGCAGAGCTACACCACCCACTCTGCCTGCCTTCCTATCCCTCCGATACAAAGTGTAACCTTGGACATTCAGCTCCCATCTTTGAGCCATGATTCAGTGATGGCCACAACATCATACCCAGCAATCTGTAACAGTGTAACAAGATCATCCATCTAAATTATTATACTCCATTCATGAGATATAACACTCCGAATATTGAATTTGCTATCCATTTTGATTCTGCATCCCTAATACACTGATAGTCACTCTCCTATCGTCCGCCTGCCCTTCCTGACAATCTGACTGCATGTTATCTTTATTTTTCCACCATCTGTCGTGTCCTGAGTCCCTTCACTCTGATTCCCATCCCCCTGCCAAATTAGTTTAACCCATCCCAAAAGCTCAAACAAACCTGCTCATGAGAATATTGGTCCCCCTCAGGTTCAGGTGCAACCCGTCCCTTTTCTAGAGGTCATACCTCCCCCAGAAGAGATCCCAATGATCCAAGAACCTGAATCCGTGCCCCCTGCACCAGATTCTGAGCCATGCACTTATTTGCCAAACAATCCTGTTTCTACCCTCAGTAGTACATGGCACAGGTAGCAATCCAGAAATTACTGCCCTGCTTCTCAGCTTTCTGCCTAGCTCTCTAAATTCTCTCTTCAGGACATCATTGTTTTTCCTTCCGATGTCACTGGTACCAATATGTACCAAAACAAATTGCTGCACTCCATCCCCCTCCAAAATGCTGGCACCCAGGAGGCAACATACCATCCAGATGTCCCATTCATTTCCAAAGAATCTCCCGTCTGTTCCTCTGACTATTGAGTCCCCTATCAATACCGCTCCTCTATTCTCCCTTTTTCCCTTCTGCACCATGGACCCATGCTAGTGCCGGTAACCTGGCCTCCGTGGCATTCCCCTGAGAGGTCATTCCTACAACAATATTCAAAACAGTTTACTCAGTATTTAGGGGTGCTCTGCATTAACTGCCTATTCACCTTCCCATTCCTACTCCTGACGGTTGGTGGCTACCTGAGTGGAATACGAGGTATTGCTCTTCCAACTTGAGTTTGGCCTCTTCATGACGTGGACAAACATATTGGAAAGAGAAGGAAAGTCAAAATGAAATGGCTAGCCACCAGGAGACCCCATTGTTTACAGAGGACAGAATGAAGGTACTCAACAAAGCGGTTCCCCAGGCTATGTCAGGTCTCACTGATGTAGAGGAGGCCGCATCAGGAGCACTGAATAGAATAGATGACTTCCAGGTGAAGTGTCTTGTTACCTGTGAGGATTATTTGCGGCCCAGGATGGTGAGGGAGGAGGCAAAGGGGCAGGTGGAGCACTTGTCACGCTTGCAGGCATATGTGGCAGGAGGGAAATCAATGGGAAGAGACAAGTGGACAAAGGAGCCATGTAGAGAGCAACTCCTGTGGAACGTAGAGAAGAGAGAGGGGTGCGAAAGATTTGTTTAGTGGTAGAATCCTGTTGAAGATGGAGGAGGTTGTGGAGAATGATGTGCTGGATATGGAGACTCATGGAGTGGTAGGTGAGGACAAGGGAAACTCTATCCTTATGGCAGCAGGAGGATGGGCTGAGTGTGGATATATAGGAAATGGAGGAAGGATAGCATAGATGGTGCAGGAAGGGAAACCATATTCTCTGGGAAAAAAAGAGGACATCTCAGATGTTCTAGAATAGAAAGCCTCATCAAGAGAACAGAAACACAAAAGATCTTGCAGATGCTGGAAATTCAGAGCAACATAATGATGACAGGTCTCGGCCCAAAGCATCAACACTTTATTCATTTCCATAGATGCTACCTGACCTGCTGAGTTCAACCAGCATTATGTGTATGTTGCTCCTGAGTATAGATGCAACTGAGATAGAGGAACTGAGAGAAAGAAGCTGACTTACTCCTTGTTGCAACATGTCATAGAGTCACAGAATTTTGGATTCATACTGATACCAGTTTCAAGTTTCCACTGATGTGGTAAAACCAAGACTGAAGGAATCTAATAGGAGAGGACATTGGACCATGGAAGAAAGGAAAAGAGGAGGGGAACCAGAGAAGGATGATGAGCAAATGAGGAGAAGAGGAGAGGAACCAGAGAAGGATGATGAGCAAATGAGGAGAAGAGGAGGGGTGAGAGGGTAAACCAAGTTGTGAATGGAATCCAAGGCACAAAGAATGCAGGAAAGAGAAGGAGGTGCAGGCTCCAGTCCCCCATTCAGGAACGTCATAGCTCAACTATCTTTCTTGTTCAGTATGTAGCAAGAATGTGGGGTTGGGTGGGGAGGTGGCAGAAATAACAAGACATTACGAATACTGCCTTTATGATTTATTCACAGTATTTTGGTCGCGAATTAGTGAAAGATGAACCCACAAACCTGCCCTGACAAATATGGGCAGTGCCTGCTGAATGAATCAGGCTTGCCCAGCATTCTATTTGCATGAATGGCTGGATTAACCTAGCACTGAGCCAGCATTGGTTTGACTGAGGGAATGGGCTCCTTCCTGGCCTTTAACCGGGCAGCAGTCATTTGAACTGGTAACGATTGCATAAGGCAAGTTTATTTGGAGACGGCGTGTGACAAGCTTTTGAAACGTTCAAAACAGGTTCAAAGGTTCATTTATTATCTGCATGCAACTCTGAAATTTGTTTTCTCCAGATAGCTACTAAACAAAGAAAGAACATAAAAAGTTTAAAAAGGGTTAATTCTTATTGTCAAAGTATGCATGTACAATACAACTCTGATATTTGTCTTCTCCAGATAGCCATGAAATACAGAAAGACCATATATCAACTCCCCACAGACAAAGAAGGTGGTTCTGGTCGCCTCACTTCAGTTCTGCTCGCCTCACTATAGGAAGGATGTGGAAACCATAGAAAGAGTGCAGAGGAGATTTACAAGGATGTTGCCTGGATTGGGGAGCATGCCTTATATGAATAGGTTGAGTAAACGTCACCTGTTCTCCTTGGAGCAACGGAGGATGAGAGGTGACCTGATATAGGTGTACAAGATGATGAGAGGCATTGATCGTGTGGATAGTCAGAGGATTTTTTCCTGAGCTAAAATGACTAGCACGAGCGGGCACAGTTTTAAAGTGCTTGGAAGTAGGTACAGAGGAGATGTCAGGGGTAAGTTTTTTACGCAGAGAGAGTGGTGAGTGCATGGAATGGGCTGCCGGTGTTGGTGGTGGAGGCGGATACGATGGGGTCTTTTAAGAGATTCCTGGACAGGTATATGGAGCTCAGAAAAATAGAGGGCTATGGGTAACCCTAGGTAATCCGGACCTGCCTCTCGGTTTTTTTGCACTACCTTACTTTCCATTTTCTATTTTCTATTTATGATTTATAATTTAAATTTTTACTATACTTACTATCAATTTGTACTCCAGGGAGCGTGAAGCACAGAATGAAATATCGCTGTGATGATTGTACGGTCTAGTATCAATTGTTTGGCGACAATAAAGTAAAGTAATAAAGTAAAGTAATTTCTAAGGTAAGGGCATGTTCGGCACAGCTTTGTGGGCTGAAGGGCCTGTATTGTGCTGTAGGTTTTCTATGTTTCTATGTTTCAGGAGGTAGTCATGGACACCTGCAAGGAACCACTGGCTACATAGAACAGTCTATTTTCCATGCCTTCCCTTGTAATGCTCCCCAGCTCTTTGACACTGCACTGGTACCATTGAGCTCGTCAATTTTGCCTCCAACTTCCATCCTGCCCTTATATTCGCTTGGTCCATTTCTAATACCTTTTCCTCCTTTCTTGATCTCTCTCAAAGGTCTACCTATTTGTTTTATAAACCTACCGATACCCACAGCTATCTTGCCACCATGCTTTCTCTGTAATTCCTCCTGTAAAAATGCTATTTCCTTTTTCAGTTCCTTCAGCTCTGCCACATCTGTTCCCAGAATGAGTTTTTCCTTTCCAGGACATTAGAGATATCCTCCTTCTTAAAAGAATGGGGTTTCCTTTCCTCCACCATTGACACTGCTGTCACCCGTATCTCCTCCATGTCTCGGACATCCATGCTCACCGAAATTTCCTGCCGCCTTAACAGGGATAGAGTTCCTCTTGTCCATAAGATCATAAGATATGGGAACAGAATTAGGTCATTTGGCCCATCAGGTCTACTGTTATTTCATCATGGCTGATCCAATTTTCATCTCAGCCCCAATCTCCTGCCTTCTCCGCATATCCCTTAATGCCCTGACCAGTGAAGAATCAATCAACCTTTGCCTTAAATATACATTAAGAGTAGGCCTCCACAGCTAGCTGTGGCAAAGAATTCCATAGAGTCGCCACTTTCTGGCTAAAGAAATTCCTCCTCATCTCCGTTCTAAAAGGATGTTCCTCTTTTCTGATGCTGCGTCCTCTGGTCTTAGACGTTCCCACCATAGGAAACATCCTCTGCATATCCACTCTATCAAGGCCTTTCATCATTTAATAGGTTTCAATGAGGTCACCCCTCAAAATAATCAACCCTTTCATTTCTTCTGCCAAAGTGCATTTCCATACACTTCCCAACACTGTGTTCCATCTACTATTTCTTTGTCCTCTCTCCTAATCTGTCAAGGTGCATTTATTATCAAAGATTGTACAAGTTATACAGCCTTGAGATTTGTTTGCTTACAGGCAGTTGCAAAGCAAAGAACCCAAAAGAAACCAATAAGAAAAGGGCCAACCATCCACCACCCACCCCCCAGTTCCCAGAGAGAAAAAACACCAAAGAAATCATATAAACAACAGAAGTGAACATTCTGAACCAAACTGAGTCCTTAAGATTCAAATCCCTGGAACAGCCCAGAGAAGGCCCAAAGCCTCAGGATTCAGTTTATCATATTAGCGGGGCAAATCGCCACAAAGTTCGCAGACACAAAGCACAGCAGCTGGAGGCAGACGCACACCTTTAGTGTTGCAGAGAGAGAAGTCCCCTGAATACCAACAGTGTTTAAATTGTCCGAATCTTGCACTAGGGCCAAGCTCTACCGCTAACGAATCACTCCAGGCCTAGATTTTACTGCCCAAGGAGCCGTTCTCAAATTCTCCACGTTGGCTCGGCACCCAGAACTATCCAACCTCGTCCAACTCTCGACACTCTGCCTTTCCAGTCTCTATGGGCCGGCATTTAGATTTCACAAACAGCAGATTGTACTTCGCATTGGGACCCAGGCCTTGTCACCATGAATCACTCCAGGCCTTGAACATTCCGCCCAGCAATTTGCTTCCAACCTGGATTTCACTGCCAAAGAAACTGTCCTCAACCTCACAAATTCAGCTCAGCACTTGAAGCAATCGACCCTCATACCCAAATTATTTGGAAGGGCATTGGAACTCCTCTGTTCCATCATTCCTCCTCCAGATTCAGTTCATTTATCTACTTTCAGACTTCTCAGTTTCCCAAGAACCTTCTCTCTACTAATGGTAACTTCGTATATTTCATCACCCTAGCACCTGGAACTTTCACCATACTGGGGGAATTAGCAGGTGAGGCAGCATCTATGGATGTTTTGGGTCAACACCCTTCATCAGGACTGGAAAAGAAGAGGGAAGATGCCAGAATAAAAAAGCAGGGCAGGGGTGGGGAGGAGAAGGAAGACAAGCTAGATGATAGGTGAAGCCAGGAGGGAAGTGGGGTGCGGGAATGAAGTAAGAAGCTGGGCGATACCAGGGGAAGGTGTAAAACCTTTTTGTGTTGAAAAGTTGCCATAGTGAGGATTTTCAATGTTCTTGTAATAACTGCCTCAACCACCTCCTCATCAGCTCGTCCCTTATATGCACCACCCTGTAGAAGTCGAATCCGGTTAAAGTCACTCAGAGACCGTATAAGTACAAACTCTTTATTCAAAGCTTCTGGGGCACTTTGGTTAGTCGCTCAAACAGGAACAGTCTGTGACTATTGCTGCCCGATCCATCAACTAACTCACAATTCCCCTTACAAAATGGATATAGTCATTCAGATACCCCCACACAAGACAGGCTGGAGCCAGACTTATCTACGTATATGACAGTCTCGAGAGACAAATTACAGAATAGGCATAATGGCTCACATACACAGAACAGACTAGAGCGGTTTTATCTCTGCGCATGACTGCACAAAGAGACAAGCATCCTGAAACAGTAGCTGGCTAACTTCGAGAAGAGATATTGCTCAGCATTGAATAGCAAAATTAGCACATCTGTTGATCATCAAGGTTTTTTGCAGAAAAAAACAGGCTATGTTTAATGACCGTGTTAACCTTTTACATACTTTATCAGCCCTCTGCACAAAGAAGTTGTCCCCTTGAATTCCTGTCAAATATTTCCCCTCTCACATTTAAACTTTTGCCTCTAGTTCTTGATTCCTCCAGGCTGGGACAAAGAACATAGAACATACAGCACAGTACAGGCCCTTCAGCCCACAATGTTGTGCTGACCCTCAAACCCTGCCTCCCATATAACCCCCCACCTTAAATTCCTCCATATACCTGTCTAGTAGTCTCTTAAATTTCACTAGTGTATCTGCCTCCACCACTGACTCAGAGTGCATTCACCCTATCTACACCCCTCATGATTTATGCATCTCCATAATGTTACACCTCCAATCCCCTACTTCCAAGGAGTAAAGTCCTCGCCTGCTCAACCTGCCGCTATAATTCAGGCCCTCAAGTCTTGGCAGCACCACCAGGCTGAAGGACAGCTCCTGTCCCACTGCCATAAAACTACTGAATGGTTTCCTTGAACAATATGATAGACTCTTAACTTCACAATCTACCTTGGTATGACCTTGCACTTTACAATCTACCTGCACTGATTAACACTTTACCTTGTGCTCTTTTCAAGCATCGTTTTAATGATTTGATCTGTATGGACAATTTTTCACTATACCTTGGCACATGTGACATTAATAATCTAATCAGTCAATCATCCTTCCTATAATGATGCACCCAGAACTGAACACAATACTCCAGGTGGTCTAACCTGGGTTCTGTAAAGCTGCAACATTACCTCATGGCTCAGGAACTCAATCCTCTAGGTCAGGGGAGGCCAACCTTTTACATTCCATGCGTCAATTTTTTCATGCACAAGTTCAGATGCACCATACAACTCTTGTACCCCCATTCAATTCTTGTAAAAATATGTTAATACAGACATATTTAGCATTTTTACATGATATATTGATTTAATATAAAAACAAGATAAACATTACATACATGAGACTTCTAACAAATATATTTTGTCTTTTTTTTTTATTAAGTGCAATAGTGAACAATAGCCAGATCGGAAATGCTGATCAAATCAACTAGTTCTCAAAGAGAACTCTGATAGGCCAATCAGATGGTTCGCTGCTGCTCATGTGTCCAATTAAGAAATATTAAAGAATAGTAGAAATACTGGAGTCATGATCATGATGAGGTCTGCTGGAGGGAGACATTTATACACATGCTGTCCTCCATAATTCAAAGAGATTGAAGGATAAGGTTGCAGGGTGACAAAACGTGGCAGGAGACCTTCTTTTGATTCCTTCCTTTCTCTTACTCACATATTCTTTCTGTAACTCAGACCCAAGCACTAGCTTCAGTTTTCCTTCTATTTCAGTCTGATGTTGTGTTTTATAGTGTCTATTAAGATCATGTCTTCTATGATGTGAGGAAGTGTTTTCATGAACAATGCACAATGGTTTTCCTGACGGACCCGCTATAAATAAGAACTCATTTTCCCACTGTTCATTGAATTCACGCTTACTATCAGTTTCTGTTTTTCTTTTGCTCATTTTCTTTTGCACTGTGGTGGGTAACTGAATGTAAAAACAAGGCTTAATTTTCAAAAAAGTACAAAACTGCAAATGTTCACAAAGGACGAACAAAGCACAACTCCGTAGCGCACGAGTGTCAATTGTAAACTGACTGGCAAAAACCTGCGACGCACCACTGGTGCAGACGCCTGGCACCTCGGGATCAAACAAGTATCAAACATGTATTGAACAGTTGTGGAACGACTGCAGAACAAAAGTCCTTCTTTCCTAGTTTGACTCATTGAACTTTTTTTTTAACTGAAAACAGATTAATGTGAAAGAAACATACATCAAAGTTGCTGGTGAACGCAGCAGGCCAGGCAGCATCTATAGGAAGAAGCGCAGTCGACGTTTCAGGAAAGAAGATAACATTCGCCAAAAGATGTGCACGAAATAATAAAATTGCTAAAAATAATTGCTAAGTTTTAGATTTATTCTCAGTAAAACCCATTTCTAGCTCTAAGCTACTTGAATTCCTGTTATAGGATTTTTTTTTCTACAAATCGGTTTTTGGTTAATACTTTTTGCATGAGTAGGCTTACTTTTTTATTATTATCACTGGGGTGCAATGCATCACTTCTAATCATCCAATGCGCCACTTTTGGCGTATGCGCCATAGGTTGGCCATCCCTGCTCTAGGTAATGAAGGGAAACACACCATACACCTTTTTAACCATCCTATCAAACTGAGCGGCAACTTTGAGGAATCTATGGACATGGATGCCAAGATCCCTCTGTTTCTCCACACTGCTAAGAACCCTAACATGAATCCTACTCTCTGCCTTCAAGCTCATCCTGGGTCTCGGCCCAAATTGCTGACTGCTTATTCAATTCCATAGATGCTGCCTGTCCTGCTGAGTTCCTCCAGCACTTTGTGTGTGTTGCTCTGGATTTCCAGCATATGCAGAATCTCTTGTGTTCAAATTCACTGGTCTTTGCACAGTTGTCATTTCACAATGTATGCTGGATTCCGGTTAATGCGGACACTGGGTAACAAATTATGTACAGTATTTAAATGATATACAAAGTGAATTACAACCACTACCAGTGCGACTTTAGTAATATAAAACTGTGCATTAGTTCCTAATACTTATCATGGAGGAATTCATCCAGCGTGTGGTGCCTTGTATGGGGTGTCCAAGGAGGGGCAGCAACTCTGGTGAAGGGACCTGTCGTGTGCATTCTGGGGCAACTCACTCAACTTTGAACACTCAGCTCAACTCACACCCGTGGATCCAAGTAACTGTTTGAATGCAACAGCAGCCACACTTCAATATACTGTTTCAACAGGCAGGCTAAACAAGGTGAGGGTAGTTAGTGCCCTCATACCCTGGTGAAATAGAGATATGTCTGTCCTAGCATGTGAAATCAGCTCTGGCTGATTTCTGGGTGAGATCAACAATGAGATCGAATTGCCAAGAAGGTGGCTCTGCAATGCTTCGTGGAGATCAAAGGGAATGATAAGACACAGAGGAGGTTGTGGTTATCCACTGCAACCAAGACTCCAGCTTGAGATGTTTTAAATCAGGAGGGCACTCTACACTGGGAGAGGGAGAGATTAAAAGTGGACTGTGGACTATCAGCCTGGCAACATGGACACCTTTAAATCATAAAGTATTTCTCTAGCAAGGGCAAACAGCACACTGACAACATTTCCATCTGATGTCAGTATATTCTAGCAATCAGACCATCCCTGGCTGACTAATCCATTCAAGAGATACGAGTTGCAGTGGATAGAATGGATGCAACTATTGTCAGTTATAATTAAAGGCCAAATATCAACTTCTGGACTTCATCAGCATTCTACATCTTTAGGAGAACACACAAAATATTGGAAGAACTCAGCAGGCCGGGCAGTGTCTATGCAGGAAAGTGAATAGTTGATGCTTTGGGCTGTGGCACCCTTGGTCCTGTCTGTCTGATCTGCTGACTTCCTCCAATATTTTGTGTGTGTTGATCAAGATTTCCAGCAGCTGCAGAATCTCTTGTGTCTACAGCTTTAAGTAACCTTATTTCTTTATCTGTACTGGTCATCCATCCCTGAAATTGTCCTAATAAATGTTCTTGGCCTGAAATGTTAACTGTTTATTCCTCTCCATTGATGCTGCCTAGCAAGCTTTTTCACAAAGAGAGTGGTGGGTGCATGGAATGCGCTGCCAGGGGTGGTGAAAGAAGCAGATACATTCATGACTTAAAGAGACTCTTAGGTAGGAACATGGATGAAAGAAAAACAGAGAGCTATATGGAAGGGAAGGATTAGATCCAAAGTTCCCTGTAAGGTGTGCGCGTGCATACATGTTTTGCTACCAGCATACAAAGGAATTAAAACTGCGCACAAAAGGTTGTCACCCTCTACCGCGTTGGCATGTTAAGTATATCTCACGACCACACACAATCACATTTCCTTTTTCAGTTTCTGATGCAGAGGGTGTTGACAATCTGGAGTTTGCAATGATCTGCCTGCAGATTTTAGAAATGGCATATTTACAGTTTTTATTGAAGAAATTATTGATTCACTAATGTCAAATTCAAAAGAAGCAAAGGGTGTGCAGTGCAAAAGAACTGCTAGTTCATTTAAAGAGGAATTGCTTAATGAAAGAATGGAAGCTGCTCCACCGTGAGTTCTTCTAAACAATGACCAACAAACTGGTGTTTCGGGCCAAGAACCTTCATCAGGGCAACTTCCGGGAAGGACGACTGATACAGACAGAGAAATCAAGTTACCTAGAGATGCAGACACAGAAGATTCTGCAGATGCTGGAAATCTTGAGAAGGAATCTGATAGGAAAGGACAGTGGACTAAGAAAGGGAAAGAGAACAGGCAGCAGAGTGAGGTGGTGAGCAGGTAGGAAAAGAGAAAGGGTAAGAGTAACAAGAATAATCCTTCTTCTTCAGCCTTTTACTTCTTTCACCTCTCACCTCCCAGCTTCTTCCTTCATTTCTTCTCTCCCCCACCCACCCACCTACCTTCCCCTTTACCTAGTCTCACCTATCACCTGCCAACTTGTACTGCTCCTCCATTCCCACCTTCTTATCATTCCTCCTGAGTATCCTGTCCTGAGAAAAGGTCTTGGCCTAAAATGTTGACTGTTTATTCTCTTCCATAGATGCAGCCCGACCTGCTGAGTTCCTCCAGCAACTTGTGGGTGTTACTCAGGAATTCCAGCACTCTGGTTTGTTCTGAGCACTTTCATCTGTTTTCTTTATCTCAGATCTAATTAAATGTTTAGCAATGAAATGTTAGCAATTCATTCATCTCCACTCATAGGTAAAAACATTCCAAGGGGCATTAACAGGTTAACTTATTGAATCAACTAAAGAATGGGAGATGGTTCTCATTATTGCGTTACCCTAACAATAGAGTATATTGTACAACAAACAAAGTCATACTATTCTATGGTAAAATCAAATCACCCATTAAAGAGAATTTAAAGGACAAAGACTGGTGGTGTTGTGGATAGCACATTTGACTGGCAAAGAATACAGCAGGATATAGATCAGTTACAGATATGGGCGGGAAATTCCAGATGGAGTTTAACCCAATGAAATGTTGAGTGTTGCACCTTGATAGGTCAAATATAAAGAGATAGAAAGCTGGTAAGAGCTAGACCCTTAACAGTGTCGATGTACACAAAGGGAACTTGGGGTCCAAGTTCATAGCTCCCTGAAAGTAGCTACAGGTTGATAGGGTGGTTAAGAAGGCATGCAGGATGCTTGCCTTTATTAGCTGAGGCACTAAGTTCAAAAGTCAGGAGGTTATGTTGCAGATTTATAAACCTAGTCACTGTAGGCTGCACCTGGAGTATTGCATATAGTTATATCCACCCTATTATAGGAAGGATATCGAGGCTTTGGAGAGGGAGCAGAAGAGGTTTACCAGGATGCTGCCTGGATTAGAGGGCATGTGCTATAACAAGAGCTTGGATAGCTTTGGGTTGCATTTTAGGTGAGAGGGGGTTAATTTCAAAGGAGATGTGAGGGGCAAGTTGTTGTTTTTTTCTTTTTTAAACACAGAGAGTGGTGAGTGCCTGGAATGGACTGCCTATGGTGGTGGAAGACGCAGATACATTAGGGACTTTTAAGAGGTATTTAGATAGGCACATGAATGTGAGGAAAATGGAAGGATATCAATATTGTGTAGGCATAAGAGGTTAACTTAGTTGGCTATTTGATTGCTAATTTATTTGGTTCAGTGCAACATTGTGGGCCACAGGGCTTGTTCCTATACTGAGACCACAGGAACAGACTTTTTGGCCAACAATATTGTGCCAAACTAATTAAGGAAAAGACCTTTTGGCCTGCAATGTTGTGCCAAACTACATGCCCAGAGCAACCAAACATTATTCATATGTTAACCCTATTTTCCTAGGATCATAGTTGTAAACCTTTTCTGGATCCTCACCAATGCAGGCACATCCTTTCTGTAATGGCTTCTCTGTAATGTTAACTGCTAAGGCTAATGTAATGGTTTCTCTGTAATGCTAACTGCTGAGGTAATAGTTTTTTCTATAGCAGCGATGTTTGGGTTATAACTACTGATAACAGGTGGCTAACCAATGGGGAGAAATGTTATTCTTTCTTGTATGTCTGGAAGCAGGGTTTTTAGCGGGCTTTCGGTCGAGGAAAGTGAAGAAGAAGGACGAGTGCGGAGAGCACTCGGTGATCAATGGATGGCATATACGGGAATTCGAGGGTCCAGAGGTTGGTGATGTTTCGGCGGTTTATAGAGGAATACCTGAGGCGTGAGCTCCAACGATTTTTGTGCACAAACTATTTAATAAAAGTGGTGCCTTCTTCTTTTATATTTTGTTTCTCTACTAACCACATAGCAAAGTAAGAGATATAAATTATAAAGTACAGGGGACAAGCTCTCCTCTACAATCACTCTGAGCACAGGTGCCCCACAAGGCTGTGTACTCAGCCCCCTGCTGTACTCACTGTACACCCATGATTGTGTAGCCAAGTTTCCATCAAACTCAATATATAAGTTTGCTGATGACACAACAATCATAGGCCGTATCTCAGGTAATGATGAGTTTGAGTACAGAGAGGAAATTAAGAACCTGGTGGCATGGTGCGAAGACAATAACCTATCCCTCAACGTCAGCAAGACGAAGGAATTGGTTTTAAAGAGGCAAACACGAGGAATTCTGCAGATGCTGGAAATTCAAGCAACACACATCAAAGTTGCTGGTGAACGCAGCAGGCCAGGCAGCATCTCTAGGAAGAGGTACAGTCGACGTTTCAGGCCGAGACCCTTCGTCAGGACCGCACAACCTCATTTACATTGGTGGTGCGCAAGTGGAACAGGTCAAAAGCTTTAAGTTCCTCGTGGTCAATATCACAAATGACCTGACTTGGTCCAACCAAGCAGAGTCCACTGCCAAGAAGGCCCACCAGTGCCTTTACTTCCTGAGAAAGCTAAAGAAATTTGGCCTGTCCCCTAAAACCCTCACTAATTTTTATAGATGCACCGTAGAAAGCATTCTTCTAGGGTGCATCACAACCTGGTATGGAAGCTGTCCTGTCCAAGACCGGAAGAAGCTGCAGAAGATCGTGAACATGACGCAGCACATCACACAAACCAATCTTCTGTCCTTGGACTCACTTTACACCGCACACTGTCAGAGCAGTGCTGCCAGGATAATCAAGGACATGACCCACCCAGCCAACACACTTTTTGTCCCTCTTCCCTCCGGGAGAAGGCTCAGGAGCTTAAAGACTCATACGACCAGATTTGGGAACAGCTTTTCTCCAACTGTGATAAGACTGCTGAACAGATCCTAACCCGGATCTGGGCCGTACCCTCCAGATATCCGGACCTGCCTCTCAGTTTTTTTGCACTACCTTATTTTCCCTTTTCTATTTATGATTTATAATTTAAATTTTTAATATTTACTATCGATTTGTACTCCAGTAAGCGCGAAGCACAGAATCAAATATCGCTGTGATGATTGTACGCTCTAGTACAATTGTTTGGCGACAATAAAGTATAAAGTATCATTTAATCACATACTGTGTACTGTCTGATATTTTGTTTTGGGGGTTTGTACTGGGGTACATTACACAGCATCCACCCAAACATGAATACCCTGTTTGGCAGGGCCAAAAGCTGATTCCCCTAGATGAACATGAGCGGCAAGCCAGAGGCACTACATTCCTTAGATAAGGGGCCCAAAGTCGCTCACATTACTCCAAATACAGTCTTTTAAGGTTGAAGGTTTATAAGATTTTTCCAAGGCTCTTTGATAAGTGCATGAATATGCAGGAAATAGAGGGATATGGACTATCTGCAGACAGAAAAATGTGGCTTAGTTTGGTATCATGTTTGGTGCAAGGGCCTTTCCCTGTGCATATCCTTCTGTGTTGCCTAATTGGGAGCTAGCACCAAGAAGCAAAGAGTGGATATGATAAACACAAGGGATTCTGATGATGCTGGCAATCTTGAGGAACACACAAGTCAGGTAGCATCCATGGAGAGAAATAAACAGTTGATATTTACTCTTCATCAGAAACAGTTGTGTGGATATGACACTGGCTAAGTTTGGGAAGAGTTTCAGGTGTCTTGATGGTGGGAGGCTGAAAACAAGATGGAGCACCCACAAACTTAGCTGGGCAGACAACACAGACACAATAAAGCCACTGTATCATCAAACACTGAGCTAGCAACCCTGATGATAACTTGGACCAAAAACCTTTACATGTCTTTTTAACCCTTCTTCAGAAGTGTAATGCATCTTCCCTCACGACCACTGTACTGGATAAGGAATGATGGTGTAAGGTGATGCAACTGACGAAAATGAACTGGATAGGTTAGATTAGACGTATTAGTCACCTGTACATTGAAACATACAGTGAACTGTGTTGTTTGCATCAATGACCAACACAATCTGAGGACTCGCTCAGGGCAGCCCACAAGCGTCGCTATGCTTCTGGTACCAACCAGGGTTAGGACCCAAAACACCAGAGTCAGGGGCATGGTGGGTTTGCTGGTAAATTTTCTGCTCCCTTTCTTTCTAGAATCACTGGAAAATTTATTGTAGAATTTGTAATATGTAAAATAAAATTAAACAAAAGGGTGATTGGGCATATAAAGGAGTAACATTCAATAATCTGGAATGTGTAAATGAACATTAATAGTTCTGGATTATTGAAGGTTTACTGCAGTTCTCTGCAAGTAGTTATAGACTCATATAGCACAGAAATAAACCCATCTGTCCCTGCCAACCAGGATGTCGATTCAGCCTAGTCCTATTTGCCTACACTTGGCCCATATCCTTCTAAACCGTTCCTATCTATGTTAGCACTATCATCATTATGTGCTGTGTTATATGACATGGGCGATCATGGTCTTCCATTTGTCATAACCATGATTGCACTTGGCAATTTTTTCCTGCAGAAGTAGTTTGCCATTGCCGCCTTCTGGGCAGCATCTTTACAAGACAGGTGACCCAGCCATTATTAATACTCTTCAGAGATTGCCTGCCTAGCGTCAGTGGTCGAATAACCAGGACATGTGACATGCACCGGATGCTCTTCTGGCCATCTGCTCCCATGGCTTCTCATGACTCTAATTCAGAGGGCTACGTAGGCACTACACCTTGCCTAAGGGCAACCTGCAGGTTAACAGAGGGAAAGAGTACCTTACACCTCCTTTGGTAGAGACATCTCCAACTCGCTACCCATCCTATCTATGTACCTGCTCAAATTATCTTAAAAGTCACTAATTACTACATCAGTATAGCAACACTATAAAATTTTGCACTACAATGGACAATTTTTGTTCTAATTGTGTTCTTTCTTGAAAATAATTGTGCATAAATTATGTTATTTTGTTTGTGAATAGTGTCCTTAATGCTACGTGCCTGTGATGCTGCTCCAAGCAGGTTTTTCATTGTACCTGTGCAGGCATGTATTTGTGTGTGGCTAAGCTTTGACATTCAGAAAAGTTATTATTCTACCTGCCTCAACCACAGGGGAGGGAACGACAAACTGTGGCAATACCTTTTGTATGCACATCACCCTCTGTGTAAAATGTTGTCCTTCAAGTTCCTACTTAAATTGTTCCCTTTACTCCATTTCAGACAGCGTCCAGGATGAAACTTATACAAGTTTACTTGCTCTTCTTTTCAGAGAATATTTCAAACAACTTAAGAATCTTAAGAAAGAGATTAGAAAAGCTAAAAAAAGATATGAGGTTGCTTTGGCAAGTAAGGTGAAAATAAATCCAAAGGGTTTCTACGGTTATATTAATAGCAAAAGGATAGTGAGGGATAAAATTGGTCCCTTAGAGAATCAGAGTGGACGGCTATGTGCAGAGCCAAAAGAGATGGGGGGAGATTTTGAACGATTTCTTTTCTTCGGTATTCACTAAGGAGAAGGATATTGAATTGTGTAAGGTAAGGGAAACAAGTAGGGTAGTTATGGAAACTATGATGATTAAAGAAGAGGAAGTACTGGTGCTTTTAAGGAATATAAAAGTGGGTAAGTCTCCAGGTCCTGACAGGATATTCCGTAGGACCTTGAGGGAAGTTAGTATGTGGAAATAGCAGGGGCTCTGACAGAAATATTTCAAATGTCATTAGAAACGGAGATGGTGCCGGAGGATTGGCATATTGCTCATGTTGTTGCATTGTTTAAAAAGGGTTCTAAGAGTAAACCTAGCAATTATCGGCCTGTGAGTTTAATGTCAGTGGTGGGTAAATTGATGGAAAGTATTCTTGGAGATGGCATATATAATTATCTGGATAGACAGGGTCTGATTAGGAACAGTCAACGTGGATTTGTGCGTGGAAAGTCATGTTTGACAAATCTTATTGAATTTTTTGAAGAGGTTATTAGGAAAGTTGACGAGGGTAAAGCCGTGGCTGTTGTCTATATGGACGTCAGTAAGACCTTTGACAAGGTTCCACACGGAAGGTTAGTTAGGAAGGTTCAATCATTAGGTATTAATATCGAAGTAGTAAAATGGATTCAGCAGTGGCTGGATGGGAGACGCCAGAGAGTAGTGGTGGATCACTGCTGGTCAGATTGGGGGCCAGTGACTAGTGGTGTGCCTCAGGGATCTGTACTGGGTCCAATGTTGTTTGTCATATATATTAATGATCTGGATGATGGGGTGGTAAATTGGATTAGTAAATATGCAGATGATACTAAGATAGGTGGAGTTATGGATAATGAAGTTGGTTTTCAAAGCCTGAAGAGAGATTTAGGCCAGCTAGAAGAGTGGGCTGAAAGATGGCAGATGGAATTTAATGCTGATAAATGTGAGGTGCTACATTTTGATAGGACTAATCAAAATAGGACAACATGGTAAATGGTAGAGCATTGAAGAATGCAGTAGAACAGAGGGATCTAGGAATAATGGTGCATAGTTCCCTGAAGGTGGAATCTCATGTGGATAGGGTGGTGAAGAAAGCTTTTGGTATGCTGGCCTTTATTAATCTGAGCATTGCGTATAGGAGTTGGGATGTAATGTTGAAATTATACAAGGCATTGGTAAGGCCAAATTTGGAGTATTGTGTACAGTTCTGGTCACGGAATTATAGGAAGGATGTCAACAAAATAGAGAGAGTACAGAGGTTTACCAGAATGTTACCTGGGTTTCATCTCCTAAGTTACAGAGAAAGGTTGAACAAGTTGGGTCTTTATTCTTTGGAGCGTAGAAGGTTGAGGGGGGACTTGATAGAAGTATTTAAAATTATGAGGGGGATAGATAGAGTTGACGTGGATAGGCTTTTTCCATTGAGAGTGGGGGAGATTCAAACAAGTGGACATGAGTTGAGGGCAAAAGTTTAGGGGTAACACAAGGAGGAACTTCTTTACTCAGAGAGTGGTAGCTGTGTGGACCAAGCTTCCAGCAGAAGTGGTTAAGGCAGGTTCGATGTTGTCATTTAAAGTTAAATTGGATAGCTATATGGACAGGAAAGGAATGGAGGGTTATAGGCTGAGTGCAGGTCAGTGGGACTAGGTGAGAGTAAGAGTTCGGTACTGACTAGAAGGGCCAAGCTGGCCTGTCTTCATGCTGTAATTGTTATATGGTAACTTGCACACTGCAGACAGCAACAAGAGAATGGCTTGGCACTCTGATTTAATAAACATTCGAAGAAAGTAAATGACAGAAATATTTGGGTATCGTTTGTGGAGAGAGGGACTTGATGCTTCAAGTCAATGGAAACACATTAACAAAATAATGTCAACTTGGTTACCTTCTTCATAGATGCTGCCTGACCAGCTGAGTATTTCTGATTTTATTTTGGATTTCCAGCCTTGGCAGTATTTTGCTTTGGAACAGAATTTCTGGTTCATCCAGGCTTTGCAAAGGATTTGTTCAGTTTTGAGCAGATCCTATTTCTTGTTCAGCTACTGGTGGTGACGCGGGTAGAGTTCAGTTTGATGTTTTTAGCACACTGGTTGCTTTTCATCTTGTTCATCATCTTTTATTGATCCTATTGTGTTTCTTGGTATTTTCTGTGAATGTCGACAAGAAAATGAATGTCAGAGTAGTACATGGTGACATACATGTATTTTGGTAATAAATTTGCTTTGAACTTTGACCATCACCCTCTGTCTTCTATGAACAAACTAGTTCTGAATCCAAACGACCAATCCACCATTAATCCCACGCATCTTAATCTTCTGGATGAACCTCCCATGAAGGACCTTGTAAACTGTAGATGTGAACTTCCACTATTCAGGACATTTATACAGACAGATTTAGCCCGAAGGATCATTGGGGACCCAAATCACCCCAGCCACAAACTGCTCCAGCTGCTACTATCTGGGAAACGGTACCAGAGCATAAAAGCCAGGACTAACAGGTTCCGGGACGGCTTCTTCCACCAGGCCATCAGACTGATTAATTCATGCTGACACAGCTGTATTTCTACATTATACTGACTATCCTGTTGTACATAATATTTATAAATTACGATAAATTGCACATTGCACACAGACAGAGATATAACGTAAAAATTTTACTCGTCATATATATGAAGGATGAAAGTCAATTCCATTCAAAACTGTCTTACCAACATCCGTGTAAACAACATCCACAGCTCTACCTTCATCAATCACCCTAACTACCTTGTCAAAAAACTCAATTAAGTTAGTAAGACACATTTCACATTGTATACAGCCATGCTGGTACATCCAAATTAGGCCATGATTTTCCAAATGCTCATAAATCCTGTCCCTAAGAATTATCTCCAGTAACTTCCCTACCACTAATGTCTCAGCTTAATTATCCCCTCAATTCCTAGTTAAATTTAGATTCAGAAAGTCTAGTAAACAGTCTTTAGGTTCCAATTTGCATATCTACAAAAAGAGATCCTTTCCAGCTCAGACTTTTTTCCTGAAATAATCCATGTTAATTAGTTGACATAAGGACGCCATTTGGCTTGCCACATTTCTGTTGAGACTCGGACCACTCCTGTCAATCCCATCGTCCCACTTCCCTCAGAGGGTGGTGCATATGTAGAACAAGTTGCCTGCGGCAGTGGAGAATGTGGGTTTGATTGTGATATTTAAGAGGTTGAGGTAAGTACATGGATGGGATGGCTATGGTCCAGGGACAGGTCAATGGGACTAGGCAGAATAATATTTCAGCACAAACTAAAAAGTCCTAAGGGCCTGTTTCTATATGGTAGTGCTCTATGATTTATTTCCTGGTAACCTATTTTCTCCCACGTACTCATCAACTTGTCCCAGATTTTACCTCTCACCTATCTCATTTTTTTTTCTGGCTTCTCCCACATGTTTTTTTCCAAGCTGACCCTCCTTTTCCCTCCATAGATGCTGCCTGACCTGCTGAGTACGTACAGCATTTTATTTGTGTTGCTCTGGGTTTCCAGGATCTGCAGAATCTCTCTGCTAATCTACCTACACACTGTGTGGAACAATTTGCAGAGTCCATTTCACCTGCATGCCTTTAAGATACGTGAGGAAATCAGAGCACACAGGGAGACTCAAATGGTCACAAGGAGAATATACCCTCTGGTCCTGGACTTACTCACTACTAGAACTGTATTCTCAATGTCCTCTCTATCTAGGTTTTTCAATATTTGATATTGCAATGAGATCCACTCCACCCCATCATTTTTCTAAACTCTAGTGAGTAGAGGCCCAGAGCAGTTATGCACACATAGGCAGCATCAGAGTTCAGGATTGAACCAAGCTCTTCCTAGCCATAAATTGTGACTGGTGGAAACTTTAACACTATTTTGTTTTTTAATGTTAACTTGTATTATGTCTTGCACTGTAATGCTTCAACAAAACAACAGATTTCATTATCTTTGTCAGTGATAATAAACCTGATTTTGATTCAATTTGTTCACCCAATGCATTTACTAAGCCTTCCTTAGTCGATGGTAAGGAAGGCAAATGCAATGTTAGCTTTCATTTTGAGAGGAGTAGAATACAAAAGGATGTAATGCTGGATCTTTTTAAGTGAGCGGTCATCCTACGCTTGGAGTATTGTGAACAGTTTTAAGCCCCTTATCTAAGAAAGAACATGCTGACATTGGAGAAGGTCCAGAGGAGGTTCATAAGAATGATCCCAAGAATGAAAGGATTAACATATGAGGAGTGTTTGATGGGTCTGAGCCTGTACTTGCTGGAGTTCAGACGAATGACGGGGGAGTATCATTGCAACCTGTCAAATATTGAAAGTCTGAAAAAAGTGGATGTGGAGAGTATGTTTCCTATAGAGGTGGAGTGCAGGACCAGAGGCCAGATTCTCAGAACTGAGGGACATCCACTTAGAAGAGATGAGGAAATATTTCTTTAGCCAGAGGGTGGTGAATCTGTGGAATTCATTGCCATAGACGGCTGTGCAGAACTAGTTATTGGGTATATTTAAGGCAGAGGTTGATAGACTCTTGATTAATCAGGACATCAAAAGTTACGGCAAGAGGGCAGGAGAATACAGTTGAGAGGGATAATAAATCAGCCATGATGGAATAGTGTAGCAAACTCGATGGGCCGAATGGCCAAATTATGCTTCTATTTCTTACAGTCTTAAATGGGTGGAAATGGCTTATATGGGGGGGGAGGGGACTTAATTTTAAGGTGTTTGCAGGAAAGTATAGGGGGTTGTTTTTTTAAACACAGAAAATGTTAAGTGCGTGGAATGTGCTGCCAGAGGTTGTGGTAGAGGCAGCTACATTAGGAACATTCAAGAGGCTCTTCAATAGGCATGTGCATGATAGAAAAAAGGAAGGCTATGTAAGAGGGAAGGGTTATTTTATCTTAGAGTAGATTAAAAGGTCAGCACAACATCGTGTCCATAACAAGTTGGAATCTAGAAGAATACAAATAAGTATTTTGCAACTTGGACATGATTCAGAAAGAAGAAATTTCTAAACCAGCAACAATTTCATGGTTGTTGCATGACTTAGTGCTATGTTAGTGCCCTGGTATCATCTTACTGCTCCTGCCCTCTCCTAAAGGCAATAATCCACCCTTGGATTCAGCTCCGCTGGTGTCTCTTGCTGATGGATGTGGCCTCGCTTCCATTTAATCCAGGCAGCAAGCCACAGGATAGTGAGGAGTGGAGAGAATGGGACATCACAGATGCAATAATATTTTAGACAGGGGTGTAGTGGTCCTTGTTGAGATTTGTCCTGAGAAGCTATGTAAGTGGACTCTCTGATCGACAGGTGGACGTATACCAATATAAGCAAATCAGTATTGGTTTATTATTGTCACACGTACTAAGATACAGTGAAAAGCTTACCTTGCATACTGTTCATACAGATCAAATCACTACACAGTGCACTGAGGTAGGACAAAGTGAAACAATAACAGAATGTAGAATAACATGTCCCAGCTATGTGGAAAATGCAGTGTAGATAAGAAATAAAATTCAAGATCAGAACAGGTGGATTGGGAGGACTTTGGATCTCCCCCTCCCCCTCCAACTTTCAAATCTCTTACTCACTCTTCCTTCAGTTAGTCCTGACGAAGGGTCTCGGCCTGAAACGTGGACTGCACCTCTTCCTAGAGATGCTGCCTGGCCTGCTGCGTTCACCAGCAACTTTGATGTGTGTTGCTTGAATTTCCAGCATCTGCAGAATTCCTGTTGTTTGGGAGGTCAAGCATCTGTTTTGTCACTCAAGAGACTGGTAACAGTGGGATAGAAGCTGTCCTTGAGCCTGGTGATACATGATTTCATGCTTCTGTGTCTTCTGCCTGATTGGAGAGGAGAGAAGGGAGAACGTCTGGGCAGTATCGAGCTGCTCCTAGCACATCTTTGTGTGTGTGTTGGGTGTTAACACAAATGACACTTTGCACTGTATTTGACAAGTAAATTTGAACCTGAATTTGATGACAGCTGATGGTGAGCATGGTGATACCTGGCGGTAGTGGTCATGTGTATAGCCACTCAATTGGGTGCATTGTTTAAAGAGAAAATATGAGGGGCACTGATGTTTGGAAAAGGCTTTTCTAGTTTCTGCCTGATGAGAGAGGGGAGAAGAGAGAATGACCAAGGTAGGTATGGTCTTTAATTACGCTGGCTGCTTTACTGAGGCAACTCTTATTGGAAGCTCACAAACTGCGTGAAGTTTGCACTTTGATCTACCGAAATCAAAGGACTTCCAGTCTGAGGAGCTGTCTGCAACAGCGCGCAGTTAACTGGCACATTCACTGCTGAGTGAAGCAAAGAAGCTTGGTACAGCCACCGTGAAGGCCTGTGGGAAAGGACCACAGTCTGGGGACCTGCTGCCACTGGGTACTGAAGGGCTAGGTCATATGTACAGCCACTCAATTGGGTGCATTGTTTAGGGAGAAAAACACATTGTAAAAGAATGTATTGAACTGATGAGAGAAATTTTCAGGTACAGAAAAAGCAATTCAGGTCACGCCCACTATTACTAACATCATGTGGATCTCTTGATGAGATCATCAACTTGGTCTCAGGCCCAGATATCTATTAATAGCTAAACAACTCACTCTAAAGTTGATTGTTAACAATAGGTGGGGTCCCTGGAAACAGGGGACTCGAAACTATTTAAATTCTTCCTGAGAACACTTGCTGAGAGATTCTTTGATTAAAATGCAGAGTGGTGGTAACACGCCCAAAACTAAAGGGACAGAAGCTTACAATCACTGTTTGCAATACTGTTAAGTCTGACTGGATGTTCCCTTGAGCTTTCATTGTTTGATGGAGATGTAACATAAAGATTTTTACTTCTCATGTATCTGAAGGATATAAGAAATAAAGTCAAGTCAATTCAATTGAACCACCTCTTTCAAGTTCCTCTTCCCTTACCCGAAACGTGTCTTGTTCTACCCTCATTAGTCCATCCTTAAGACACCCTGCTTTCTCCTCCATTAAAAGGAGACTCATTCTGAGTTATCCAGTGGCAAACTATCTCAGGCATTGGCAATAAGACAAATAAAAACATGCTAGAAATACCCAGCAGGTTGGATAGCATCTGGAAGGAGAAACAAAAAATGAAAAGCTTTAAATTCCTTGGCATTTTTATATTTGAGGACCTTTCCTGGGATCACCATGATAAAGGCGGCAAACAGCACCTCTACTTTCTTAGAAGTTTGTGTAGATTTGGCATATCATCAAAAAAGAAAATCCGATGAACTTCTATAGATGCATAGTAGAGAGAGTCCTATTCAACTCCTGGTAGGGAAACTTCAATGTCCAGGAATGAAAAAGTATACAGAAAGTGGTGGATGCAGCCCAGTCCATCACAGGCAAAGTCCTCCCCACTTTTGACCAAATTTACAAGAAGTGCTACCACAAGAAAGCAGCATCCATTATCAAAGACACCCACATGCTGCCATCGGGAAGAAGATACAGGAGCCTCAGGACCTACACAACAGATTCAGGAACAGTTCAACTTCAGGAACAGAACTACCCTTCAACTATTAGGGTCCCAAACCAGCGTGGATAACTTAACTCACCTCAACTTTGAACTGATTCTATGCTCTATGGACTCACTTTCAAAGACTCTTTACAACTCATATTCTCTGTATTATTTTATATTGGCACAATTTGAATCTCAAGGTAGTATATGGTAACATATACATATTTTGATAATAAATTTACTTTGACAAGAAATTGTCTGAAAGATGTTTTTTATTCCAGATCTTATAAGATTGTGGTATTTTGCTAATGATATAATATCGAAAACTGTTGGATATTTCAAAACTGCAATATACAGCTATCCAAAAAGAAGCATCTTTCCCCTTTCCATGCATGTAACAGCACGTTTTCCTTGAAAATATTATATATGTTTTTTTATTAAGTGCAATCGTGAACAATAGCCAGATCGGAAATGCTGATCAAATCAACTAGTTCCCAAAGAGAACTCTGATAGGCCAATCAGATGGTCCACTGCTGCTCAGTGATAGGACACAAAAAAATCATATGTCAAGTACATAGAACAGGCACAAGGGTCGCTAGCCCCTGTACCCCAGAAATACACCTGAGCAGTGCGGCAGAGGTATGTGCTATGCCTGACCTGATCTGAAAAGCATCATGTTGACTCATAACAGATCATGTTTACAATGGAACAGCTTAGTCAAGGATGGGGTGATCAGCACAGATTGACAAATTATACCTCCACTACCCTGTTAATAATGTAAATTATGGGAATGAGCATCTTGTCATGGCATTAATTTGCATAGCCACTTCTTGCTTGTTTGAACTAAACTTTGTACAAGCTTGTTACACAATCACATATTCTACACTGTGCAGCTTTTCTTTATGCTCCTTAAGCATATAACCACAGTTCTGGTGTAGGGAGATTCTGTTCAAGGAGAAGTTTATAACTGGGGGTAACACTGTAGCTTCAGGACAAGGGTCATCTTGCATCTAGGAGTAATGAGGAAGAATTGCTCCTCTAGGGCCAGTGCACTTCTGAAGCCCTTTAGTCTAAAAAGTTGTTGAACATAGTCACAGACTATGGGAACTGGGCAGGAATACAGCAATGAGGCAAAGATAAGATCCATCATAGTGAGGAGTCTGCTACTCCACTGGAAGCTGGAGGCCTGTCCTGGTGTGCATGAATGAGTGGATGACTGAGGAGAAGGAAAAGGAGGGAGTGTAATGTTAGGAAGTTAGCATCCCATAGACCTCTTGTAACCCTGGCTATTTTGTAAGGCTCATAGCGGCTAAAACTTTGGAAAAAAAAAGCATAGAAGCACAAATGTTTTCTCATAAGATAAAACTGAGCAGGTGACACCATCCTTGGTATGAGACCTGTGCTTAACTTCAGTTCTTGCTTAGAGTAACTTGTATCATTGCTTGATTAATTGCTGTAAGAGACATACTCTGCTTTGTACTCACTATAGCACCTGCAAGATAAGTAGTAAAAGGAATGGCTATTTCAAGGGCAGGAGGCTTTGAATGGTAAGCCTGGGCATGTTTACATCCAGACATAGTGGCAATTTAGGGCTGATAAAATTAGCAATTCTTATCTGTACAGAACTAAGGAGGTGAACCCACATGTATCTGTGTACATGACTGCATGTGTGTTAAAAAAAGGTTGTATTTGCTTTAGAGGAGGGAGACCTCCGGAGCAGCCCAAGAGATTGCTTAAGGAGTGTTCTCTCTGGTAACTTGCTAATAAAGAGTTAAAGTTACATTCACCGTAGTACATGGTGTCTTTGCATTGGGTAGATCAAAAAAAGTTTACAACAAGAGGAAAGTAGTTGTTTTGTTGCTATTAATCAGTGAGTTGTATTGTTCTGCTGAACATGGTGAGCATGTTACGTTGCCACTGGAACGTGTAGCGAGACTTGAGGGTTGTCTCAGCATATCCTGAGATTGTGTTGATGCAGACATCCCACCTTTCCCGAAAGTTCCGGGAGTCTCCCGCATATTAATAGTGGCTCCCTGATGCCCGCAAATTATATACAATATCATGGAAATCAATTTTTTTGAGAGCGAGCGAGCAAGAGAAAGCAAGAGAGAGTGCGAGAGTGACCACGAGAGAAAGCGAGAGCACGAAAGAAAGCAAGCGAGAGCGAGACAGCGAGCGAGCGCGAGAGAGTAAGCGCGAGAGCAAGCGAGTGACCACGAGAGAGAGAGAGAGAGAGCATGCGCCATGGCAGAGTGTTCCAAAAAGATATAAAACGTACGTCACCCCAGACTACACTAAAGCGTACCCCTGCCTAATAAGGGTCAAAAATAATGACAGTGTTGCTCGCTGCACTGTTGCAACAGTGACTTTTCTATTGCCCACGGTGGGTTAAAATGTAAAAGACATGTTGAGGTGAGTTTAACAGGTGTCATTCATTCATTAGCATAGCTAACGTTATTTAAACTAGCTGGCTAGCTGCTAAGGAGCTACTTTATTGCAGACATTCCACCTCTCCCGGAAGTCTCCCGCAAATTGATGATGCTACCTCCCTGAAATGAGTTTTTGCAGGGTGGGATGTCTGTGATCGTTAATGTAAATGAGGTATTTCACTGTATGTTTTGATGTTCATGAGATAAGTAAATTACTCTGAACCTGAAGGATTACATGGCCCATTATTACTCCCATTTCTCATGTTCTTTTGCACCCATATTAATTCATCCTGATCCATCCCTGCAAGAGGCTCTAGTAGGGGACTGCTTTGACGAGCACTTGTCCTCTGACTGCCATGGGTATCTGAAACTCCTAGTTGCCAGCCATTTTAATTCTCCTCTCCATTCCCACACCAGCCTGTATCCTCAGCCTCCTCCACTGCCAGGATGAAGCTAAAAGCAAATTATAGCAACATCACTTCATATTCTGCCTGGTTAGTCTACAATCTGACCACATGAACTCTCCAATTTCAGGTAAGCTGCTCCCCCCCCCCACCGTCTCTGTTCTTCCTCGTCCTGATCCATCCAGTTCTCCCTGTATCCACCCGAGCACCCTTTCACTGTTTCTTACCCCTCCTCTACTCACTCTATCTGCCCATTATCTACACACTCCTCCTACTGGGTCCCCTCCCCTAACTGTTCCCATCACATTATTTGGTTCCTTACTCCACCTTCCTCTCTTAAGAGACACCTTCATCAGCCCCTTTGTCCCTTCCACCTATCTGTCCCAGCCTCTGTCGTTATTTCCACTCTTCCTCCCTAGCTTCCCTCCTCAAATTGATCCACCTATCACCTGCCAGCTCTTGCTCCTCCCTTTCCCCTCCCCTCTTTACAGTGACTATTACCCCTCCAACTTTCCAGATAAAGGGACTCCATCCAAAACACTGATTGTCCATTTCCCTCACCAGTCGCTGCCTGAACCATTGAGTTCCTCCATATTTTGTTTTCTGTTCCAGATTCCAGCGTGAGCTGTTCTCCTTTGTGTTACCTTTAGATTCTGCCATTAGATGTTATAGCCATACTCTCCATTCCTTTCACTGGCTTTTACAGTCACTACAATCCCTTTTCACTGAGCATTATAGTTATTTCAGAATCCCAACATAGGATCTTCAAATCCCAGAAACACATTCTAAATACATACTACAGGTTAGAAGTTCTTGTTTGATCATCTCCTCAAAAACTAATCAATAAACTCCAAGATCTTGGCTTCAATACCTCCTTATGCAACTGGATCCTCATATGCAGACCCTAGTCAGTTCAGTTTGGCAACAAAATCTTCTCCACAATCTCCATTAGAACAGCTGCACCACAGGCTTTGTGCTTAGACCCCTGCTCTACTCACTTTATATTTACGACCGTGAGGCTAAGTATAGCTCCAATGCCACATTTAAGTTTGCCGATGACACCACTGTTGTCGGCCAAATTGGGTGCTGATGGATCAGCATTTAGGAGGGAAATTGAAAATCTAACTGAGTGGCGCCACAACAACAACCTCTCACTCAATGTCAGCAAAACCAATGAGCTAATAATTGACTTCAGGAGAGGGAAACCGAGAAGTCCATAAGTCAGTCCTCATTGGGGGTTCAGAGGTGGAGATGGTCAGCAACTTTAAATTTCTCAAATTTGTCAGTGTTATCATATCACAGGATCTGTCCTGCACCCAGCATACAAGTGCAATTAAGAAGAAAGCACTGCAATACCTTTACTTCCTTAGAATTTTACAAAGATTCTGCATGACATCTAAAACTTTGACAAACTTCTATAGAAGCGTGAAGGAGAGTATATTGACTGTTTGCATCACAGCCTGGTATGAAAACATCAATGCCCATGAATGAAAAATCCTACAAAAAGTCATGAATACGGTCCAGTCCATCATAGGTAAAGCCCTCCCTATTATTGAGCACATCTACACAGAACACTGCATGTCACAGGAAAGTAGCATCCATCATCGAGGACCCACATTATCCAGGGTCATGCTCTCTCTCTGCTGCCATTTGGAAGACTCACACCACCAGGTTCAGGAACAGTTACTACCCCTCAACCATCAGGCTCTTGAACCCACGGGGATAACTTCACTCACTGAACTTTTCCTACTTTCAAGGACTCTTCATCTCATGTTCTCAGAATTTATTGTTTATTTATTTATTATTTCTTTTTTCCCTTTCTTTTTGTATTTGCACAGTTTGCTATCTTTTACACATTGGTTATTTGTCCATCCTGCTAGGTGGGGTCTTTCAGTGATTCTATTGTGTTTCTTGTATTTAAATATTGAGAACATGAGATAAAGGGCCCTTGAAAGTGCGTCTGTGGGTTGGGGGAATAGGTTCAGTGATGGGGCAAATGAAGTTAAATGCTCTGGTTCAAGTGCCTGAACCTGATGGTGTGGGTCCTAAGGCTCCTGTACTTTCTTCCTGATGGCAACAGCGAGAAGAAAGCATGTCTGGATGGAAGTCGTTGATGATAGATGCTGCTTTCCTGCAACAGCGCTCTCTGCAGAGGCTCCACCCCATGACCTGATCCACTTGTAATCACCGATATTGAATCACAGTTCATTGAAATGAAACTTCACTTGTTTGTTCCCCCATAGTTCACTGGAAGGAAACAGTAACGGCTTAATTCCCCACTTCCACACTGATCTCACACTCTTACAGAGCTTCAAAATGCTCAGGTTAACAACAGCTCATTTAACATGGCAGCACGATTTAGCACTTCACACGACACTATTACAGCGCCAGTGACGCAGATTCACTTCCTGTACTGCAAGGCATTTGTATGTGCTTCCCGTGACTAGGTGGGCTTCCTTTAGGTGCTCTGTCTTCCGACCACATCCTAAAGATGTATAGGTTAGGGTCAGTAAGTTGAGGGCATCCTATGTTGGTGATAGAAGTGTAACAACCTTTGTAGGCTGTCCCAGCATATCCTGGGACTGTGCTAGAAATTGACATAAACAATACACTTCACTGTATGTTTCAATGTACATGTGACAAATAAAGCTGTGCTCGCTCGCTCTCTCTAACTGAACACATAACTGGCATGAGTACTCAATGATTTCAGATATTAAGCATTGCCAGTTCTTTCTGTTCATTTCAGATTTCAGTGTTTCAAAGATTCTGCTCTCCTCTGGCACATTTTCTCACACCCACCTTTTGCTCCCTGACTTGTGCCACTGATAGGCTTTCTTTAATGATTCCTGACTCTCTAAGACTAGGCTTGACCAATTTTAATGCCTCAGTATTAACTGGTTATCTTCTCCTCTTTTGACCCAAAACAAAAATAAGAGCAGTTCAAATAAAGCAAATACACCAAGAATGCATCTGAGAATGAGTTTTGGAAGTTGAGCAAAAAATATCTGGGCCTATTAAACAGTCTTCTCTCCTTACTGGACTTGATAAACACATTGACCACAGCCATGTTGACAAGAAAGTTCAGCAAAGCCTCTAGTTCCTCAGAAGGCTATGGAAATTCAGAGTAGAATGCACCAAAGAATCTTATTTCATCCTTTTGAAAGGAAATAGACAGTCAATGTTTTCAGTCAAGACAGGAGGAGATAACCAGTCAATGCAAAGGCATTAAAAATTGGCCAAGCCTAGTCTGTGATTATTAATAGCACCTGATGACAGAGCTTTGATTAGCCACACCCAAATGAAGGCACCTCTGTCAGAGCATTACAAACACACACAGGGCTCATTTATACAAGAAGAAACTGCTGGATGCACTCAGCACAGCAGGCAGCATTGTGGAGTTAATATTTGAGGCCCATGACCATTCATCAGAATTACAAAGTGCTGTAGTGTAGTGGGGTGGATTGAGTTTGTCCAGTACCACAAGGATCATCTCAGATCTGTGTGCACACAACCATGGCAATCACTGGGTAGAGTAGCATATGTATTCACTTGTTCTAACCTTTGAGTGGAGAGTCAGCCTCAGGGCTGGGTGTGGATGCACTGGACATTCCTTTCACTGAAGCACATTGTTATAATGATGTTATTTTACAACAACCCAATGGTTGACAACAATTTTTAATGGCAATTTTTAAACTTCAGATTTATTTAATTGCTGAATACAAACTACACAGGTGGCATGGTGGAATTCAACACTGATCAATGGCCCAGTCCAATAGATGAGAACTCATTACTTTATAACATTGTCCAACAATGCAATAACTATTATCAACATAAAAGGACTGAAAATCATGTTGGACAGATGAAGACTATATGAAAGAAAACACATGAAATTCCCTGGAAGACTTAAAAGGCCTATTTTATAAGGGCATGAGTTAAAACGAATTGGTTGAAGGATAGGAGAAGATTTGAGGGAAAAAATAATCCATCCAAGGATTAATGGGTATTTGGAATTAACTGAAAAAAGTGGTAAAGATTGAAACTTTCAGAATATTTGGAAAATACCTGGATAAGGACTTGGCAGAGCTGGTGATCGAAACATGGAAATAATCAATTTCCCTCCAATTTCATTGGCCTAGAGATAATAGGCTGCATAGCTTCCTTCTATGCCATTAGATCTCGCCAAGTCTAACCTTGATGTCAAAAAAAAAACAAGAGCTAGTTATTAACTTCAGAAAGGGAGTAGTACACATGCTCCTATCTACATCAACATGTTGAAACTGAACAGGCCAAGAACTTCTAGTTCCTAGCAGCGAGTATCACCAATGGCCTGTCTTGCACTAACCACACTGATGTCATGGCCAAATCTGGCATGTCCACATCAACTCTTAACAATTTTTATCAATGTACCATAAAAACCATTCTGTCTGTATGCATAACGGCTTGGTACAGCAACTGCTCTTCACATGTCCGCAAGAAACTGTACAGATTTGTGGACACAGCTCAGCATACCATGGGAACAAGTCTCCCCACTATGGATTATATCTATATTTCGCACTGCCTCAGTAAAGCAGCCACCATAATCAAAGACCCCCACATAGCCCAGACATCCTCTCTTCTCCTTTCCCATCAGACAGAAGATACAAAAGCCAGAAATCAGGTACTGCACTTTCTCTGTGACTGTTACACCTTATGCTGCATGCCATCACTTTATCTTATTCTAGCTCAATGCACTGTACAATGACTTGATCTGTACAAACAGTATGCAAGACAAGCTTTGTCCACTGATGAAACTAAACCCTGGTCTATCCAGCAGCCAAAGTTATCAAAATGTTTGAACGCTTGTGAATATCAGACTCTGTACTGGGCCATTAGGAATTGTTACAGGTGAACTGGTGAGGGCAAAGTCAAATAAGCTTATTCTTGACATTAGCTGAAGGAAAGAGGGAAAGACTTTGATTCATCAGCTGAAGGAGGATGGTGGATGGTAATTAGCAGGTGTCTTTGTCCATGATATTAAGGGCTATCCTCTCCCACTTATATGCCATTGTGCTGCCATCTCCAGTGTGCTAATTCTACAGAAGGAACAAGATGTATCCAGTGATTGCAATAGAGGGCTGTGGCACCTTGTCAAAGTACAACACAACTATTTGTTACTTGGTTAGTCCGTGGAATAGCATTTCCAATTCAGACAGCCGTCCTCAAGGTCAATTGAATGATTTTGCCACAATGCTCAGGGCATCTGTTTTAGATAGCAGTCTGGTGCTTCTTTTGTCATTAACACCAACTTTTTAATTTGCAAATGTATTTAGTTCATTGGATTTAAACTACTCACTGTTCATAGTACTGTCCCATACAGAAACATGCCCTTCAGCCCAGCAGAATGAAAGCAGAATACAAGGTTGATAGCAGGGTAATTAATTTGTAGTGTGGAGGAACAGGGGGATCTTGATGTCCACATCCATATATCTCTCAAATTTGCCACACAAGTTGATAGGGTTGTTAAGAAGGTGTATAGTGTGTTGGCCTTCATTGGTTGGGTGATTGAGTTCAAGAGCTATGATGTACTGTTGCATCTCTATAAAACCTTGGTTAGACCACACTTGGAGTATTGTATTCAATTCTGGAGATTTAATGAGCATCTAAAAGGCAGTTTTTTTTCACTCAGAAGGTGGTCCATATACAGAACGAGCTGCTAGGGAAAGTGATGAAACAGGTACAATAATAAGATTTAAAAAGCACTTGGACAGGTAGATAGATAGGAAAGGTTTAGACTCTAAACTTTAGAGCAGAGATTCCCAATCATTTTTTAATGTCATGGCCCCCTACAATGGTAGTGGTTGTGTGCCCCAAATTGGGAACCCCTACTTTAGAGAGATGTGTGCCAAATGCAGGCAAAGATGACTAATTAAGTAGGTATTATGTACCGGTTGAGTCCAATCACCTAGATTTAACTCCTCAGTATAAAAAAACTTATCAGCTGAACCTGCATTTAATCTTCAACCCTCACAACTTAACCCTATCCAGCCTCTGGATTAGTAGTTTGATCTACATCACCCCACACTTTGACCGTGACCATTTTGGCCAACAACACCCAAGCCAATAGCCGCCTACCCAACCCATCCCGCAACTGGAGAAGCCGGTAAATTCACACTTGACCGGGGGGGCGGGGGAGATTACGAGATATAACCAGCCAAACAGCTGGTACTTACCCCACACTCCTACCCTTCGGTTTCGCCGGCAACGTTTGGGGGGGGGGTGAAAGAAGCCGAGAAAAAAAAATTCAAACCGCACAATGAAAATTCTCCAGGACACCGGGGCTGCCAAGTGCCGACGGCCAGACGAGGGAAGCCGATAGCCGCCAGTAGGCAGCTGGGACTGGTTGAGCCTCCGGCGATCGGCGATGACCCGGCGCGGGGCGGGCACGCACCTGGTGCGCGCGCTAAACGGTTGGCGGGGCAGGGAACGTTGAGAGCGGGAGGTACGGTCGATGTTAACAACGAAAGGTGGGCCTGGTCCCAATGTTTAGGTGACGGACAATGGGATAGAATGAGAGGAATGGAACGAGAAAGAAAGGGGAAAGGGATGAGAGGAATGGGAAGAGCAAAGGGAAAGGGGGGGAATGCGATGAGGAAAGGAAATGGGAAGAGCAATGGGATTGGGAAAGGAAAAGGGACAGGAGGTGGGATGGGGAGTGGGAAATGCATGGGTATAGGGAATGAGAAGAACGAAGTGAAAAGATGGGGAATAGGAAAGGGAAATGGAAGGAGAATGTGAAGGGAAGGGGAATAGGAAATGGGAGGGGAATGTGAAGGGAAGGGGAATAGGAAATGGGAGGGGAATGTGAAGGGAAGGGGAATAGGAAATGGGAGGGGAATGTGAAGGGAAGGGGAATAGGAAATGGGAGGGGAATGTGAAGGGAAGGGGAATAGGAAATGGGAGGGGAATGTGAAGGGAAGGGGAATAGGAAATGGGAGGGGAATGTGAAGGGAAGGGGAATAGGAAATGGGAGGGGAATGTGAAGGGAAGGGGAATAGGAAATGGAAGGGGAATGTGAAGGGAAGGGGAATAGGAAATGGGAAGGGAATGTGAAGGGAAGGGGAATAGGAAATGGGAGAGGAATGTGAAGAGAAGGGGAATAGGAAATGGGAGGGGAATGGGGAAATAAGGGGATTGGGAAATGGGAGGGGGATGGGAATGGGGTTGGGAAAGGGAGGGGGAAGTGTGTGTGGACCGGGAAGGAGAAATGAAATGGAAAATGAAGGAGAGAGGGGATATCATGGGGAGTGGGCAATGCATGGGGACTGGGAAGAAGAAACGGATGGGGAATGGGTGGGTGGATGGGAAATGGAAGGTAAATGGGTTGGAAGAGAAGGAGAACAGGAGGGGCGTGGTTTTGATTGAGAAAGGTGTTGGACCAAAGTATAATAGAGCATGGTATGGTTTAGAGGTAGCAGATTGTATTAGATTGCATGTTGGGTTAGAATGGAAAGAATACACTGTGGATTGTAGGGTCTCCTCCGCTGCTAGGTTGAAGCTCGACACAGGTTAGAGGAATAACACATTGTATTGTGCCTTGTTAAGTCTCTGAGTTGATAGAATGAGCATCTGTTTCTCTAAATTGAGCTAACCGCTCCCCTCTGTCCCTTTTCCTTTACCCCACCAGCTCCAATCATCTTGCCCTCTTTCACCTTCTCCATCTGCCCCTCACCTACACACTCTTCCTTCCAGTTCCCTTTCCTTCCCTTTATTCTGTGGTCCACTGTCCAAACAGATTCCATCTTCTTCCGAACCTTTGCCACTTACACTTATCATTGCAATCCCACCTTACTTAGAGCTTTACTGTCATTGCCGAGAACAGTGAGACTGCATTGCTACTCCATTCACTGCAAAACAGCACACTGACAATTCAATTAAAACATAATGACTACATTTAAAATAATATCTTGAGTTATTTAGAATGGCATCTAAGTTACAACAGAATTGAAAACAAACCACTAAATGTAAATAAACTGTGGCTGCCACATTCCCATGTTAAATAGAAAATAGATTAAATGGAAAATAGCATCAAGAATTGAAGCTGAGGTTTGAAAAAAGACACAGAGCTCTGAAATCAAAGGAAGGTAGCTGCCCCATTTGAACCCAAACACTGCACATGTCCACGTATTGCACTTAGAGATTGTCCATAATTCCAATGTACTATGGGTGGGTACAGGCGCATTGTTAGATTGCACAGCAACCCTGGGGATAAAGCAAGTTTTCAATCTTGATCATAAGCATGAGAAAATCTGCAGATACTGGAAGTCCAAGGCAACACACACAAAATGCTGGAGGAACTCAGCAGGCCAGGCATCATCTATGGAAAAGAGTAAACAGTTGACCTTTCGGACAGAAAGTGGGGAGAGGGAAAGATGTGTTTGGTGGTGGGTTTTAGACCATATGACCATAAGATATAGGAGCAGAAGTAGGCCATTCGGCGCATCGAGTCTGCTCTGCCATTCAATCATGGGCTGATCCAATTCTTTCAGTTATCCCCACTCCCCTGCTTTCACCCCATACCCTTTGATGCCCTGGCTAATCAAGAGCCTATCTCCACCCAGTGATTTGGCCTCAGCAGCCGCTCACAGCAACAAATTCTACAGATTTACCACCCTCTGACTAAAGTAATTTCTCCGCATCTCAGTTCTAAAAGGACATCATTCAATCTTGAAGTCATGCCTTCTTGTCCTAGAATCCACTACCATGGGAAATAACTTCGCCATATCTAATCTGTTCAGGCCTTTTAACATTTGGAATGTTTCTATGAGATCCCCCACTCATTCTCCTGAACTCCAGGGAATACAGCCCAAGAGCTGCCAGACATTCCTCATACGGTAACCCTTTCCTTCCTGGAATCATTCTCGTGAATCTTCTCCGAACCCTCTCAAATGTCAGTATAGCATGTAACCATATAACAATTACAGCACGGAAACAGGCCATCTTGGCCCTCCTAGTCCTCCTAGAACTCTTACCCTATCCTAGTCCCACCGACCTGCACTCAGTCCATAACCCTCCATTCCTTTCCTGTCCATATATCTATCCAATTTAACGTTAAACGACAACATAGAACCTGCCTCAACCACTTCTGCTGGAAGCTCATTCCACACAGCTACCACTCTCTGAGTAAAGAAGTTCCCCCTCATGTTACCCCTAAACTTTTGTCCTCCAATTCTCAAACCATGTCCTCTTGTTTGAATCTTCCCCACTCTCAATGGAAAAAGTCTAACCACGTCAACTCTATCAATCCCCCTCATAATTTTAAACACCTCTATCAAGTCCCCCCTCAACCTTCTACGCTCCAAGGAATAAAGACATAACTTGTTCAACCTTTCTCTATAACTTAGGAGATGAAACCCAGGCAGTATCCTTTCTAAAATAAGGAGCCCAAAACTGCACACTATACTCCAAGTATAGTCTCACGAGTGCCTTATAGAGCCTCAACATCACATCCCTGCTCTTATATCCTATACCTCTGGAAATGAATGCCAACATTGCATTCACCTTCTTCACAACTGACTCAACCTGAGATTAACCTTTAATGTTTATTGCACAAGGACTCCCAAGACTCTTTGCATCTCTGCATTTTGAATTCTCTCCCCATCTAAATAATAGTCTGCCCATTTATTTCCTCCACCAAAGTGCATGACCATGCACTTTCCAACATTGTATTTCATTTGCCACTTCTTTGCCCATTCTCCTAAACTATCTAAGTCTTTCTGCAGACTCTCTGTTTCCTCAACACTACCCGCTCCTCCACCTATCTTTGTATCATCGGCAAATTTAGCCACAAAACCATTACTAACTTGTCCAAATCACTGATATACATCGTAAAAAGTAGCCGTCTCAACACCGACCCCTGTGGAACTCCACTGGTAACCAGCAGCCAGCCAGAATAGGATCCCTTTATTCCCACTCTCTGTTTTCTGCTGACCAGCCAATGCTCCACTTTCTCTAGTAACTTCCCTGTAATTCCATGAGCTCTTATCTTGCTAAGCAGCCTCTTGTGCAGTACCTTGTCAAAGGCCTTCTGAAAATCCAAGTACAGTACACCATGTGTACTGCATCTTCTTTGTCTACCCTGCTTGTAATTTCCTCAAAGAATTGCAGTAGGTTTGTCAGGCAGGATTTTCCAGCAAGGAAACCATGCTGGCTTTGGCCTGTCTTGTCATGTGCCTCCGGGTACTCCAGAATCTCATCCCTGACAATCGATTCCAACATCTTCTCAACCACTGATGTCAGGCTAACAGGTCTATAGTTTGAAAAGTTAATAAAAAGATTTAAAAAGAGAAAGAAAAGGTCTATAGTTTCCTTTCTGTTGCCTCCCACCCTTCTTAAATAGCAGAGTAACATTTACAATTTTCAAGTCATCCGGTACAATGCCAGAAGCTATTAATTCTTGAAAGATCATCGTTAGTGGCTCCACAATCTCTCCTGCTACTTCCTGCAGAACCCGAGGGTGCATTCCATCAGGTCCAGGAGATTTATGCACCCTCAGACCATTAAGCTTCCTGAGCACCTTCTCAGTCGTAATTTTCATTGCACAAACTTCACTTCCCTGACACTCTTGAATGTCCAGTATACTGCAGGTGTCTTCCACTGTGAAGACTGATGCAAAATACGCATTCAGTTCCTCTGCCATCTCTGCATCTTTCATTACAATATCTCCAGCGTCATTTTGTATTGGTCCTATATCTACCCTCGACTCTCCTTTACCCTTTATATACTTAAAAAAACTTTTAGTATCACCTTTGATATTAATCACCAGCTTCCTCTCATAATTCATCTTTTCTTTCCGAATGACCTTCTTAGTTTCCTTCTGCAAGTTTTTAAAAGCTCCCCAGTCCTCTATCTTCCCACTAACTGTGGCCTCCTTGTATTCCCTTTCATTTGAGGTAGCAGAAGTTATGGAGAATTATGTGCTGGATGTAGAGGCTTGTGGGGTGGTAGGTGAGGACAGAGGAACCCTGTCCCTGGTGTAGTGATGGGGGAATGAGGTGAGGGCAGGTATGTGCGAAATGGAAGAGATGTGGTTTGTGGTTTAGGGTAGCGTTGATGGTACACAACTCTTGTCTACCAAGCACATCCTTTCCCTCCATTCCCACCCCCCCCCCCCACTTTCCACAGAGATTGATCCCTGTGTGACTCTCTTGTCCATTTGTCCCTTCCCACTGATCTTCCTCCTGGTACTAATCCTTGCAAGCTGAACAAGTGCTACACCTGCCCCTATACTTTCTCCCTCACTACCATTCAGAGACCCAAACAATCTTTCCAGGTGAGGCGACACTTCATCTGTGAGTCTGTTTGGAGGTCATTTGGTGTTCCCAGTGTGGCCTCCTCTATATCAGTGAGAACTGACGTAGATTGGGAGACCGCTTCACTGAGCACCTTCGATCCATCTGCCAGAAAAAGCTGGATCTCCCGGCGGCTTCCCATTTCAATTCTACTTCCCATTTCCATTCCAACTTGTCAGACCATGGCCTCTTCTATTGCCACGATGAGGCCACACTCAGGTTGGAGAAGTAACACCTTATATTCCGGATGAACCGGACCTGGTGGCATCGAGACTCATCATCACCGAGGAGGACGTTAGAAGGGCCTTCCTGAAGATAAATCTGAGGAAGGCGACAGGCCCAGATGGCGTCCCAGGACAGGTTCTCCGAGCCTGTGCAAGCGAGCTAGCTGGCGTGTTTGCTGACATCTTCAACTGCTCCTTGCTTCAGTCTAAGATCCCCTAGTGTTTTAAGAAGGCAACAATAATCCCAGTGTCGAAGAAGAGCAAGGTGGCATGCCTGAATGACTGTCGACCTGTGGCTCTGACATCAATTGCTATGAAGTGTTTTGAGAGATTGGTTATGGCACACATCAACTACAGCCTACCGGTCAACTTCGACGCTTTGCAATTTGCCTACTGGAGCAACAGGTCAACGGCAGATACCATCTCTCTGGCCCTACATTACTCCTTCGAAAACCTGGAGAATGAAGACGCATACGTAAGGCTCCTTTTCATTGACTACAGCTCTGCCTTTAACACCATCATTCCAAATAAACTGATTCCTAAGCTCCGGAACCTGGGCCTTAGCACTCAGATCTGCAGCTGGATCTTCAACTTCCTCACAGACAGGACCCAGGCTGTAAAAATAGGGGACAACCTCTCCTCTACAATCACTCTGAGCACCGGTGCCCCACAAAGCTGTGTACTCAGCCCCCTGCTGTACTCACTGTACTCCCATGATTGTGTAGCCAAGTTTCCATCAAACTCAATATATAAGTTTGCTGATGACACAACAATTGTAGGCCGTATCTTGGGTAATGATGAGTTTGAGTACAGAGAAGAAATTAAGAACCTGGTGGCATGGTGCAAAGACAATAACCTATCCCTCAAAGTCAACAAGATGAAGGAATTGGTTGTTGACTTCAGAAGGAGTAGCAGACCGCACGACCCAATTTACATCGGTGGTGCGCAAGTGGAACAGGTCAAAAACTTTAAGTTCCTCAGGTCAATATCACAAATGACCTGACTTGGTCCAACCAAGCAGAGTTCACTGCCAAGAAGGCCCACCAGCGCCTTTACTTACTGAGAAAACTAAAGAAATTTGGCCTGGCCCCTAAAACCCTCACTAATTTTTATACATGCACCGTAGAAAGCATTCTTCTAGGGTGCATCACAACCTGGTATGGAAGTTGTCCTGTCCAAGACCGAAAGAAGCTGCAGAAGATCATGAACACGGCGCAGCACATCACACAAACCAATCTTCCGTCCCTGGACTCACTTTACACTGCACGCTGTCGGAGCAGTGCTGCCAGGATAATCAAGGTCACGACCCACCCAGCCAACACACTTTTCGTCCCTCTTCCCTCCGGGAGAAGGCTCAGGAGCTTGAAGGCTCGTACGGCCAGATTTGGGAACAGCTTCTTTCCAACTGTGATAAGACTGCTGAACGGATCCTAACCCGGATCTGGGCCGTACCCTCCAAATATTCGGACCTGCCTCTCGGTTTTTTTGCACTACCTTACTTTCCATTTTTCTATTTTCTATTTATGATTTATAATTTAATTTTTTAATATTTACTAATTTTTACTATTTTTAATATTTTAATATTTGTAATCTAGGGAGCGGGAAGCGCAGAATCAAATATCGCTGTGATGATTGTACGTTCTTTTTATCAATTGTTTGGCGACAATAAAGTATAAAGTATTCTGTCTGAGTAACCTCCAACCTGATGGCATGAATATCAATTTCTTAAACTTCCTGTAATTGTCGGAATGGGAATTAAAATGTTTGGCCACTGGGAATTTTCACTTTTGGCATAGGTGCTCAACGAAGCTGTTCCCCATTTATGACAGGTCTCACCAATGCAGAGGAGGCCCCATCATGAGTATCCAACATAATAGACAACCCCAGCAGATTCACAGATGAAGTGTTGTCTCTCCTGGAAGAACTGTTTGTGGCCTTGAATGGAGGTGAGGGAGGAGGTGAATGGACAGGTGTAGCACTTAGGCTGCTTGGAGAGATAAGGGCTGAGAGGGAGATTAATGGGGAAGGGAATCACAGAGGGAGAAATCCCTGTGGAAAATGGAGAGACGGGGAGAGGCAAAGAAATATTTGGTGGTGGGATCCCTTTGGAGATGGCGGATATTGGGAAGGATGATGTGCTGGATGGATGCGGAGGCTCATGTGGTTGTAGGTAAGGACAAGAGGAACTCTATCACTGTTAAGGCAGCGGAAAGATGGGTGAGTGGAGACGTTTGGGAAATGGAGGAGATGCGGGTGAGGACAGAGTCAATGGAGGAGGAAGGGAAACCCTATTCTTGGAAGAAGAAGGACATTTCTGAAGTGCTGGAAAGAAAAACTGCATCCTGGGAACAGATGTGGTAGAGACGAAGGAATTGAAAGAAAGGGAAGAGTATTTTTACAGGAGTCAAGATGGGAAGAGGTATTGTCAAGCGGTATAGACAGGTTCTTTAGTTTTGATTTATTGTTGTCCCATGTATCAAAATACAGTGAAAAGCCTGTCTTGCATACTGTTCATACAGATCAAAACTTTACACCGTGCATAATAAACAGTAACAATGCAGAATAAAGCGTAAACTACTGAAGAAGTGCAGTGCAGGTAAAGGGTCATTTGCAAGATCATAACTAGGTGGATTGTGAGGCCAAGAGTTGATTTTATAGGGTTAGAGATCTGTTTAGGAATCTGAAAACTGGGATAGAAGCTATCCTTGAGCCTGGTGATACATGCTCTGCCGGATGGGAGAGAGGAAAAGAGTTAAGACTCGTTAAATGGAACTTGTCTTCCCTTGGCCAAGTGACTCCTCTCTGAAAGGCTCAACAAGTCAGGTAATTTAAGATGGGAAATAAATGCAGACCCTTCCCCATCACCACCCCCCCGTCATCTTATAAACATGTATTAATGAAGCTGTGCTAGGTACATGAAGGCAAATGAATTGAACCTTGTAAGGAGATTGGAGAAAAGTACAGGGAGGATGTCAGAGGTAGGTTGTTTTACACAGAGAATAGTGGATGTGTGGAACACACTGCCAGATGTGGTGTTAGAGGCAGAGACATTAGGGACAATTAAGAGACTCTTAGATAGGCACAGTAATGTAATGGTTAGCATTATGCTTTTCAGCGCCAGGAATCTAGGTTAATTTCCCATTGCTGTCTCTATGGGGTGGCATGGTAGCGTCGTGGGTAGCAAAATGGAGGGCCATGTGACAGGGAAGCTTTAAATTCATATTGGAGTAGTTTAAAAGGTTGGCACCAATTAGGGTACCATGGTTTTGTAGCGGTTAGCACAACACTACTACAGCTAGGGGTTTCCGGGAGTTTGGAATTCATTTCCAGTGCCATTCGCTAAGACGGGGTTTCTCAGCCTTTTTTATGCCATGGGTCAATACCATTAAGCAAAGGATCCGTGGACCCCAGGTTGGGAGCCCCTGCTCTAAGAAGTCTCTCTATTTCCTCCCCATGGGTTTTCTCCAGGTCCTCCTGTCGTGTCTGTGCACAGCTACATATCAATTAAATAAAAACACGCAAGTGGAAGATGCTTTTAACTGGTGTATTCACGCTGCAGCGAGAGAGTGCAAGAACAATGCGTGTGCATAGACAGCAGCTCATCTGCAGACAACAGATCAATACGTAGTGCTAAGTGGGGAGGGGGGGGTCATTGCTCTAAAAGAAATAGATCCATACATTACACCTCCAGTTTCCTCCCACAGTCCAAAGACATACTGTGTAGGTTAATTGGCTATTGTAAATTGTCCCATGATTAGGTTAGAGTTAATCAGGTTCGCTGGGGCGGCATGGCTTGAAGGGCCGGAAGGACCTACTCTGTGCTGCATCGCTAAATATATAAATAAGACATTGTGGGCCAAAAGGCCTGTACTGTGCTGTACTATGTTCCATTACGTAGGTAAGGCTAATTGTAAAAAGGTGAATCAGCTTTATGTAGAGCACAAACAGGAAGGCAGAATGCGTTCTAATAACAGAGTAATAGATTTGCTGTGGTACAGCACACTGTGAGCATTATCTGATCTCAGTAGGTGTGGCAGAAAATTTGCGTGAAGGATTTGGATAAAAATTCGAAGAACCTTTGAAGTCAGTGTTGTCATGATTCATTCCTGTCATACAGGCCCCATGAATTCAACACCTTGAAAGGACATGAATTCAACATCTGAAAGGACTTCTGTCAGTTTCTAAATTGCAGTGCTCTCCCTGTTCTATTTAAATGTTGACTGGAGAGCCCTGCTGCACAGTTACATCACTTTGTAACTTCAGTAGAAATGCGGAGAAGGGAGGGTGTAGTGACAATTGAGGCAGATATGGAAATCCAGAAAGGAGACAGAAGTCTTGGCTCTCATACTCTGTCCAACAAGTATGAGGATCCTGCACTCTAGAAATGAAGCATAATCAAATTTCAAAGTACATAAAATGTACGTCACCATATACTACTCTGAGATTCAATTTCTTGCTGGCATTCATAGTAAGTAAAAAGAAACGCAATAGAATCAATTAACACAAAAGACGTACAACCATTGTGCAAAAGACAAAAAACTGTGCAAATACAAAAAAAGAGAAATAATAATTAATACAGCAATAAATATTGAGATCATGAGATGAAGAGTCCTTGAAACTGAGTCCATGTGTTCTGGGAACATTTCAGTAATGGGGCAAGTGAAGTTAGTCCCCTTTGGTTCAAGAGCCTAATGGTTGAGGAGTAATAACTATTCCTGAACCTAGTGCCGTGAATCCTGAGGCTCCTGTACTTCCTTACTGATGGGATAAAGAAGGAAAAGATGGAATACGAAGGTAAGCTAGCCAGTAATATTAAACAGGATACCAAAAGTCTCTTCAGACATATAAAGTGTAAAAAGAGAGGCAAGACTAGGTATTGGACTGCTGGAGAGGTAGTAATGGGGGACAAGGATATGATGGATGAACTGAACAAGCATTTTGCATCAGTCTTCACTGTGAAAGACACGAGCAGTATGCCAGAAGTTCAAGAGTGTCGGGGGTGGGGGGAGGAGGGAGGAAGGGAGGGGGAGTGTGTGAAGTTGCCATTACTAGGGAAAAGGTTCTTGGGAAACTGAAAGGTCTGAAGGTAGGTAAGTCACATAGACCAGAGTTCTGAAAGAGATGTCTGAAGAGATTGTGGAGACATTAGTAATAATCTTTGATTCTTGCATTGTTGCAGAAGAATGAAAAATTGCAAATGTCACTCCATTCTTCAAGAAGGGAGATAGGCAGAAGAAAGGAAATTATCGTCCAGTTGGTCTGGCCTCAATGGTTGAAAAAAGTTGATTATCAAGGATATGATTTCAGGGTACATGGAAGCACCTGATAAAATAGGTCATAGTCAGCATAGTTCCCTCAAGGGAAAGTCTTGCCTGACAAATCTGTTGGAATTCTTTAAAGAAATAACAAGCAGGATAGACAAAGGAGAATCTGGATGATATGCACTTGGATTTTCAGGAGGCTTTTGACAAGGTGCCACACATGAGACTGCTTAACAAGTTGAGAGCCCATGGTATTACAGGAAAGATACTAGCATGGATAGAGCATTGGCTGATTGACAGGGGCAAAGAGTGGGATTAAAAGGAGATGTTTCTGGTTGGCTGCTGGTGACTAGTGGTGTTCCACATTGGTCTGTGTTGGGACCGTTTCTTTTTATGTTGGTATGTCAGTGATTTAGATAAACACACACAAAATGCTGGAGGATCTCAGCAGGCCATGCAGCATCTAGGGTAAAAAATACTATCGACATTTCGGGTGGAATATCTCAGAAAGGCAACATCCATTATTAAGGACCTCCAGCATACCCTTTTCTCACTGTTACCATCAGGTAGGAGGTACAGAAGCCTGAAGGCACACACTCAGAAATTCAGGACCAGCTTCTTCTCCTCTGCCATCTGATTCCTAAATGGACATTGAATCCGTGAACACTACCTCACTTTTTAAATATATATTATTTCTGTTTTTGCACAATTTTTAATCTATTAAAAATCTATATGTATACTGTAATTGATTTACTTATTTATTATTTTTTTACTCATTTATTATTATTTTTTTCTTCTATATTATATATTGCATTGAACTGCTGCTGCTAAGTTAACAAATTTCGTGACATAGGCTGATGATAAGAAACCTGATTCTGATTATGGAATTGATGGCTTTGTGGCCAAATATGCAGATGATACAAAGATAGGTGGGGGGGGTGGAGATAGTTTGAGGAAGTGGAGAGGCTACAGAAGGACTTGGATTAGGAGAATAGGCAAAAAAGTGGAAGGTGGAATACTGTGTCAGGAAATGTATGGCCATGCAGTTTAGTAGAAGAAACAAAAGCGTAGACTATTTCCTAAATGGAGAGAAAACTCAAAAATCTGTGGTGCAAATGGACTTGGGAGTCCTTGTGCAGGTTTCCCGAAAGGTTAATTTGCAGGTTGAGTTGGTGGTGAGGAAGGCAAATGCACTGTTAGCATTTATTTCAAGAAGAATAGAACATAAAAGCAAGAATGTAATATTGAGAGTTTATAAAGCACTGGTGAGGCCTCACTTGGAGTATTGTGAGCAGTTTTGAACCCCTTCAGTTTCCCAAGAACCTTCTCCCTAGTAATAGAAGGGATGTGATGACATTGGAGATGGTTCAGAGGAGGTTTATGAAAATGATTCTGGGATTGAAAGGCTCTAATCACTGGACTTCAGAAAAATAAGGAGTGACCTCTTAAAACCTTGATAGAGTGTATGTGGAGAGGATGTTTTCAATGGTGGCGGAGTCTAACACCGGAGAACACACCCTCAGAATAGAGGTGCATCCTGTTAGGATGGAAATGAGGAGGAACTTCTTTAGCCGGAAAGTGGTGAATCTCGAGTTTGTTGCCACAGGCGCTTGTGGAGGCCAAGTCATTGGGTATATTTAAGGCAGAGGTTGATAGGTTCTTGATTAGTCAAGGCATAAAGGGGTACAGGGAGAAGGCAGGAGTTGGTGCTGAGAGGGAAAATGGATCAGCAGTGATGAACTGGTGAAGCAGACTCAGTATGCCAAATTGCCTAATTCTGCTCCTATATACTGGTGAGACCACACCTAGAGTATTGTGTGCAGATTTGGTCTCCAAATTTGAGGAAGGACATTCTTGCTATTGAGGGAGTGCTGTGTAGGTTCACAAGGTTAATTCCTGGGATGGAGAGACTGTCATATGTTGAAAGATTGGAGCGACTGGGCTTGTATACACTGGAATTTAGAGGGATGAGAGGGGATCTGATTGAAACATATAAGATTATTAAGGGATTGGACACACTGGAGGCAGGAAACATGTTCCCGCTGATGGGTGAGTCCAGAACCAGAGGCCACAGTTTAAGAATAAGGGGTAGGCCATTTAGAACGGAGTTGAGGAAAAACTTTTTCACCCAGAGAGTGGTGGATATGTGGAATGCTCTGCCCCAGAAGGCAGTGGAGGCCAAGTCTCTGGATGCTTTCAAGAAAGAGATGGATAGAGCTCTTAAAGATAGCTGAATCAAAGGTTATGGGGATAAGGCAGGAACTGGATACTGATTGTGAATGATCAGCCACAATCACAGTGAATGGTGGTGCTGGCTCGAAGGGCCGAATAGCCTACTCCTGCACCTATTGTCTATTGTGTTATGAATTTGAATCTGAATCTGTCATAATGTCTTCTGTTCCTTCTGAACATTGATTATGATAAGCCTATAGGCAATCTCCCCTCTTTGGTCAACTCTTATTACAGGTATTAATTTAATAAACCTCTTCCACACCACTTTCAAGACAGGTATATTCTTTAGGATAGTGATTGATATCTCAAAGAGTACCATGGGTATCCTCTCCCTTGTGCAGAGTTGAAACATGTATTTACAAGATTCCATTGCCTGCAATAACTGGAGTTTCTCGTACTTTTCATCTTTGAAAATCCTCAGAATTCTGAAGTAACTCCCAATGTTTGAATTTTTCCTTAAGGCTTCATGGTACTGTCGGTTTTTAAAATATCTATTTCATATGTTTATTAGAAAGATTTGCTGGATGCCCTGTAATTTAAGACGGGTATATTTCAAGTTTGACCAGACGTTACAGGACAGCTGCAGTTCCTCAAAGTAAATATGAAATACCTGTGGTTACTAATTGTTCTTGTCAGCATCATCAGACTGGGTAAGTGCAAGTAATAAAACTAAAGTTGAATCATATCTTGGCTTATGGGAAGGATGACATGAAGCCAGAGGTGTGTTAGGGGTAAAGGAGATGAAGATGTATTCACTGACCTTGAACAAGGTCATGTAAGAACATAAGAAATAGGAGCAGGAGTAGGCCATCCGGCCCATCAAGCCTGCCCTGCCATTCAATAAGATCATGGCTGATCTGTCTGTAAACTCAGTTCCATCTACCTGTCTTTTCCCCATAACCCTTAATTCCCTAACTATGTAAGAACCTATCTAACTGTTTCTTAAATATACGTATTTAGTGAGGAAGCCTCAACTGTTTCCCTGGGCAGAGAATTCCACAGATTCACCACTCTCCAGGAAAAACAGTTTCTCCTCATCTCCGTCCTAAATCTTCTCCCCTGAATCTTGAGGCAATATCCCCTAGTTCTAGTCTCACCCACCAATGGAAACAACTTTCCTACTTCTATCTTATCTATCCCTTTCAAAATTTTGTATGTTTCTATAAGATCCCCTCTCATTCTTCTGAACTCCAGAGAGTACAGTCCTAGGCGACTCAATCGCTCCTCATAGATTAACCCCTTCATCCCTGAAATCAACCTGGTGAACCTCCTCTGCACTGCCTCCAAAGCCAGTATATCCTTCCTCAAGGATGGAGACCAGAACTGCACACAGTACTCCAGGTGCGGTCTCACCAGTACCCTGTACAGTTGCAACATGACCTCCCTGCTCTTGAATCCCTCTAGCAATGAAGGTTAACATTCTGTTTGCCTTCTTAATAACCTGTTGTACCTGCAAGCCAACTTTTTGCGATTCATGCACAAGCACTCCCAAGTCCCTCTGCACAACAGCATGCTGCAATCTTTCACCATTTAAATAATAATCTGCTGTTCTACTATTCCTTCCAAAGTAGATGATCTTGCATTTACCCACGTTGTATTCCATCTGCCAGTCCTTGGCCCACTCACTTAACCTATCTATATCCCTCTGCTGACTCTCCACATCCTCTGTACAATTTGCTTTTTGTACTGAGGTATGTACTTTTTGTACATGGAACATACACTCCTTGCTGCAGTCTCTTCAGATATAAATGATAATAAACGTGATTCTGATTCAGTTATAAAAGTAGTTGGTGAGACTGCAGTTGGAATATTGTGTACAGTTTTTGGTCATCCTGTTACAGAAAGGATGTTGTCAGTCTGGAGAGGGAGCAGAAGAAATTTACGAGGATGCTGTCTGGACTAGAGTGCTTGAGTTACGAGGAGAGGTTTAACCCATTATGAATGATGCACTAAATCACATTCTCTGATGTTAACCCACAGGGAGTAGTCTGCAGTGCTATCAGAGTAGCCTAACTCCTTTAAATTGCAAGATGAATGAAATAATCTGTAACAGTACTGAACGGTGCTTCAAAAGGACTGGTAAAATAAGTAAGTAAATCATCTGGGTTTTAACTTTTTAAAGTGAACATAAATCAATGTAGTAATTCCTCTGATAAGGTTCCATTTATTTCACTGCTGGGGAAGAAATTCTTTTCTCGGGATGGAGATTGAGTATGATACGGACAAGTGGACAGAAGAAAACTGATAAGTCACCTTGGGCCACCTTTGTTCCTCCTTGTTGAAATCCGATCACTGCTGAGATCTAGCTTGATGAACAGTAGCTTCTCTGTATTGGCAGCGCGTTACTATATCTGCCTAGGTCTAGGGTTTAGCATCTGATACCGCCTGACCTGCTGAGTGTTCACAGCTGTTTCTGGAATAGATTCAAATTTATTTATCACAAGTATATCAAAACATACAGTGAAATGTGCCATTTGCATTAACAACCAACGCAAGCTAAGAATGTGCTGGAGGCGGCCTGCAATTGCCACCACACATTCCAGCACCAACATAGCATGCCCACAATGTTCAGCAGACAACATACAGTCAACATACAACAAGCAACAACAGGAACAACAAAACAAAACAACAATAACGTAAAACAAGCTCCTTTCCCACACACTCGCGTCCAATCCCAGAACAGGCTGCCTCTTGACCTCTGACCTCCAGTCCTTGGTGTGGACTTGCAAGCCTCTGAACTCCATTCCCTGACTCTGGGCTCACAAACTTGCTGACATCAGGCCTCCAACCTCTAGTCCTTGGCCCCAGGGAACAACATCTGCAGTTTTCTGATTTTGTTTAGGTTTTGTTAGATTTATTTCCCTGTTTCAAAGAAAAAGCAAAACTTAAGTACAGTGAAATTCTGGTAACCCAGCACCTTTGGACTCTTGAGATTTTCTGGATTTGTTGCAGATTACTTTTACTGATGCCCCAGCAACTTTTAAAGTGTTTTTTTTCTAAATACTAGAATAAAGATTTCAGTGAACTGAGTGAGATTCAGGGCGGTGTGGGAAATAGGGTCCCGTGAGTTTAAAGGTTGAGCAGGACAGGTGAGTTTAAAGGGAATGCTAGAAACAGGCCCCAGTGAGACAGTTGCCAAACCATCAGGATCTCTGAACAAGAATGATGGATTGTCAAGAGTTTTACAATATCCTGTTTCCACTGAGATATGTGCTTCACAATGTTTTTCTTAAATGCTGGCCTTGCCAAGAAAGACCAGATGTTGAAAAATGACAATTATTTGGTTAAAAAAGAACAAATGATACAGGGTACGCTTGATAGGCAATAAGTTTCAGTTTGTTCCTTTCCAGTATGTGATCTATTCTTTGGAGTCGGGACCAGGAAAGGAGTAACCAGAAATGAAATTTAAAGTGATCAATCACTAGAGGACGTGGATGTGGTGAAGACCTACAAGTACCTGGTGATGTACCTGGATGACAGACTTGAATGGAGTACCAACACAGAAGCTGTATACAAGAAGGGCCAGAGTTGCCTCTCCTTCCTGAGGAGACAGGTCCCTTGGAGTATGCAGGCCTCTCCTTCACATGTTCTACCAGTCTGTTGTCGCCAGTACAATCTTCTATATGGTGGTTTGCTGGGGCAATGGCATCAACACGGATGATGCCAATAGGCTCAATAATCTGATTAGAGAGACTAGTTCTGTTGTAGGAGTCAAACTGGACACACTAGATATTGTGGTAGAACAAAGGACCGTACAAAAAATCCTGGCAATTCTGGACAATGTTTCTTACCCTCTGCATACCACCTTGGCTGAACAGAGAAGCACTTTTAGTAATAGACTAAGACCACTGCCCTGCTCCAAAGAGCACTATGTGAGGTCATTCTTACCCTCTGGCCTATAGCTGGGGAAGTGCTGACCCCCCCTCCTGTTAGACTGTTTGAGGTAACTTATTGTTTATTCTTTCCTCTTCTAATATTTATATCTGTGTACTTGTAATGCTACCGCAACACTAATTTCCTTTGGGATCAATAAAGTATCTATCTCTCTTATCCGGTGGTAAGGAATAAGACTTGATGACAGTTCATTAAAAAACTCTGTGCAACACACACAAAATACTGTTGGAACTCAACAGGTCAGGCACATCTTTGGAGAGGAATAAACAATCAACGTTTTGGGCCCAGAATCTTCATCAGGACTGTGAAGGTCTTGGCCCGATCTGTTACCATTATGTTCCTTTCCCTTGAAGCTGCCTGACGTGCTGAATTTCTCTGTGTGCTTTGTGTATTACTCTAGATTTCCAGCTTTGGCAGAATATCATGTTTATGTTTAGAAATGTTCCTTTAACAAATGAAAATGTTCAGGAAAATCCTCATATTTATTACTACAGTGTCCTTGTTTCAGTGGGAGTGCAGAAGAAACTCCTTCAGAAATATGAGCTCAGATTCCTCCACATTTCAGAATACTTAGGCTGGTTTGAATAGAAATACATACTGAGTAGAAAATAAAGCGGTTAGGGTACAAAATTTCTTAACAAAATTTTGAGCTTATTAGAATTGTAAGATGGTGCCAGCGAACTATAATCCCTCAGGTGACATCTTCCAGATAGTCAATTATTTCACTTTATCTGTGCCTCTTACTTATTCTTTTTATCTTAGTTGTGTTTTGGAAGCTGTTGGAGCCTTTGACTTAGAGTTTGGAGTTCAATCGTGTGATCTGGTGCTAAGCTGTCCCCAAGAAAATTCCAGGAGACAGTCAGGAGCATGAGCTGCCCCAAACAGGAGTCAGAGATGGGGCACAGGGCCATGATTGTCTCCATTTCTCGCCGATCGAAGCATCGAGGCGAATGCGAAGGAGGCCGGGTTGGTGGTTGCTCTTCATGGGTTGGCCCTGAGTTTGAGAGGCCGCGTCTTGCTGGAAGTTGCTCACCACGAGAGACTGCATCAGGCCAGAGGTTGCTCCCCATGAGAGGCTGAGGCAGGCCGGAAGTCACTCCCCATGGAGAGACCCCTTCGGGCTGGACGTCACTCCCCACGGGAGGCCGTGTCAGGCTAGAGGTCAGGAGGTCATGTCTCAGCGGATGAAGGCCCCACATAAGGACTGAGTTCGAGCTGCCGCTGTCCTCAATGCTGACAGAAGATGTTTTCAAAATTCTGAGATGCAGTGCCTATAAAAAGTATTCCCTCCCCCCAGAAGTTTTCATGTTTTATTGTTTTATAACATTGAGTCACAGTGGATTTAATTTGTCTTCTTTAGTGTCAAAGTGAAAACTGATGTCTACAAAATGACCTACTGCAAAGGGTGATGTGATTCTGGGTTGATGATGGTATTCATAGATTTATGAAATGTTTGGTTGTAGCTGATTGAACTCCAGAGCTCGGTGAGTCCGGAGGTGGAAAGCCTGGAGTAGAAGGCCGAAGTCGGCAAGTGCGCAGTTAGAGACCTAAAGGTCAAGTCTGCGAGTCCAGGGCCAAGGATTGGAGACCTGGAGGTTGCCGGTCTGTGTGTGTATAAGGCAGTAGGTGGGTGGGAAAGAATTAGTTGTTTTGTTCTGTTGTTGCTGCTTGTGTTGCTCTGATGAACTTTGTGGGCATACTATGATGGCGACAGAGTGTATGGCAAGAAGTGTGAGCTGCCCCCAGCACATCCTCGGGTGTGTTGGTTGTTAACTCCAATGATGTAGTTCACTGTATTTTTCAATAACGTGATAAATAAATTTGAATCTGAATAGCCCAGACTGTACAAGCTCATGAAATTACTTTTTAATACATCTTTATAAAAAATTACCCACACCCTTATTTAAAGTTGTGGTCAATTTGCCTACAGCTCTACAAAACAGTGGAGATAAGACTAACTAGTTCAATGTCAAGTTTAGGTGTATTGTTGTTAAACTGTAGACAGCTAAACAAAAGCTCTGGGACCAGGGTGCAAAATACAGTACATATTGTATATCACATCAGTGCATAAAATAATATTAACAGATAGTAAAGCTATATTCTATAGGTGTACAAGTTGACATTTGGTTATACAACATATAGTTAAATATGCAACAACATAATGTTTCTGGCGCTGTCATAAACACTGTGTACAAGGTGATAGCAGGAAGTCTCACAGCCTTGGGGAAGAAGCTATTAATCAGCCTAACAGTCCTCGTTCCTATACAGTGGGATGGATGGTGGGAGGTGGAGTAGCCCTTCACAACTATTAACAGGCTGTTGAGTAGAAAGTCTTAAGATTTTCCTGGTGACTCTCATTATCCTATTAACAAAATAATGAGAGTGACTAGGAAAATCTTGAGACTTTCTACTCCATTGTCTTTCCTTCACTGGGAGTGCAGAAGAAACTCATTGATGCCACTTTTGCCGGCTTCACATAGCTCCTCCCACTTGCTGCTTCAGTCCCTTATTTCAGTTCTGATCAGTGGAGGTTCAATGTGATGGAACATTTTTTGCTCCATTAGTAAAATGGTCTCTCCTTGTGCATGTTTGTTAGGAATGGGCAATTTTCCATAGATAACTATCATTTTTCCTTGTACAGAGAAAAGTATGATTGTAGATCGTGGATGCATCATCCCTCAACTTTGCCAGAAGAGTATTACAACAAAATTTGCAGGATTGCCAGTTACTTTGAAAATATTTTGCTGTATAAAGGACTTCTGTAATGGAAGCAAGGATACGATGCTTTCGCTTGCACTGGGTTCTATGCTAATGTTTGTCTGGTTCATATACCTTAATATGTAATCACGTCTACACTCTGTACATTGCATGAGCATGTGGTTTGTGGTAAAAGGAAAATGTATTTCTGATGAAAATGAAGTGCAAAATTGTTAAGGATTTAACTGCCTCTTGTGCGTTTGATTATTCATTATAGAGCATAGAACATTATAGCACAGTACAAGCCGTTTGGCCCACGTTGTTGTCCCGACCCTTAAACCTGCCCTAAGATCAACCTAACTTCTCCCTCCTACATAGCTCTTCATTTTTCTATCATCCATATCCCTACCTAAGTGTTCCTTACATGCCTCTACCACCACCCCTCTGGTTCCACGCACCCACTACTCTCTGTGTAAAGAACTTACTTCTGACATCCTCCTCCCCTCTAGACGCTCCTCCAATGCCTTAAAGTGATATTCTGATTATACTAACTATATAAACACCATATATTAAATAACTAACATTTTCAGCTATTATGTTAGCTGATTATTAGCTAATATTATATTATTAGCTTATAATAAGCATGCTAGTTATTTCCACCCTGTAAAAAGTAATATATTCAGAATATATTACTTTTAAATACTATATACTGAATAACTTTAAAAAATAAAGCACTTCACCCTCCATTGAGTTTAATTACAAAGGTGATATCCTTCCATGTAATAATAATAAGTACTTTACTGATCCCGAGTGAGAAATTATTTCATTACAGCAGCATTTAAAAACACACTTGGTGTTCAGAATTAACTAATAATGCAGTACAGAATAAAAATATACACAGTAATAATTCACCAATGTGTAATAATAATGTATGAAATAATAATGCAGAGACTATTGTACTGTGATGTGTGTTCTGTCGCACAGAGATGACCTGTTGTATATGCTTATTGCATTTGGTTGGAAAGATTTTCTGTAACAATCCTTGTGACAGCAGAACTGGATAAGTCTATTCGAAAAGGTGTTCTGCTGCTTATTCAGTCGGTCATGGAGAGGATGTGCCATAATGGATAATGGTTTGTTTAGTGACCTCCTCTCCAACACTAACTCAAAGGAGTCTGGATTGTAGCCAAGAATGGATTCAGCCTTTTTGATGAGTTTACTTAGTCTTTTTGCTTCACCAGCACCGATGCTGCACCCCCAATATAAAGCCGCAAAGACTACATTCGCTACCACAGACTGGTAAAAGATCTCCAACATCCTGCTGCACTCGTAGAATACAGAGTCTGCTCATCCCCTTCTTGTAATCAACCTTGGTGTGTTGGTTTTCCAGTCAAGTCTGTTGTTGAGGTGAACACCCAAGTATTTGTATTCCTCCACCACCACCAGAATGTATACAGGACTTGTTACAGTTCTCTTCCTCCTAAAATCAATCACCATCTTCCTGGTTTTGACCACATTCAGGAGCAGGTGATTCCTGCTGCACCACTCCACAAATTTGTCCACCAGTCCTCTGTACACTGACTCCTCTGCACAGACTACTGCGAGTATATGTCAGGGAAATTTACTACCACCAGTTAAACTTAAAAAAGACACAGACACCAGTATTCGGTTTAACTATTTTATTACCTGATCATGGAGAGCTAGCTACGACAGCTTAAGCAAGTATAAGTATGGTATTTTATACATTAGAATGCATGCAATTCAGCAGTTTGCAAAGGTCACAAGTTCCTTTTTAACTCTTATCAGCAAGGTTCCAAATGCTTCCATATCTTACACAAAACTAGACATAGGGTCCCTCACGTGCATGATCAGTTTCCCCAATAAGAAAACAAGCCGTTTGTCATGTTGCCTTGAGGCCAATGGTTCTTACTTGAACACAACATTCATGCATTAATAGTTTTTAATTTCTAGCAGGACATTGTTCGTTAGAATGAGAATGACAGACCCCATCTGCTTTCTACCCTGCTATTCTCATAATTTTGTTAACCCTTAATTCTCAGGTTTAATTTTCTTCCACACTATGTCAGTCAGTATCTCCTCTTACTAAGTTAAAAGATGTTGTGGAAAATTAACCAGAAGGTCTTATTAAATGTACCAACAGTTATTGTCATCAATTGCCAGATTAGGCTGAGTTTTTTTGTTTGATCACTTACTCCACCCCAACCCAGAACACGATCACCATACTTTCTTCTTGAAACTTTGAACCAGATGATAGTTTGTTTACTGTCATACCCAAAGCTCAGATTTAGCCAGTGTTTCTTATCCATACTTTTCTCAAAATTTTTGTGTATATCAAACTACAGTAGATGAAAATATTAAGGTAGCTTTCTGATAGAAAAGTAGAAAACTTACTGCAAAATACAGGCCCTTCGGCCCATAAATTTGTGCCAAACATGTCCCTACCTTAGAAATTACTAGGCTTACCTATAACCCTCTATTTTCCTAAGCGCCATGTACCTATCCAAAAGTCTCTTAAAAGACCCTATCGTATCCGCCTCCACCGCCATTGCCGGCAGCCCATTCCACGCACTCACCACTCCCTGCGTAAAAAAAACTTACCCTGACATCTCCTCTGTACCTTCTCCCAAGGACCTTAAACCTGTGCCCTCCTGTGGCAACCATTTCAATGCTGGGAAAAAGCCTCTGACTATCCACACAATTAATGCCTCTCATCATCTTATACACCACCCTCTCAGGTCACCTCTCATCCTCCGTCACTCCAAGGAGAAAAGGCCGAGTTCACTCAACCTGTTTTCATAAAGCATGCTCCCCTATCCAGACAACATACTTGTAAATTTCCTCTGCACCCTTTCTATGGTTTCCACATCCTTCCTGTAGTGAGGCGACCAGAACTGAGCACAGTACTCCAAGTGGGGTCTGACTAGGGTCCTATATAGCTGCAACATTACCTCTTGGCTCCTAAATTCATTTCCACGATTAATGAAAGCCAATACACTGTATGCCTTCTTAACCACAGAGACAAGCTGTGCAGCTGCTTTGAGTGTCCTATGGACTCAGACCCCAAGATCCCTCTGATCCTCCACACTGCCAAGAGTCTTACCATTAATACTATATTCTGCCATCATATTTGACCTACCACAATGAACCACTTCACACTTATCTGGGTTGAACTCCAACTGCCACTTCTCAGCCCAGTTTTGCATCCTATCAATGTCCCACTGTAACCTCTGACAGCCCTCCACACTATCCACCACACCCCCAACCTTTGTGTCATCAGCAAATTTACTAACCCATCCCTCCACTTCCTCATCCAGGTCATTTATAAAAATCATGAAGAGCAAGGGTCCCAGAATAGATCCCTGAGGCACACCACTGGTCACTGACCTCCGTGCAGAATATGACCCGTCTATAACCATTCTTTGCCTTCTGTGGGCAAGCCAGTTCTGGATCCACAAAGCAATGTCCCCTTGGATCCCATGCCTCCTTGCTTTCTCAATAAGCCTTGCATGGGGTACCTTATCAAATGCCTTGCTGAAATCCATACACACGACATCTACTGCTCTTCCTTCATCAATGTGTTTAGTCACATCCTCAACAAATTCAATCAGGCTCGTAAGGTACCACCTGCCCTTGACAAAGCCATGCCTACTATTCCTAATCATATTATACCTCTCCAAATGTTCATAAATCCTGCCTCTCAGAATCTTCCCCATCAACTTACCAACCACTGAAATAAGACTCACTGGTCTATAATTTCCTGGGCTATCTCTACTCCCTTTCTTGAATAAGGGAACAACATCCGCAATCCTCCAATCCTCCGGAACCTCTACAAAGATCATCACTGGCTCAGTAATCTCCTCTCTCACCTCACACAGTAGCCTGGGGTACATCTCATTCGGTCCTGGTGACTTATCCAACTTGATGCTTTCCAAAAGCTCCAGCACATCCTCTTTCTTAATATCGGCATGCTCAAGCTTTTCAGTCAGCTGCAAGTCATCACTACAATCACCAAGATCCTCTTCCATAGTGAATACTGAAGTGAAGTATTCATTAAGTACCTCTGCTATTTCCTCCGGTTCCATACACACTTTCCCACTGTCACACTTGATAGGTCCTATTCTTTCACATCTTATCCTGTCCAAAATGCTCTCCCACTGAGAGATCTAACACCTGATCAGTTTCATTTCCCAATACCAAATCAAGTGCAGACTCTCCTCTTGTAGGCTTATCTGCATATTGTGTCAAGAAACCTTCCCGAGCACACCTAACAAACTCCACCCTATCTAAACCTCTTGCTCTAGGGAGATACCAATGGATACTTGGGAAATTATAATCTCCCACCACGACAACTCTGTTGTTATTACACCTTTCCTGGATCTGTTTCCCTATCTGCTCCTCGATATCCCTGTTACTATTTGGCGGCCTATAAAAAACACCCAGTAGAGTTATTGACCCCTTCCCGTTCCTAACTTCCACCCACAGAGACTCCATAGACAATCCCTCCATGACTTCTACCTTTTCTGCAGCCGTGAGGTGACACTATCTCTGATCAAAAGTGCCACACCCCCAGCTCTTTTGCCTCCCTCCCTGTCCTTTCTGAAACATCTAAAACCCAGCACTTGAAGTAACCATTCCTGTCCCTGAGCCATCCAAGTCTTGTAATGGCTACCACATCCTAGCTTCAAGTACTGATCCACGCTCTAAGCTCATCTGCTTTGTTCACAATACTCCTTGCATTAAAATAGACATATCTCAAACCGTCAGTCTGAGCATGTCCCTTCTCTATCACCTGCCTCTCCTCCCTCACACACAGTATCCAAACTTTCTCTATTTGTGAGCCAACCGCCTCTTCCCCAGTCTCTTCAGTTTGGTTCCCACCCCACAACAATTCTAGTTTAAACTCTCCCCAGTAGCCTTAGCAAACCTCCCCGCCGGGATATTGGTCCCCCTGGGATTCAAGTGCAACCCGTCCTTTTTGTACAGGTTAAACATTATCACTGTATAACATTGACATCCACATTACTGTTTACATTGCAGTTGTTTTCCATAAATAATTGTAGTTTATGAAGTTGGCTGTTACATTTGCTATAAAATGGGACCTCTTTAACAGACAAGTTAGGGAAATGTTTAATTGGAGTAAGGGGAAATATGAGGCTATCAGGCAGGAACTTGGAAGCATAAATTGGAAACAGATGTTCTCGGGGAAACGTACAGAAGAAATGTGGCAAATGTTCAGGGGATATTTGCGTGGCATTCTGCTTAGGTATGTTCCAATGAGACAGGGAAAAAAATGGGAGGGTACAGGAACCGTGGTACACAAAGGCCGTTGAACATCCAGGCAAGAAAAGAAAAGTTCATGAAAGGTTCAAAAAACTAGGTAGTAGTATAGATCTAGAAGATTTTAAGGCCAGCAGGAGAAGCTTAAGAATGAAATTGGGAGAGCCAGAAGGGGCCATGAGAAGGCTTTGGCAGACAGGATTAAAGAAAACCTCAGGGCATTCTACTAGTATGTGAAGAGCAAGAGGCTAAGAGGGAAAAGGAGGGAGGAGAAGATGGCGCTACGCAGCACGCGCGGCCGTTCCGAATTGATATTGTATCTTTGAAGTAGGATGTTGTGCACAATCCTGATTTGATAGAGACAGATGTGAAGAAACACGGAGGAACATCCGGAGAAACTTCTGAAATGCCTGCTTCACCGCCGCTGCTACTGTGCAATCGAGAATCTCCGGAGGGAAGACCCCAAATCCTCGGCCTTGCCTGTTACTGGGGCCAGGGTCGAAGCGCTCAGCGGAGATGGTGCTTGGTGCATCGGTGCCGGGGAGCTGGTTGGAGGCTCAGAGTTTTCATTCGGATTCGGACTCGGAGTCGGACTGTGTTCGGATGCTTCCGGGATGCTGCATCAGCATATTTGCGGCACTGGAGGTTTACCGTCTGCGTGAGATGATGGGACTTTCGAGAGACTTTGAGACTGTAGCATGCCCATGGTTTGTTCTTATCAAATTATGGTATTGCTTTGCACTGTTGTAACTATATGTTATAATTTTGTGGTTTTTGTCAGTTTTTCAGTCTTGGTTTGTCATGTGTTTCTGTGATACCATTCTGGAAAACCATTGTATCATTTCTTAATGCATGCATTACTAAATGACAATAAAAGAGGACTGTGTGTCTTCAATCTAATCTAAAACGTGAGAGAATAGGACCAATCAAATGTGACAGTGGAAAAGTGTGTATGGAACCGGAGGAGATAGCAGAGGTACTTAATGAATACTTTACTTCAGTATTCACACGGAAAAGGATCTTGCTGATTGAAGGGATGACTTATAGTAGACTGAAAAGCTCGAACCTGTAGATATTAAGGAAGAGGATGTGCTGGAGCTTTTGGAAGCATCGTTGGATAAGTCACCAGAACTGGACGGGATGTACCCCAGGCTCTGTGGAAAGCGAGGGAGGAAATTGCTGAGCCTGTGGTGATGATCTTTGTGGATCCAGAACTAGTCTGCCCACAGAAGGCAAAGAATGGTTGTAGATGGGTCATATTCTGCATGGAGGTTGGCGACCAGTGGTGTGCCTCAGGGATCTGTTCTGGGACCCCTACTCTTCGTGATTTTTGTAAATGACCTGGATGAGGAAGTGGAGGAATGGGTTAGTAAATTTGCTGATGACACAAAGGTTGGGGGTGTTGTGGATAGTGTGGAGGACTGTCAGAGGTTACAGCGGGACATTGATAGGATGGGCTGAGAAGTGGCAGATGGCGTTCAACTCAGATAAGTGTGAGGTGGTTCATTTTGCTAGGTCACATATGATGGCAGAATATAGCATTAATGGTAAGACACTTGGCAGTGTGGAGGATCAGAGGGATTTTGGGGTCCGAGTCCATAGTACACTCAAAGCTGCTGCGCAGGTTGACTCTGTGGTTAAGGTATACGGTGCATTGGCCTTCATCAATCATGGGATTGAGTTTAAGAGCCGAGAGGTAATGTTGCAGCTATATAGGACCCTAGTCAGACCCCACTTGGAGTACTGTGCTCAGTTCTGGTCGCCTCACTACAGGAAGGACGTGGAAACCATAGAAAGGGTGCAGAGGAGATTTACAAGGATGCTGCCTGGATTGGGGAGCATGCCTTACAAGAATAGGTTGAGTGAACTTGGCCTTTTCTCCTTGGAGCAAAGGAGATTGAGAGGTGACCTGATAGAGGTGTACAGGGTGATGAGAGGCATTGATCATGTGGATAGTCAGAGGCTTTTTTTCCAGGGCTGAAATGGCTAGCACAAGAGGGCACAGGTGTTTGGAAGTAGGTACAGAGGAGATGTCAGGGATAGGTTTTTTATGCAGAGAGTGGTGAGTGCGTGGAATGGGCTGCCGGTGACAATGGTGGAGGCGAAAACGATAGAGTCTTTTAAGAGATTCCTGGATAGGTATATGGAGCTTAGTAAAATAGAGGGCTGTGGGTAACCCTAGGTAATTTCTAAGGTAAGGACATGTTTGGCATAGCTTTGTGGGCTGAAGGGCCTGTATTGTGCTGTAGATTTTTTATGTTTCAAAAAATTCTCTTACTTTTTAATACAATGAACAGATTCTTTATTGTATTTATAGGATTTGGATCATTTCCTCTTGGAACAAAGTTATGAGACTACAAATTTATGATGCACAACCACCATATTGTTTGTACCTGCTGACATGATGCTTTACCAGGCCTGTTTCTTTGCATTATGGTCTTTGACTGAAATTAAGACTGAAACTGCAAATGTACTTTGGTAGTCTTGGATCTGGAGGCAGGATTTAACTATTAGAGTTGAAGTTCAAATTTATTGTTGTCTGACTGGACATATATACTATCAAATGAAATGATATTCCTCCAGTCTGGCATGCACCCACAATATATATATCACACACAACACATAAAACAATACCACAAATAAGTTAATAAAATATAATTCAAAATGCACTTGAAACTTCAACCTGCCCTCTGATTATGCAATACTTATGTAAAGTATTCAGCATACAATAATGCTAGGAGCATCCTTGAAAAAACACTAATAATAAAATCAATCTTGTGCATCCTGAAGAGGAAAGCCTACATCTGACAGTTCATTTGTATAATCTAGTTTTCTCAGCCTTATTCAATTGTAAATTAATCCTTTATTTTCCCAATGAACTATGACAGCAGACATGAAATTGGACCTTGTGTGCACAAGTACCCATTGCACCTGTGACTTGACACTCAGTAAAATGATAAAACACTGAAAAGCGCTCTTTGTCCCATCTAATCCATGACAAACTTAATTCTGCCTAGTCCCATTGTCCTGCACCTGGAATATAGCCCTCCATATCACTCTCATCTTCACCTATCGTTTGTATTCTGCATGGGGGTCGATGACCAGTGGTGTTCCGCAGGGATCTGTTCTGGGAACCCTCCTCTTTGTGATTTTTATAATTGACTTAGATGAAAAAGTAGAAGGGTGGGTTAGTACTTTTGCTGATGTCACAAAGGTTGGGGATGTTGTGGATAGTCTGGAGAGTTGTCAGAGGATACAGCAGGACATCAATAGGATGCAGAACTGGGCTGAGAAGTGGCAGATGGGCTTCAACCCAGAAGTGGTTCATTTTGGTAGGTCCAACTTGAAGACAATATAATAGGCAGTGGGGAGGATCTGAGAGATCTTGGGGTCTGTGTCGATAGGACACTCAAAGCTGCTGCGCAGTTTGATGGTGTTGTTAAGAAGGCATATGGTGTGTTGGCATTCATCAACTGTGGGATTTAGTTCAAGAGCTGTGAGGTAGTGTTACGGCTATATAAGAGCTTGGAGTATTGTGTTCAGTTCCGGTCACCTCACTACAGGAAGGATGTGGATACTATACAGAGAGTGAAGAGGAGATTTACGAGGATGTTGCCTGGATTGGAGGGCGTACCATATGAGAATAGTTTGAGTTACTTGGCCTTTTCTCTTTGGAGCGATGGGGGATGAGAGGTGACCTGGTGGAGGTGCATAAGATGATGAGGGGCATTGATTGTGTGGATAGCAGAGGCTTTTTCCCAGGGCTGAAATGAATAACATGAGGAGGCATAGTTTTAAGATGCTTAGAAATAGGTACCGAGGAGATGTCAGGGATAAGTTTTTCTCACAGAGAGTGGTGGGTGCGTGGAATACACTGCCAACGGCGGTGGTGGAAGCGAATACAATATGCTCTTTTAAGAGCCTCTTAGATAGGCACATGCAGCTTAGAAAAGTACAGGGCTATGCTGTAGGGAAATTCTAGGTAGTTTCTAGATTTGGTTACGTGGTTGGCACAAGATTGTGGGCCAAAGGACTTGTAATGTGCTACAAATTTCTATGTTCTATATTCTAAATGTATCAGCACAGGAGGCCTCGTGCAGATTTGGAATTGAGAGATTTTTAAAAAGGAGCTTTTGCGTGATTCCGGCAGTGAAGTCACAGTCAAATCGACGCAGGAAGCTCACGCAGGTCAAGGAGCAAGAGATTTTTTAAAAAACAGCTGTCATGAAATTTTGTCTGTGCAATCGCAATTAATTAACAAGAGCAAATAAAAATAAGACAGGGACAAACAGAGCAGCCATTGTGTGAGTGGATCAGTGTTAGAGTGAGGAGGCCTGGGTGAGGTATGTAACTGGCAAGTTTCTTCTTCATTGTTTGTCTGTTAGTGCATAGTTAGAGCAGTGCGGATGGGTCCAGGGATTGTGTTGTGTTCTTCACTTGACCACTTGATATGCTGGAATTCTGGAAGACCTCCAGCCTCCTGGATAAACACATCTGTACCAGGTGCACCGTGCTGCAGCTCCTCAGAGAGCGTGTCAAGGAACTGAAGTTGCAGCTCAAAGACCTTCGACATACGGAAAACTGAGAAGATGATTGATAGGAGCTACAAGGAGGTAGTCATCCCTAAGTTGCAGGAGGCAGTAGAGAGGGATTACTTACCAGGGTGGGGGGGTTGGTGGTGGGGTGAAGAGGACTGCAATAGTGTAGGGTATTTCACAGAGGGACAGAGAGGAGGTTCTAGGGACTCGCTAGACTGAAGGGGAGAAGAGGACTGCAGTAGTGATAAGGGATTTAATAAAGGAGTAGACACGAGAATCTGTGGATGCAATAGAGGCGTCCAGATGGTATGTTGCCTCCCAGGTGCCAGGATCAGGTCCATGACATTCAATCAATGGGGCAGGTGAGCAGCCAGAAGTCTTGGTACGTATTGGCACAAGTGACATGGGTAGGAAAAGCAAGGAGATCTTGAAGAGAGAATTAAAGGAGTTAAGTAGAAAGCTGAAAAACAGGATCTTCAGAGTAATAATCTCTGGATTGTCACTGATGCCACATGCCAGTGAGGGTAAGGGTAGAATGATTTGGCAAATTAATGGGTGGCTGAGAAACTAGTGCAGGGGGCAGGGTTTCAGATTTCTGGATCATTGGAACCTCTTCTGGGGAATGTATGACCTGTACAAAAGAAACAGGTTACAACCAAACCTGAGGAGGACCAACATCCTTGCAAGTAGGTTTGCTGAGCTATTGGGGAAGGTTTAAACAAATCTGGTAAAGGGAGTGGGAACCGGAGTGATAGGGCTGTTGGCTTACAAGCAGAGGCAAGTAAGACTGTCAGAAAAACAGGGAGATGGTAGTGCAAAATTACAGTCAGTGAGATGAGTTGCAGTCTAAAAGGGGGACAAAATCAAAAATAGTGATGGATACAGGACTGAAGGTGTTATATTTGAATGTACGCAGTTTACTGATTAAGTTTGCGGCAGTGGAGGCCAAGTCATTGGGTGTATTTAAGGCAGAGATAGATAGGTATCTGGGTAGCCAGGGTATCAAAGGTTATAGTGAGAAGGCGGGGGAGTGGGACTAAATGGGAGAATGAATCAGCTCATGATAAAATGGCGGAGCAGACTCGATGGGCTGAATGGCCGACTCCTGCTCCTTTGTCTTATGGTCTTCTCTTATGATTTAGTAGAACATAGAATAGTACAGCACAGTACAGGCCCTTCGGCCCACATTGTGCCGACCCTCAAACCCTCCCTCCCATATAACCCCCCACCTTAAATTCCTCCATATACCTGTCCAGAAGTCTCTTAAATTTTACTAGTGTATCTGCCTCCACAACTGACTCAGGCAGTGTATTCCACACACCAACCACTCTCTGAGTAAAAAACCTTCCTCTAATATACCCCTTGAACTTCCCACCCCTGACCTTAAAGCCATGTCCTCTTGTATTGAGCAGTGGTGCCCTGGGGAACAGGCGCTGGCTATCCACTCTATCTATTCCTCTTAATATCTTGTATACCTCTGTCATGTCTCCTCTCATCCTCCTCCTCTCCAAAGAGTAAAGCCCTAGCTCCCTTAATCTCTGATCATAATGCATACTTTCTAAACCAGGCAGCATCCTGGTAAATCTCCTCTGTACCCTTTCCATTGCTTCCACATGCTTCCCATAGTGAGGCGACCAGAACTGGACACAGTACTCCAAGTGTGGCCGAGCCACAGTTTTATAAAGCTGCATCATTACCTCACGACTCTTAAACTCTATCCCTCAACTTATGAAAGCTAACACCCCATAAGCTTTCTTAACTACCCTATCTACCTGTGAGGCAACTTTCAGGGATCTGTAGACATGTACCCCCAGATCCCTCTGTTCCTCCACACTACCAGGTATCCTGCCATTTACTTTGTACTCTGCCTTGGAGTTTGTCCTTCCAAAGTGTACCACCTCACACTTCTCCAGGTTGAACTCCATCTGCCACTTCTCAGCCCACTTCTGCAACCTATCAATGTCTCTCTGCAATCTTTGACAATCTTCTACACTATCTACAACACTACCAACTTTTGTGTCATCTGCAAACTTGCCAACCCACCCTTCTACCCCCACATCCAGGTCGTTAATAAAAATCACGAAAAGTAGAGGTCCCAGAACAGATCCTTGTGGGACACCACTAGTCACAATCCTCCAATCTGAATGTACTCCCTCCACCACGACCCTCTGCCTTCTGCAGGCAAGCCAATTCTGAATCCACCTGGCCAAACTTCCCTGGATCCCATGCCTTCTGACTTTCCGAATAAGCCTACCGTGTGGAACCTTGTCAAATGCGTTACGAAAATCCATATAGATCACATCCACTGCACCACCCTCATCTATATGCCTGGTCACCTCCACAAAGAACTCTGTCAGGCTTGTTAGACACGATCTGCCCTTCACAAAGCCATGCTGACTGTCCCTGATCAGAACATGATTCTCTAAATGCCCATAGATCCTATCTCTAAGAATCTTTTCCAACAGCTTTCCCACCACAGACGTAAGGCTCACTGGTCTAAAATTACCCAGACTATCCCCAGGAATTCTGCAGATGCTGGAAATTCAAGCAACACACATCAAAGTTGCTGGTGAACGCAGCAGGCCAGGCAGCATCTCTAGGAAGAGGTACAGTCGACGTTTCAGGCCGAGACCCTTCGTCAGGTGCCTGGCCTGCTGCGTTCACCAGCAACTTTGATGTGTGTTGCCAGACTATCCCCACTACCATTTTTGAACAAGGAGACAACATTCGCCTCCCTCCAATCCTCTGGTACCATTCCCACAAACAACGAGGACATAAAGATCCTAGCCAGAAGCTCAGCAATCTCTTCCCTCGCCTCGTGGAGCAGCCTGGGGAATATTCCGTCAGGCCCCAGGGACTTATCCGTCCTAATGTATTTTAATAACTTCAATACCTCCTCTCCCTTAATATCAACATGTTCCAGAACATCAACCTCACTCATATTGTCCTCAATAGTAGCACAAATGGAGATTGTGGACATCACTGAATTGTGGCTGAAAGAAGATTAGAGTTGGGAGCTTAACATTCTCGGATATTTGTATCAAAAGGACAGGCAGGTCAGCGGAGGGGGTGGCGTGGCTCTGCTCGTTTAAGAAGAAATGAAAACAAATCCTTAGAGCTGACATAAGACTAGAAGATGTAGAAACTTTGTGGGTAGAGTTAAGAAATTGTCAAATCAAGTTTGTTGTCATTTAACTATATATATGTACTGTATACCTTAAAAAGACAAACGTTTCCCCAGACCAGGATACAAAGCACAGTAATACACATAGCACACAATAACTTAGGTAGGTAAGAATTAAATCTACAAATGAATTAATGCATAAATAAACAAAATAAAGCACAGAAATGAAATTCTGCAGGATACAAATTTAAACCCATGACACTTTAAATGTAATGCAGCAGCGAGCTCAGGAGACTGTTTTTGTCCTTACCCATCAGAGTCTCTTGCCTGATGGTAGCGAGTCAAAGAGAATGCTGGATGAGTGGGTGGGATGCTTGATAATGTTAAGGGCCCTGCGTATGCAGTGCTCCTAATAAATGTCCCTGATGAATGACAGGGAGACTCCAATGATCCTCTCAGCCATTCTCATAGTCCTTTATAGGAACTTCTGGTCCAATGCTCTGCTACTCCCATACCAAAGGGAGATGCAGCTTGTAAGAGTGCTCTCAATGGTGTAGAATTCTGTGAAGATGGTCGGGGGAGGGTCTTGCTTGCCTCAATCTCCTTAGGACTTGGAGGTGCTGCTGTACCTTCTTATTTGGGGAGGTGATATTAAGGGACAAGGTGAGGCCGTCCATGATATTAATTCCCAGGAACTTGGTGCACTTCTCCATTTACAGAGGAGCCACGTATGTGCAGAGAGGAATGGTTCATCTTGCCTTGGTCTCCACATTCCTACTTAAGTTGTTCTTCTCACACCAGTCCACCAGCTGTTCCACATCCTCTCTGTACTCCAACTTGTCATTGTTATTGATGAGGCCAACCACTGTTGTGTTATCTGTGATCCTGATGACATGGTTTGAACTGAATCCTGCAACACACTTATGCATCAGTGTGAGGAGTGCCAGTGTTCAGCTTAATGGGACTAGAGACGTTGTAGCCCATAACTGTGGCCTTTCTGTAAAGAAGTCCAAGGTCCAGTTACAGAGCAAGGTGTTGAGACTCAGCAACGACAGTTTCCCCACTAGTTTTTGAGGTATGATGGTGTTAAACACCAAACTGAAGTCTCTCAACAGCAGCCTGACATATAAGACCCCATTTTTCAGGTGGGACAGAACAGAGTGGAGGGCATCATCAGTGGATCAATTCAAGTGATATGCGAACTGAAAGGGTCCAATATAGCCAGGAGAAGGGCGATGGTAAAAAGACCCTGATGGGAGATATTGACAGGCCTCCAAACAGGACTCAGAATGTTGGTTACAAATTACAATGGGAAATAAAAAAGTCATGTCAAAAGGGCAAAGTTATGCTGGTCATGGGGGATTTCAATATGCAGGTAGATTGGGAAAATCAGGTTGGTGCTGGATTCCAAGAGAGAGCATTTGTAGAATGCCTATGAGATGCCCTGTTAGAGCAGCTTGTGGTTGAGCCCACTAGGGGATCAGCTATTCTGGATTGGGTCTTGTTTAATGACCTGGATTTGGTTAGGAAGCTGAAGGTAAAGGAACCCTTAGGAGACAGTGATCATAATATGATGGAGCAACACACATAAAATGCTGGAAGAAATCATCGGGTCGGGCAGCATCTATGGAAATTAATATACTGTCAATGTTGCAGGCTGCGATCCTTCTTCAGGGCTACAAATATGATGGAATTCACTCTGCAATTTGAGAGAGAGAGAGGCTAAGGTCAAATGTATCAGTATTACAGTGGAGGAAAGGGAATTACAGAGGCATGAGAGAAGAACTGGCTAAAGTTGATTGGAAGCAGAAATGGGCAAGGATGACAGCAGAACAGCAAAGGCTGGCGTTTCTGAGAGCAATTCAGAAGGCACAGGATAGATACATCCCAAAGAAGAAAAAGTACTAGAAAGGCAGGATGACAAGGGAAGTTGAAGGCAACATAAAAGCAAAAGAGAAAGCACATAATAAAGCAAAAATAAGAATGAAGTTAAAGGATTGCCAAAATTTTAAAGACCAACAGAAGGCAACTAAAAAACCATGGGGGCAGGAGAGATGAAATGTGAATGTAAGCTAGCCAACAATATTAAAGAGGATACCAAACTTTTTTTTTCACGTATATAGAGTAAAAGGCGAGACTAGATATTGGACCACTAGAAAATGACACTGGGGAGTTAGTAATGATGGATGAACTGAATAAGTATTTTGCATCACTGTTGAAGATACTAGTGGTATGCTGCAAGTTTAAGAGTGACAGGAGCAGAAGTGATTCCGGTTGCTATTATTAGGGATAAGTTGCCAGGGAAACTGAAAGGTCTGTAGACGTCACCTGCACCAGATGGACTACACTACAGGGTAGCTGAAGAGATTATGGAGGCATTAGATTCTAGAATGGTTCCAGAGGACTGGAAAATTGCAAATGTCATTCAATTCTTCAAGAAGGGAAGAAGGCAGGAACAAGGAAATCGTTGGCCAGTTATTCTGACCTCGGTGGTTGAGAAGAGTGATTAAGGCTGTGGTTTCTGGGTACCTGTAGACACATGACAAAAGAGACCAAAGTCAGCATGGTTTCCTTAAGGGAAATTCTTGCCTGGTAAAGTTAATGGAATTCTTAGAAGGAATAACAAGCAGGATTGACAAAAGAGATTCAGTGAATTTTGTGTATTTGGATTTTCAGAAGGCCTTTGACAAGGTGCCGCACATGAGGCTGCTAAACAACAACCCATGCCATTAAAGCATTAGCCAACCTTTTACATTCCGTGCGTTATTTTTTTTCACGCAAAGTTCAAATGCGCCATACAGCTCTTGTACCCCCATTAAATTCTTGTAAAAATGTGTTAATATAGAACTAATGTGTGAAAAAAATCGCATCTGAACTCGTGCGTGAAAAAATTGACGCATGGAATTTAAAAGGTTAGCCACCCCTGCATTAAAGGAAAGATACAAGCATGGATAGAGGATTGACAGAAGGCAAAGCATGGGAATAAAGGGAGCCTTTTCTGATTGGATGCCAATAATTAATGGTGTTCCACAGGAGACAGCGTTGGGATCACTTATTTTGCATTGTATGCCAATGATTTGGATGATGGAGTTGATGATTTTGTGGACAATATGAAGATAGGTGGAAGGGCAGGTGTGTTGAGGAAAGAGGAAGGCTGCAGCAGGACTTGGACAGATTAGCAAAATGGGCAGATGAGTGGCAAATAAAATAGAGTGTCAGAAAGTGTATGGTCATGCAGTTTAGTAGAAGGAATAAAAACATTTTCTAAACAGGGAGAACATTCAAAAACCTGAGGTGCAAAGGGACTTGAGAGTCCTCATGCAGGATTCCCGAAAGGTTAACTTGCAGATAGAGTTGGTAGTAAGGAAGACAACTGCACTGTTAGTATTCATTTTGATCTGTCCAGAATATAAAAGCAAGGATGTGATGCTGAGGCTTTATAAAGCACTGCTGAGGTTGCATGGAGTATTGCAAGCAATTTTGGTCCCCTTACTTAAGAAAAGATCTGCTGACTTGGAGAGGGTTCACAGTTTCATGAGAATGATTCCAGGAATGAAAGGTATGAGGAACGATTGATGACTCTGGGCCTTTATTCACTGGAATTCAGAAGAATGAGGGGGGATTTCATTGACACTTAAAGAATGTTCTGAGGTTTAAATAAAATAGATGTGGAGAGGATGTTTCCTATGGTGGTGGAGCCTAGGATCAGAGGACAAAGCCTCAGAATAGACAGAAGTGCATCCATTTAGAATAGAGATGAGGAGGAATTTCTTTAACCAGAGGGAGGTGAATCTGGAATTGGACGTACTCAAGGTGGAGGTTGATAGGTTCTTTATTAAACAGGGTGTGAAGTGTTACAGGGAGAAGGCAGGAGAATGAGATTGAGAGGGTAATGGATCAGTGTGATGAAATGGCAGAGCAGACCCATTAGGCCAAATGACCTAATTCTGCTCCTGTGTCTTATGGTCTAAAGTGTCTGTGATGCCTCTCAAGCTCACCCACGTGGATGCACTGGAATTTTTAGGCAATGGTTTTGTATACTTTATATTGACATGGTTCTATGACGACAGGTAGGGGAGACAGAGAAGATTCCAGGATAGTCCACTGCAGTGATGTGCCCAGTACTGGTACTGCCCATATTGTGTACCACAACTTCTGACAACACAGCCAAATGAGATTCATAGCCATACAGAGGCACCATAAGGCTATTCAGTCCATCCGGTCTCTCCGCATTCAATCATGGCTGATGACTTTCCTGGCACTTATCCCTCCAGGCAGGACACCTGCCTCTATATCTTCTCCCTCACCACCATCCAGAGTCAGACAGTCTTTGAAGTGAAGCGACATGCCACCTGTGAATCTGTTGGGGACATTAAAAGTTTCCAATGCTCCCAGTGCAGCCTCCTGTGCATTGGTGAAACCTGATACAGATTGCAAAATTAGGGAACCATTTTGTCTGCCAGAGGAGACAGGTTCTCCCAGTGGCTACCCTTTTCAATTTGACTTTTCCCATTAACATTATGACATGTTTGTCCATGACCTCGTCCTGTGCTATGATGAGGCCAAACTCAGGTTGGAGGAGCACCACCTCATATTCCTTTCTAACTTCAAGTAATTCCCTCCTCCCTCCCACTCCTTCCCTGCCCCCAACTTCTTATTCTTGCTTCTACTCCCTTCATTTCCAGTCCTGCTGAAGGATCTCGGCCCAAAACATTGACTGATTATTGTCCTTCATAGTTACTACCTAACTTGCTCAGTTCCTCCAGCATTTCTGTCTGTTGTAGATTTCCGGCATCTACAGAATCTCTTGTATTTATGGCTGTTTTTCCTCTTTTTGGCTTTCAACCCCATCCACCCACTTCCTCTCCGTATATATTAACTCCCTTCCCAGTGTGTCAGCAAAAAGTTAATGAATGTGCCTGCTTTGAAGAAATGGAAGAAACGCTTTTCTTTCGGAACCAGGAGTTTATTAAGCAACAAATAACAGAAAAATGCTACAGACTGCAAATTGTATAATGGTACATTCCCATTGTGACCTGCTTGCCTATGGCCTAGACAAGCTTAAGGAGCAGCATCTCTTCATTTGCTTAGGCCTTGCTGACACAATATCATTTCAGCAATTTAACTTCCAAGCTGCCTCTCCTTTGGTCTTGGAGTGTGAGCACTGATATTGTTTCCCCTTTTGCCATTTACAACATTTCTGGTCCTTTGTTTCTCCATTTGCCCCATTACATGTCACCCTCTCTGGTCTTGCACCTTCATTTTTGTTTTTAATCAGTCAGTCCATCTCTCGGCAGTATCCCAGACCTTTCATGTTGTTCATTCCCTGTTCTGGCTCTCCTCTTACCCCTTCTTGCCTGTCCATCACCTCCTTCTGTACGTTTCCTCCATCCCCTTCTCCCATTGTCCATTCTCCTTTCCATTCAGATTCCTTCTTCTTCAGTCCTTCGCCTCTAACACCTGTCACCTCCCACTTCTTATTTCATACCCACTCCCCCATCCACCCACTTTCTCCCTTACCTGGTTTCACCTATCATCTCCCTGCTTCAACTCCATCCCCACCTACTCCCACCTTCTTATTCTGGCTTCTTTCCTCAATGTATAGGCAGACACAAAATGCTGGAGGAACTCAGCAAGTCAGGCAGCATCTTATGATGAAGCAGTCCTGAAGAAGGGTTTCGGCCTGAAACGTTTATTCCTCTCCATAGATGTTGCCAGACCTGCTGAGTTTCTCCAGCATTGTGTGTGTTGCTGTGGACATCCAGCATCTACAGAATCTCTTGTATATGTTCATTCCTTTTCTCTGTCACTCAAGGGAAAGCAGTGTGAAGGAAATCAGGATGCCCTTTTGCCATTAGTACTTCTGAGACCATGGCTACAGACAATGGGAGACAAATTCATCTACTGACATCACCAGCAATAATATCCAAACCATAACCCTCTCTGAGCTGCATGGTTCTCACATTTTAATAAACAATGGTACGTACTAAATCTGAATGCATAGCCATTTACAAAACTTAATTGAAATCTTCTTTTTTTTAAATTGAAAGATCAAAAATTTGTAGAATTAGTAGAACTAGCCACTTTGTGATTATGAATTAATTATTTGTTTATTAGCATTCTGACATGTTTGTCCATGGCCTTGTCTTCTGCATGATGAGGCCAAACTCAGGTTGGAGGAGCAACACATCATATTCATGTTAGAATGTTAATGAACAAATTATGGTCATGAGCAACTGAACAGGTTCCTGGCCTTGACTAAGTACTGATTTCTTCATTAAAACAATTTTATACATATTAGATTACATAGCTCATCTTTGAGAAATCCCATTGTTAGATTCATTATCCCTGATCCCCAAGCACAATTAGTAGCGCTCTGGTAATTGCTTCAGAGAAGCCAGAATGCAACCACAATAAGGCACAGCAGAAGAGATAGCTTAATGTAATCACTTCCATTGCAGAGGTCAGTATCACAACAGCTAGTCTTCAGAGAGACCGTTTGTCCGAGAAAAGTTTGCTGAAAGTTTTGGCCACAGATCTCAGGAGTGGAGCATCCTGCCCTGTAAACCACCTGGAAAAAAGAAGTGTAAAAATAAGAGTACACAGTTAAATCATTACTGATAGTTTGTGCATTGCTTCAGCACCAATTGTAATTTCATCAGAAATTAATTCACTTGACAGAAGCCTGAAGCCCTACACCACCAGGTTTAGGAACAGCTACTTACCTTCAGCTATTTGCTTCTTGAGCTAACTGACACAACCCTAATCACTTTACTACTGTAGTACAGCACCATTGGGATCACTTTGCACTAAAATGGGCTTTGATATTTTTGTTATAATTGTGTTCTTGTTAAAAATGTGTATAGTTTATGTTTCATTTATGGATTTTCTTGTCAATGCTGCTTATTTGATGCGAGGCGCTTGTAATGCTGCTGCAAGTTTAGTTTTCAGTTGCACCTGTCACATTGCACTTGTGCATGTGGCAAAAACTTGGCTCTGATTTTGACCCTGACAACACAGAAGAAAGTTGTTTGCCCCACCATAGTAAACCTGACGCTATGCAAGAATTAACCAAGTAGTCCTGTTCCACCAATTGCTGGAGTGGCAAACTTATGGCACGTGTGCCCAAGATGGCACACACAAACATTTTTTTGGCACACGGCATTCAGTGCTGCCTCTCTATTCGTTAAACACCATCCATAATACAAAGATAAATCATGATTATTTTCACTGCAGTGAATTATTTTTTACACCCTGGCTTGGCACTATCTCGAAAGTTATGAGAACGCATGACGTTGGATGGTACATTTTGAAGCCTCAGAGACTTGATGTACATATCAGTATTTTGATAGTAATTTATCATAATGACAGTACTATTTAAAATATGTAATTTTAATTGTCTCTTTAAAAGATTAATATTAACAATTTTAAACAGGTTTTCTAAAATGCTTCATTATTTCAATCTGACACAGACTCTATGCACTTGTGCATGCGAGCTGTACAGCAGGATCGGCAATTGCACACGTGAATATGGACGTTCCAGCTAATTACTGTTTCATTATGGTGGTATTTAATACCCTTTTCATTGCAGACTTGTCGAGAATGGAGCAAAACACAGGAATGTTACGCTCCCTGCTTATCTTCGTCCTTGTCTGAGAAGACGACTACCATTACAACTGGCGTTGGAAAGGAGGGCTATTCATTTAGTATTTAGATATTGCTTTCAGCCATGGTGTTGGCATTTTACTTTCAGTTGAGAGTCTTAGTTAATTACCCTATTAGCATTAAAATCAGTGAACTGTCGATGCGCTACTGTGTCTCTCTCCACACTTGGGCCATATCTGAATGATCTGACGACAATGCTGGCTGTCCGTAAGTTTGTGGACTGCCACTATGAGAGTGAAAATTGGAGACACCTGACTCCGATTGTCTGTGGTGAGCTGCTGAAAAGTTGCTGCAAGGTATGATACTTGTTACTCCAGATGAGACTGGCTTTGCCGACACAAGATTATCTGCCACATTTCTTCAGTAATTTATCCCCTACCTGGCCAATGTATCTCAGGGCCAAGGTCAGCTGTTCTTTCTCTGTTGGGTCCATTTTTCTGGTCAGGACTTGCTGTCAGAAGATTCAGATATGGCCCAAGTGTGGAGAGAGAAATACTGACGCAAGTCAACAGTTCGCTGACTTTAATGCAAACTTTGCAGAATTTTAAGGGAAAGGAAAACAATAAATACTAAGTTAACAGGGCCATTAACTAAAATCCTTAAACTGAAAGTAAAATGCCAACACCGCAGTTGAAAGCAATATCTAAATACTAAACGACTACCGCTCCTTTCCAGCATCAGTTGAAATAGTGGTCTTCTTTCTCAGACAAGGACAAAAGTAAGCCGGTAGCGTAACGTTTGAGAAGTTAGAGGAATAAGAAGTGTAGGCAGGATGCTAGTTCATACAGTGGAATGCTGCTCCTGCGAGATATGAGATTTCAAGGGTATCTAACAGTCCTCCTGATGACTACTGTACATTTACAGGAAGTGCACCCAACTTCAGCTCCTGATTGACAAGGTCAAGGAACTGGAGCTGGATGCACTCAGTACCATGTGGGAAGCTGAAAACTTCACAGATGTGTCTTCTACTAAAGTGGTCCCACTCAGAGTGCAGGCTTCAGATAATAGATGAATGACCAGCAGGAAAGGTAAAGGCATAAGCAGTCACTGCCAGATGCCCTTTTAGCAATTCCCCTCAGTAGCAAGTATGTTCTTTTTGATACTGCTGGGGTGCAGGGGCGTGGATGACCTATCAGGCCACAGCAGCAGCGGCCGGGCCAGTGGTACTGTGGCTGGCTCTGAGGCTCAGCAGGAAAGGGTAAAGTCAGGCAGCGTGATAGTGATAGGAGACTCAATAGTCAGCGGGACGGGCTGGAGATTCCAAGGCCATGAAAGAGAAGTCAAGATGGGCTGTTGCCTCCCAGGTGCTAGTGACCTGGATGTCTCAGAGTGGCTGCAGATAATCCTCAAGATGGAAGGTGAGCAGCCTGAGGTCATGGTTCAAATTGACACCAATGACACAGGTGGAATGAGGAAGAGGTCCTGCGCAGTGAGTATAGGGAGTTGTGGAAGAGGCTGAAGAACAGGACCTCCAAGGTAGTAATCTCTGGATTACTCCCAGTACCCCGTGCTAGAATAGGATGGCAGTAGAGATGAATGAGTGACTGAGGAACTGGTGTAGGGGAAATTTCAGATTTCTGGATCATTGGGATCACATTGCAAAAAGGACGGCTTACACCTGAATCAATATCCTTGTCAACAAGTTTGCTAGAGTTGTTGGGAAGGGTTTAAACTAAGTTGGCAAGGGGATGGGAATCAGAGTAATCAGGCTGAGGATGGGGCAGTTGGTATACAAGTCGATGCATTGTATAGTGAGACTGTGAGGGAGGACTTTCAATTAATAGGACAAAATTGCAGTCATTTGAATAAGGTGAAATGTAACATGGGGGCAAAATTGGAAAGGGTGGTGAAATCAAGACTGAAGGTGTTATATTTGAATATATGCAGTATACAGAGTAAGTTAGATAATCTTGTAGCGCAGTTAGAGATTGGCAGATATGTGAGCATACCTAGGACATGGCTGAAAGAGGATCATAGTTGGGAGCTTAACATCCAAGGATACTCTTTATATTGAAAGGACAGGCAAGTTGGCAGAGGGGGTAGAGCAGCTCTATTAGTAAAAAATCAAATCAAATCCTTAGAAAGAGGCGACATAGAACTGGAAGTTGTAGTGGCCTTGTGGGTAGAGTTAAGAAACTGCAAGCGCAAAAAGAGCCTGATGGGAGTTAGGCCTCTGAACAGTAGTCAGGACATGAGATATAAATTTCAGAGGGAAATAGAAAAGGTATGTAATAAGAGAAACGTTATGATAGTCGTGGGGTATTTCAATATGCAGGTAAATTGGGAAAGTCAAGTTGGTGCTGGATCTCAGGAGAGAGAATTTGCAGAATACCTATGAGATAGCTTTTTAGAGCAACTTGTGGTTGAGCCCAATAGGGGAAAGTGAATTCTGGATTGGGTGTTATGTAATAAACCATATTTAATTAGGAGCTTGATTTAAAGGAACCATTGGGAGGCAGTGATCATAATAAAATAGAATTCATGCTGCAGTTTGAGAGAGAGAAGGTAGTCAGATGTATCAGTATTACCATATGTTTCAGGGAGGTGAGAGTGCATATTGGACCACTGCAATATGACACTGGAGAGGTAGTAATGGGGGGACAAAGAAATGGTGGACAAACTTAATAAATACTTCCCATCAGTCTTTACTGTGGAAGACACAAGCAGTATGCCAGAAATTCAAGAGTGTCAGGAAGCAGAAGTGAGTGTAGTTGCTATTGCGAAGGAAAAAGTTCTTGTGAAGCTGAAACGTCTGAAGGTAGATAAAATCACCTAGACAAGATGGGCTACACCCCAGGGTTGTGAATGAGGTAGGTGAAGAGATAGTGGAGAGATTATTACTGATCTTTCAAGAATCACTAGATTCTGGAATGGCTCCAGAGGATTGCAAAATTGCAAATGTCTCTCCACTTTTTAAGAAGGGAGAGGGGCAGAAAAAAGGAAATTGTAGGCCAATTAGCCTGACTTTAGTAGTTTGGAAGATGTTGGAGTCCATTATTAAGGATAAGGCTTTGGGGTGCTTGGAGTCACATAATAACATAGGCCAAAGTCAGCATGGTTTCCTCAAGGGGAAATCTTGCCTGATAAATCTGTTGGAATTCTTTGAGGAAATATCAGGCAGGATAGACAAAGGAGAGTCAGTGGATTTCAGAAGGACTTTGACAAAGTGTGCACATGAGGATGCTTAGCAAGGTAAGAGCCCATTGTATTACAGGAAAGATACTGGCATGGACAGAAAATTGTCTGATTGGCAAGAGGCAAGGAATAGGTATGAATGGGACCTGTTCTGGTTGGCTGCCAGTGACAACTGGTGTTCCACAGGAGTCAGAATTGCAACCATTTTTTTCATGTTATATGTTAACGATTTAGATGATGGAATTGGTGGCTTTGTGACTAAATTTACAGATGATAAAATGATAAGTAGGGGTGCAGGTACTGTTGAGGAAACAGGGAGTTTGCAGAAGGACTTGCACAGATTGGGAGAATGGACAAAGAAGTGGCAGATGAAATATAGTGTAGTGAATTGTATGGTCATGCAATTTGGTAGAAGGAATAAAGATGTAGACTTTACTAAACAGAGAAAATTTAAAAATCAGGTTTGCAAAGGGACTTTGGAGCTCTTGTACAGGATTCCTAAAGTTAAGCTTGCAAGCTGAGTCAGTGGTGGAAGGCAAATGGAATGTTAGCATTCACTGTGGAAGACACAAGTAGTGTGCCAGATGTTGTAGTGTGTGAAGGAAGAAAAGTGGGCACAGTTACTGTGGCAAGGGAGAAGGTGCTCAAAAAGCTGAAAGACCTAAAGGTCCATAAGTCACGCAAACCAGATGAACTGCACCCTAGGTCTCTGAAAGAGGTAGCGTTAGAGATTGTGGCGGCATTAGCAATGATCTTTCAAAAATCTTTGGACTCTGGCATAGTGCCAGAGGACTGGGAAATTGCAAATGTCACTCCACTCTTTAAGAAAGGAAATTATAGACCAGTTAGCCTGACCTCAGTAGTTGGGAGGATGTTAGAGTCAATTGTTTTGGATGAGTTGATGGAGTACTTGGGAAATCCTGCCTGACGAACCTGCAGGAATTCTTTGAGGAGATTACGATTTGGACAGGCAAAGGGGATGCAGTGGATGTTGTATATTTGGACTTTCAGAAAGCCTTTGACAAGGTGCCACACAGGAGGCTGCTTACCAAGTTAAGAGCTTGTGGTATTACAGGGAAGTTACTAAGCTGGTTAGAGCATTGGCTGATTGGAGGAAGGCAGCGAGTGGGAATAAAAGGATCCTTGTCTGCTTGGCTGCCGGTGACTAGTGGTGTTCTGCAGGGGTCGGTGCTGGGACCACTTCTTTTTATGCTGTATATAAAACACAGAAAACCTACAGCACAATACAAGCCCTTCAGCCCACAGTACTGTGCCGAACTGTGTCCTCTCGTGCTAACCATTTCAGCCCTGGGAAAATGCATCTGACTATCCACACGATCAATGCCTCTCATCATCTTATACACCCCTATCAGGTCATCTCTCATCCTCTGCCACTACAAGGAGAAAATGCCAAGTTCACTCAACCTATTCTCATAAGGCATGCTCCCTAATCCAGGCAACATCCTTGTAGATCTCCTCTGCACCCTTTCTATAGTTTCCACATCCTTCCTGTAGTGAGGTAACCAGAACTGAGCACAATACTCCAAGTGGGGTCTGACTAGGGTCCTATATAGCTGTAACATTACCTCTCTGCTCTTAAACTCAGTCTCACGGTTGCCTTTTTAACCACAGAGTCAACCTGTGCAGCAGCTTTGAGTGTCCTATGGACTCGGACCCCAAGATCCTTCTGATCCTCCACACTACCAACAGTCTTACCATTAATACTATATTCTGCCATCATATTTGACCTACCAAAATGAATCTCCTCACACATATCTGGGTTGAACTCCATCTGCCACTTCTCAGCCCAGTTTTGCATCCTATTGATCTCCCGCTGTAACCTCTGACAGCCCTCCACATTATCCACAATACCCCCAACCTTTGTGTCATCAGCAAATTTACTAATCCATCCCTCCACTTCCTCATCCAGATCATTTATAAATATCACAAAGAGAAGGGGTTCCAGAACAGATCCCTGAGGCACACCACTGACCTCCATACAGAATATGACCTGACTATAACCACTCTTTGTTTTCTCTGAGCAAGTCAATTCTGGATCCACAAAGCAAGGTCCCCTTGGATCCAATGCCTTGCTGAAATCCATATACACTACATTTACTGCTCTACCTTCAACAATGTGTTTAGTCACATCCTCAAAAAATTCAATCAGCCTCGTAAGGCACGAGCTGCCTTTCACAAAGCCATGCTGACTGTTCCTAATCATACTATGCCTCCCCAAATGTTCATAAATCCTGCCTCTCAGGATCTTTTCCATCAACTTACCAACCACTGAGGTAATACTCACTGGGCTATATTTTCCTGGGCTATCTCTACTCCCTTTGTTGAATAAGGGAACAACATCTGCAACCCTCCAGTCCTCCAGAACCTCTCCCATCCCCATTGATGATGCAAAAATCACTGTCAGAGGCTCAGTAATCTCCCTTGCCTCCCACAGTACATCTGGGGTACATCTCATCCAGTCCGGGAGACTTATCCAACTTGATGCTTTCCAAAAGCTCCAGCACATCTTCTTTCTTAATGTCTACATGCTCAGGCTTTTCAGTCTGCTGCAAGTCATCCCTACAATCACCAAGATCCTTTTCCATAGTGAATACTGAAGTAAAGTATTCATTAGGTACCTCTGCTATCTCCTCCAGTTCCATACACTTTTCCACTGTCACACTTGATTGGTCTTATTCTCTCACGTTTTATCCTCTTGCTCTTCACATACTTATAGAATGCCTTGGGTGTTTTCTTTAATTCTGCTCGCCAAGGCCTTCTCATGGCCCCTTCTGGCTCTCCTAATTTCACTCTTAAGCTCCTTCCTGCTAGCCTTAAAATCTTCTAGATCTTTATCATTACCTAGTTTTTTTTAACCTATCATAAGCTTTTCTTTTCTTCTTGACTGGATATTCAACAGCCTTTGTGCACATTGGTTCCTGTACCCTACCATCCTTTTCCTGTCTCATTGGAACATACCTATGCAGAATGCCATGCAAATATCCCCTGAACATTTGCCACATTACTGCCTTGTATTCCCCTGAGAACATCTGTTCCCAATTTATGCTTCCAAGTTCCTGCCTGATGGCTTCATGTTTCCCCTTACTCCAATTAAATGCTTTCCTAGCTTGTCTGTTCCTATCCCTCTCCAATGCTATGTATGGTAAGGGAGATAGAATTGTGATCACTATCTCCAAAATGCTCTCCCATTGAGAGAGCTGACATCTGACAAGGTTTATTTCCCAAGACCAGATCAAGTACAGTCTCCTCTATAAGAGGAGTCTCTTGTATACTTATCAACATATTATGTCAAGAACCCTTCCTGAACAGACCTACAAACTCCACCTCATTTAAACCCCTTGCTCTAGGGAGTACCAATCAATAATTGGGAAATTAAAATCTCCCACCCACGACAACCCTGTAATTATTACACCTTTCCGGAATCTGTCTTCCTATCTGCTCCTGGATGTCCCTTTTACTATTGGGTGGTCGATAAAAAAACAGCCAGTAGAGTCATTGACCCCTTCCTATAACACCCACAGTGACTCAGTAGACAATCCCTCCATGACTTCCTCCTGTTCTGCAGCTGTGACACTATCTCTGAATAGCAGTGCCACGCCCCCACCTCTTTTGCCTCCCTCCTTGTCCTTTCTGAAGCATAGCAAGTCTGGCACTCTTGAGTAACCATTCCCTTCCCTGCGCCATCCAAGTCTCTGTAATGCCACAACATCATAGCTCCAAGTACTGTTCCACGCTCTAATTAAAGCATCATCTGCTTTGTTCATGATGCTTCTTGCATTAAAATAGACACATCTCAAATGATCAGACTGAGCACATCCCTTCTCTGTCATCTGCCTATCTTCCCTCTCGCACTGTCTCCCAAGCTTTTTCTATTTGAGAGCAACAGCCCCTTCCTCCATCTCTTCAGTTCGGTCCTCACTCCCCAGCAATTCTATTTTACACTCTTCCCAATAGCCTTATCAAACCTCCCTGCCAGGATATTGGTACCCCTTGGATTCAAGTACAACCAGTCCTTTTGGTACAGGTCACACCCGCCCCAAAAGAGGTCCCAATAATCCAGAAATCTGAATCCCTGCCCCGCCTGCTCCAATCCCTCAGCCTCGTACTTATCCTCCACTTCACTCCGTTCCCTTACTCACTATTGCATGGCACAGGCAGTAATCCCGAGATTAGATTTAGATGATGAAATAGATGGCTTTGTTGCCAAGTTTGCAGATGATATGAAGATTGGTGGAGGGGCAGGTAGTGTTGTGGGAACAGGTAGGATGCAGAAGGACTTAGACAGATTAGGAGAATGAGCAAGAAAGTGGCAAATGAAATATGATGTTGGACGATGCATGGTCATGCACTTTGGTAGTAGAAATAACTGTGTGGACTATTTTCTAAACAGGGAGAAAATCCAAAAATCTGAGAAGCAAGGGGACTTGGGAGTCCTTGTGCAGAACACCCTAAAGGTTAACTTGCAGGTTGAGTTGGTGGTGAGGAAGGCAAATGCAATGTTTGCATTCATTTCAAGAGGTCCAGAATACAAGAGCAGGGATGTGATGCTGAGACTTTATAAGGCCTCACCTTGAGTATGGTGTACAGTTTTGGGCTCCACATCTACGAAAAGATCTGCTGGCATTGGAGAGGGTCCAGAGGAGGTTCATGAGGATGATTCCAGGAGTGAAAGGATTATCATACGAGGAACGTTTGATGGCTCTGGATCTGTACTCGCTGGAATTTAGGATGGGGGAGGGGGGGAATCTCATTGAAACCTTTTGAATGTTGAAAGAGTAGATGTGGAAAGGATGTTTCCCCTGGTGGGACAGTCTAGGACAAGAGGGTACAGCCTCAGGATAGAGGGGGCATCCATTCAAAACAGAGATGCAGAAAAATTTTATTTTGCCAGAGAGTGGTGAATTTGTGGAGTTTCTTGTCACATGCAAGGCTCAGTGCTGGGACCCCAGTTGTTTACAATATATATTAATGACTTAGACGAGGGAATTAAATGGAGCATCTCCAAGTTTGCGGATGACACAAAACTGGGTGGCAGTGTTAGCTGTGAGGAAAATGCTAAGAGGATGCAGGGTGACTTGGATAGGTTAGGTGAGTGGGCAAATTCATGGCAGATGCAATTTAATGTGGATAAATGTGAGGTTATCCACTTTGGTGGCAAAAACAGGAAAGCAAATTATTATCTGAATGGTGGCTGATTAGGAAAAGGGGAGGTGGAACGAGACCTGGGTGTCATTATACACCAGTCATTGAAAGTGGGCATGCAGGTACAGCAGGCGGTGAAAAAGGCGAATGGTATGCTGGCATTTATAGCAAGAGGATTCAAGTACAGGAGCAGGGAGGTACTACTGCAGTTGTACAAGGCCTTGGTGAGACCACACCTGGAGTATTGTGTGCAGTTTTGGTCCCCTAATCTGAGGAAAGACATTCTTGCCATAGAGGGAGTACAAAGAAGGCTCACCAGATTGATTCCTGGGATGGCAGGACTTTCATATGAAGAAAGACTGGATCGTCTAGGCTTATACTCGCTGGAATTTAGAAGATTGAGGGGGGATCTGATTGAAACACATAAAATTCTAAAGGGATTGGACAGGCTAGATGCAGGAAGATTGTTCCCGATGTTGGGGAAATCCAGAACAAGGGGTCACAGTTTAAGGATAAAGGGGAAGCCTTTTAGGACCAAGATGAGGAAAAACTTCTTCACACAGAGAGTGGTGAATCTGTGGAATTCTCTGCCACAGGAAACAGTTGAGGCCAGTTCATTGGCTATATTTAAGAGGGAGTTAGATGTGGCCCTTGTGGCTAAAGGGATCGGGGGTATGGAGAGAAGGCAGGTACAGGGTTCTGAGTTGGATGATCAGTCATGATCATACTGAATGGCGGTGCAGGCTCGAAGGATCGAATGGCCTACTCCTGCACCTATTTTCTATGTTTCTATGCAGCTGTGGAGGCCAGGTCGTTGGGTGTATTTAAGGCAGAGATTGACAAGTTCTTGATTGGATATGGCATCAAAGGTTACAGGGAGAAGGCTGGGAAATGGGGTTGAGGAGGAGTAAAAAAGGATCAGACTTGATGGGCCAAATGGCCTAATTCTGCTCCTATGTCTTTTGGTCTTCTTCCCTAGTGACTAGAATATAAGAGGAAGGATGTGATGCTGAAGCTTTATAAAGGTTGATTTATACTTGTGCGTCAACTCGACGCTGTAGGTACAGTGCTGCCACAAACCCTACGTGGATCCCTACGCCATAGCCTGACGTGCACCTCTCCCAAAATGTAACTACGCGTTGCAGCAATGCAGACCGCAACAAATGTGATTGGTCCGCCTGGTAGCATCGCATTTCCTCCTACACTGCAATAGCTTCCCATTGGCCGACTGAAGGGCAGGGAAGGAACTCTGGCTGCAATGCTTTCCATAAAGCTTTACAGACCTCCGAAATTATGGAGGACCCATTTCACTATTATGAAAAAAGACGCTTGCTTTAAACTTGTTTACCCCGAGAAAGACTACCGTGACCATGAAGCCTTGTGTGGGCAGGTGTGTGCGCATGTGCGATGTGTACGAATTGCAGAGCAGCGCAGACACACCAACGCACAAGTATAAATGCTCACAACGCGCATAGGCCACTTGCGTAGGTTACGGCGTCGGGTTAACACACAAGTATAAATCAGCCTTAAGGCATTGGTCAGACTACACTTTGGAGTATTTTGAGCATTTTTGAGCCCCTGATCTAGGCGAGCATGTGTTGGCATTGGAGAGGGTCCAGAGGAGGTTCACAAGAATTATTCTGGGAATGAAAGGGTTAACGTATGAGGACTATTTGATGGCTCAGGGCCTGTACTCAAGATTCAAAGATTCAAAGCACATTATTATCAAAGAATGTATAAATTATACACCTTGGAATTTGCTTACCAGCAGCCACAAAGCAAAAACCTGAATAACGTACTTTTAAAAAAAGACCAAAAAGTACTGTGCAGAGAAAGAGAGAGAAAAACGCACTAATTATGTAAACAATATTCACTGGTATTTAGAAGAATTGGGGAGGGGGGGATTTCATTGAAACCTATTGAATGTTGAAAAGCCTAGTCAGAGTGGACGTAGAGAGGATGTTTTGTATGATGAGTGAGTCTAGAACCAGAGGGTACGGCCTCAGAATTGGGGGACATCCATTTATAGAACATAGAATAGTACAGCACAGTACAGGCCCTTCAGCCCACAATGTTGTGCCGACCCTTAAACCCTGCCTCCCATGTAACTCCCCACCTTAAATTCCTCCATATACCTGTCTAGTAGTCTCATAAACTTCACTAGTGTATCTGCCTCCACCACTAACTCAGGCAGTGCATTCCACGCACTAACCACTCTCTGAGTAAAAAAACCTTCCTCTAATATTCCCCTTGAACTTCCCACCCCTTACCTTAAAGCCATGTCCCCTTGTATTGATCAGTGGTGCCCTGGGGAAGAGGCGCTGGCTATTCACTCTATCTATTCTTCTTAATTTCTTGTATACCTCTGTCATGTGTCCTCTCATCCTCCTTCTCTCCAAAGAGTAAAGCCCTAGCTCCCTTAATCTCTGATCATAATGCATACTCTCTGAACCAGGCAGCATCCTGGTAAATCTCCTCTGTACCCTTTCCAATTCTTCCACATTCTTCCTATAGTGAGGCGACCAGAACTGGACACAGTACTCCCAAGTGTGGCATAACCAGAGTTTTATAGAGCTGCCTCATTTTCTTGTGACTCTTAAACTCTATCCCTCGACTTATGAAAGCTAACACCCCATAAGCTTTTCTTAACTACCCTATCCACCTGTGAGGCAACTTTCAGGGATCTGTGGACATGTACCCCGAGATCCCTCTGCTCCTCCACACTACCAAGTATCCTGCCATTTACTTTGTACTCTGCCCTGGAGTTTGTCCTTCCAAAGTGTACCACCTCACACTTCTCTGGGTTGAACTCCATCTGCCACTTCTCAGCCCAGTTCTGGATCCTATCAATGTGTCTGCAATCTTTGACAATCCTCTACACTATCCACAACACCACCAACCTTTGTGTTGTCTGCAAACTTGCCATCCCACCCTTCTACCCCATTTAGAACAGAGATGAGAAGAAATTTTGTAGAATTCATTGCCATGGACAGCTGTGGAGGCAAGTCACTGAGTATATTTAAAGTGGAGGTTGATATGTTCTTGGTTAGTCAGAGCATCAAAGGTTACAAGGAAAAGGCAGGAGAATGGGGTTTAGAGGAATAATAAATCAGCCATGATGGAGGAGACTTGATGGACCAAGTGGCCTAATTATGCTCCTATGTCTTATTGTCATATGGTCTTATATGGAATGAGCTACCAGAGGAAGTAGTTAAGCAGGTACATTAGCAGTGTTTAAAATGTACTTGGACGGGTACATGGATAAAATCCAAATCCTATGCTTTAAGGAATAAAGCCTTAGCCTGCCCAACCTCTCATTATAACTCAGACTCTTAAGTCCTGACAAAGTACTTGCAAATCATTTCTACACTTTTACTCACTTAATAACATTGTTCCTTTAGTAGGTCGACAACCAAAACTGAATGCAATACTCACCTGTACAAACCTACCTTGACCTCCTAACTTTTATCCTCAATGCCTTGACTAATGAAGGCCAGCATGACAAAATCCTTTTTACCACCCTGTCTATCTGTGATTTGACTTTCAGTGAACTGTATGCTTGTATTCTGAGGGCCAGCTGTTGTACAACACTCCCCAGGGCTCTGCCATTCACTGTGAAAGTCCTACCTGGGTTTAGCTTTCTAAAGTGGAACATGTCCAAAATAAACTCCATTGGCCACTTCATGGCCTACTCTTTCAGCTGATCAAATTCCCCCTGTAATTTTGTAGATCCAACATAAAATCACTTTAATAAGATCATAAGGCATAGAATAGGAGCAGAACTAGGCCACCTGGCCCAAGTCCTCTGATATTCAATCATGGCTGATTGATTTTCCTTTCAACCCCATTCTCATGTCTCCTCCCCATAACCTTAGATACCTTTACTTCTGATAAAGACCCCACTTTAAATATACACAATGATTTAGCCTCCACAGGTATTGGTGGTAATGAACTCAACACATTACTGCTCTCTGGCTGAAGAAATTTCTCCTCATCTCTGTTCTAAAGGGATATCCTTCTAATCTGAGGCCGTGTCATCTGGTCCAAGACTCTCCCACTACTGGAAGCATCATCTGTATGTTCACTCTATCTAGGCCTTTCGATATTCTGTAGGTTTCATTCTCCCATTCTTCAAAACTCCAGCAAGTACATGACCAGAGCATTCAAACACTCCTCATATGTTAACACTTTCATTCCTGGGATCATTCTCACGAACCTCCTCTGGACCTTCTCCAGTGCCAGCAGATCCTTTCTTATGTAATGCCCTGGTTAAGATTTCTACTACTAAATGATGTGGGGTATTTCATAGAAACATGGAAAACCTACAGCACAATACAGGCCCTTCGGCCCACAATGCTGTGTGAACGTCTACTTACTTTAGAAATCACCTTGGATTACCCATAGCCTTCTATTTTTTTTTTGTAATTTATTTTTTATTGAAGTTCATCATCAAACAAACATTTCCATAAGATGTATTTCAGATACTGTACATATATATCATATAATCATATTTTTCACAAATCTCATAATATTTATCTGAGGTATGCACTTATAGAAAGGAGAGGAAAGAAGGAACAATCGAAATAAGAAAACCATGTACAAACATATGTTTTTTACAACATATTCATTGACTTGTGAGAATAAAATCAGGCCTATGAGGTGTTTCGTAGTTAAACCATTTTCCCAGTATGAATCAAATTGTTCCAATTTATGATTTACAGATGCTGTTATCGTCTCCATTTTGTAAATGTCCTTTGTAATTTCCATCCAAGCATTTAAAGTTGGGCTCTCCTGTGATAACCATTTCCTGGTAAGGGTCTTTTTACCAGCCACCAGCAGTATATTCATTAAATATTTATCTTTTCAACCATTATTGAGGTATGTACCCAAAATATATGGTCATACTCTCTAAGGGTATTTCACATTTAAAGATGTTTTGTAGGGCATTATGTATCCCACTCCAATAGTCTTTGATAACGGGGCATTCCCAGAAAATATGATAGTAGTTTGCATTTTGATTTCCACAATTTCTTCAGCAAACAGGGAGGTTATTATCGTAATGGGATTTCTGAGAGGGTGTAATAAAATGTCTTATCAAGTTTTTTGACCCGAACTCCCTCCATTTCTGTGAACTGGTACACTTCCATTGATACCTCCATATTATTGTCCATTCTTCCTCAGATATTATTATCCCTCCTTCCTTCTCCTATTTTGTTTTAACGTATGAAGTCGAATGTATTTTAAAATTTGACAAACCCTTATACACGCTTGAAATGATTCTACTACCGTTGTCTGAATTATATGCTTTTCTAAATAGCTCTATCAGATGTGTACTTGCCTTGGTTACATTTTTAACCGCCTATTAACATACTGGCATATCTGTAAATATCGATAAAAGCCTTGTTTTTCTAATAAGTGTTTCTCTTTGAGCATTTCAAAACTAAACAGTGTTCCTTCTTTCATTATATTGCAAATAGCTGTTAATCCTTTAGCTCTCCAGTCCTTTCATCTAGCATCCAGTTTATTCGGTGTAAAATCCGAGTCATATGCACACCATTTAAGATTTGCAATGTCTCTCTCTAGTTTATATTCTTTTATAATAGTTTTCCATATTTTAAGAATCCATTTCACCCACTGGTTATCAATAGTATTTATGTAACTTTATAGGTTGTTATCAGCCAAAATTGCCTGTATGAGGATGAAAAGTATCCTCTCCTCAATGTTTTTCCATTGAGCGTCATATGATGGGTTGCCTCTATTTTTCTGAGCTCCATGTACCTATCCAGGAGTCTACTGTATTCCGCCTCCATCACCAACGCCAGCAGCCTATTCCACGCACTCATCACTCTCTGCATAAAAACTTACCCCTGACGCCTCCTCTGTACTACTTCCAAGCACCTTAAAACTGTGTCCTCTCATATCAGCCATTTCAGCCCTGGCCTTAAAACTGTCCTCATCGATTGTCGGGATATGGTCCAGGCGTGCATGTTGTTGGCACTAGGCAGAATAACATAGCTCCATAAACTAGGTGGGTGAAAGGGCCTGTTTCTGTACTGTAGCGCTATACGAATATACGACTCCATGAAATGAAATGTTGAGCGACATGCATGATTTGCTGGAGCAACTCAGCAGGTCAGGCAGCGGCTACGGAGAGGAATAAACAGTTGACATTTCGAACTGAGAACCTGAAACATCCTGTTTCTACAATAACACAAGCCAATGAATTCCTAAATGTGTCTCCTCTCCAGTGTTGCTGCTGAATTAAGCACTTACTGTCTGGAAAATCTGTCATTAGAACAACATGACCTGAACTGTGTATCGCAAATTGGTTCTCACTTACTGGTTTTCCCAACCTGAAGGAAGCATTTCTCGTTATCTTTGGTGCAGTTAACCGTATCAGATGTACACTTCGTCTGTGAGGCTGTGCAACTGAAACACTCCAGAGAGGTACCTGTATGTTGAGAAGAGAGGAGACAAGGTTGAGTGGGAAATGGTTGTATCTCCCTTATTTCTGTACTGTTGTTAAAAGTGAGCTATGATTTGTATCAGTATTCGGAAAACATGAATTAATCCAGATCAGTGATAATAATCTCAAGAGCAAGTTAAAACAACCCTTGACAGTGTTGATAAACAGAGAGATCTTGGGGTTCAAGTTTATAGCTTCCCAAAAGTGGCTATACATGTTTACAGGGTGACCAAGAAGGCATGTTGCATGCTTGCCTTCATTAGTTGAGGCATTGACTTCAAAAGTCAAGAAGTTATTTTGCAGCTTAAAAATTTCTAGTTAGGCCGCATCTGGAGTACTGCATACAGTTCTGGTTGCCCCATGAGATAGGATGTTGAGGCTTTGAAGTGGGCGCAGAAGAGTTTTACCAGGAGGGCATGCGTACTAACGAGAGGTTGGACAAACTTGAGTTGTTTTCACTGGAATGGTGGTGGCTGAGGGGAGATTTGATAGTCCATAAGAAATAGGAGCAGAATTAGGCCATTTGGCCCATCGAGTAAGCAACACCATTTCACCATAGCTGGTCAATTTCCCTCTCAAGCCCATGTTCCTGCCTTCTCCCCATAACCTTTCATGCCCAGACTAATCAAGAACCTATCAACATCTGCCTTAAATGCATGCAGTGACCTAGCCTCCACAGCTGCCTGTGGCAATGAATTCCACAGATTCACCACTCTCTGGCTAAAAAAAGTCCTCCTCATTTTTGTTCTAAATGGACGTCCCTATAATTTGAGGCTGTTCCCTCTGGTCCTAGACTCCCCCACCAAAGGAAAGAGCTTCTTCACATCCACTCCATCTGGGCCTTTCAACATTCGATAGTTTTAATGAGATTACACTCCCCTGCCCCCCCACCATTCTTCTAAATTTCAGCAAGTACTGAGCCTCAATCGCTGCTCATATGGTGAGGCGTTCATTCCCAGAATCGCTCTTGTGAATGTCCTTTGAACCTTTTCCAAATGTCAACACGTCCTTTCTTAAATAGGGGGACCAAAACTACTCACAATACTTCAAGGGAGGCCTCACCAGTGCCTTATACAGCATCAATATTACATCTAGTCCCCTCAAAATGAATGGTAGCATTGCATTTGTCTTCCTCACCACTGATTCAAACTGCAAATTAACCTTTAAGGAATCCTACACAAGGACTCCCAAGTCCCTTTGCACTTCAGATTTTTGAATTTTTCCCTGTTTAGAAATAGTCTATGCTTTTATTCTTTTTACCAAAGTGCATAACCATATACTTCTCAACACTGTATTCTATCTGCCACCTCCTAGCCCATTCTCCTAATCTGTCCAAGTCCTTCTACAGCCTTTCTGCTTCCTCAGTACTATCTGCCCCTCCATTTATCTTCAAATCGTACACAAAATTAACCACAAAGCCATTGATTTCATCATCCTAATCGTTGACATACAATGTAAATAGAAACGGTCCCAACACAGACCCCTATGAGGCACTATTAGTCACTGGCAGCCAATCTAAAAAGTCTCCCTTTATTCCCACTCTTTAAAATAAATAGGCATCCGTTAGTCTCGTGAGACCATGGTTTTGCGCCTTGGAAGGTTTCCAGGGCACAGGCCTGGGCAAGGTTGTTTGGAAGACCGGCAGTTGCCCATGCTGCACGTCTGCCCTCTCCATGACACCAATGTTGTCCAGGGGAAGGGCACTAGGGCCGATACAGCTTGGCACCAGTGTCATCGCAGAGCAATGTTGTGGTTAAATGCCTTGCTCAAGGACACAACACACTGCCTCAGCTGAGGCTCGAACTAGCAACCTTCAGATCACCAGACCGATGCCTTAACCACTTGGCCACGTGCCAACTAACTCTTTACTTCCTGCCAATTATGTAATGCTCTATCCATGCTAGTATCTTTCCTCTTGTAACACGCTGTAAGGTTTCATTGCTAATGTAATGGCCTCTCTGTAATCTTCACTGCTAAGGCTAATGTAATGGCCGTTCTTTAATGTTCCACTGCTAAGGTCATGGTTTCTCTGTAGCAACAATGTTTGGGTTATGACCAGAGATAACGGGGCGTGTTAGCCAATGAGCGGGATGTTCTTTCTTATGTGTTTGGGAGAGCGATTTCGCAGTCTTTTGCCGGGGAGAGATGAGAGAATTGGTGGACCGCCAGATGGAGTGGACTTGAAGCGAGGGTCCAAAGGTCGGCGACAATCGGAGGAGGTAGATGGTGGATGAGCAGCCTTGTTAGTAAGCTCCAACGTTTGTGCATTAGACTGTTTCATGAGAATGGGCCCTTTTCTTTTTTTGTTTCTTTACCAACCATATAGTCAAAATAAGAATTATAAAACTCAATCGTTTAATCACATATTGTGTACTGTTTGTTATTTCATGGTACTGATTTGTAACGGGACACATCGTGCAGCATTCACCCAAATGAGATTTCTTAAGGTTGGCCGGGCCAGGGGCTATCATCCTCTAGATTAAGCCACTAGCCGAACCAAGAGTTACTCTGTAATACCATCAGCTTTTGTCTTGTTTAGCACGTGAGGCACCTTGTCAAAAGGCCTTCTGAAAATCCACCGATTCTCCTTTGTCTATCCTGCTTGTTATTTCTTCAAAGAATTCCAACAGATTTGGTAGACAAGATTTTCCCTTGGCCTATTTTGTCATGTGCTTCCAAGTACCCCAAAACAACATCCTTAACAATCTTCCCAACCACTGAGCTCAGGCTAACTGGCCAATAATTTCCTTTCTTCTACTTTCCTCCCTTCTTGAAGAGTGGAGTGACATTTGAAATTTTCCAGTCATCCGGAACCATTCCAGAATCTAGTGATTCTTGAAGATCAATACCAATGCCTTCACAATCTCTTCAGCTTCTTCTTTTAGAACCCTCTGGTGTAGTCTATCAAGTCCAGATGACTTATCTAACGTCAGACCTCTCAATTTCCCAAGCACCTTCTCCATAGTAATCACAACTGCACTCACTTCTGCCCCTTGACACTCTCAAACTTCCAGTGTACTACTAGTAACGCACACAAAAAATGCTGGTGAACGCAGCAGGCCAGGTGGCATCAAAAGGAAGAGGTACAGTCGACGTTTCAGGCCGAGACTTAGTCCTGAAGAAGGGTCTCAGCCCGAAACGTCGACTGTACCTCTTCCTATAGATGCTGCCTGGCCTGCTGCATTCACCAGCATTTTTTGTGTGTGTTGCTTGAATTTCCAGCATCTGCAGATCTCCTCAGGTGTACTACTAGTGTCTGCTACAGTGAAGACTGATCTTCCATTTCATTGTCTCCCGTTACTATCTGTCCAGCATCATTTTCCAGCAGTCCAATATCCACTCTCGCCTCTCTTTTACTCTATATATCTGAAAAGACTTTTGGTATCCTCTTTGATATTGCTGGCTAGCTTATCAAGGTTCCCCCTGTAGTTTTGTAGATCCCACATAAAATCACTTTAATAAGATCTTTAGTCATACAGTAGGAGCAGAATTAGACCATTTGGCCCATCTAGTGCTCTGACATTCAATCATGCCTGATTTATTTTCCCCTTCAACCCCATTCTCTTATCTTCTCCTCATAACCTTAGATGCTTTTATTGATCAAGACCCTATCAAGCTCCACTTTAAATATACTGTACCCAATGATTTAACCCCCTTGTGGTATTTTAGTTGCCTTCCATTTATTTTGAAGATTTTCCCAATCCATTAACTTCCTATTAATTTTTGCTCTATTATATGCCTTCTCTTTTGCTTTTATGTTGGCTTTCTCTCCCCTTGTCAGCCACAGTTGCATCATCCTTCGTACAGAATACTTCCTCTTCTTTGGGATCTATCTATCCTGTGCCTTCTGAATTGTTCCCAGAAACTCCAGCATTGCAGTTCTGGCTTCATCCATGCCAATGTCCCTTTCCAATCAACTTTGACCAGCTCCTCTCTAATGCCTCAGTAATTCCTCTTACTCCACTTCAATACTGATACATTTGACTTCAGCTTCTTCCTTTCATATTGCAGGGTGAGTTCTAACATATAGTATTAAGATCACTTTCCTAAGGGATCCTTTACCTTAAGCTCCCCAATCATATCTGATTCATTACACAACACCCAATCTAAAATCGGTGATCACCTAGTGGGCTCAGTTATAGGCTACTCCAAAAAGCCATCTCAGGGACATTCCACAAATTCTCTCTTGGAATCCAGCATCAACATGATTTTCCCAATCTATCTTCATATTGAAATCCCCCATGACTAACCTAACATTGCCTTTATGACATGCTTTTTCTATCTCCTGCTGTAATTTGTAGTCCATAATTCTGGCTACCGTTCATAGCCCTGTATATAACTCCCATCAGGGTCATTTTACTTTTGCAGTTCCACAAGGATTCTACATCTTCCAATCCTATGTTACCTCTTTCTAATGATATGATTTCATTTCAGCAGAGCCACTCCTCCTGTGCCTACTTGCTGATCCTTTTGATAGACTGTGTATCCTTGGATGAATGCACGAAGTATAAGAAATAAAGTGGATGAGCTTGAGGCTCAGTTGGAAATTGGCAAGTATGATGTTGTAAGAATAACAGAGACATGGCTGCAAGAGGACCAGGGCTGGGAAATGAATATTCAAGGGTATACGTCCTATCGAAAGGACAGACACGTGGGCAGAGGGGATGGGGTGGCTCTGTTGCTGAGGAATGAAATTCAGTCCCTTGCGAGGGGCGACATAGAATCAGGAGATGTATAGAACTGAGAAATGGATAGAACTGAGAAATTGTAAGGGCAAAAAGACCCTAATGGGAGTTACCTACAGGCTCCCAAACAGTATCCTGGATATAGGGTGCAAGTTGAATCAAGAGTTAAAATTGGCATGTAGCAAAGGTAATGCTACAGTTGTTATGGGGGATTTTAACATGCAGGTAGACTGGGAAAATCAGATTGGTACTGGACCTCAAGAAAGGAAGTTTGTGGAGTTCCTCCGAGATGGATTCTTAGAGCAGCTTGTACTGGAACCTACCAGGGAGAAGGCAATTCTGGATTTAGTGTTGTGTAATGATCCGGATTTGATAAGCGAACTTGAGGTAAAGGAGCCATTAGGAGATAGTGACCATAATATGATGTTTAATCTACAATTTGAGAGGGAGAAGGGAAAATCGGAAGTGTCAGTATTGCAGTTGAACAAGGGGGACCATGGAGCCATGAGGGAGGGGCTGGCCAAAGTTGACTGGAAAGATACCCTAGCAGGGATGACAGTGGAACAACAATGGCAGGTATTTCTGGGAATAATACAGAAGGTGCAGGATCAGTTCATTCCAAAGAGGAAGAAAGATTCTAAGGGGAGTAAGGGGCAACCATGGCTAACAAGGGAAGTCAAGGACAGTATAAAAATAAAAGAGAAGTATAACAAGAAGCCAGAGGATTGGGAAACTTTTAAAGAGCAACAGAGGATAACTAAAAAGGCAATATGGGGGAGAAAAGATGAGATACGAAGGCAAGCTAGCCAAGAATATAAAGGAGGATAGTAAAAGCTTCTTTAGGTATGTGAAGAGGAAAAAACTAGTTAAAACCAAAGTTGGGCCCTTGAAGACAGAAACAGGTGAATTTATTATGGGGAGCAAGGAAATGGCAGACGAGTTGAACAGGTACTTTAGATCTGTCTTCACTAGGGAAGACACAAACAATCTCCCAGATGTAATAGTGGCCGGAGGAACTGAAGGAGATTCACATTAGGCAGAAAATGGTGTTGGATAGACTGATGGGACTGATGGTCTGCACCCCAGGGTACTTAAGGAGGTGGCTCTAGAAATTGTGGACGCATTGGTAATTATTTTCCAATGTTCTATAGATTCAGGATCGGTTCCTGAGGACTGGAGGGTAGCTAATGTTATCCCACTTTTTAAGAAAGGAGGGAGAGAGAAAACAGGGAATTATAGACCAGTTAGCCTGACATCAGTGGTGGGGAAGATGCTTGAGTCAATTATAAAGGATGAAATAGTGGCACATTTGGATAGCAGTGACAGGATCGGTCCGAGTCAGCATGGATTTACGAAGGGCAAATCATACTTGACTAATCTTCTGAAATTTTTTGAGGATGTAACTATGAAAATGGACAAGAGAAAGCCAGTGGATGTAGTGTACTTGGACTTTCAGAAAGCCTTTGATGAGGTCCCACATAGGAGATTAGTGGGCAAAATTAGAGCACATGGTTTTGGGGGTAGTACTGACATGGAATAGAAAATTGGTTGGCAGACAGGAAACAAAGAGTAGGGATTAACGGGTCCCTTTCAGAATGGCAGGCGGTAACTAGTGGGGTACCGCAAGACTCGGTGCTGGGACCGCAGCTATTTACAATATACATTAATGATTTAGGTGAAGGGAATAAAAGTAACATTAGCAAATTTGCAGATAACGCAAAGCTCGGTGGCAGTGTGAAATGTGAGGAGGTTGTTATGAGAGTGCAGGATGACTTGGACAGGTTGGGTGAGTGGGCAGATGCATGGCAGATGCAGTTTAATGTGGATAAATGTGAGGTTATCCACTTTGGTGGCAAGAACAGGAAGGTAGATTACTATCTGAATGGTGTCAAGTTAGGAAAAGGGGAAGTACAACAAGATCTAGGTGTCCTTGTTCATCAGTCACTGAAAGTAAGCATGCAAGTACAGCAGTCAGTGAAGAAAGCTAATGGCATGTTGGCCTTCATGACAAGGGGAGTTGAGTATAGGAGCAAAGACGTCCTTCTGTAGTTGTGCAGGGCCCTGGTGAGACCACACCTGAAGTATTGTGTACCGTTTTGGTCTCCAAATTTGAGGAAGGACATTCTTGCTATTGAGGGAGTGCAGTGGAGGTTCACGAGGTTAATTCCTGGGATGGCGGGACTGTCATATGTTGAAAGATTGGAGCGACTGGGCTCGTATACACTGGAATTTAGAGGGATGAGAGGGGATCTGATTGAAACATATAAGATTATGAAGTGATTGGATGTGCTAGAGGCAGGAAACATGTTCCCGATGTTGGGGGAGTCCAGAACCAGAGGCCACAATTTGAGAATAATGGGTAGGCCATTTAGAACGGAGTTGAGGAAAAACTTTTTCACCCAGAGTGTTGTGGATCTGTGGAATGCTCTGCCTCAGAAGGCAGTGGAGGCCAATTCTCTAGATGCTTTCAAGAAGGAGTTAGATAGAGCTCTTAATGATAACGGAGTCAAGGGATATGGGGAGAAGGCAGGAACGGGGTACTGATTGTGGATGATCAGCCATGATCACAGTGAATGGTGGTGCTGGCTCAAAGGGCTGAATGGCCTACTCCTGCACCTATTGTCTATTGTCCATCTAAAATCATCTTTCAGCTATGATTCCGTGATATCCACAATGTCATACTTGCCAATCTCTAACACTGCTACAAGATCATCTACCTTATTCCATAAATTGCTTATATTCAAATATAAGACCGTCCATCTTATATTTGTCATCCTTTTCAATGTTGTCCCCGTTTTATACTGAAACCCATCCTACTGACTAAAATTTTGCCCTATCATCGGCCTCTCCTTATTGGCAATCTCATTACACCCTTCCTCTGTAAAGCAACTACCTCATCCTCAGCATTAACACTCCAGTTCCTATCCCCCGAGCTAATTAATTTAAACCCTCCCCAACAACTCAAGCAAACCTGCCCACAAGCATATCGGTCCCCAGTGTATCCTGTCTTTTTTGGATAAGTCATACCTTTCCCAGCAGAGATCCCAGTGATCCATAAATCTGAAACCCTGCCCCCTGCACCAGTTCCTCAGCCATGCATTCATCTGCCAAATCATCCTATTCCTGTCCTCACTGTGTATGGCACCAGCAGCAAACAGAGGGGGTAATTTCAGAGATGGGAGGGGCAGGTTTAGTACAAAGAGAGTGATAGGTACCTGGAATGTGCTGCCTGGGGTGGTGGTAGGGGCAGATGCATTAAGGACTTTTAAGAGATGTTTAGATAAGCACATAAATGTGAAGACAATGGAAGAATATGGACATTGTGTAGGCAGAAGAGTTGGCCATTTGATTATTAATTTAATTGGTTTGGGTGCCAAAGAGCCTGTTCTTATGCTGTAATATTCTTTGTTCTATGTTCTAGCAAGATGGCATGAGAAATTGAGAAACACAAACGATTCTACAGATGCTGGAGATCTTGAGCACCACACACAAAATGCTGGAGGATCTCAGCATTTCAGGCAACATCTACGGAGAAGAATAAACAGTAGATGGTTTTAGCTGAGACTCTTCATGAGGATTGGAAAGGTGGCAGAAGCTAAATTAAGAAGGTGGGGGGAGGAGGAGGAGTACAACCTGCCTAGCGATAGCTGAAACCAGGTGAAGGGGAAGGTGGGTGGGTAGGGGAGGGCGGAATGAAGTAAGAAGCTGGGAGAGGATAGATGAAAGAGATAAATTGCTGAAGAAGAAGGAATATAATAGCTTAAATTAAATTTATTATCAAAGTACTGATACAACCCTGAGATTCATTCTCTTGTAGGTAGTTGCAGTAGAACAAAGAAATTGAATAGAATCAATGGAAAACTACACACAAAGACTGTCAAGCAAATAATAGGAGAGGCCAGTGGACCATGGAAGAAGGAGGGGTTCCAGAGGAAGGTGATGGGCAGGTGAGGAGAAGAGAAGGGATGGAAGGGGAAACTAGAATAAGGAATGAAAATAAAGAGAAGGGATAGAAATTACCAGAAGTTTGAGAAATTGATGCTCATGCCACCTGGTTGGAAACTACCCAAACTGAATTTTAGCCGTTGCTCCTCCAATCCAGTTTGGCCTCCTGGTTGCATGGACTGACATGTCAGAATGGCAATGGGAAGTCGAACTGAAATAGGTAAGAAATTGAGAGTAGGCCCTCATGAATTCTATGATAGACCATTGTCTGTGACGCCATGGGCAACTATTAACTATCGTATTCATGCCCCATTTCCCAATCCTTTGACTACGTTCTGTACAAATGCTCCAGCAGTCTCATACTTGTATATATGTACTTGCTGGGCAGGTACACAGATAGGGAAGATTTAAAGGAATTTTGCCAAATAGAACTAGCACGGATGGGCATCGTGTTCAGCATGGACCACTTGGGCCGAAAAGCTTTTTTCTGTGATTTATGACTAATTGGCAAGGTGTAGACCCTATGTTGATATGACAGAATCCCAGCACCTGAACTACTTGTATGTCTTTAAGTATGATAACACTGTTTAGATCTGGCAGCATTGTTCCCTTGGCTCCCCTTCTCTGAACCAGCCCCTGGGTAGAAGTGCTCAAAATATTTTTCTCCCATGTGCATAGTATAATTCTAAGTTATATCACTGCAGTGCATGTCATAGTAATTTCTATTCTAGAATCACAACTCCAACAAGCTCCCCCACATCACCAGAAGAACTGCACTGCCCCCTAACTGAGATAGAGGAATTTCTTTAGCTAAAGTGTGATGAATCTGTGGAATTCATTGCCACAGAGGGCTGCGGAAGTCAAGTAATTGTGTATATTTAAAATGGAGGTCGAAAGATTCTTGATTAGTTAGGGTATCAAAGGGAAAAGGCAGGAGAATAAGTTTGAGAGGGAAAATAAATGGTCTTATTGTATGTGTGAATAGGCACAGGAGCAGATGACTGGAGCAACACAAAATGCTGGAGGAACTCAGCATGTAAGGCAGCATCCATGATGGAAACCAACCCTTCATCAGGACTGCAAAGAAAGAGAGATTTTAAAAAAGGTGGTTGGACAGGGGGTGAAGCAAAAGCTGGTGGGTGATAAGTGGATAGAAACTTTGACAAACTTCTATAGATGCGCAGGGAAGAGTATCGTACAAGGTTGCATCACAGCCTGGTATGGTCACCAGAAACACCAGTCAATCACAGCAGAGCCCTCCCCACTATTGAGCACAGTTACACGGAGTGCTGCCACAAGAAAGGATCCATCATGAAAGACCAACTCCATCCAGGTCTTGCCCTCTTCTCGCCACTACCATCAGGCAGGAGGTGCATATGCCTTAGGTCTCACACCTCCATGTTCAGGAACAATTATTACCTACAATCATCTGGCTCTTGAACTGGCATGGAGAACTTCACTCACCACAACTCTAAACTAATTCCACAACCTACACACTCACTTTTATGAACTTTTTACAAATTATATTTTCAATATTATTTATATTTGCACAGTTTGTCTTCTTTTGCTGATTGGTTCATTGATCAGGGATCGGTCCCTCCGTGACTCCTTGGTCCACACGTCCCTCCCCACGGATCTCCCACCTGGCACTTATCCCTGTAAGCACAAGTGCTACACCTGTCCCTACATCTCCTCTCTTGCCACCATTCAGGTCCCCAAACAGTCCTTCCAGGTGAGGCAACACTTCACTTGTGAGTCTGTTGAGGTCATCTATTGCATCTGGTGCTCCCGGTGCGGCCTCCTGTACATCGGTGAAACCCGACGCAGATTGGGGGACTGCTTCGTCGAGCACCTCCGCTCCGTCTGCCACAATAGACAGGATCTCCCGGTAGCCACCCACTTCAACTCTGCTTCCCATTCCAATTCAGATATGTCCATACATGGCCTCCTCTACTGCCATGATGAGGCTAAACTCAGGTTGGAGGAGCAAAACCTCATATACGATCTGGGTAGTCTCCAGCCCCTTGGTATGAATATAAAATTCTCCAACTTCTGGTAATTCCCTCCCCCTCCCTTCCCCTATCCCTATGTCACTCTGCCCCCTCCCCCAGCTGCCTATCACCTCCCTCATGGTTCCGCCTCCTTCTACTACCCACTATGTTTTCCCCTATTCCTTCTTCACCTTTCCTGCCTATCCCCTCCCTGCTTCCTCTCCCCCCCCTTTATCTTTCCCCTTACTGGTTTTTCACCTGGCATCTACCAGCCTTCTCCTTCCCACCCTCCCCCCACCTTCTTTACAGGGGCTCTGCCCCTTCCCTCTACAGTGCTAACGAAGGGTTCCGGCCTGAAACGTTGACTGATCATTTCCACGGATGCTGCCCGACCTGCTGAGTTCCTCCAGCGTGTTGTGAGTGTTGTTTTGACCCCAGCATCTGCAGAGTATTTTGTGTTTGCTCATTTGTTGTTTGTCAGTCTTTGTTTATGTATAGTTTTTCATAAATTCTATTATATTTCTTGTAAATGCCTGCAAGAAAATGAATCTCAGGATAGTATATGGTGACATATGCAGTACGTATATTTTTACTTTCTTGTGTAAGTTATGTATAATTTATGTTCATTTATGTTTATGTTAATTTGTGTTTGTAATATACTGAGCTGCTGCTACAAAGAGTTTATTTTTATGACATTTAGATCCTGGGGTAAATATGCCTGTGACAATGACCTTGAACAGGCACAATCAGGTTGTCCCATTACAGGACAGATTTAGAGGCTTTGGAGAGGGTGCAGAAGAGGTTCACCGGGCTGCTGCCTGGCTTAGAGGGCATAGGGTGATCATCATTCGGGGTTTGATCTGTGTCTCTGTGCATAAGGAACTCGTATGTTCTCCCCCAAGACCGCATAGATTTCCTCCAGGTATTTTAATTTCCTCCCACATTCCAAAAATGTTCAGGTTTAGGGTTAGTAACTTGTGGCTATCCTATGCTGGTGCTGGGTGTGAGGCAACACTTCGGGCTGCCCCAAACGCAATCCTTGGACTGTGCTGGTCATTGATACAAAACAACACATTTCGCCATATGTTTCAATGTACATGTGAGAAATAAATCTTCCTAATACATCGTACACAGGAGATTACAAGCACGCACCTTGCTCTTGTAAATTCAACCTCGGCAAACCGGTACATGCCTCCTCAAAGCAAGTTCTAAAAGCCAAGTACACAGAGCCTCCTTTATCTAAGGCTTTCACAATTTTATAAACTTCCATCAGGTCTCCCCTCAGCCTCCACCACTTCAGAGAAAACAACCCAAGTTTGTTGAGAAGGAGGGTCCTATTCCATGCTGTATCTCAATAAATAAACAAACACAACAGATTACGTGAGATTCAAGTTTTCTTTAAAGATACAGTGCAGAACAGGCCTCCCAGTAAATGAGCCGCTCCACCCAGCAACCTACTTATCTAACCCTGGCCTAATCACAGGGCAATTTACATAATGACCGATTAATCTACTAGCCAATACGTCTTTGGACCATGGAGGAAACAAGAATACCCAGAGGAAACCCACATGCACACAAGAAGGATCACAAACAGAGTCAAAATTGAACACCGAACTCCAGTGCTGTGGGTTATAATGGTGCTGTGCTAACCACTTCACTACCATGGCAACCCCTCTTTCTTCCATAGCTGGTGAATATGAGAGAAGTTGACAAGTTTAATGTCATGCATGTACATGCCTGGGATATGAAAGTCCTGAAAACTAGTTTCCTGTGACAGCAACACAGCACATGACTAACATACAGCATGTTAATATAAACTTAAACAGACATAGAAAACATCCTATCAAACAGCGTGATCTGCCTGAAACCACAGAGGGTTGTGGACACACCTAGGACATCATGGAAACTAGCCTCTCGTACATGGACTCAGTTGATACTTTCAGCTGCCTCGGGAAAGCAGCCAACATTAAGAAAGTCTCAACCCATCTTGGACATTCCCTCTTCTCCCATATCCCATCAGACCGTATATACAAAAGCCTGAAAGCACATAGCAGCAGGATCAAGGACAGCTTCTACCTCACTAATAGAAGACCATTGAACAGTTCTGTAACGTGATCAAATGGACTCTTGATCTCACAGTCTACCTCGATACGGGCTTGAACCTTATTCTCTCCTTTCTCTGTTACTGTAAAGCTTCCTTCTGAATTTTCTGTTACTACTTATTGCTTGTAATACTTCAATGTACTGATCAGCTGAGATCTGTACAGATGGCTCACAAAACAAAATGTTTCACCATACCTTGCTGTGTGTGGCAATAATAAAGTAATTTAACAGTTTAAACTACGCGAAAAACAACTATAATCATAATACCAGTCTTTTGTAATTCCAAATTAATGAACGATGTTCTGTAAATTCTCCCTCTTCAGCACAGGAGGTGGCTGTACAACCCAGTGGACTGCAACACAGTGGCTCATCTGTCCCTTTTCTCCTCACTTCCTAATAGCCCCTCCGATTTACTTCTCACACACAAGCTTTCTGATTCAACCCTAAAGGGACAATGAACCCTGTAGCACGTCCTGGCGATGTGGGAGAAAACAGGAGCGCCCAGAAGAAACCCACGCAGACACAGAGGAAATGGACACTCCATACACAGAAAGCCGCTGAGGTCTGGTTTGAACCAAGGATGCTCCCCGAAATGGTGAGAGCACTGTGCAAAACCCCTGGCATTGCAAATCTCAAACTAAAGATGGGGAAAATAATTAGAGGCACAGAGAAGGAGACCGCATCCTAGGAGAAGGAGGTACTTCATCTTGCTTCTGATTTGATTTGCTTGAGCTTTTGACACTAACGAGAAACAGAGAAATTGCTGTTTTCAAGATCTGACCTGAGTTCCTGAAATCCTTTTGTCTTCTGACCAGTGGACTCATCGGAGCAGTCTTATAAAGGCTGGCTGAGGAAGGAAGTGAATTGTTATTACACAGACAAAACCTGAAATACCAGAGCGGCAGATCTAATCAGAATGTTGAAGACATCAGAACTAAATGTGCAATTGGTACAGCAGCTGCTCCATGACTCGAGACCTTTCATCACATAGATAGATAGTGGAAAAGAGGAATAGCGAGGTAGTTCATGGGTTAATGGACTGCTCACAAGTCTAATGGCAGAGGAGAAGAAGATGTTCCTAAAACATTGAGTATGTGTCTTCAGGCTCCTGTCCCTTCTTCCTGATGATAGAAACATATCCCGGGTAGTGAGGGACCTTAATGATGGATGTCTTGCTAATGGAAGATAAGAATGTACTTACAGGGAGAGAAAGAACTGAGCCAACATCACGATGGATGACTTAGAGCAGGGAGAATAAGTTACAGGGAAACGTGGTTGATCTGGGAGCTGTCCTAAGCTTGAAGGGCTGAATAGCCTGCTCTTTTCTTACAGGGTAAGAAAACCTAGCATTCTAACATGCGACTAGCACCTTAAGCACAGCAGTGTCAAGTTTTGACTTACAATGGTTTTGTGGCCCAGCTCAGGTTAAATGTTTAAAGCGTCCTGTGCCACAGTAGGAAGTGATCAAGTTGAGCTGATTATCACATGTGAAAATGAATGAAAACTTGCTGGCAGCTTGCATCATATTCTTTCATGTACAGACCGCACAGAACATAAAGACGATGAAGAGAGAGAGAAAATAAAGAATGTGAAAACAAGACATTCATGCAAAACAAAGAGACACAATCAGAGTAACTCAGCAGGCCAGGCAGCATCTATGGAAAAGAGTAACCAGTCAATGTTTCAGGCTGAGACCCTTCAATGGGACTGTAAAAACAAATCTCAGAGTAAGAAGGTGGGGAGAAGTGTCCTGTGGTGGCGGGGGCGGGTGCATGCCTTATTCTGATGGTGATTGGTTAGTTTAAAAGGTGCAGCTGCTTTCCCATTGGATAGATGCCTAGTATCCAGTTTCAAATATCTTGGGTATATAAAATAGCACATGGAAGGGGCTTGCTCTCTTCCACCTTTGTTTAAGACATCACCATTGGGAAGGTATGCTCTGCACACACTTTCAACTACAGTGTAAGTATGTTTGTTGAATGTTGAATGTTGAATGTGGGTCACAGTTTGAGGATAAAGGGGAAGCCTTTTAGGACCGAGATTAGGAAAAACTTCTTCACACAGAGAGTGGTGAATCTGTGGAATTCTCTGCCACAGAAAACAGTTGAGGCCAGTTCATTGGCTATATTTAAGAGGAAGTTAGGTATGGCCCTTGTGGCTACGGGGATCAGGGGGTATGGAGGGAAGGCTGGGGCAGGGTTCTGAGTTGGATGACCAGCCATGATCATAATTAATGGCGGTGCAGGCTCGAAGGGCCGAATGGCCTACTCCTGCACCTATTTTCTATGTTTCTATGTAAGTCTATTGGGTATTCAGCATTTTATGTGTGTTGCTTGGATTTCCAACATGTGCAGATTTTCTCTTCTTTGTAGCATCTGTAATTTGGGGAACATGAATGTTTGATCAAATTGTTGCTGTTTGTAAATAAATGATTAATATACCTATTTGAAGTCCATGCATTTCCTGTCTCACTTGCTGGAACTGCGAACCTGATCGAACATTACAGGGAGGAGAGGAAAAAAGTGCAAGATGGTAGGTGATAGCTGAAACCGGGAGATGGGGAGGGGATAAAATAAAGAATGGGAAGTTGATTGGTGAAAGAGATAGAGGGCTGGAGGATGGGCAATCTGATAGGAGAGGGTAGAAGACCATGGCAGAAAGGGAAGGAGGAAGAGCACCAGAGGGAGGTGATAGGCAGGGAAGGAGATAAGGTGAGAGAGAGAGAAACAGGAATGGGGAATGGTCATGGATTACCAGAAGTTTGAGAAATCAATGTTCATGCCTTCAGGTTGGAGACTTCCCACATGGGACACAAGGAGGTGCAGGAGCAGATGTAGCACTTGTTCCAACTGCAAGGATAAGTATCAGGAAGGAGATCAGTGGGGAGGGACAAGTGGACAAGGGAGTCGCATAGGGAGCAATCCCTGCGGAAAATGAAAAGTGGTGAGGGAAGAAAGATGTGAACCCATTGGAGATGGCATCTACACCTCCTCCTCACTACCATTCAGGGCCCCAAACAATCCTTCCAGGTGAGGCGACACTTAACCTATCAGTCTGTTGGGGTCATCTGCTGTATCCAGTGATCCCAGTGTGACCTCCTCTATATTGGTAAGACCCAATGTCAATTGGGAGACTGCTTCACCAAGCACCTACATTCCATCTGCCAGAAAAATCAGGATCTCCCGGTAGCCACCCATTTCAATTCTACTTCCCATTCCCACTCTGACATTTTAGTCCATGGCCTCCTCTATGCTGAGCTGAGGCCAAACTCAGGTCAGAGGAGCAACACCTTATATCCTGTCTGGGTAGCTTCCAACCTGATGGCATGAACATTGACTTCTCAAACTTCTGGTAATTGTGTCACCCCGCCCCTCACCATTCTCCATTCCTGTTTCCCTCTCCCCTTTCTCACCTTATCTCCTTACATGCCCGTCATCTCCCTCTAGTGCTGCTTCTCCTTCCCTTTTTAACATGGTCTTCTACCCTCTCCTATCAGATTTCCTCTCCTCCAGCCCTTTATCTCATTCACCAATCAACTTAGCTTGTTACTTCACCCCCTTCCTCTCCCTCCATTTCACCAATCACCTACCACCTTGTACTTCTTCCTTCCCTTCCCCCCACCTTCTTACTTTGACCTCATCTTTTTTCCAGCCCTGATGAAGGGTCTTGGCCCAAAACATCGACCACTTACTCTTTTCCATAGATGCTGCTGAGTTCCTCCAGCATTTTGTGTGTGTTGCTTTGGATTTCCAGCATCTGCAGATTTTCTTGTGATTGACACACAATCAGAGACAATCTTTGATAGAGAAAGAGATGGTCAGCAGCATTTCATACCTGAGATAAAATGCGGATTGAGAAGGTCTGTTCAAGAATCTGATGGCTATAGAAGAGTAGCTGTTCCAGAACCTGGTGGTGTGGGACTTGAGGCTTCTCTACCTCCTGCCCGACAGTAGCAGCAACAAAAAATATGTAATCCAGATGGTGGGGAGCCCTTGATGGTAGGTGGCTGCTTGTTGAGACAGCACCTTTTGTAGATGGTGTCAGCGGTAGGGAGGGCTGTGCTCAGTACTCTCTGCAGCCGTATATACAATAGGAGGAGCCTACACGGTTTATTCAGCCCAAGATCTGAAATGCTCCCATTCTGCAAATAAAACTGAGTTGCGATATATTCTGTAAGGGATTCTGGGTTAAGCTACAGGGATAACCCAGTAATCTGATGGCCTACTGATTTACTTTGGGGAACTCTCCTTGTCAGTCTACCTCAAGGAAAGTGGTGCAAAGCTGGGAGACACTAGGGGTTCATGTGGGCGATGAGAGACTTCAGTGAGATCAGGCCATGGTCAGCGAATGGGCAAGGGCTTGATTGACAGTTAAAGGGGACAGTGCAGGAGGGTAGAGAGATTATAGTAAGTTAGGGAGGGGTGGGCGGATGTATTGAGGGAGTTGGGGAGGCAGTCAGATGTGGAGATAATATGGAGGAGGTTTGTGGGAAGGGGAGGAGGGCAGTGTGGAAAGTGAGAGAGTTGTAGGAGAGTGGGGGGGCATTGGGATGGATTCATGGGAGAGAGTTGTGAATGGGGGACTGAAGTGCAGAGGCAGCAGGAAGAGGAGGGAGGTGTCAGGATAGGTTAACGTGGGGAGGCAGAAAAGGAGAGGAGACAGACGGGGTGAGTTAATTTGGGGAGGGTGGAGGAAAATGAATGGGAGACAGATGTGGGAAGGAAATGAGGAAGGGAAAAATATATCAGGGTGGATTAATGTAGAGAGAGATGCAGGGAGACAGTAAGAAAGGGAACAGAAGTTTGGATGGATTGTTGAGCAAGGAAGAAATGTGGGGGTAGTTTTGGGGTGGCTTGATCTAGAAAGAGATATGTATAGGAGGCAGATGCAGGAAGGAAGTGAAGGAGCGAAGCGGATATCAGGGTTGATTGATAATGGAGAGACAGTTGGGAAGAGGGGACAGATGCTGGAATGGATCGTTGTAAAGGGAGAGATGATGTGACAGTCATTTTGGGGTGGGTTCATTTTGGGGTGGGTTCATTTTGGGAGAGAGGCATGAGGGGAAAGATGGGGGCAGTGAGGAAGAGGAGACAGATGTTGGGGTGAGATTTAGGAAGCCAGTGAGGGAGACAATTATGAGGAGATAGAAACATAGAAACATAGAAACATAGAAAATAGGTGCAGGAGTAGGCCATTCGGCCCTTCGAGCCTGCACCGCCATTTATTATGATCATGGCTGATCATCCAACTCAGAACCCAGCCTTCCCTCCATACCCCCTGACCCCTGTAGCCACAAGGGCCATATCTAACTTCCTTTTAAACATAGCTAATGAACTGGCCTCAACAGTTTGCTGTGGCAGAGAATTCCACAGATTCACCACTCTCTGTGTGAAGAAGTTTTTCCTAACCTCGGTCCTAAAAGGCTTCCCCTCTATCCTCAAACTGTGACCCCTCGTTCTAGACCTCCCCAACATCGGGAACAATCTTCCTGCATCTAGCCTGTCCAATCCCTTTAGGATCTTATACGTTTCAATCAGATCCCCCCTCAATCTTCTAAATTCCAACGAGTACAAGCCCAGTTCATCCAGTCTTTCTTCATATGAAAGACCTGCCATCCCAGGAATCAATCTGGTGAACCTTCTTTGTACTCCCTCTATGGCAAAGATGTCTTTCCTCAGATTAGGGGACCAAAACTGCACACAATACTCCAGGTGTGGTCTCACCAAGGCCTTGTACAACTGCAGTAGTACCTCCCTGCTCCTGTACTCGAATCCTCTCGCTATAAATGCCAGCATACCGTTCGCCTTTTTCACCGCCTGCTGTACCTGCATGCCCACTTTCAATGACTGGTGTATAATGACACCCAGGTCTCGTTGCACCTCCCCTTTTCCTAATCGGCCACCATTCAGATAATAATCTGTTTTCCTATTTTTGCCACCAAAGTGGATAACTTCACATTTATCCACATTAAATTGCATCTGCCATGAGTTTGCCCACTCACCCAACCTATCCAAGTCACCCTGCATCCTCTTAGCATCCTCCTCACTGCTAACACTGCCACCCAGCTTCGTGTCATCCGCAAACTTGGAGATGCTGCATTTAATTCCCTCATCCAAGTCATTAATATATATTGTAAACAACTGGGGTCCCAGCACTGAGCCTTGCGGTACCCCACTAGTCACCGCCTGCCATTCTGAAAAGGTCCCGTTTATTCCCACTCTTTGCTTCCTGTCTGCTAACCAATTCTCCACCCACACCAATACCTTACCCCCAATACCGTGTGCTTTAAGTTTGCACACTAATCTCCTATGTGGGACCTTGTCAAAAGCCTTTTGAAAATCCAAATATACCACATCCACTGGTTCTCCCCTATCCACTCTACTAGTTACATCCTCAAAAAATTCTATGAGATTCGTCAGACATGATTTTCCTTTCACAAATCCATGCTGACTTTGTCCGATCATTTCACCGCTTTCCAAATGTGCTGTTATCACATCCTTGATAACTGACTCCAGCAGTTTCCCCACCACCGACGTTAGGCTAACCGGCCTATAATTCCCCGGTTTCTCTCTCCCTCCTTTTTTAAAAAGTGGGGTTACATTAGCCACCCTCCAATCCTCAGGAACTAGTCCAGAATCTAACGAGTTTTGAAAAATTATCACTAATGCATCCACTATTTCTTGGGCCACTTCCTTAAGCACTCTGGGATGCAGACCATCTGGCCCTGGGGATTTATCTGCCTTCAATCCCTTCAATTTACCTAACACCACTTCCCTACTAACATGTATTTCGCTCAGTTCCTCCATCTCACTGGACCCTCTGTCCCTTACTATTTCTGGAAGATTATTTATGTCCTCCTTAGTGAAGACAGAACCAAAGTAATTATTCAATTGGTCTGCCATGTCCTTGCTCCCCATAATCAATTCACCTGTTTCTGTTTGCAGGGGACCTACATTTGTCTTTATCAGTCTTTTCCTTTTTACATATCTATAAAAGCTTAGATAGAGAGGACAGGAGCTTAGATAGAGAGGACAGGAGAGAGATGTTCGGGATTGATGAGGAGAAGAGAGGTGAAGGGGAGACAGGTGTTGGTATGGGCTGAAATGAGAAGAGATGTGAGAAGTGGTGAAGCCAGAAAAGGGGAGAGAGATGTTGGAATGGGTTGATATGGGAGACAGACAAATGTGGAGGAGACAGTGAGGGAGGGACAATTGGGGAGGGAGAAGATTACTGACAGCAACATAGAAAACATACGGCACAATACAGGCCCTTTGGCCCATAAAGCGGTGCCGAACATGTCACTAATTTAGAACTACGTAGGCTTTACCCATAGCCCTCTATTTTCCTAACTCCATGTAGCAAACCAGAGTCTCTTAAAAGATCCTATCGTTTCCGCATCCACCACCACTGCCAGCAGCCCATTCCACGCCTTCACCACTCTCTGCGTAAAAAACTTACCTCTGACATCTCTCCTGTATCTACTTCCAAGTACTTTAAAACTATGCCTCTGACTATACACACAATCAATGCCTCTGATTATCTTGCACACCTCCATCAAGTCACCGCTCATCTTTTGTCACTCCAAGGAGAAAAGGCCGAATTCACTTAACCTATTCTCATAAGGCATGCTCCCCAATTCAGGCAACATCCTTGTAAATCTCCTCTGCACCCTTTCTATGGTTTCCACATCCTTCCTATAGTGAGGCGACCAGAACTGAGCACAGTACTCCAAGTGGGGTCTGACCAGGATCCTTTATAGCTGCAACATTACCTCTCGGCTCTTAAACTCAATCCCATGATTGATGAAGGCCAATGCACCGTATGTCGCTTTAACCACAGAGTCAACCTGCGTAGCAGCATTGAGTGTCCTATGGATTCGGACCCCAAAATCCCTTTGATCCTCCACACTGCCAAGAGTCTTACCATTAATACTGTCTTCATATTTGATCTACCAAAATGAACCACCTCACACATATCTGGGTTGAACTCCATCTGCCACTTCTCAGCACAGTTTTGCATCCTATCAATGTCCCGTTGTAACCTCTGACAGCCCTCCACACTGTCCACAACACCCCCAACCTTTGTGTCATCAGCAAATTTACTAACCCATCCCACCACTTCCTCATCCAGGTCTTTTATAAAAATCATAAAGAGGAGGGTCCCAGAACCGATCTCTGAGGTACACCACTGTTCACCGGCCTCCATACAGGATGTGACCTGTCTACAACCACTCTTTGCCTTCTGTGGGCAAGCCAGTTCTGGATCCACAAAGCAATGTCCCCTTGGATCCCATGTATCCTTACTTTCTCAACAAGCCTTGCAAGGGGTACCTTATCAAATGCCTTGCTGAAATCCATATACACTACATCTACGGCTCTACCTTCATCAATGTGTTTAATCACATCCTCAAAAAATTCAGTCAGGCTCATAAGGCACGACCTGCCTTTGACAAAGCCATGCTGACTATGAGAGAGGAAAGCAGGTGAAGAACAAGATGAGAGAGAGTGGGAAGGGGGAATAAATAATAGAGACAATATTTTAAACTTGAGCCTTGACCCCATTGTTGGATCCTGATGGGTTTAGCATGAAGCAAGAATGAGGCATAAGGCTTGTTGCTAGCAATTTTATTAAGTGTTACATGAACAGAAAAGCAAACAGAGAAAAACAAAGGTCCAACACAGTGGATTATAAGATTATATTATTTAGCTTCAGTTATTTAATATTAATGTTTCAAACTTAATTGATTTAAAGAATAGTAAATTTTATACATTTTACATATTTCCAGTTATAATAAATCTAGGTAAATTTGGAAACCAGTCAAGGCAATGGCAGGGTGAAATGTTAACTCTGCCTCTCCCCTCAGCCGTGATGGAGCTTGGGTAATGCGTACAGACGTTGTTTGGTAATCTGGCTGAATAACTATAGCAGAATGCTTTATTTTATAAAAGGGTATAAAGCAAAGTAGGTGATTTGGGGAAAAGAAAGAAACAGCTCATGTTTGGCACATCAGTAGTTTATCCAGATTTGGCAAAAGACCAGTGAAACAATGCGTCCAGCCCAAAGCATATTTAAACAATCGAAGATACGAACCACCTGTGCTGATGAAAATGGAGCAAATGAGGGTTCCATAGGAGTAGATAAGACCATAAGACATAGGATCAGAATTAGGCCATTTGGCCCATCAGGTCTGCTCCACCATTTAATCATAGTTGATCCTTCCCCTCCTCAGTCCCACTCCCTGGCCTTCTCCCCATAACCTTTAAAGAAGATAAACTATTGTTCCTGCTATGAGGTTACATTTGATATCTCTCAGTGTATATTAACTTGCTTCTGACTACTATAAGCTTACTTAAGACAATTTGGCCCATCTTGTTGCAAAAGAGTAATCCCATCTTGCTATACCTACGAAATACTGAAAAGCCTAGATAGAGTGGACATGGAGAAGATGTTTCCAATGGTAGGAGTGTCCAGGATCGGAAGCCATAGCCTCAGAATAGAAAGTCATCTCTTAAGAACAGAGATGAGGAGGAATTTATTTAGCCAGAGGGTGCTGTATCTGTGGAATACATTACCATTGATGACTGTGAAGGCCAAGATATTGTGTATATTTAAAGTGGAGGTTGATGGGGTCTTGATTAGTAAGGGTGTCAAAGGTTGCAGGGAGAAGGCAGGGGAATGGGGATGAGAGGGGATAATAAATTAACCATGATCAAATTGCCGACCAGAGTCAATGGGCAAAATGGCCTCATTCAGCTTCTATGTCTTATGGTGTCATTCTCCCCTCAGTTCCCCGCAGTTTATGTATCCAGACTTCAAGCACTTCCACCATCCCGCAGCCAGATACCATAATCTGTGATTATCTCCAAGCTCCAAGCAACAGTACCTCATCTTTCCATGAGGAAAGCTGTATCCTTTGGGGTTCCACAACTAATAGACAGGGCTGGGAACTGTAAAAGGATGGTAGTATCATCGGAACGCAACGTGTCCCTTATACCATGGAAGGCCACAGAGGGCAGAGCAGTTTTAACAAAACCGGAGCCTCTGTTCACCAACAATGCCCTGACTGAGGTGGAGCTGACTGCACACCAGCGCCAATCCGCACATTTTCAGTTCTTGTAGTTTGTGCTCAAGTTTTTTTAAAAGCACATTGTATTTTAAAAATTAAGATATTCTGTGATGCACCATTCTATACATTGTCAACTCACGCGATTAAAAGTAAGAATTGCCCCAGTCAGTTAGGGCAGTACAATGGTGCAGCAGATAGACCTGCTTTCTCACAGTTACAGAGATCCAGGTTCGATCTGTGTGAATGTCTTAGTGTGTGTGAGTGTATGAGAGAGTGAGTGTTAGTGAGAGAATGAGTTTGTGTGTGAGTGAGTGTGTGAGTGAGTGTGAGTGTGTGTGAGTGTCTGTGAGCGTGTGTTTGAGTGAGAGAGTATATGTGAGTGAGTGTGAGAGTGTGTGAGATAGTGTGAGTGTTTGAATGAGTGTGAGACAGTGTGAATGTTTGTGAGAGAATGTGAGTGTTAGTGAGAGAATGAGTTTGTGTGTGAGTGAGTGTGTGTCAGTGTGTGTGAGATAGAGTTATTTGTGTGAGAGTATAAGTGTGTGAGAGAGAGAGAGTGTGTGTGTGTGTGTGTGTGTGTGTGTGTGAGTGAGAGTGTGTCTGAGTGAGTGTAAGAATATGTGTCTGTTCTCCCTGACAGTGAATGTATATTACTCATCACTGAAGCAGTGTGTGGATGGGTGGGTGTGAGTGAGTATGTGTGCGTGTGTGTGTGTGTGTACACATGGGTCATAGATTCACCCTGCAACCATCGGGTCCAGTCCAGGGAAAATGGAAATATTGAGCCACGCGCACAAAATGCTGGAGGAACTCAGCAAGTCATGCAGCATCTGTGGAAGGAAATTAACACCCTTTTTTCAGCTGGAAAGGAAGGGGAGAAGAAGGAATACAAGCTGGCATGTGATAGATGAGACCAAATAAGGGGAGGAGGTGGTTTGTTCGGAGGGCTGGGGGTGAAATAAGAAGTTTCATTGGAAGTTAATTATCCTTGGTAGATTGATGGAGATGTAGGGGAAACCAGTGGGGAAAAGGGTTTGCACTGTGAGCTGGCATTGACCAGAAAATAAAAACACTTGCTGTACTAAATATTTGGAGCTTTTACACTAAAAGAGTTGTTCTATGATGCAGACAGTGTGGACTCCTTCATGTGAAGGGTTTGTGCTTTTAATTTTCATTACTTTAAGTGGAGAAATCACTTCGTATCAGAAAGGCTTGTCATGGCAGAGGGAAATACTGCCGAGAAGTTCAGGCACGCGCCTGAAGCAGGTCCCGCTTCAGAGAAGCTGTGCAAACCAGGGTGTGAGTGGAGCTAGGCAGAATAAAGGAGACACCTTCATGAGGCTGCCTTCGTTACAAAGGTCAGTCTTGCAGCAGGTAATACTGTAGGTGACATTTTCTATCATAAATGCACTCTTGTTGTGGGAGCACAAGGTATTATAGGTACAGCCAGCAGAATAATTTCCTTCACCTGCAAAGATAAAAAGAACCCATGGTTAAAACATCACACAAGAAAAGAGGAGCCACTCAGCCCCTCAAGCCTGCCCTAACATTTGATATGGTAACGTAGCAGGCCAGGCAGCATCTCAAGGAAGAGGTACAGTCGACGTTTCGGGCTGAGACCGTTCATCAGGACTAACTGAAAGAAGAGATAGTAAGAGATTTGAAAGGGGAAGGGGGAGATCCGAAATGATAGGAGAAGACAGGAGGGGGAGGGATGGAGCTTTGAGCTGGAAAGTTCATTGGCAAAAGGGATATGAGAGGATCATGAGACGGGAGGACTAGGGAGAAAGAAAGCCCAGAGGATGGGCAAGGAGTATAGTGAGAGGGACAGAGGGAGGAAAAGGAGAGAGAGAATATATATAATAAATAAATAAATAAATAAATAACGGATGGGGTACAAGGGGGAGGTGGGGCATTAACAGAAGTTAGAGAAGTCAATGTTCATGCCATCAGGTTGGAGGCTACCCAGACGGAATATAAGGTGGTGTTCCTCCAACCTGAGTGTGGCTTCATCTTGACAGTAGAGGAAGCCATGGACAGACATATCAGAATGGGACATGAATTTAAAATGTGTCTCCCGATGCGGACTTCTATATATTGGCGAGACCCGACGCAGGCTGGGAGACCGTTTCGCTGAACACCTACGCTCTGTCCGCCAGAGAAAGCAGGATCTCCCAGTGGCCACAAATTTTAATTCCACATCCCATTCCCATTCTGATATGTCTATCCATGGCCTCCTCTACTGTAAAGATGAAGCCATACTCAGGTTGGAGGAACAACACCTTATATTCCGTCTGGGTAGCCTCCAACCTGATGCCATGAACATCGATTTCTTGAATTTACAGTAATGCCCCCCTTCCTTCACCATTCCCCATTCACTTCTCCGTCTCACCCCTTATCTCCTTGCCTGTCCATCACCTCCCTCTGCTGCTCCCCCCACCCTTTTCTTTCTTCCATGGCCTAGTATTCTCTCCTATCGGACTCCCCCTTCTTCAGCCCTGTATCTCTTTCACCCGTCAACTTCCCAGGTCTTTATTTCACCGCACCCCCCCCCCCCGCACAACACACACCTCCCGGTTTCACCTACCACCTTGTGCTTCTCTTTCCCCTCCTCTCACCTTTTCAAATCTACTCTCTTTTTTACCAGTCCTGCCAAAGGGTCTCAGCCCAAAACGTGGACTGTACTTTTGACCATAGATGCTTCCTGGCCTGCTGAGTTCCTCCAGCATTTTGTATGTGTTGCTTGGATTTCTGGCATCTGTAGATTTCTCTTGTTTGTGATTCGATTCTTATTCTGGCTTCTGCCTCCTTCATTTCCTGTACTGATGAATAGTCTTGGCTCAAAACGTTGACTGTTTATTCCCCTCCATAGATGCTGCCTGACCTACAGAGTTCCTCCAGCATTTTATGTGTGTTACTCTGGCTTTCCAGCATCTGCAGAATCTCTTGTGTTTTGCATCTTTGTAAATTTCCTTTCCAGCTATTCCAACTATTCCCTTTGACCTGCCAATCCATTGTCTATTAGCCTGTCACCCTCTCTAACTAAGCTGCTTTCTCTTTCCCATTTCTGACCAAGGATCTTTGATCGGAACCTTTAATTCTGTTCATCTTTGCACACATACTCCCTGATCTTATTTTTATTCTGCAGTTATAGCCCTTCCAGCCCAATGAGCACACTCTGCCCAATTACACCCATGTGACTGATTAACCTACTAACCTACAAGCTCTGGGATGTGTAGTGGAAAGTCATGCAGCCCTGTGGAGAACACACAGGCTCCTTATAGACGGGCTGAACTGAACCCGGGTCACTTGTCACTACTCTATTCTGCAGCAGAACATACAAAATGCTGGAGGAACTCAGGCATCATCGATGGAAAAGAAGAAGAATTACTCAGCAGTGGAGTTATCGGGGCACCGTCTTTTGACGGTGTTTCCGTAGCAAGCTATTCTTGTTTTATGAGGCCGAGTTGCTAGCTCGACGCTCAACCCGACTTGGATTTGAACTCGGGAACCTTCGCTCCGGAGTCCGGTGCTGATATTATTGTGCCACCAAGCGGGACATATCAATGGAAAAGAGTACAGTCAATGTTTCAGGCCAACACCCTTCATCAGCAGAGATGAAGCATCCTCATGAAGGACCTCAACCCAAAACATCAACTGTTTACTTTTTTCCATAGATGCTGCCTGGCCTGCTGAGTTCTTCCAGCATTTTGTGTGTGTTGCTCCCCTTCAATTCTTACCGACCTTGGCTTGAAAATCCATAGTAACACCAGTCTTCTTCAGAGGTGCAGTTCTTGTGGCTGTCTTTGCAATGGGCCTTTGTCGTACAGTTGTAACACTGCAGGCAGCGACCTGTACATCAAGAACAGGTGAGAAAGTAGTGTTACGAGAATACACATAAAATTAAGATGTTTGCTGGCCTGGGCTAGCATCAGTGGCATCAGCAGTTGGTCTGCCACCTGCCCTCAGGGGAAGGAGAGATAAGGAACAATGGAGCAGCTTCTGGAGATGTGTAATGAAGGGATGTGGGAGAGAGAGCTGTCTGGAGCGGCTCCCCCCTTTGAACCCTGAACTGTTTGAAGTGATGGATAGGTGATACCCCAGCAGGGGGATAAAAAGGGACAGGTTCGCTAAGACAGGGACACACGCCACCCGAGGTAACGAGACCCTGGAAGCGGTGCGCTTCTCACGAGTGGGTGAGAAGTACCAGACAACGACAAGGGTGGAAAGGTACGATCAGCGGGAACCCGGTGTGTGTCCGCCCTTGCCTGGGTGCCGGGTTCACTGCAGAGGATCGACCGCATCTGGAGGAGGGGTCACAGTCGGTGACCTCAGGTGACATCACCAAGGACCTGCCCAAAAGCTGTTTGTGAACCATCTCGCTGGTCTGTGAGCCATCTTGCTGGTCTGTGAGTGAAGCCGTTCTGAATGATCAGTTGTTCCTGTTCTATGTCTCTCTTCCCCCACGTTGTCCACCGCCATGGCAATGATTACTGCGAACTGAACTACTAACTGGACTGAACTTTGAGTAATTTTGAAATTGGTCATTTACCCCGAGACAACGATAGAGCTTGATTGATGCTGTTATCTTAATTCTGTGCACATGTGTGGTTATCATTGTTGAATTGTTGCATTTATTATCCTTTCGATTACTGTGTTGCTTGTTTCTTTAATAAAACTTTCTTAGTTCTAGTACTCCAGACTCCAACTGAGTGATCCATTTCTGCTGGTTTGGCAACCCAGTTACGGGGGTACGTAACAGTAGTTTTATTATTCAGTGCATGTGGGCTGATTCACTGTTTCATTGCCCAGTCCTTGTTTGTCCTTGATAAAGTACTGGTGAGCTGTCTTCTTGAACCCCCGCAGTCCTTGAGATGTGTGTTAGAGGTACACACACAGTGCTGTCTGGGAAAGATCTCCACGACATTGACCAAGTGACAGTGAAGGAACAGCGACATACCTGCAAGTCAGGATGGTGTGTGTCATGGAGGACAGCTTCCAGGGGGGTGGTGTTCCCCGTGCTTTCCCTACCCTTGTCCCTCTAACTAGTACCTTGCCCACGTGCCTGGATGCATCACAACTAGGTACAGCATCTGCTCTGCCCGAGACCGCAAGAAACCACAGAGTTGTGGACACAGCTCAGCACGTCATGGAAAGCAGCTTGCCCCACCTCTATGGACCCTGTCTATATATCTCGCTGCCTTGGGAAGGCAGCCGGCATAATCGAAGACCTCACCCATTCTCTCTCCTCTCCCTCATTGGGCAGAAGATACAAAAGGCTGAAAGCACATACCACCAGGCTCAAAGACAGCTTATAAAACTATTAAATTAGAATTGGTTAATTATTGTCACATGTTCCAAGATAGTGAAAGGCTTGTCTTGCTGACTGTTCATACAGATCAAATCATTGATGAAGAACAAGATAAAATAATAACAATGCAAAATAGACTAACTGCTACAGAGAAATGCAATTTAGGTGCAAGATCATAAAGTCAATTGCAAGGTCATGAATCCACCTTGACATACTAGTGAACTATGCAATAGTCCTTGCGTCTGGTGGTATGGGTCCCCTTCTACGATAAGATAGACCATGATCAATCAAACGTTTATCTACCTCTTCCTTATGCATCACTTAAAACAATACAGGCCCTTCAGCCCACAAAGTTTTGCCATCATTTTAACCAGCTCCAAGATTAATCTATCCTTCCCTCCCACATATCCATCTATTTTTAATCATCCATGTGCCTATCTGAGAATTTCATAATGTCCCTAATGAATCTGCCTCTACCTCCACCCCTAACAACTTTTTCACACTCCGACAATTCTGTGTATAAAAGACATACTTCCGACATTCCCCCCATACTATTCTCCCGTCACCTTAAATTTATGCTCTATTGCATCAGCTATTTCAATCCCGGGAAAAGGGCACTGGCTGTCCACTCTATCTGTGCCTCTTATCATCTTGCAGACCAATCTTTCTGAAAGATTACGATTAGCACTGCATGTTGTATGCAGCTCCAGAATAACCTCCCTCTCTCATCACTATGCAAGTCCCATTGAGTTAGGGGTAGTGTTCCATTAGTTCTCTTCTTGTAGAACATACCGAATACTACAGCATAGGACAGGTCCTTTGGCCCATAATGTTGTGCTGACCTTTCAATCTCCTAAAATCAATCTAGCCCTTCCTTCCTAGAGAGCCCTCCATTTTTCTATCATCCTTGTGCTTATCTAAGACTTCCTTAAAGGCCCCTAATGTATCTGCCCTACCCCACCACACAGCCATCACTCTCCGTACAGAAACCTACCTCTGATATCCCCCCCATTCTTTCCTCCAATCAAATTATGCCTTCTCATATTAGCCATTCCGCCCTGAGAAAAAGGTGCTGGCTGTTCCCTCTGTCAATGCCTCTTATCATCTTGTGCACCTCTATTCATTCACCTTTTATCCCCCTACTGCATTCAACCTCTCCTCAATAATACAGCCAGTGTCTTGGTAAATCTCCTCTGCACCCTCTCAAAAGCATCTGAACCCTTCCTATAATGAGGTGAGCAAGAGTGGTCTAACCAGGGTTGTATAGAGCTATAACGTTTCATCACGGCTCTTGACTAATAACAGCCAACACCCATACACCTGCTAATCACGCTATCAACTGGGTTTTGTTTTACATGCAAAATGCTTCATTTATAATCAATAAAATCAAGGTAAAGATAATGTACGTGGAAAGTGTTTCAAAGTTAGTCGGTTTTCTTACCCAAGGACATGCAGAATGCGAGACCACACACAAGGAGAAGGAAATGCTTCATTTTTGACTTCACTGGGAGGAGCAGAGCAGGGTGCCAGGGCAGTAACTGAGGACCTCCGTTGCTTCTGAAAACCACTCTTGAGCGGAGCAGTTGTATAAAGCCTAAGGGAGGAGACAAGTAATCAAATGACTCAATACGTACCATCCCACACCTCAGATCATTTATTCCACATTTGCCTTTTGCTACCCTTTGCTCTCTCAGCTGTTCCTGTTTTAGGCTAGTGTTTACTCCACTGAACATACAACTGTACAAAACAGGAACAGGTCCCTTGGCCCACAGTGATGTAGTTAGACACTACAATGTGCATAAAATGCTGGAGGAACTCAGGAGCTCAGGCTGAATCTATGGAAATAAAGGAACAGTCAACATTTCAGGCTGAGACCCTTCTTCAGGACTGGAAAGGAAGGGGAAGATGCCAGAATAAAAAGGTGAGGGGAGGGGAAGGACGATAGCTGGAAGGTGATAGGTGAAGCCAGGTGGATAGGAAAGATAAAGGGTTGGAGAGGAAGGGATCTGATGGGAGAGAATAGTGAAACACAGGAGGAAGGGACCCGGGAGAGGTAAGAAGCCAGAGTGGCACAGAAGAAGAGGGGAGGGATTTTACTTTACTAAAAGAAGTCAATATTCATGTAAGAGAAGGCCATAGACCAACATGTCGGAGCAGGAATGGGAAGTGGAACTAAAATGTTTGGCCTCCAGGATGTTCTGCTTTCAGCACCAGACACAATAGATAACCCAGCAGATTCGCAGGTGAAATTTTGCCTCAGCTGGAAGGATTGTTTGGGGCCCTGGAGGTGAGGGAGGGGTGAACGGGCAAATGTAGTACTTAAGCTGCTTGCAGGGTAAGTGCCAGGAGAGAGATCAGTGGAGAGGGACAAATGGACAAAGAAATCACAAGGGAGTGTTTGCTGCAGAAAGTAGAGAGAGGGGAGGAGAGGTAAAGATATGTTTGATGGTAGGATCATTTTGGAGATAGCGGAAGTTGCAGAGGATAATCTGTTGACTGTGGAGCTGATGGGGAAGTAGGTGAAGATAAAAGGAACTCTGTCACTGTTAAGGGGGTGGGAGATGGGGTGAGTGCAGACATTCTGGAAATGGAGGAGATGCGGGTGAAGGCAGCGTCACTGGTGCAGGAAGGGGCTTTAAAGAAGGAGCTTATTTGTGTTGGGCATGTGGCCAAGTGGCTAAGGCGTTCGTCTAGTTACCTCAAGGTCGCTAGTTCGAGCCTCAGCTATGGCAGCGTGTTTGTGCCCTTGAGCAAGGCATTTAATCACACATTGTTCTAGTCTGTGCGAGAAGTGGCGCCCCACACAGACTTCCAATCTGCGCCTTGTAAGGCATGAAAATGCCCGATGCAGGCCTCTCATGGTCTGAGTCGATGTTCCCTCCCTCCCCTTATTTAGCCATTATACTAGTAGTTAAATATCTAAACAAGCTCATCCCTGCCACCTCCACCTGATCCATATCCCTCCATTCACTGCATACTCTAAGAGCCTCGTGAACATACCCATTGCCATTGGCTCCACCATCAAACGTAGCAGCAGATTTGAGGCACCCACCACATTCTGTGTTAGAAACAAACTGCACCACCCATCTCCTTTGAACTCACACATAAGGTCAAAGACATACAGCAGGAGCAGAATAAGGCCATTCAGCCCGTCAACTCCATTCTACCTGTCGATCATGGCTGATTTACCCTCTCAACTCCATTCTGCTGCCTTCTCCCATGGACGATACAGCACAGGAGTAGTCTTTCGACCCACAATGTTGTGCCAAACCAATTACATTAGTAATTACTTAGCCAACTAAAATAATCTTGTCTGTTTACGCATGTTCATCTACCTCCATTTTCTTCACATCCACGTGCCTATCTAAATGTCTACCCTAATGTATCTGCCTGTATCACTACCCCAGGCAGTGCATTTCAGGAGCCTGCCACTCTCTGTGTAAAAAACTTGCCCCTGACATCTCAAAGATTTCAAAGGTACAATTTAATGTCAGAGAAATGTATACAATCTACATTCTAAAATGCTTTTTCTTCGCAACCATCCACGAAAACAGAGGAGTGCCCCAAGAATGAACAACAGTTAAATCTTAGAACCCCAAAGTCCCCCCCCAACTACCCTCCCTCCCGCGCATTAGCGGCAGTGAGCAACAATCCCCCTCCTCCCACCGGCAAAAATAAAGCATACCCGCTACCAGCACTCAAGCGTGAACAAAGCAGTAGCAAAGACACAGATTACACCCGATAATTTGACATGCTGCAGGCTCTCTCTCTCCTAATAAGGGAGAAAGAGGTGACTCCATTTTCCAACAAGCGGGGAGACATAACAAACAACATGCTGGCTTACAATGTTAAAAGTCTGTTATGTTGCGTTTTTCGAGCTCTGTGCCTGGAGGTCGCAAGGATCCCGGGTCCCCAGGCACACAGCAGATGATCTGACTTCCCCCAACGACATACGGGTCTCCTGTGGTGACACCGACCCTTGATCTGCCCGTCTCCAGCTCCTCGAGATCCCAGGCTTCCGAATCCAAGCAGAAATCTTGGGCCAAGCCTTCGGCATGCCAAATAGTGGCCGATTGTGGAGTCCTGACGAAGGGTCTTGGCCTGAAACGTCAACTGTACCTCTTCCTAGAGATGCTGCCTGGCCTGCTGCGTTCACCAGCAACTTTTATGTGTGTTGCTTGAATTTCCAGCATCTGCAGAATTCCTGTTGTTTGCGATTGTGGAACCCCGAGAGCAGGTCCCATTCCCGCAAAGAACCGTAGTCAGCATGTAACTGCAGGTCAGGACATGCATTTAAAGTGAGAGGGGAAAGTTTACATGAGATACATGGGGCAAGTTTTTTTATACACAGCAAGTGATGGGTTCCTGGAACAGGCTGAGGGGAGGTCTGATAGAGGTTTATAAGATTATTAGATTATGAGGACATGTAGTCCTCTTTTATTGTCATTTAGTAGTGCATGCAAAAAGAAATTATACAATATTCCTCCAGTGTGATATTACAGAAACACAGGACAGACCAAGACTGAAAAAACTGACAAAACCACATAATTATAACATATAGTTACAACAGTGCAACAATACCATAACTTGATGAAGAAGTCCATGAGCACAGTAAAGTTCAAAGTGTCTCAAATGTCCCACATCTCACGCAGACGGGAGAAGGAAGAAAAACTCTCCCTATCATGCCGACCACAATCCGACTCTGAGTCATCAGAAAACTTCGAGTTCTGATCAGCTCTCCGACAGAGCGCCATCTCTGTCCGAACGATTCGACCTCCTTCTCGGTCACCAAAAGCAGGTAAGGCCGGGGATTTTGAGGCCTACCCTCCGAAAGATTCCTGACCACGCAGTAACGACAGCAGCGAACGAGCGTTTCAGAAATTTCTCCAGATGTTCCTCTGTGCTTTCACGTCCATCCTCAATCAAATCAGAATTGGCCATGGCCCCTATTTAACAGATACGATATCATTTTTCACTGGAGGACTGCGCACGTGCAGGCGCATCGCCATCTTCTCCTCCCACCCAATGAGAGGCATAGATGGAGTAGACAGACAGTTTGGAACCCCCAGGGGTTCTGGTGGAAGCAGATATGATAATGGCATTCAAGAGGCCATTGAACAGAAAAATGGAAGGGATTTAGTTTATCGGCATCGTTTTTGGCACAGACATTGCGGGCCAAAGGCCCTGTTTCTGTGCTGGACTGGTCTATCTTCAATAAGTACAATGTTTGGCATGGACATCCTGGGCGAAGGGCCTCTTTTTGTTCTGAGAGTGTTACAGACTTTTACAGCAGGGAAACAGGCCCTTCAGACCATCGGGAGAGAGAGCAGAAAAGGGTTACACAGATCCTTCCAGTACTAAGGGACTGACTTACAGAGAGAGGTTGGGCACATTGGGTCTTTATTCCTCAGACTGTAGAAGAGTGATCCAGCAGAGGTGTATAAAACTACAAGAGGACAGCTAGGGTGAATGCCCACAGTCTTTTGGAAGCACGGTAGCGTAGCAATGAGAACAATCGCTTTATAGGCTGTACAAAGCTCATATTTATACAACAAGACAAACAACTTCACATCACTTTGTTTGGCATCCCACGGTCAGTACATGATCAATCGTTTAAAAGACATGTCAATTATCTCTCAGCGCGAGTCCAACAGTTATTCCTGCTTCCTGTTATCAGGACAAATAATTTACCCCCAGAGGCATCTTCGCTCCTGGTTTCAGGGGGAGTTCCTGGGACTGCGCTTATCATCCAAGGTTATTCTCGACACGCATCAACAGTCTTAAGCCCAGCTGTTCCAGAATGGTCAAGTAATCCCATCATACACTAGTTTTAACCATTTCTACCACACTGTGGCATAATGGACATCAAACCCAACCCCATTCTAGACAAACTTCTCACATCTGCTTTCCACCATCAGTCCCGAGTGCCAATTTTAGCATTTTTCTAGCCTTTAGCCACCAAATAATTTAACGTGGCACAGTAGGGTAGCGGTTAGCGCAACACTATTACAGCTCAGGGTGTTGGAATTTAGAGTTCGATTCCATCGTCCTCTGTAAGAAAGTTTCTAGATTCTTCCCATGTGTGCACGAGTTTCCTCCAGGTGCTCTGGTTTCCTCCCCCAGTCTGGTCAGTAGGTTAACTGGTCATTAGAAATTGTCCTGTGATTAGGCTAGGGTTAAATCAGTGGGTTGCTGCTAGGCAGTTCAGCTCAAAGGGCAGGAAGGGCCTGTTCTGCACTGTATCTCTGAAATGAAATAAAATCACTCAGAATAATTCTATACCACATGGGAGGATTTAATCTGGGATCTTTGTGATCTGTTCAACCAAAAACCTTCTGACTGATCCAGAGTAGGTGTAAAGGTCAGTACAACGCTATGGGCTGGGCCAAAGGGCCTGTACTGTGCTGCAGTGTTCCATGTTCGAAGACAGGTGACCCAGCCATTATCAATACTCCTCAGAGATTGTCGTGCCTAGTGTCAGTGGTTGCATAACCAGGACTTGTACACCAGCTGCTCCCATCATCACATGGCTTTGATTGGGGAGGGGCATGGTCAAGCAGATGCTACACCTTGCCCAAGGGTGACCTGCAGGCTTGTGGAGGGAAGGCAAACAACAGGAATTCTGCAGATGCTGGAAATTCAAGCAACACACATCAAAGTTGCTGGTGAACGCAGCAGGCCAGACAGCATCTCTAGGAAGAGGTACAGTCAACGTTTCAGGCCGAGACCCTTCACCAGTCCTGACGAAGGGTCTCGGCCTGAAACGTCGACTGTACCTCTTCCTAGAGATGCTGCCTGGCCTGCTGCGTTCACCAGCAACTTTGATGTGTGTTGCTTGTGGAGGGAAGGACTGCCTTACATCTCCACCCTGCCACCCAAACCCTATCTATACCCCTCATTATTTGGATAGCCTCTATAAGATCTCCCCTCGTTCTCCTGCAGACCAGAGAGATGCTGAGAGTTTATGGAAATAAAATGTTGATTGTTTCTCTCCAGCACTCGACTATTTCAGATTCTTGTGATAGGTCTGCTGTGACGTGACTGCATTGTAGATCGATCTAAGCTGGGTGGGGCATTGGACTTCCCATATACATTGATACCTTTTGTAAGCTGAAGGACAAAACAGAGATCCAGTCACACCTAACTGTTGGCATGTAAACATTTCCAAAAGTAAACATCAGTGTTACGACTGACGCAAAAGCACACACTATCATTCCAGTTTACCTGCTGAGTTCCTCCAGCGTGTTGTGCATATTCCAGTTTACCTCACTGCTTCTCAACCAGTGCATGCTTGGAAGTTTATCATTTTAGGCATCAATGCCCAGTAAATGGAGGCAAGGACAGAAGTTCAGATTCAAATTCATAGAGCGGCGTGGTAGCACAGTAGTTATTGCGACACTGTTTCAGCTCAGAGCATTCTAGACTTTGGAGTTCAACTCCGGCACTGTCTGTAAAGAGTTTGTACGTCCTCCCCATGAACCAGGTAGGTTTCCACCCACATTCCAAAGATGTACTGGTTAGTAGGTGAATTGGCCATTGTACATCGTCCTGTGTTAGATTAGGATGAAATCGGTGGGTTACGGGTGGCATGGCTCGTTGGGATGGAAGGGCCTGGTCCAAGCAGTATCTCTAAATAGAATTTAAAACATAAAATAAAGACAAAAATTTTGGTTCAGATTAATTTATTCATCGGGTGTACAGTACATCATTTGTGTTAACAACCAGCACAAACTAAGGATGTGATAAACACAAGAAATTCTGGAAATGCTGGCAATCCAAAGTTACACAGACAAACCGCTGGAGGAACTCAACAGCTCAGGCAGCATCTACGGAAAGGAATAAGCAGTCGAGGTTTCAGGCCAAGAACTTCCATCAGGACTGGATAGGAAGGGAGAAGAAGCCGAATAAGAAGGTCCGAGGAAGGAAGCTGGACAAGCTGATAGGTGAGACCAGGTGAGTAGGAAGGTAGGTTGGTGGGGGAGGCGAGATGAAGTGAGAAGCCAGGAGGTAACAAGATGGAAGAGGGTTGAAGAAGGATTCTGATAGGAGAGGAGAGTGGACCAGAAGAGAAGGGGAAGGAGGAGGAGCACCAGAGGGAGGTGAGGACAACAGAAGGGGTGAGAGGAGAGTCGGAACCATGAATGGAAAAAAAGAGTGGGGGGAGAAATTACTGGGCGTTTGAGAAGTCAATGTTCTTGCTATTAGGTTGTAGCCTACCCAGATGGAATATGAGGTGTCGCTCCTCCAACATAAGGAAACAAAAATGGATGGAGTGAGTTGGGGGGGGTGGAATGGTGAAGGTTGGAGAAAACATCTGGCAGGAGATAAGCAGGAAAACAAAGAGGTACTGTTGCTGCACTCTGCTGTGGGGGTGAGGATGACATACCGAGTACCTCCAGCAAACTGGTGTACCTCAGGGCGTGTGCTTAGCCCACTGCTCTACTCTCTTTATACTCATAACTGTGTGGCTAGGCATAGTTCAAGTACCATCTATAAATTTGTTGATGATACAACCATTGTTGGTAGAATCTCAGGTGGTGATGGGAGGGCACACGGGAGCGAGATATAGTGGAGTGGTGCTGTAGCAGCAACCTTGCACTCAATGTCAGTAAGACGAAAGAGCTCATTGTGGACTTCAGGAAGGGTAAGACGAAGGAACACATACCAATCCTCTTAGAGGGATCAGAAATGGAGAGAGTGAGCACTTCCTGGGTGTCAAGATCTCTGAGGACCTAACCTGGTCCCAACTTATCAATGCAGCTATAAATAAGAAGGCAAGACAGCGACTGTATTTCATTAAGAGTTTGAAGAGATTTGGTATGTCAACAAAAACACTCAAAACTTCTATAAGTTTTGTGTACCGTGGAGAGCATTCTGACAGGCTGCATCACTGTCTGGTATGGAGGGGCTGCTGCACAAGACCAAAAGAAGCTGCATAGAGTCATAAATTTAGTCAACTCCATCTTGGATACTAGCATCCCATGTACCCAGGACATCTTCAAGAAGTGATATCTTAGAAAGGCATCACCCGTTATTAAGGACCTCCTGCACCCAGAACATGCCCTTTTCTCACCGTTACCATCAGGTAGGAGGTACAGAAGTCTGAAGGCACACACTCAGTGATTCAGGAACAGCTTCTTCCCCTCTGCCATCCGAAGCCTAAATGGACATTGAACCTGTGAACACTACCTCACTTTTTTAATATATATTATTTTTGTTTTTGCATGATTTTTAATCTATTCCATATACATACACTGTAATTGATGACTTATTTTTTATATTTACTTATTCTTCTATATTATGTATTGCATTGAACTGCTGCTGCTAGGTTAACAAATTTCACGACAGATGCCGGTGATAATAAACCTGATTCTGATTCTCCAGTTCCCAAATTCTGCAGTATTTTGTATCTTCACCCGTAAAAAGAAGGGGTCTTGTTTTACTCTCCCAGCCACTGAGACAACCCTTTAACCATGTGGCGCTCAATTTAGGATTACCCCGAAATACTACAGAATCAAATATGAAAAGAGGTTTGCTTTATTTGTTCGATGTACAGTGAAATGAATCATTTATGCAATGACCAACACAGTCCAAATATGTCCTGGGGGTGCTGCCCGCAAATGTTGCCATGCTCCTGGAACCAACATAGTATGCCCACAACTGACTATACCTAACCCACATCTTTGGATTGTGGGAGGAAACCGTAGCACCCAGAGGAAACCCATGCGATGATGGGGAGAACATAGAAACTGCTTACAAACATTGGCAGGAATTGGACCCCAATCACTGGTCGCTTGCATTGTAATAGTGTAATGCTAACTGCTGCACTACTGTGCTGCCCCATACAGTCTGACAGCACTGAAACAGGCCCTTTGGGTATCAAGAACACGCTGACCTGATCATCTGCATAATCTCGGACCATATCCCTCCAAACCAAACCCCTCTCACCTTGTGCCTATCCTTTTTTTTTTCTTCTTTTTTTTCTTTTTTTTTTCTTTTTTTTTCTTTAAAAAAGAACGGCAGACTGCCACGTGCAGTGCCTTACTTGGATGTGTCTGAAGTCTTGGAGCTTGACTTCCCTACGTGATCCTACAAATGGTCTTGGAGGTTTAGTCTAGCAGGGGAGTAGCTACGTCATATACCCAGACCGGCGGAGCGGTCTTCTTCTAGGGGGCCATCCTCTGCGACCGAGCGCTGAGCTTCGGGAGGGACGCACATGGAGCTGTGAGGGAAGGGGGACACCCGCCTATCCAGCCAGATCAGCCGAATCAACCCTAGCGATCAATGGGGTGACAGATGTCGCAGCCAGATCGCCCTCACACCCGTGCCTATCCTTTCTGATGTGACAGTACTACAGCTGGAGAAAAGTAACCACACATAACAAATACTGTAATACTATTGTACCTGACTCAACCACGTACCTCAGGCAGCTCATTCTGTACACTCACCACCGCATGGAAAAAGTTGCCCATTAAATTCCTTTTAAACCTCAAGTCAATAATTGACCTATGGTCGCTTTGTTTCAGGATGGGACTTTCTGCCATAAGACCAGAAGAAACAGGAGGTTCCTTAAGGTTGTTAGGGCTGGCGTGGTAATGGGGACAAGCTCCCACTACCTATTAAGTACTCCCAATGGTGTGTGCCTCAAATAGCCGCTGACAATCGAGTCCAGGTCCTGGCTTTCACATGTGGTTTAGCTGCTAAGCCCAGCTGAACCATTTCTACTGACGGGAGAAGGGGCAAAGACAGATTACTGGTGCCTTAAAACCTGTCACTTCAGGCAAATGGGGCTCATTAGCTGTGGTTGGCAGCTCAACTAGGAGAAGGAAAACTCTGATCTCAAACCTCTGCTGCCTTGTGGCTACAAATACTCATGAGGAAGGCGTCAGGAGTAAACCCTGAGGGAAAAATCTGGAGCAGGAGTCCCTAAAGCAGTCCTACATTGAGTTCAACGCTGACTGGCAACTCCTGCGACGCTGCTGGTGCCAAACAGTATTGGTCTCTGCTGTTCCGTTTGGTTCATCAGATGCATGGAGAGAGGGAGCTTGCTACATGGGCAACAGCTGGCTCTCGATATCATACTGCCCAGGCTTGCTATGTCACAATATCCATGGGCAATTCTGATTGACAGAGGCCTTCATCTCACCTCATGAGGCAGAGGAGCAGAATTCGGCCATTTGGCCATCGAGTCTGCCCCACCAATCCACCATGGTGTTCTATTATCTCTCTCAAACCCATTCTCCTGCTATCTGCCTGTAACCTTTGACATCTTACTAATCAAGAACCAATCAACCTCTGCTTTAAGTACACTCAATGATTTGACCTCCACAGGCATCCACAGATTTACTGACCTCTGGCTGAAGAAATTCCACCTTATCTCTGTTCTAAAGGGATGTCTTCTATGTTGTGGCTGTGCTCTCCGATTGTAGACTCTCCAACTTTCAGTAACATCTCTCCATGTCCATTCTATCCAGGCATTTAAATATTTAAAACGCTTCGATGAGATTCCCCACAATCTTCTAAACTCCGGTGAGTACAGGCCCAGAGCCATCAAATACTCCTCATATGTTAATCTTTTCACAACACTCAAAGTGTGGTCTGACCAGTTTTTATGAAGCGTCAGCATCACATCCTTGCTTTTATATTCTAGTCCTCTCGAAATGAATATTAACATCGCATTTGCTTTCTTCAACACCAACTCATCCTGAAGATTAAACTTTAGGGCATCCTGCATGAGGACTCTCATGCCTTTGCACCTCAGATTTTTGAATTTGCTCTCTGCTTCGGAAATCGGTGAGAAAGAGAAACAGAATCAGGTTTAATATCCCTGGCAAATGTTGTGAAATTTGTTAATTTTGCGGCAGTACAATGCAATACATAATAATAGAGCAAAAGAAATGTGAATTACAGTAAGTATATGCATATCAAGTAGTTAGATCAAATAAGCAGTGCTAAAAACTAGAAATTTAAAAAGTGAGGTTGTGTTCATGGGGTCGATGTCCATTCAGAAATCAGATGGCAAAGAGGAAGAAGCTCAGTCCTGAAGCATTGAGTGTGTGCCTTTGAGCTTCTGTACCTCCTCCCTCAATGTTGTAATGAGAAGAGGGCATGTCCTGGGTGGTGGGGGTCCATAATGATCGACGCCACCTTTTTGAGGCCCAAAGGAGCTGGTTGTGAAACTATAGGAGGAATGGAGACAGGCTAATGCCTATTGGCATCAATGGATCTGGGGTTGAGAGGGTGAACAGCTTTAAGTTCTTCGGCATACACATCACTGAGGGTCTCATGTGGTCTGTACATACTGGCTGTGTGGTGAAAAAAGCACAACAGCGCCTCTTTCACTTTAGACAGTTGAAGAAGTTTGGTATGGGCCCCCAATTCCTAAGGACTTTCTACGGGGGCACAATTGACAGCATCCTGGCTGGCTGTATCACTGCCTAGTACGGGAACTGTACCTCCCTCAACCTCAGGCCTTTTCATTGAGTGGTGCGGACAGCCCAGCGTATCTGTAGATGTGAATGTCACACTATTCAGGACATTTACAAAGACAAGTGCGTAAAAAGGGTCTAAAGGATCATTGGGGACCCGAGTCACCCCAATCCCAAACTGTTCCAGCTGCTACCATCCGGGAGACAGCACCGCAGCATAAAAGCCAGGACCAGCAGGCTCCGGGACAGCTTCTTGCACCAGGACATCAGACTGATTAACTCATGCTGATACAATTGTATTTCTATGTTATATTGACTGTCCTGTTGAACATACTATATATTACAAATTACTATAAATTTCACATTGCGCATTTAGACAGACACATAAAGATTTTTACTCCTCATGTATATGAAGTATGTAAGTAATAAAGTCAATTCAGTTCCTGGATACTCCAGAGACTAGGGCCCATGATGGCACTGACGAGATTAAATGGAGTTAGTGTAAACTGAGGAGGGGGGGAGGAGTTAGTGGACAGCATGGACTCGAGGGGCTGTACGGCCTTCGTCCATGCTGTGGATAGTGCATGTCCGCAATCTGGAATAATGGGAGGAAGAGAAGAGAGTATTGCAGATAGCTCCTATTTCGGATGGATGCAAATGACCACACAGCAGCAGTCATGAGTGCGCTGAGCCTCTTCCTAGCCTGCAGGAAGACAATTTGTTTACAAGGCCATTCAACCACTTCCTTCCCTCCAAATGCCTCCTCATTTGTGTCTGATTTCCCTGCTGTGTTTACTTGCATTGTGCTGTTAAATTTGCATTTGCCTAAACAAATAATGGGGATTTTAAACACTAGCTTTATTTGTGACCAACCATACAGTGAAATTGAGTCAATGACCAACGCAATGAGTGAGTGTTGCCATGGCACCGACATAGCAGGCCCACAGCTTTCTATTTATTTTCATTGAGATACAGTGTAGAATAGGCCCTTCTAGCTCTTTGACATAGAAACATAAAAACATTGAAAACCTGCAGCACAATACAGTCCCTTTGCCCCACAGCCGAACATGTACTTACTTTATAAATTACCTAGGGTTACCCACAGCCCTCTATTTTTCTAAGCTCCATCTACCTACTTAAGAGTCTCTTAAAAGACCCTAACATATCCGCCTCCACCACCACTGCCGCCAGCCCATTCCACGCACTCACCACTCTCTGAGTAAAAAACTTACCCTGACATCTCCTTTGTACCTACACCCCAGCACCTTAAACCTGTGTCCTCTTGTGGCAACCATTTCAGCCCTGGGAAAAAGCCTCTGACTATCCACACAATCAATGCCTCTCGTCACCTTATACACCTCTATCAGGTCACCTCTCATCCTCCGCCGCTCCAAGGAGAAAAGGCTGACTTCACTCAACCTATTCTAGTACCATGAATATTTTGAGGAATTAATCCAAAAAGCACAGTTAAATTATTAGGTTGTAGATCAATTTTAAGTGTTTTAGAAATTGTTGAAAAAACCGACTTCCAGAACTGTTCCAATATAGAACAAAACCAAAACGTATGTGTCAGTGTAGCTATCTCAGTTTTGCATCTATCACAATGACTATCAACATTAGAAAAGATTTTAGAAAGTCTCTCCTTCATCAAATGATAATGATGTACAATTTAAAATTGAATCAATGAATGGCTAGCACAAATTGAAGAAGAGTTAACCAACTTCAAAATCCACATCAAATCCTCCATCATAAAAGTCAAATTGAGTTCCTTTTTCCAATCCTGTTTAATCTTAGATAAAGGACGCTTATCCTATTGTAATAATAAATAATAAATTCTTCCAATAGAACTCTTGATCGAAGGATTCGTACTCATAATAGTATCTAACAGGCCAGCCTCCAATATGTAAGGAAAATTACTTAAATATTTTTGTAAAATATGTCTAACTTGAAGGTATTGCAGAAAGTGTGAGTATGAAAGAGAATATTTATCAATTAATTGTTCAAAAGACATCAATGTATCTTCTTTAAATAAATCCAAAAAGAATTAATACCTTTATTTTTCCAAAGTAAAAAAATTGGATCACTCAATGATGATTTTAGCAACATTTTTATATTTATTTCAGAATACTCCTGTTTTTTTGACTAGGAAGTTTTTGATCATATTGATTCTATTATTTTATCTTTTACTTGGAATAATAAGAGACCAAGAATTAGTAAATGTCACTTACAAAAATTGAAAAAGGATGGAGGTCTTGCTTTGCCTAATCTAAGAATGTATTATTGGGCTGTTAATGTGCGATACATGTCTTTTTGGTTATATTGGGTTGATAAGAGTGATCGGCCAATTTGGGTAGACCTGGAACAGAAAGTTGTAAAACAGTTTTATTTAACCTCGTTATTGGGAACTGCTTTACCTATGCAATTAGCTAAAGTTGTTAATTTAAACCTATATCCTGTGATGAAGTATTCTTTACAAACTTGGCTCCAGTTCCGCAATCTTTTTAATCTTAAAAAATTTAAACTTTATAGTTTAATTTATCGAAATTACTTTTTTAAGCCTTCTTTGAGTGAGCCACTCAACCTATTCTCATAAGGCATGCTCCCTAATGCGGGCAACATTCTAAGTTGCATGTCTAACATGTCTAAGTTGCATGCCATCTTGGTCAATGTCTCCCATCCACTACATAATGTACTGGGTGGGCACAGGAGTACATTCAGCCAGAGACTTATTCCACCGAGATACAGCACTGATCGTCATAGGAAGTCATTCCTGCCTGTGGCCATCAAACTTTAAAACTCCTCCCTTGGAGGGTCAGTTACCCTGAGCCAATAGGCTGGTCTTGGACTTATTTCATAATTTACTGGCATAATTTACATATCACTATTTAACTATTTACGGTTCTATTACTATTTATTATTTATGGTGCAACTGAAACAAAAACAAATTTCCCCCGGGATCAATAAAGTATGACTATGACTATGACTATGATTCTTGTAAATCTCCTGTCCACCCTTTCTATAGTTTCCACATCCTTCCTGTAGTGAGGTAACCAGAACTGAGCACAGTACTCCAAGTGGGGTCTGACCAAGGTCCTATATAGAGGTAACATTACCTCTCGGCTCTGAAACTCAAACCCACGGTTGATGAAGGACAATGCACTGTATGCCTTCTTAATCACACAGTCAACCTGCGCAGCAGCTTTGACGGTCCTATGGACTCAGACCAAAAGATCCCTGTGATCCTCCACATTGCCAAGAGTTTTACCATTAATACTATATTCTGCCATCCTATCTGACCTACCAAAATGAACCACTTCACACTTATCTGGGTTGAACTCCATCTGCCACTTCTCAGGTCAGTTTTGCATCCTATGGATGTCCCGCTGTAACCTCTGACAGCCCTCCACACTATCCACAACACTTCCAACCTTTGTGTCATCAGCACATTTACTAACCTATCCCTCCATTTCCTCATTCAGGTCATTTATAAAAATCACAAACAGTAGAGGCCCCAGAACAGGTCCCTGAGGTACACCACTGGTCACCGACCTCCATGCAGAATAGAACCCGTCTACAACCACACTTTGCCTTCTGTGGTCAAGCCAATTCTGGATCCACAAAGCAAGGTCCCCTCGGATCCCATGCCTCCTTACTTTCTCAATAAGCATTGCATGGGGTACCTTATCAAATGCCTTGCTGAAATCCATACACAGTACACCTACTGCTCTACCTTCATCAACATGTTTAGTCACTTCCTCAAAAACTTCAATCAGGCTTGTAAGGCACGACCTGCCTTTGACAAAGCCATGCTGACTATTCTTAATTATTTTATGCCTCTCCAAATGTTCATAAGTCCTCCGTCTCAGGATCTTCTCCATCAACTTACCAAGCACTGAAGTAAGTCTCACTGGTCTGTAATTTCCTGGGCTATCTCTACTCCCTTTCTTGAATAAGGGAACAACATCTGCAACCCTCCAATCCTCCAGAACCTCTTCCGTCCCCGTTGATGATGCAAACATCATTGCCAGAGGCCTAGCAATCCCCTCCCTTGCCTCTCACGGTAGCCTGGGGTACATCTCGTCCAGTCCCGGAGACTTATCCAAATTGACGCTTTCCAAAAGCTCCAGTGCATCCTTTTTCTTAATGTCTATATGCTCAAGCTTTTCAGTCCACTGTAAGTCATCCCTACAATTGCCAAGATTTTTTTCCATAGAGAGTACTGAAGCAAAATATTCATTAAATACCTCAGCTATCTCCTCCGTTTCCATGCACACTTTTCCACTGTCACATTTGTTAAGTCCTATTCTCTCATGTCTACTCTTCTTGCTCTTCACATACTTGTTGAATGCTTTGGGATTTTCTTTAATCCTGCTCGCCAAGGCCTTCTCATGGCCCCTTCTGGCTCTTCTAATTTCATTCTTAAGCTCCTTCCGGCTAACCTTATAATCTTCTAGCTCTCCATCATTACCTAGTTGTTGCAACTTTTCGTTAGCTTTTCTTTTGTTCTTGACTAGATTTACAACAGCCTTTGTACACCATGGTTCCTGTACCCTACCATCTTTTCCCTGTCTCATTGGAATGTACCTGTGTAGAACTCCACGCAAATATCCCGTGAACATTTGCCACATTTCTACCGTACATTTCCCTGAGAACATCTGTTCCCAATTTATGCTTCCAAGTTCCTGCCTGATAGCCTCATATTTCCCCTTACTCCAATTACACATTTCCCTAACTTGTCTGTTCCTATCCCTCTCCGAAGCTATGGTAAAGGAGATAGAATCGTTATCACTATCTCCAAAATGCTCTCCCACTGAGAAACCTGACACCTGACCAGGTTCACTTCCCAATATCAGATCAAGTACAGCCTCTCCTCTTGTAGGCTTATCTACGTATTATGTCAGGAAACCTTCCTGAACACACCTACCAAGCTCCACCACGTCTAAACCCCTTGCTCTAGGGAGATGCCAATCAATAGTTGGGAAATTAAAATCTCTCACCATGACAACCCTGTTATTATTACACCTTTCCAGAATCTGTCTCTATCTGCTCCTCGATGTCCCTGTTACTATTGGATGGTCTATAAAAAAACACCCAGTAGAGTTGTTGACCCGTTCCTGTTCCTAACCTCCACCCACAGAGACTCAGTAGACAATCTCTCCATGACTTCTTCCTTTTCTCTGTTTCTCTTTGAGCTATATGGCCAGAAATCCCTGATTTAACCCTAGCCTAATCACGGGATTACAATGACGAAATAACCTACCAATTGGAAATCTTTGAAATGTACTTAGGAGGAAACCAGAGCACCTAGGGGAAACGCCTGTCACAGAGAGAATATACTAACTCCTTATGAACAGCAGCAGGAATAGAACTGTGCTTGTTGGCATTATAAAACATGATGCTGGGAGTAGAGGTGGAAAGCTATTCTCAGTAATAGTGACTATTAAAAATGCTGGAGCCATTTGGATAATGGCATTGCGTAGTCTGAAATGGTGCTAAGTCCAGACTTGCCCCCTCCCACTCCAAAAACTCGTCCAAGTGTTTGATAACTCAACCTATTCAAGAGTAAGAGACTGCAATCTGGAGCAAAAAGCAAACTGTTGGAGGAACCCAGCGGTTCGAGCAGCATTCAAAACCCTCACATCCAGGACATGCCCTCTTACTGCCATCAGGGGATGAAGTACAGGAGCTTGAAGACACACATTCAGTGTTTCAGGAACAGCTTCTCTCCCTCCGCTGTCAGATTTCTGAATGGACAGTGAACCCTACCTCAGCTTAGGATTCTTTTCTGCACTACCTTTTTACATTTCTTATTTATCGTAAATTATGGTAGGTTCTTTACATATTGCTGCCGCAGATTGAAGGCATCTGTCAGTGATGATAAACCTGATTTGAATCAGTGGAGGGGAAAGGATAATTGACATTTTAGGATGAGACCCTGTGTTAGTACTGAGGACTGACAGGCACATTAGGCAGAAAATAGAATAGCATGTGAATAGGGCCTTTGGCCAACAAAGGCAAATTAACCCAAATCCCTACTGCCAGGTCATACGTGAATATTCCCCCATTCCCCCTTCATTTCCTGAATATTCATGTATGTATTGAACAACTTCTTAAACATCACTATCACGGCAACACACATAAAACGCTGGAGGAACTCAGCAGGTCAAGCAGCATCTACGGACATGAATAAACAGTCGACGTTTCGGGCCAAGACCCTTCGTCAGTACTGGGAAAAAAGATGAGAAGTTAGAGCAAGAAGGTGGGATGGGGGGGGCGGTGTTGAAGAAGTACAGTGTAGTAGGTGATAGGTGAAACCGCAGGGGTGGAGGGGGAGGGGTGAAGTAAAGAGCTGCGAAGTCGATAGGTGGAAGAGATTCAGGGTTGGAGAAGGGGGAGTCTGGTTGGAGAGGACAGAAGGCCATGGAAGAAAGGCAAGGGAGAGGAGAACCAGAGGGTAGTGATGGGCAGGTAAGGAGATAAGGTGAGAGAGGGAATTGGGAATGAGGGAATGGTGAAGGAGAGAGGGGGGATATTACCAGAAGTTTGAGAAATCAATGTTCTTGCCATCAGTTTGGAAGCTACCCAGACAGAATATAAGCTATTGCACCCCCAACCTGAGTGTGGCCTCATCGCAGCAGTGGAGGCGGCCATGGTCTGACATGTCAGAGTGAGAATAGAAAGTAGAATTAACGTGGTGGCTACTGTGAGTTCTGCTTTTTCTGGTTGGTAGGTGCTCGGTGAAATGGTCTCCCAAGCTATGTCAGGTCTCACAGATATAGAAGAGGCCACGCCGGGAGCACCAGATAGAGTAGATGACCCCCAAACAGATTCACAGTTAAAGTGTCACCTCACCTGGAAGGACTGTTTGGGGCCCTGAATGGTAGTGAGGGAGGAGGTGTAGGGTCAGTTGTAGCACTTGTTTTGCTTGCAAGGATAAGTACCAGGAGGGAGATCAGTGGGGAGGGATGAATGGACAAGCGATCTGCGTAGAGAGCGATCCCTACGAAAAGAAGAAAGTGGGGGAGGGGGCGGAACGTGCTTGGGGGTGAGATCCTTTTGGAGGTGGAGAATCACTTCCCCCACTCTGTTCCATGCATGAGAAACTTTCTCCACACTTTACCTTTACCTCCACCCTCATCTTAAGACCATACGACATTGCAGCAGAAGTGGACCATTCGGCCCATTGAGTCTGCTCTACTATTCCATCTTGGCTGATTTATTATCCCTCTCAACTCCATTTTCCTGCCTTCTCCCCGTAACCTTTGATATCCTTTCTACTTTTGAACCTATCAACCTCCACTTTAAATATACTCAGTGACTTGGCCTCCACAGCCACCTGTGACAATGAATTCCACAGATTCACCACCCTCTGGCTAAAGAAATTCCTCCTCATCTCTTTTCTAAATGGAGGTCCCTCTATTCTGAGGATGTGTCCTCTGGTCCTAGACTCCTCTACAATTGGAAACATCCTCTGCATATCCACTCCATTGAGGGCATTCAGTATTAGACCATAAGACATACAATAGGGACACAATTAGGCTATTCGGCCCATCGAGTCTGCTCCACCATTCCATCTTGGCTGATTTATCATCTGTCTCAACACCATTCTCCTCTCTTGCCCCCATTACCTGTGATACCCTGATTAGTAACAAATCTATCACCTTGGGTCTTAAATACAGCCAATGACTTGGGCTGCTCAGCTGTCTGTGACAGTTTCTCCACTCTCTGGCTAAAGAAAATTTTCCTCATCTCTGTTCTATGGATGCTGCCTGGCCTGCTGAGTTCCTTCAGCATTTTGTGTGTGTTGCTTGGATTTCCAGCATCTGCAAATTTTCTCTTGTTTGCCATTGGAAATAAAAACAACTTGTTTATCTGCTTCCCCCATCTTAGATTCATCAAATCCACTAATTTCATACTGAGTTTCTTCTGGCCAACATCTCCCTCCTCTTGATTAAAAGATATTTATCTTAGGATCATTATCCTCCTTTCATTCAGTTGACTGTACATAGGACTGCCATGGATCCCCAGTAGGTGTGCAACACTTACTCGTAGGCAGCCGTCAATCCCAGGAGATCATGAGTTTGTGCCTCTGGTGGACCGTGTCCTCTCCAGGGCACAAGCCTGGGTGAGAAGATTTGAAGAACCGGCTGTTGCCCATGCTGTGGGTTCCCCCTCTCCACGTCACTGATGTAGACCAAGGGAAGGGCAAGCGCCGATACAGCTTGGCACCAGTGTCGTCGCGGAGGTTGCCAGAGTGAAGTTGTAAGCAACATCAAACTGCCTTAGGGACCCTGACTCCAGATTTCTCCCTCAGGGTTTACTCCCGAAGCCTTTTCCTTGGGTGGGTAAGGCCGCAAGGCAGCAGAGGATTAAAGTCAGAGTTTCCCTTCTCCTGGGCGGGCTGCCATCCAAGACTGACAAGCTCCAGCTGCCCAAAGTGCAACACTTACACTCTATTAAATTCACCCACTTTATACTGACAATCATCTCTGCTGTTTCATGTAAACATTATCCTCTATTTTTTCCATTATTTCATCCTTCCATCTTCTCAGTTGATATACATTGAGCAATACAATTATCAGGGTACATAAAATTAGTATTACAGCAGCACGTGATACTATCCTCCCCCACAGATGCATTTGAATATTTGTTTCCCCAATTCCAAAACTTACTCCAAAAGCCCAGGTCATTCACTCACTATTTCATTTGCCTTACCAGTGTGTGCTTTAATAACTTTAGTGTGTTTCGTCAATTGATGGATTATCTCCCTTGCCCCCTTCACAACACGTGTCCAGTCTGCAGTCAAATGAGGAAATGGTGGCAACTCAGTAACAGCATAGTTAGTCTGCATTACCTGTGTCCATTTTTGTTCACTGACTGTTCTCCAAGCAATGACCTCGCTGTTGACACATTTGTCTGCTGTAATGGCTCTGGAGCAAGGCGGAGAACCATGGCCCCAGTCATGGTTAATTCCATTGCAACAATATCTATTATTCTCTTCAAGTTGAATTAAACCTGGAACACACAAGGGTAATTTCTGCTCTTATTTCCAGTTTAAATCTTAAATTATTTTAAGTCCATATTTTCTATTTGTTTTTCTGGACCATCAAGTTCGGACTCCCATTTGTCTTTGGACTCAAGGCATCCATTTTTCCTCACCCAATTTAGGAGAGAGAAGAAATGGAATATTTTCCTTTTCCTTTGATTTTTTTTTTGACAAAACTCCCCTGGTTCTCAGGATGAGAGAACTGAAAATCACCCCCTTGATAGGACCTGTCCCCGTTTTCTTGGAACATTTGTTTCATCCTCAGGTCTCCCAGATCAGAGCCATCAATTGTTATCTGCCGATGGTGATAACATTCCTGTTACCCCTCCACCGATTCAGCTAGTTCATATGATACCATTCACTTTTATCTGGAGAAGTCAGCACTTTGTACACTGAAAGGCTTGCTTTGTCTGTAATTTCATAGGGCCCTGCAAACCTCGGATTTAAAAATGAGGCAGGTTGGTGTACTCTAATCACTACTCTTTGTCCTGGGCTCAATTCTATGGGACTGACTTTTGAGTTTTACTCTGTTGCTTTTTTCTTTCCTATTTGGTGGGCTGCCATATAATTGTCCTTTTTTCACGGTCTCTACTAATTGTTGTTCCCACTTTTCTGACATAATTCCAATTATTACAGGTTCTGACAAATCTAATCCTAACAACTCCTCCAATCCTTTCGTGTCTCTTCAGGTCATGAGTTTCTAAGGGTTGTAACCTGTTGAAGATGCCTGTAGTGTTCTCGTGTCTGACAAGTTAAACCGGAGCCAATGAAGACAAGAGTCGTAGTAAGGTTAACCATTTACTGTGCATTCTTCCACATTAATATCGTATGGTGAAAACTGTTGATAAAAAAGACAAACATATACAGCGTCTGTTTCACTCTGGAGACCAGGCGCTCTCTCCTTTTAGCGAGTGTCTCCAGCCGCCCCGAGTCGCGCGCGAGGGGGTCCCGTCAAACCGCCGGGCTCGAGCCCACCCCGCGCTTGAAATTGAAAAGCCGGCACGCGCGCCGCCCCAACCGCCGCTTCCTTAACGTTAATATTAACGTTAGCGTTAATATTTTTACTTCAAATACATTCTAATGAACTTACGGCGTTGCTTCTATAATGTTTCTTTGTGGGTAGACACGGAGCTCTTCACGACCATGCTGCTCCGAAGGTGAAGTGAAGATGTACCATAGACAGTGGCTTTACCTTTGTTAGACTGCAACATAATTATCGACCTTTAACTTTAACTAGAAAATAGTTACAAACAAATCATTTAAAGCATAGACCCAAAAAAGTCAAATAAATGCCTTAAGGGCAACACAACGCCACTGTATTCCTTATTATCATCAAGGCATAAGGTAAAACTACCTGTCATGTTGTTCCACGTTGTTGCACTATTTTTTGCAATCATAGCTTTGGTGTTCCATTCATCTTTTCCACAATTCCACTAGACTGTGGTCTACAGGGTATAGGAAATCTCTGCTTCATCCCTAAAAGCGCCATGACGTCTTGCATTATCTGGAATGTGAAATGTGTGCCTTGATTTAATTCGATACTCCAGGGTAGTCTTCCAAGCCCATCAAACCTGCACACATGGGGCAAGACAGAGTCATCTGCGTGCCCACTGTGCTCCAAGCGAGGAACCCTGGAGCACATCCTCAGCGGCTGTGCAAGGGCACTTGGTGAGGGACGGTACAGGTGGAGGCATGATCAGGTCCTGAAGACCATCGCTGAAGCCGTCAGCTCAGGAGTTGAGTGGGCGAAGCGGTCCCGACCCTCCAAGCAGACCATTGCCTTTGTCAGAGCTGGGGAGCAGCCAATACCTGCCAAAAGAACATCTGCAGGCATTCTGACCTCTGCAAGGGACTGGCAGCTGTTGGTGGACCTCGAAGGGCAGCTGAAGTTCCCCAACCATGTCGCAGTCACCACCCCGCGACCAGACATTGTCCTAGTGTCTGAGTCTACTAAGCAAGTGGTGCTGCTGGAGCGGACAGTCCCATGGGAAGATAGCTTGGAAGAGGCCTTTGAAAGGAAGCTCTCCAAGTACGCAGGACTGGTCAGCAACTGTCAGCAGGCTGGATGGAGAGCGAGGTGTCTCCCAGTGGAGGTTGATTGTAGGGGATTCATAGCCCGTTCCTTAGTTAGAGCCTTCAGCATTTTGGGTATCGAGGGAGAGAGGAAGAGGAGAGCCATCCGCAGTACCACCGATGCGGCAGAGAGGGCCTCAAGATGGCTGTGGCTCAAAAGAGGGGAGCCATGGAGTCATAAGTAGCTAGCCATCTGGACACAAGCTGGGGTCTGATCAGCCCCGGCTGGGTCACCTGGAGGAGGTTGTATGATGTTGAAAGACCCGAAACACCCGATGATTCCAGGAACATCACTGAAGATGTGTCCAGAAGCATCAATAGATGTATGTGCACAGCACCAAGTGAATTTTCCTTTCCAGTAAGATTTTTGCAGTGGCCTAGCTGTGTTTGTCTCAGCTGGGAAAGCATTCACCCACTTCGTAAAGGTATCTATTACTACCAGAATATATTTGTACCCTCCAGGAGTAGGGGGGGGGGTGGGTAAGGGACCAAAATAATCTACCTGCAAATTAGTCCAAGGCCTTTCCACTGGTCTGGTGTGTCGAAGGGCTCCTTTATTTACATTTCTGTCAGGATTATATTGAGCACAGACCAAGGAATTTTTGATATAGTGCTCCACATCATCCTTCATCTTAAGCCACCAGCCATCTTCCTTGATCTTTCCCAGGGTGTTTTCACACCCCTCGTGTCCCCGTAGATCATGGCACCAATGGATCATCTGGTTTCTTCCTCCCCCTGGAACCACAAGCTTTCCTTCACGAAGGACAACTTTATCGTGGACGAACACTCCCTTGTGCTCTTTGTATATGTCAGACCCTGCTCCTTCCATCAATTTTTTAAAAACATTCTTTATATTTCTTCTGCTCCTCGGTTAAATCGATAACCTTGACCTGTTGTTCCCTCTTCTTCCCAATCTGTGGCTGCCATTCCTGCCCAGTTAAAGCACTTTGCTTCCCCAATTCATCAGCCTTTCTATTTCCCTCAGGAGATAATTTAGAGTGGGCTTTTACTTTTATGACTCCATGTTCTTTTCACTTTGCCTCCCCAAATGTATATTGCAATAAATGAGCAGATGGGAGGGGCTTCCCGTCAGCTGAAACAACCCCTCTGTCTTCCCACAGAGGCAAAAGTTCTGTAAGGCTGTTACAAACATACATACTACCAGAGTGTATGACTGACCCAGGTAGAAAGCATTCTGGGTGGCTAACCACAGCTGCCAATTCTGTTACCTGTACATTTATGGTTTCGGATAACTTTAAAGCTGTACTATACCTTTCCTGGCCATGTATCCTCTACATATAAGCCACATCCTGTTCTTCTTTCATCTGTGCTGATGAGGAGCCATCTACAAGATCTGAATACAGGGTTTTTCTTTTTCCTTTCTTAATAAAGGGTCTTTGTTCTCGGTCATTACTTTATCTGATCTGCTTCCACCCCCTCCTTTTTGTTTTGATACAAATGGACCCTTGGGATCATTTGCTATCATAACTTGACACTGTTCCTTTAATCCTTCCACTTCATCCTTCGGCTGCTTCCTCTCGTTTACTTTTTCCTTTAAGTAATTTCTCACATTTCAACCGAAACCGGTTCATATGCATAAAGTTCATAACTCTCTGACCCTGTAGATCAGTAACTCTTTCTCTAAAGGTTTCTACCTCCTTTTGTGTTCTCCTTCTAAACCTTCGCTCGACTTCTGCTTTTTGTCGGTTTCTAATCTGTGCGGTTCACCTTAGCATTCTGCCGTAATTCTATCACATCCTCAAACAGCCAACTGCTTCTGGTTTTTGTAATTGTTTCTGCCCGACAGATTCCTTTGGGCGATTTTCCAAAGGACATCTGCTGCGGTTTTTCCTTCACCGCCAGGGTGACTGACAAACTCCTCATATTGCGGCCACGTTCCCAACACGTACTTCTGTGGTACCCTCCTCCATTCAAAACAATCCAAATCCTTCGGACTTGCAGAATTTCCTGAGTTCTTCATTCTGGGTTAGTAACCGCTACCCTACCAGCCGCAGATCTCTCTGTACCTCACCCATATGGTCTGACTCGAGACTGCCGCTGAACAAAGATATTTGCCCTGGAGCCCACCCAAGGTTGCCATTTCTGTTACAAAAATCACCCCTTGTAATATTGAAAGAGTGACGCACAGAGGATCTGTATTTACCAACAAATAACCTTTACTGTCTCACCTAAAAACCACGTGGGTTCACAATCTAACTACCGGTGTGCACCCTACTACCATCTCTGACCCTTCATGGAGAGTTATTTGTTAGAGTATTTGGAGCTCCTGAGTCTTAGAATGTTTCTCATCAATTGAACAATTGACCTTGAGTTTATTGTCATTTAACTATATACATGTATACCGCCAAATGAGACGTTTCTCCAGACGAGGGTGTAAAGCACATACATAGAACATAGAAAACCTACATCACAATACAGGCCCTTCAGCCCACAATGCTGTGCTGAACACGTCCTCACTTTAGAAAGTACCTAGGGTTACCAATAGCCCTCTATTTTTCTAAGCTCCATGTACCTGTCCGGGAGTCTCTTAAAAGCCCCTATCATATCCGCCTCCACCACCGCCGGCAGCCCATTCCACGCACTCACCACTCTCTGCATAAAAAACTTACCCCTGACATCTCAATAACTTATAAATATAACACACAATAACTTAGGAAAGTAAGAATTAAATCTACAAATGAATTACACATAGATAAACAAAGTAAAATGCATAAATTAAATATTATCTGGTGACACTCTGAATGTGATGTGGCAGGAAATTCAGAAGCCTGATGGCCTGAGGGAAGACGTTGTTTGGCCGTCCTGACCTTTCTTATCTTTTGCCTGATGGTAGAATATCAGAGACAATGGTGGATAGATGGGTGGGATCCATGATAATACTAAGGGGTCTGTGTATGCAGCGCTTTGGATAAATGTCCCCCATAAATTGTAGGAAGACCCTTATGATCCTCTCAGCCATTCTCACAGTCCTCTGTAAGGACTTCTGGTCCAATGCTCTGCTGTTCCCATACCAGATGGAGATAGTCTGGCTGCTCCAGGATTCATGTCTATAGACTCATTTTTATTCTGAATGCTATTTGCTTACTTTTATTTTTTGTATGATTTTTTTCTCTCTCTCTCTCTCTGCACATTGGGCGTTTGATGGTTTTTTTTTAATGGTTTCTTTTGGGTTTCTTTGTTTTGTGGTAGACAATAGACAATAGGTGCCTGAATAGGCCATTCAGCCCTTCAAGCCAGCACCACCATTCACTGTGATCATGGCTGATCATCCACAATCAGTACCCTTTTTCTGCCTTCTCCCCTTCACTCCGCTATCTTTAAGAGCTCCATCTAACTTTTTTTTGAAAGAATCCAGAGAATTGGCCTCCACTGCCTTCTGAGGCAGAGCATTCCACAGATCCACAACCCTCTGTGTGAAGAAGTTTTTCCTCAACTCCATTCTAAATTGTCTACCCCTTATTCTTAAACTGTGGCCTCTGGTTCTGGACTCCCCCAACATCAGGAATGTGTTTCCTGCCTCTAGCATGTCCAATCCCTTAATAATCTTATATGTTTCAATCAGATCCCCTCTCATCCTTCTAAGTTCCAGTGTATACAACCCCAGTTGCTTCAATCTTTCAGCATATGACAGTCCTGCCATCCCGGGAATTAACCTCATGAATCTACGCTGCACTCCCTCAATAGCAAGAATGTCCTTCCTCAAATTTAGAGACCAAAACTGTACACAATATTCCAGGTGTGATCCCACCAGGGCCAGGTACAGCTGCAGAAGGACCTCTTTGCTCCCATACTCAATTCCCCTTGTTATGAAGGCCAACATGCCATTAGTTTTCTTCACTGCCTGCTGTGCCTGCATGCTTACTTTCAGTGACTGATGAACAAGGATGCCTAGATCTCGTTGTCCTTCCCCTTTTCCTAACTTGACACCATTCAGATAGTAATCTGCCTTCCTGTTCTTGCCATCAAAGTGGATAACCTCACATTTATCCACATTAAACTGCATCTGCCATGCATCTGCCCACTCACCCAACCTGTCCAAGTTACCCTGCATTCTCATAACACCCTCTTCACATTTCACACCGCCACCCAGCTTTGTGTCACCTGCAAATTTGCTAATGTTACTTTTAATCCGTTCATCTAAATCATTAATGTATATTGTAAATAGCTGCGATCCCAGCACCGAGCCTTCCGGTACCCCACTAGTCACTGCCTGCCATTCTGAAAAGGACCCATTAATCCCTACTCTTTGTTTCCTGTCTGCCAACCAATTTTCTATCCATGTCAGTACCCTACCCCCAATACCATTTGCTCTAATTTTGCACACTAACCTCCTATGTGGGACCTTATCAAAGGCTTTCTGAAAGTCCAGGTACAGTACATCCACTGGCTTTCCCATGTCCATTTTCATAGTTACATTCTCAAAAAATTCCAGAAGATTAGTCAAGCATGATTTCCCCTTCATAAATCCATGCTGACTCGGACCTATCCTGCCACTGCTATCCAAATATGCCACTATTACATCTTTTATAATTGATTCCAGCATCTTCCCCACCACTGATGTCAGACTAACTGGTCTATAATTGTTTGTTTTCTCTCTCCCTCTTTTCTTAAAAAGTGGGATAACATTAGCTACCCTCCAATCCGCAGGAACTAATCCTGAATCTATAGAACATTGGAAAATGATCACCAATGCGTCCATGATTTCTAGAGCCACCTCCTTAAGTACCCTGGGATGCAGACCATCAGGCCCTGGGGATTTATCAACCTTCAGTCCCATCAGTTTATCCAACACCATTTTGTGCTTGATGCGAATTTCCTTCAGTTCCTCTGTTACCCTAGGTCCTCTGGCCACTATTACCTCTGGGAGATTGTTTGTGTCTTCCCTAGTGAAGACAGATCCAAAGTACCTGTTCAGCTCGTCTGCCATTTCCTTGTTCCCCATAATAACTTCACCCGTTTCTGTCTTCAAGGGCCCAACTTTGGTCTTAACTAATTTTTTCCTCTTCACATACCTAAAGAAGCTTTTACTATCCTCCTTTATATTTTTGGCTAGCTTACCTTCGTACCTCATCTTATTCCCCCCCCCCCCCGTATTGCCTTTTTAGTTATCTTCTGTTGCTCCTTAAAAGTCTCCCAATCCTCTGACTTCCCACTCATCCTTGCTATGTTATACTTCCTCTCTTTTATTTTTATACTGTCCTTGACTTCCCCTGTCATCCACAGTCGCCCCTTACTCTCCTTAGAACCTTTCTTCCTCTTTGGAATGAACTGATCCTGCACCTTTTGTATTATGCCCACAAATACCTGCCATTGTTGTTCCACTGTCATCCCTGCTAGGGTATCTTTCCAGTCAACTTTGGCCAGCTCCTCCCTTATGTGTCCATAATCCCCTTTGTTCAAATGTAATACTGACACTTCTGATCTTCCCTTCTCCCTCTCAAATTGTAGATTAAAACTTATCACTATCTCCTAATGGCTCCTTTACCTCGAGTTCCCTTATCAAATCTGGCTCATTACACAACACTAAATCCAGAATTGCCTTCTCCCTGGTAGGCTCTAATGCAAGCTGCTCTAGGAATCCAACTCTGAGGCATTCCACAAACTCCCTTTCTTGGGGTCCAGTACCAATCTGATTTACCCAGTCTACATGCATGTTGAAATCCTCCATAACAACCATAGAATTACCTTTGCGACATGCCAATTTTAACTCTTGATTTAACTTGCACCCTATATCCAGGCTACTGTTTGGGGGCCTGTAGATAACTCCCATTAGGGTCTTTTTGCCTTTACAGTTTCTCAGTTCTATCCATACTGACTCTACATCTCCTGATTCTATGTCCCCCCCTCGCAAGTGACTGAATTTCATTCCTCACCAACAGAGCCACCCCACCCCCTCTGCCAACCTGTCTGTCCTTTCGATAGGACGTATATCCCTGGATATTCATTTCCCAGCCCTGGTCCTCTTGCAGTATTATTCCCACAACATCATACTTGCCAATTTCCAACTGAGCCTCAAGCTCATCCACTTCATTTCTTATACTCCGTGCATTCATATATAATACTTTCAATCCTTTTAAAGTAATACTTTTACACCCCTCACCTTTCACATCGATTCCTATTGCACTTGCCCATATGCTCCGATCCCTTCCTGAGCTTTCTGCCCCTTTAATTCTGTTGTCTTTCTTAACTTTACTTATTCTCTCATTCCCTTTAACTCCATTCTTATACTTCCTGTTCATCCCCTCCCCCCAACTACTTAGTTTGAACACACCCGTGTAGCAGTGGCAAACCTGCCTGCCAGAACGCTGGTCCCCCGTCTGTTAAGGTGCAACCGGTCCCTTCTGCACAATTCATCCTTACCCCAAAACAGATCCCAGTGGTCCAAGAATCTAAATCCCTGCTCCCCGCACCAGCTCCTCAGCGACTCATTCAGATCCCCTATCTCCCTGTTCCTGTCCTCTCCAGCACAAGGAACTGGAAGCAAACCGAGATAACCACCCTGGAGGTCCTGCTTTTCAGACTTCTTCTGAGTTCTCTGAAGTCACGCTGCAAAATATCTCTCATCTTCTTCCCGACGTCATTTGTGCCGACATACACCACCACCTCTGGCTTGAGGATGCCCTGCAATCGGTCCGTGACGTCCTGGATCCTAGCACCAGGGAGGCAACACACCATCCTTAAATCCCACCTGTAAGGAGATGAATATCAAGGGTGTATAATGTGTACATACTTAGATAATAAATGTACTTTGAACTTTGAAATTTGCCCATTCTCCCAGTCTGTCCTTGTCCTTCTACAAACACCTTTCTTCCACAAAACTACCTGCCCCTCCACCTACCTTTGTATCTTCTGCAAACTTGGCCACAACTTCCTTTATCCAAATCATTGACATATAATGTGAAATGAAACAGTCCCAACACAGATGCCTGCAGCACAATACCAGTCATCAGCAGCCAATCAAAAAAGGTCCTCTTTATTCTCACTCTTTGCCTCCTGCCAATTAGTAAACCTTCTATCCATGCCAGTACCTTTCCTATAATGTCTCCCTTTGAATGTGTATCCTTGGTTGTTAAATGTGTTTCTAGTGCTTGACACTTCCACCCTGGGAAGAAGATTCTGACTGTTTACCCCGTCTATACATCGATTTTATCGACTTCTCAGGTCTCCCCTCAGTCTGAAACACTCTAGAGAAAGCAACCCAAATTTATCCAAAAGCTCATCAGTTAATTATCAGTACCAGTCTTCTGTTATTTATTTATTTGTTATTGTGTTTGTACAATCAACCTTCTTTTGCACATGGCTTGTCTTTTGTCAGTCTCTGTTTCTGTATAGATTTTTATAAATTCTATATTCTCCAGTAAGTGTCTGCAAAAAAATGTCAAGGTAGTATATGTAAAAAAAATCAGTAAATAAATTTACTTTGACATTAGTATCCTTCTGCAGCCTTTCCGAAGCCTCCTTGCAATGGGGTGACTAGGCACAAAGTACTCCAAGTACAGACCAACTAGTTTCATACAGCTGCAACATGATTTCCTCTGATACTCAAACATTCATTTTATTGTCAATGTGTGTATGTACAATACAACTCAGATATCTATCTTCTCCAGATAGTCACCAAAAACAGAAAAATTCACGAGTGTCGTTGAAAGAAAAGACATCAAATCCCTCCCTATATGAAAAGGAAAAAGAAACAAAATTTACAAACCTGAAACCACAACCCCTCCCTCACACAAAAGCTAACAGATCACACATATGGAAAACAATGGCTGGAACATCAAACGCCAAACTCAGTTTCCTGACCAATAAAAACAAGCAAACCATATCCTTTCTTATTACCCTATCTACTTACGTGGCCATCCTTCAAGAGTTATAGACATGGACCCCAAGATTCCTCTGTATATCAGTCCTATTAAGAGTCCTGCCGTTAACTGTATATTTGCTGCTTTCATATGACCTTCCAAAGTGCAGCATGTCATACTCGCCTGGATTAAACTCCATCAGCCAATTTTCTATCTATATCTATAACTGATCGACTGCTGTATCTTTAGGCAGCCCTCCACACTGTCTACAATGCCACCAAACTTAGTCATTTGAAAACTTCAGAATCAGGTTTAATATCACCGGTATATGTCATGAAATTTGTTAACTTAGCGGCAGTAGTACAATACAATACATGATAAATATAGAAAAAAAATAAATGAATTACAACAAGTAACACTATATATATATTAAACAGTTACATTTAAAAACAGTAATGCAAAAACAGAAATAATTTAAAAAGTAAGGTAGCGTTCATAAGTTCACTGTCTATTTAGAAATTGAATGGCCGAGGGGAAGAAGCTGTGGCTGAATCACTGAGTATGTGCCTTTAGGCTTCTGTACCTCCTTCCTGACAGTAACAATGAGAAGTCCTTGGTGATGGGAGTCCTGAACAATGGATGCCACCTTTCTGAGGCATCGTTCCTTGAAGATGTCTTGGATACTACAGAGGTTAGTACCCAAGATGGAGTTGACTAATCTTTTCAATCCTGTCTAGTAGCCCCTCCCCCCATGACTGACGGCTATGCAGCCTGTCAGAATGCTTCCCATGGTATATCTGTATAAGTTTTCCAGTGTTTTAGGTGACAAACCAAACCTTCTCAAACTCCTAATGAAATAGTGCTGCTGTCTTGCCTTCTTTATAAGTGCATCGATATGTTGGGGCCTGGTCAGAGCCTCAGAACTTGAAACATAAAAACATAGAAAACCTACAGCCCAATAGGCCCTTCGGCCCAGAATGCTGTGCTGAACATGTACTTACTTTACAAATTATCTGGGTTTACGCATAGCCCTCTATTTTTCTAAGCTCCATGTACCTATCCAGGAGCTTCTTAAAAGACCCTATTGTATCTGCCTCCACAACCATTGCCGGCACTCACCACTCTCTGTCTAAAACAACTTACTCCTGACATCTCCTCTGTACCTACTTCCAGCACCTTAAAACTGTGCTCTCTATTGTTAGCCATTTCAGCCCTGGGGAAAAGCCTCTGACTATCCACATGATCAGTATCATCTTATATTACTATCACACATCATCTTATACACCTCTATCAGGTCATCTCTCATCCTCCACTGTTCCAAAGAGAAAAGGCTGAGTTCACTCAACCTGTTCTCATAAGGCATGTTCCCCAATCCAGGCAACATCCTTGTAAATCTCTTTCTATAGTTTCCACATCCTTGCAGTAGTGAGGTGACCAGAACTGAGCACAGTACTCCAAGTGGGGTCTGACCAGGGTCCTATATAGCTGTAACATTACCTCTCAGCTCTTAAACTCAATCCCATGGTTGATGAAGCCCAATACACCGTATGCCTTGTTAACCACACAGTCAACCTGCGCAGCAGCTTTGAGAATCCTATGGACTCGGATCCCAAGATCCTTCTGATCATCCACACTACCAAGAGCTTTACCATTAATACTATATTCTGCCGTCACATTTGACCTACCAAAATGAACCACCTTACACTTATCTGGGTTGAACTCCAACTGCCGCTTCTCAGCCCAGTTTTCATCCTATCAATGTCCCGCTGTAACCTCTGACAGCCCTCCACACTATCCACAACACCCCCAACTTTTGTGTCATCAGCAAATTTACTAACCCATCCCTCCACTTCCTAATCCAGGTCATTAATAAAAATCACAAAGAGAAGGGGTCCCAGAACAGATCCCTATTGGCACACCACTGGTCACCAACCTCCATGAAGAATATGACCAGTCCACAACCACTCTTTGCCTTCTGTGGGCAAGCCAATTCTGGATCCACAAATCAATGCCCCCTTGGATCCCATGCCTCCTTACTTTCTCAATAAGCCTTGCATGAGGTATCTTATCAAATGCCTTGCTTGAAATCCATATATACTATATCTACTGCTCTACCTTCATCAATGTGTTTTGTCACATCCTCAAAAAATTCAATCAGGCTCGCAAGGCATGACCTGACTTTGGCAAAGCTATGCTGACTATTCTTAATCATTTTATGCCTCTCCAATGTTCATAAATCCTGCCTCTCTGGAACTTCTCCATCAACTTAACAACCACTGAAGTAAGGCTCACTGGTCTATAATTTCCTTGGCTATCTCTACTCCCTTTCTTGAATAAGGGAGCAACATCTGCAACCCTCCAATCCTCCAGAACCTCTCCCATCTCCATTGATCGTTGCTAGAGGCTCAGCAATCTCCTCCCTTGCTTCCCACGGTAGCCTGGGATACATGTCATCTGGTTCCAGAGACTTATCCAACTTGATGCTTTCCAAAAACACAAGCACATTGGAATTGCTCACTCTCTCCAGTTGGGATCCTTCCATGAGGATTGGTTTGTGTTACCCTTCGTGAAGTTGACAATCATAAACCATTCATTGTCGCAGTTAGCATACCGCTTTACAGTGCCGGTGACCCAGGTTCAATTCGCACTGCTGTTTGTAAGTTTGTACATTGTCCATGTGGCCACGGAGGTTTCCTCTGGGTATTCCGATTTCCTACCACATTGCAAAATTCTTAACCTTTGCAACTTTGGAGTGTTGTGAACATGCTAGGTTGGTACCCAAGCATGGCGATTATTGCGAGTTGACTCCAGCACACCCTTGTGCTATTTTGGACGTTGATGCAAACATCGTGACAAATTGTGACAAATAAAGCTAATCCCTGATCTACATTGTTATCGAAGTCATTAGTTATATGTATATATTGCATTATATATTATAATATATTGCATAATTTATATTATTTATAAACAGCCAGCCCAGCATCGATCCCTGTGGAATGTGAGAGTGTGGAACCAGTTGCCAGTACAATTGGTGCATGTGAGCTTGATTTCAATGTTTAAGTGAAGTTTGGATATGTATATGGATAGTAGGGGTGTGGATGGCTATGTTCCCAGTGCAGGTCGATGGGGCTAGGCAATTTAAATGGTTCAGCATGGACTAGATGGACCAAAGAGCCTGTTTCTGTGCTATACTTCTCTATGTCTGTATTACACCCCTGGTCATGGGCTTCCAGCCAGAATAACACTCATCCACCACTACCCTCTGTCTGCAATGGGCAAGACCATGGATCTCTTGCATCTTAATCTTCCGTATCAGCCTACCATGAGACCTTGTCAACTGCTCTTCAATAACATCAATGTACACAACATCCACTCCCCTTCCCGCTTGTCACCTTCAAAAAACACTTCACTTAGGAAGACATGACCTTCCCTGCACAAAGCAATGCTGACGGTCTTCAATCAGGCCATGTTCAGCAACAGAGGGCGCAGCCTCAAAAATAGAGGGACATCTATTTAGAACAGAGGTGGGGAGGAATTTCCTTTGCCAGAGGGTAACAAATCTGTGGAATTCATTGCTACAGGCAGCTGTGGAGGCCAAGTCATTCGGTATAGTTAAAAGAAAGGTTGATAGGTTCTTAGCAACTTTGATGTGTGTTGCTTGAATTTCCAGCATCTGCAGAATTCCTGTTGTTTACGTTTTAAGATGCTGACTGGCCTGCTGCGTTCACCAGCAACTTTGATGTGTGTTGGTTGATAGGTTCTTGATTAGTCAGGGCATCAAAGGGTATGGGGAGAAGGCAGGAGAACGTGGTTAAAAGGGATAATAAATCATCCTTGATGGAATCGTGGAGCAGAGCTTCCATATCTTATAGCCTTATGCTCTTCTAATTGTGTGCAAATCCTACCCCTAAGAATCCTCACCAATGGTTATCAATCCAAATTAATTAATGATTTAATTGCATATATTTACAATAGCTATTCATTTACATAAAACATGCAAGATGTTAATTTGCTACTCAGATTCTCAGATCTGAGATATTCCCCAACCATCTCTATTTTTTTTTAATTTATTTAGAGATAAAGCACAATAACAGATGTACCATGTGGCCAAATAATCTTATGATTTTTGGAATGTAGGGGGAAACCGGAGCACCCTTGCAAGCAGCTGTGGGAATTGAACCCAGGTCGCCAGTGCTGTAATAGCTTTGTGCTAACCGTTATGCTACTCTGCTGTCCTTGGAATGTGGGAGCAAACTGAGGATTTGAAGTTGCATACGGTTCCAGACCAGGGCTCAGCCATTCCCGAAGGATCAGAATGAATCGGATGGGTCCTCTCTCTACAATCCAGCAGGTTCACAGTTACACGTACCCAGACAAGTTTCCAATCCATAATATTTAACTAAATGCAAATCTGTCACTTGTAATCCTAGAAGGAAATAACATGAGGAAATAAACAGATGCTCTGGTGGGCGGGGACCGCACTGCATTCTTGGGCAGCATGATCATCTCTAAATGACATTCCAACTTGTCCCTAGTAATAGCAACGACTCTCACTTCTGCCCCCGACACTCTAGAATTTCTGGCATTCTGCTAAGTGTCTTCCACGGTCAGACTGATGCAAAATACTTAAGTTTGCCCGCCATTACTACTTCTGCGGACGAGGTATCATTTTCCAGTGGTCTGATATCCACTCTCACCTTTCTTCTGCACTTTATATACCTGGGGGAAAAAACTTTTGCAATTCTCTTTTACAGTCTATCATAGGCTAGCTTTATTTACTTATTGAGATACAGCGCGGAATGGACCCTCCCAGCCTCGCAGCCCAGCAATCCCAATTAACAACTTCTCTCGCCTTACGGTATTTTAGTTGCCGTCTGTTGCTTTCTTTTTTTAAAAAAACACTTCCCAATCCTCTGCCTTCCCACTAATTTTTACTACGAATACTATATGCCCTCTATTTTTCTTTTATTCTGTTTTTGGCTTCCCCTGTCAGCCATTGTGCTTCACCCTCCTTTTAGAGTACTTCGGGATGTATTTATCCTGCAGCTTCCGATTTACCCCCAGAAACTCCAACCACTGCTGTTCGGCCCTGCTCATGTTCCCTTCCAGTCAACTTTGGCCAGGACCACTCTCAGGCCTCTGGCATTCCTTTTAATCCATCTGATTTTATCTTCCTCCTCTTAAACTGCTGGGTGAATTCTATCATATTATAATCACTGCCTCCTAAGAGCTCATTTACTTAAATTTCCCTAACTAAATCTGGTTCATTGCATAACACCCAGTCCAGAATTACCTTTTCACTAGTGGGCTCAATCAAAGTTGCTCTAAAAAGTCATCTCATATGCATTCTACACATGACTTCTCTTGGGATCCAGCATCAACCTAATTTTCTCAATCTGACTACATATTGAAATACCTATGACCATCATAACATTGCCCTTGTAACAAGGGCAAATAATTTGGAAGCCTGTATACAACTCCCACCAGGATCTTTTTACTCTTGCAGTCTCTTCACTCTACCCACAAGGATTCTTCATTTTCCAATCCTGTCACCTCTTTCTAAAGATTTGATTTCATTTTTTACTAACATAGTTATGCCACCCCTTCTCCTACCTGCCTTTCCTTTCGATACAATGTGTATCTTTGCTGCCAACTATGATCTTCTTTCAACCATGACTCAGTGATGCCCACGTCACGCATGCCAATCTTTAACTGCATTACAAGAACATTTCCCTTATTCCTAATAGATAAGAAATGGGAGCAGGAGTAAGCCATCTGGCCCTTTGAGCCGTCTCCACCATTCAATAAGATCATGGCTGATCTGGCCATGGATTCATCTTCACCTACCTGCCTTTCCCCCATAACCCTTAATTCCCCTACTATGCAAAAATCTATCCAAGCTGGTCTTAAATATATTTACTCAGGTACCCTCCACTGCTTCATTGGCCAGAGAATTCCACAGATTCACTACTCTTTGGAAAAAGCAGTTCCTCCTCATCTCCGTCCTAAATCTACTCCCGCGAATCTTGAGGCTATGTCCCCTAGTTCTGGTCTCACCTACCAATGGAAACAACTTTCCTGCCTCAGTCTTATCTATCCCTTTCATAATTCTATAAGATCTCCCCTCATTCTTCTGAATTCCAGTGAGTACAGTCCCAGGCAACTCGATCTCTCCCCATAGTCTAACCCCCTCATCTCTGGAATCAACCTGGTGAACCTCCTCCGCACCGCCTCCAAAGCCAGTATATCCTTCCTCAAGTAAGGAGACCATAACTGTATGCAATACTCCGGGTGCGGGCTCCCAGTGTGCATTCAAATATAACATCTTCAGTCTTGTGTTCATTACCTTTCTCAGTTTTGCCCCAATGTTACACTTCGCCTCATCCCAATGACTGCAGTTTTACCATATCATCTGCCTATCCTTCCTCACAGTCTCACTACACACTGCATCAACTTGTATACCAACTACCATATCCTCAGACCTATCACTGTTTCTCAGCCACCTGCCAAATTAATTAAAACCATTTCCAACAACTGTAACAAATCTGCCCTCAAGGATATTGCTCCCCCTTGGATTCTGGTGTAACCCATCTATTTTGCACGCCATCCCCTTCTCGCAATTCCTCCGTCTCCGCCGCATCTGCTCTCAGGATGAGGCTTTTCATTCTAGGACGAGGGAGATGTCTTCATTTTTTAAAGAAAGGGGCTTCCCTTCCTCCACTATCAACTCTGCTCTTAAAAGCATCTCCCCCATTTCACGTACATCTGCTCTCACTCCATCCTCCCACCACCCCATTAGGAATAGGGTTCCCCTGGTCCTCACCTACCACCCCACCAGCCTCCGGGTCCAACATATTATTCTCCGTAACTTCCGCCACCTCCAACGGGATCCCACCACTAAGCACATCTTTCCCTCCCCTCCTCTCTCTGCATTCCGCAGGGATCGCTCCCTACACAACTCCCTTGTCCATTCGTCCTCCCCATCCCTCCCCACTGATCTCCCTCCTGGCACTTATCCGTGTAAGCGGAACAAGTGCTACACATGCCCTTACACTTCCTCCCTTACCACCATTCAGGGCCCCAAACAGTCCTTCCAGGTGAGGCATCACTTCACCTGTGAGTCGACTGGGGTGATATACTGCGTCCGGTGCTCCCGATGTGGCCTTTTATATATTGGTGAGACCCGACGCAGACTGGGAGACCGCTTTGCTGAACATCTACGCTCTGTCCGCCAGAGAAAGCAGGATCTCCCAGTGGCCACACATTTTAATTCCACATCCCATTCCCATTCTGACATGTCTATCCACGGCCTCCTCTACTGTAAAAATGAAGCCACACTCAGGTTGGAGGAACAACACCTTATATTCCGTCTGGGTAGCCTCCAACCTGATGGCATGAACATTGACTTCTCTAACTTCCGCTAGGCCCCACCTCCCCCTCGTACCCCATCTGTTACTCATTTTTATGCACACATTCTTTCTCTCACTCTCCTTTTTCTCCCTCTGTCCCTCTGAATATACCTCTTGCCCATCCTCTGGGTCACCCCCCCCCTTGTCTTTCTTCCCGGACCTCCTGTCCCATGATCCTCTCGTATCCCCTTTGCCTATCACCTGTCCAGCTCTCGGCTCTATCCCTCCCCCTCCTGTCTTCTCCTATCATTTTGCATCTCCCCCTCCAGCTTTCAAATCCCTTACTCACTCTTCCTTCAGTTAGTCCTGACGAAGGGTCTCGGCCTGAAACGTCGACTGTACTTCTTCCTATAGATGCTGCTTGGCCTGCTGCGTTCACCAGCGACTTTTGATGTGTGTTGCTTGAATTTCCAGCATCTGCAGAATTCCTGTTGTTTTTATTTTGTACAGATCATTCCTTTACCAGAAGAGATCCCAGTGATTCAGAAATTTGATACCCTGCCCCCAAACCACCCATTCATCTGTATGATCATCCTATTCCTGTCCTGACTAGCATGTGAGAATAATTGAGAGATTAGTACTTTGGAGGGTCTGTTGCTCAGCCTCTCCTATAACTTCCTATTCTCATGGTGCAGGACCTCATCACACATTCTACCTGTCATTGGTGCCAATGTGAACCACAGCCTCTGGCTACCCAGTCTACAGCTATTCCAAGACATCCAAGTCCCTAGCACCTGAGAGGGAACACACTATCCTAGTGCCTCTTTCGCAGCGGCAGAATCTTCTCCCTGTCCCCCTAACCACTGAGTCTCCTATCTGCCCTTCCCTGCTGAGCCTCAGAGCCAGCTGGCTGCTGCTGTGCCCTGATAGGCTATTTCTGCCCCCCTCCCCAGTAGTATCCAAACTTATTGAAGGGGGAATGGCCACAGGGGGACTTCACTGACTGATTACTCTCCTTACTTCTTCTGAAGGTTACCAATCTACTACTGTATGAGCCTTCATTCTGAGTGTGACTATGTCAGTAAAAGTCTCATCTGTGGAGGTTTTCAGCCTCCTGGATGGTCCTGAATACATAGAGCTCCAGCTTCAGTTCCTTGACCTTGTCAGACAGGAGCTCAAGTTGGATGAATTCCTGTAGATGTACAGTGGTCATCAGTGGGACTGTTAGGTACTCAGCAGTCTCGCATCTTACAGGATGAACAGTCCATTGTCTTACCTATAAACCTGCCTACACTTGTTATCACTAACTTCAAGCTAAACTTCTAGCCTGCATCTGTTCTGGTCTAAGCCCGGCCATCTAACACTGTCCACTCCAACAATGACCACTCTTACATCTCGCTCCTTTTTATTGTTCTCTGCTGAGTGTCTAGGAAATTGTTATCATTGCAGCCCACTGCAAAGTTCTGAAAGACTCTGAGTTGTTTTTAAATTTCACTCTGCCACACTGACAAACGACTACTTGCAATTATTGCAGCCCCACCCCAAAAAAAAGACACCAACATGGAAGAAAAACAACATTCATCAAGACCCTTAGTATTGTTGATAAGAGGAATCTTTCAGCTCCCTGAAAGTGGCAACACAGTGTGATAGGGCTGTTCGAAAAATACAGTGGCATGCAAAAGTTTGGGCACCCCTGGTCAAAATGTCTGTCACTGTGAATAGCTAAGCGAGTAAAAGATGACCTGATTTCCAAAAGGCAAAAATTTAAAGATGATATATTTCTTTAATATTTTAAGCAAGATTACTTTTCTAGTTCCATCTTTTACAGTTTCAAAATAACAAAAAAGGAAAAGAGCCTGAAGCAAAAGTTTGGGCACCCTGCATGGTCAGTACTTAGTAACACCCCCTTTGGCAAGTATCACAGCTTGTAAACACTTTCTGTAGCCAGCTAAGAGTCTTTCAATTCTTGTTTGGGGGATTTTCGCCCATTCTTCCTTGCAAAAGGCTTCTAGTTCTGTGAGATTCTTGGGCCATCTTGCATGCACTGCTCTTTTGAGGTCTATCCAGATTTTTGATGATGTTTAGGTTGGGGTACTGTGAGGGCCATGGCAAAACCTTCAGTTTGCGCCTCTTGAGGTAATCCATTGTGGATTTTGAGGTGCATTTAGGATCATTATCCTGTTGTGGAAGCCATCCTCTTTTCATCTTCAGCTTTTTTACATACAGTGTGATGTTTGCTTCCAGAATTTGCTGGTATTTAATTGAATTCATTCTTCCCTCTACCAGTGAAATGTTCCCCATTCCACTGGCTGCAACACAAGCATGATCGATCCATTCCCGTGCTTAACAGTTTTGGAGAGGTGTCCTTTTCATGAAATCCTGCACCCTTTTTTCTCCAAACATACCTTTTGTTCATTGCGGCCAAAAAGTTCTATTTTAACTTAATCAGTCCATAGGGCTTGTTTCCAGAATGCCTCAGGCTTGTTTAGATGTTCCTTTGCAGACTTCTGACACTGAATTTTGTGGTGAGGACGCAGGAAGGGTTTTCTTCTGATGACTCTTCTGTGAAGGTCATATTTGTGCAGGTGTCGCTGCACAGTAGAACAGTGCACCACCACTCCAGAGTCTGCTAAATCTTCCTGAAGGTCTTTTGCAGTCAAATGGGGGTTTTGATTTGCCTTTCTAGCAATCCTACGAGCAGTTCTCTAGGAAAATTTTCTTTGTCTTCCAGACCTCAACTTGACCTCCACCTGACCTCCACCGTTCCTGTTAACTGCCATTTCTTAATTACATTACAAACTGAGGAAACGCCTACCTGAAAATGCTTTCTATCTTCTTATAGCCTTCTCCTGCTTTGTGGGCATCATTTATTTTAATTTTCAGAGTGCTAGGCAGCTGCTTAAAGGAGCCCATGGCTGCTGATTGTTGGGACAAGTTTTGAGGAGTCAGGGTATTTATAAAGCTTTGAAATTTGTATCACCTGGCCTTTCCTAACGATGACTGTGAACAAGCCATAGCCCTGACAAGCTAATTAAGGTCTGAGACCTTGGTAAAAGTTATCTGAGAGCTCAAATCTCTTGGGTTGCCCAAACTTTTGCATGGTGCTTCTTTCCTTTTTTCCACTCTAAAATTGTACAAAACAAAAATAATACACTAATCTTGCTTAAAATGTTGAAAAGAATGTTTCATCTTTAACTTTATGACTTTTGGAAATCAGTTCATCTTCTACTCACTTAACTATTCACAGTAACAGAAATTTTGACCAGGTGCCCAAACTCTTGCATGCCACTGCATATGGCATGCTTGCCTTCTTAGTCAAGGTATTGAGTTCAAAAGTCAGGAATTTATGTTGCAGTCAGGAGTTTATAGAACTCTAGTTAGGCTACATCTGGATTATTGTGTACACCCAAAATGGGTGCAGATGAGGTTTACTGCCTGGATATGAAGGCATGTGCTATACAAGAGATTGGACAAACTTGGATCATTTTCTCTGGAGTGGCAGAGGCCGAGGACAGATCTGATAAGAGGTTTATTATGTTATGAGAGTCATAGATAGATTAGACAGCATCCTTCTCCCTCTGGTATCTAATACCAGAGGGTATGCACCTAAGGTGAGAGGGGGTAATTTTAAAGGAGATGTGAGGGGCAAACAGAATGGTGGGTGTCTGGAATCCGCTGCTTGGCGGCGGTGGTAGATGCAGATACATTAGGGACTTTTAAGACATTTTGATATGCACTATATAGTAAGAGGTTAAAGAATGGATGTGGAACAACATGTACACAAATACCATCATGGATTTACAATGTAAACAGTATTATAAAAATTGCTTTAAAGTGCAGTGACTGATGTAATAAACAGGAGGGTGTGGGCTAACTATACTGGTTGATCATATTGATTAATTGCAATGAGGAATCTTTTACCATGGTGTGAATTTTTTGTTTTAATAGGCCAGTGGCATGTTAGGTTTTGTTTCTCCTCTGTATACGTGTTCAGTAGCAATTACCAGATCCACCCATTTTCAACAATCTTGCTTATGTTTCCAGTAAGTTCCCTGTTCTGCCTCTCATTGTTCCCAAGGGTTCAATTGATTCCCATCTCTAACTGCAAGTTTGGGGGACCAACTCACCCAATCAGAAGATGGGGGGGGGGGGTGGGGGTGCAAGAAGGCATCCCTGCCACTGCTGCACCACCAGATGTGCCAAGGCCAAGGGAGCGAAACATAAACCAATGGTGGTCCCTAGCTGATGATCCTGCAGCTGACCCAAGGGCACTGTTGGGAGGTTCAGCAGGTAGCAATCTTCCCGTAAATCTCAACTGGCATTGAAAGGAATTTTATTGCCCAAGCCTGCTCCTGTTCCATATCATACCTTCCTCACCCACTCTGTCAACTTGCTTTACTGACTTTCTAGACGCCAGAGACATGTCCGCTTTTCTGTCTCCCCAGATTCAGCAAGTTAAATAGTGCACTTCATAAACACAAGGGATTCTGTAGATGAGTAAATCTTTGAGCAACATATTCAAAATGCTGGGACTCAGCAAGTTATGCAGTATCTATCAAGAGGAATAAGAAGTCAACATTTCAGACAGAGACTCTTCATCAGGAAGCTGCAGAGGGAGTGTCCACTGAGTCGGTGTGGGTGGAAGTCAGAAATAGGAAGGAATGAATCACTGTGCTGGGAGTAGTCTTTTGGCCCCCAAATAGCCCTTGGGACACAGAGGAGCAGATAAACAGGCAGATTTTAGAATGGTGCAGGAAATACAGGGTTGTAGTTATGGGTGATTTCAACTTCCCTCATATTGACTGGCACCTCCGGACTGCAAGGGGGATAGATGGGGCTGAACTTGTCAGGTGTGTTCAAGAAGGATTCCTGACACAGTATGTGGATGGGCCGACGAGAGGAGGCCATACTGGATCTACGTTTGTAGTTCTGGGTAATGAACCTGGTCAGATGGCAGACCTCTTGGTGGGGAAGCATTTTGGTGAGAGTGACCACAACTCTCTTAGCTTCAGCATAGCTATGGAAAAGGATAAAACAGACAAAATGGGAAAGCGCTTAACTGGGGAAGGGCTAATTATGAAGGGATGAGGCAGGAACTAGCAAAAGTAAATTGGAAACAGATGTTCGAGGGTGAAAGCACAGGAATAATGTAGAGGAAGTTTAGGGATCACTTGTGCTGGGTTCAGGATAGGTTTGTCCCACTGAGACAAGGAAAAAATGGTAGGAAAAGGGAACCGTGGCTGACGAAACACGTGAGGCAACTGGCCAAGAGGAAGAAGGAAGCATATATTAGATATAAGAAGCAGGAAGGGCTCATGAAAAATATAGGGTAGCCAGGAAGGAGCTTAAGAAAGGATTTAGGAGAGCTCAAAGGGGGCATGAGAAGGCCTTGGCATGTAGGATTAAGGAGAACCCCAAGGTGTTCTATGTGTACGTGAAGAACAGAAGGGTGACAAGAACTAAGGTGGGGCCGCTAAAGGATAAAGAAAGCAACATGCGCCTGGAGGCGGAGGAGGTTGGAGAGGTCTTAAATGAATACATTGCTTCAGTATTCACAAGTGAAAAGGACCTTGATCAGGGTGAGGTCAAAATAGAACAGGCCTGTGTGCTGGACAATGTGGAGATTAAGGAAGAAGTAGTGTTGGATCTTCTTAAAATATCAAGATTGATAAGTCCCCAGTGCTGGACGTGATATACCCCAGGTTTGCTGTGGGAAGTGAGAGAAGAGATCGCTGGAGCAGTAGCTAGGATCTTTGAACCCTCTTTGGCTGCTGGAGGATTGGAGAATGGCAAATGTAATTCCCTTGTTTAAAAAAGGTAATAGGGAGAATCCTGGGAACTATAGACCGGTGAGTCTTACGTCTGTGGTCTGCAAACAATTGGAAAGGATTCTCAAGGATAGGATCTGCAAGCATTTGGAGAAGTAGTCTACACAAGAATAGTCAACATGGCTTTGTGAAGGGATGGTCGTGCCTCACGAGCCTACTTTTTTGAAGAGGTAACAAAGGAAATTGATGAGGGTAGGGCAGTAGATGTGGTCCACATGGATTTTAGCAAGGCATTTGACAAGGTCCCCCACGAGACTCATCCAGAAAGTCATGAGGCATGGGATCATAGGAATCTTGGCTGTTTGGATAAAAAAAAATGGCTTACAGGAAGTAGAGGGTAGTAGTGGAAGGAAAGTATTCTGCCTGGAGGTCAGTGACTAGTGGAGTGCTGCAAGGATCTGTCCTGGGACCCCTTGCTCTTTGTGATTTTTATAAATGACCTGGATGTAGAGGCGGAAGGATGGGCGAGTAAGTTTGCGGATGACACGAAGATTGAAGGAGTTGTGGATGGAGCTGTAGGTTGTCGAAGGATATAGACAGGATGCAGAGTTAGGCAGATGGAGTTTAATTCAGTAAGTGTGAGGTGATGCATTTTGGAAGGACAAACCAGAAGGCTGAGTACAGGGTTAATGGTCGGTTACTTAAGAGTGTAGATGAACAGAGGGATCTGGGGTTCAAATCCATACATCCCTTAAGGTTGCTGCACAGGTTGATAGGATAGTTAAGAAGGCCTGTGGGATGCTAGGCTTCATTAATAGGGGGAATGAGTTCAAGAGTACAGAGGTCATGTTGCAACTCTACAAATCTCTGGTGAGACCAATGTAGAGTATTGTGTTCAGTTCTGGTCACCTCATTATAGGGTGGATGTGGAAGCTATAGAGAGGGTGCAGAGGAGATTCACCAGGATGTTGCCTGGATTGGAAAACAAGTCTTATGAGGCAAGGTTGGCAGAGCTGGGACTTTTCTCTTTGGATCTTGGAAGGATGAGAGGGGACTTGATAGAGATCTACAAGATTATGAGAGGCATAGATAGGGTGGATAGCCAGTACCTGTTTCCCAGGGCACGAATAGCAAACACCAGAGGGCATATGTACAAAGTTAAGGGAGGGAAGTTTAGGGGAGACATCAAGGGTAAGTTTTTTTTTAAAAACACTGATGGTTGTGGGTGCTTGGAATGACTTGCCAGGGATGGTGGTGGAGGCTAAAACATTAGGGGCATTTAAGAGCCTCTCGGACAGGCCCATGGATGAAAGAAAAATAGAGGGTTACAGGGTAGTGTGGGTTTACCACCTTCTTTTAAAGGAATATATGGGTCGGCACAACATCGAGGGCCAAAGGGCCTGTACTGTGCTGTAGTATTCTAGTGTCTAGTATCAGGACTGGAAAGAATGGGAAATGAAGCCAGAATAGGGTGGGCGGGGGGGAAGGAGTACAAGCTGGCAGTTGAGGGGAAGTGGCCTTTTCACCCTTTCTCTTCTGCTCCCCCAGCATTATTCCCTGCAGATCACCCTTTCCTGGTTCTCCACCTTTATGCTGCTGTCCTCTCCTATTAGATTTTCTTCTTCAAGTGAGAGGGTGGGAAAGGGACGTGTTTTTTGTTGTTATTGTTGCTTATTGAACAGGACTGTGCAAGCCTTTGGTGCACGTATATAGCTAGGCTGCTTAAGACTTTTGCACAGTACTTCATTTGTCAATGTGGAGCGGAGAGCAAGCTTGTAAATCTGGTGGAGCAAAGGATGTTGCGAATGGCGAGAGTGGAGCACTGCAAGAGGGGTGTGGAATGTGGCACAGGAGTGCTGGGTGAGGAGGGGGGAAGAGTGGCACACCAGCTCTGAGACACCAGGCAAGATTATTTGATTCCAAATGGTGGGTTATTAATCACCACAGAATGTCTCTGGTGCTTCCCGCTCCCTCTCCTCTCCTTTCCCCAACTATGATTCCCCTCTCCCTGCCCCCTTTCCACTCTCAGTCCACAATACAGACCCAGATCAGAATCAGGTTCATCACTCACTTGTCATGAGTTTTTTTTTGTGGCAGCAGATAAAGTACACAAAATCTGCAACATGCTGTTCTGCTAAACCTCGCGGACATGCCATGTTGGCACCACACTGTGTGGGCTACCTTAAATGAAACAATGCATTTCACTATGTTTTGATGTACATGGGACAAATAAATCTAATCAGTATGATTCCACCCTGCAGTGGAGGGTTCTCTGATGCACTAGCTGCAAATGGGCACTCAACATTGGCCGTGTCGCAATACAGAACAGGATCTTCTTCATATCCACTTGTTGGCCTTAATCCAACCTTGTGCAACCCCAATGTATCTTTCTTCCACGGTTCTTCAGGTTCCAAAGTGTGAAAAATAACCTCCAAGAGGTGGGGTGTGGGAAAGAGATTCTAATTCCCTATAAACTCCACACTCCTCCCAGTTCAACAACATCTGATTAGGCATACCCTTTGTCAACAGAATCGGTAAACTCAAATCCATCGCCACTTCGATCAAGTATGCGTTTATTCAGAAATAAACATTAGTAACAATCCCTAAACCGATTAAACATGTTCTTTAAAAAAAAACACACAGGCAGCTTTCACCAAGTCAATATTCTTTATACAATACATACAATACAGTGAATGACCTTAACTTACCTGGAGTAGACAGGGGTGGGTGGGTGGGTGGGCAAGGAGGGAGAAAGGAAGCCAGAGTCTTCGCGCTGGGCAAGGTGATCAATAAAATTCCATGCCTGGGTAATACAGGATTACCTCACGGGGATGCAGATGCTCAGGATCTCTTCAACATGAGTTTCCACACAAATATGCTACATTCGATGGACTATACAGAGAGGGTGTAGGGGTGGGGGGAAATCAAGGATCCTGATGCTGTTAAAACATAGGTGTCCAGAGATCACAAAATGTTATGGCCTCTGAACTCCCAACACCATTCCTCTGAACCATCACTTGGTCTATAAGTACCAGTCAGTTGTTAGAAAATGGCAGTTCAATGGTACATTGTAGATCATTGCTCGATACTCAACTGACGTGATGCTTTTCACTCCAAATTACTGTCTCCGCACCAGGACTGTAAGTACAATCTCCACACAGAGACAGGAAGGATGAAACAGATCCTCTCCAGGCACAGGGGAATCAACGCTGAAGTGGAGGGTGGGTACTATTAACACCATCCAGCCCCAGCCCAGGACCCCTAACCCTTCTGTCACATTGGTGGGAAGCCCAGCAACAAAGTCTGCTTTGGGAAACTGAAACATGAGCATGGAGGTCACTCAAAGCCATCCACGACTGCTGGCTGAATGGATGTACAGATCTAAACTGAGAATAAATCACTCTGGCCAACACGCACAAACACACGCTTTTTGTTGATGAGACATTTTAAGTAATTTTTTTCCACTGAAAGAAATCCATTGGCACCAACTTCAGTTCATGCAGGGCACACAAGTGGAAACCCTGGACAACAAAATAATGTTGCTTTAGAGGGGGTGGGGGGGAAGGAAGAGGAGGAAGGATGGAGGGAGGGCAAAACTGTTTCTTTTTGTTAAAGTGAACACCGTCTACAGCCTTGCGGCATTTCTTTTGTCTGCTGACACGTTGTTAAATGTGGTCGTCTGGAGGGGTTGCCCATCTCTCTCTAGCGGATGGTCTTGACAGGGCTCTTGAAGTTGCTTGCAGCTTGGAGCTGGAGTTGGTAAGCCATGGGGTGGATCTTGAAGCCATAAAGCCTGGCAGTGGGAAAGGAGGGAGAGAGTTAAAATTCACAAAGCGGTTGGAGGCTTGGACCAAAGGTTAAAAAAGGAGCACAGGGGAGGCATGCTTGTGTGAGGGCCTAATTATTCTCTATCTCCTCTCAGCTATGAAAGTTATGTTTCTTTAGCTGGCATAGTCAGAACACAACACATGGCATTCCATATGGGGAAAAAAAAACTCCTCTCTCATTTCTGTCAATGGGAACAGAACTGCCTCATCACACTCTCTCAAAGGTCCTTCAACCTTCTCAAACATTTCCCCACAACTTTCTCCACGACAAGGAGATTGTTAGTTAGTCTTCCACTCTCCCCCTCTGGGCTGTTGACTCAAGGCTGCTCACCATCAATCTGTCAGCATTTTGCAGGCTGCAAGAATGGAGAGAGGAGTGGTGGTTTCAGACGGAGGATCAGTGATCCAACCAACCAGCTGCTCAGGGCACAGACGATCATCTGTGAGCACTTTAAATTACCAAAGGACAGAATATTTGGGCAAAATATCTACCTTTTCACCTGGAGTTTTGGGGGGAGGGTGTGAAGAAGAAGAGACAAAAATCTTGTAATTTACTGCACCAATAAAGAGGCAGAGAAGCTCCCAGACTAATCCCAGTGCCATACTCTCACCCCACTGCACACCTCCCACACACACAGCTGCTGTGGTTGATTTGCATTGCATCTCCTTCCTCCCATCATTCCAGTAAGTCACCGCAAACTGTCAACAGCTTATGCAATACACAGAAAATGCTGCAGGAATTCAGTCGGTCAGGTAGCATCCATGACGGAAAGTAAACAGTTGATGATTAAAACACTGTCCTATTTCCCTCACAGACACTGACATGCTGAGTTCCTCCAGCACTGCCTGTTTGTGCGCGCGCTAGATACTAGATACTCCAGCATCTATAGAATCCCGTGTCTCAATAGCTGGTGTCCAGAAAAGCCATAAAATGTTTTGTAAAGCAGAAGTTCCTTGTTCTTTGAGCTGGGCGATTCACTGATAGATCCCTGGATTCAAGTTCAAGTTAATTTACTGTCGTCCTATTTTATGTATGTTTATAAATATATAAACAAATTGTATAAAACAATGTTTCTCTGGACCACAGTGCACACATAAAACACATCACACACTGCACGTGAAACAATATCACCGCAAGTTAATAAAATACCATTAAAAATGCATGTATTGGATAGTAGAGGTAGCTAATAAACTCCTGGTGACAAGACCCTGGTGGCAGGGTAGTCATTAGTCTCACAGCCCGAGGGAAGAAGAGGTTATTCAGTCTGGCTGTCCGAGTCCTGATGCTCCTGCACCCCTGGACACACGACTCCACGAGGTAACGAGACCCCGGAAGCGGTGTGCCCCCACAAGTTGGTGGGAGTTTTGGAGGTCTGATCGCGGGACCAACCATAGATGCACAGGGTAGAAAGGTACGGGTCGGCGGGAACCTGGTGTGTGTGTCCGCCCTTGCCTGGGTGCCGGGTTCACCGCAGAAGAACGATCGTATCTGGAATGGAGGGGTCACAGTTGGTGAGCTCAGAAGACATTACAAAGGGCTCACCCAAAAGCTAACTGCGAGGAATATCGAAGGTCTGTTTGGAATCCGATTTGCATATTCATTCGTTCTCTCTCTCTCTCTCCCCCCAACGGCACGACGGTGATTACTGCGAACTGAACTAAACTGAACTCTGTCACTTGTGTCTGATCATTTTACTCCTAGACTGCGATAGAGCTTGATTGATCCTATTATCCTAGTTCTGTGTACATGTGTGTTTATTCATTGCTAACCTGTTGCATTTATATCCTTACTATTAGAGTACTGTGTTACTTATTTCTTTAATAAAACTTCCTTAGTTCCAGTAATCCAGACTCCAACTAAGTGGTCCATTTCTGCTGGTTTGGCAACCCAGTTACGGGGTACGTAACACTGTGAATGCCCACAAGAAAATAAATCCCAGGGTTGTATATGGTGGCATACATGTCCTCTGAAAATAAATTTACTTTGATGCAGCCAGACAGTACACTCCCAGAGTTCTGCAGAGAGTTGTCAGAATTGGGGTGGGGAGCCTTGCACGTTCCAATCTTCTTCAGACCACACCTTTCAGCTAAACTTTCTCAATTGCCCTTTAAACACTTTGCACATCCACAAGCTCCTCTTGAAACCTGACCCAGTCACCTTGAATTTGTACCGCAGAGAATCAGCCACAGCCACACCCACACAGTGCACTGGTTCGGGCCAAGATCCCTGTCTAAACTGTGTATTCTTCAATTCCTGGCTTGATCTAATTGCCTCTTAAACATTTGTATCTGCTTCCACCACCTCCCCTGACAGTGTTCCAGGCACCCAAGAGCCTTGTATTATATTAAAAAAAATCAATCTCCTCCAAGCTTTCCCTTCCAGTTTAAAGAAATGCCTTATCGTATTTGACATTTCCACTCAGAGCAGGGATTGGGGAAGGAGACTATCTACACTCATTTATGCTTCTCATTATTTTAGACACCTCTGTAAGGTCAAACATACGCCACGAGGCTCAAGATTAGCTTTTATCCCACTGCTATCATACTGTTGACTGGACTTTTTGTATGATAAGATGGACTCTTGGCCTCATTCCACCTTATGATTTTGCTTTTTGTTTTCCTGCACTGCATTTTCTTTGTAGCCAGCTTTTACACTTTATTCTGCTTTGTTATCTTACCTTGTTCTAGCTCAATGCATTTGCCTTGCTCAACACCAACTCAACTTGCAAATTCACATTTAGAGAATCCTGCACAAGGACTCCCAAATCCCCTTGCAGCTCAGTTTTTTTGAATTTTATTTCCATTTAGAAAATAGTCTACCCTTTTATCTCTTCCAAAGTGCATGACCATACATTTCCCAACACTGTATTCGATCTGCCACTTCTTGGCCCATTCTCATAATTTGTCTTAAATCCTTCTGTAACCTCTCTACTTCCTTAAAACTGCCTGCCCCTCCAACTATTTTCGTGTTGTCTGCAAATTGTGCCACAAAGCCATCAATTCCACCATCAAGTAATTTACATATAACACAAGAATAAATGGTTCCAACTCAGACCCCTGAACACCGCTAGTCACTGGCAGCCAACCAGAAAAGTCTCTCTGTATTTCTATTTTTTGCCTCCCGCCAATCAGCCACAGAATTATCCAGGCTAGAATCTTTCCTATAATAGCATGGGCTCTTAACATTTTAAGGAGACTCATGTGCAGCACCTTTCAAAGGCCTTCTGTAAATCCAGGTACACAACATCTAATGACTCTTTGACTGTCCTGCTTGTTATTTCTTCAAAGAGTTCCAACAAATTTGTCAGCAAGATTTTCACTTCAGGAAAGCATGGCCTATTTTACAATGTGCCTCCAGGTACTTCAAAACAATGAACTCCAATATCTTCTCAACCACTGGCATCAGACTAATTGGCTTATAATTTCTTTTCTTCTGCATCACTCCCTTCTTGAAGGGTGGATCTTGAAGATCGCCGGTGCAGAATTGCTGCAGTATGGCATTTGCAAGATCACTAATAGTTTGTTTAGGGATGAAATATTAGCACAAAACAAGAGAGCTTTCTGCACACTTGCTTTCATAAATCAGGGCATTGAGTATAGGAGTTGGGCATTATGTTAAAATTCTACAAGACATTGGTGAGGCCAGCTTTACAGTATCATGTGCAGTTCTGGTTACCTACTTACAGGAAAGGTGAAAGAATGAAAGAGTGCAGAGAAAAATTACAAGGATGTTGCCAAGACGAGGATCTGAGTTATAGGGAGAGACCGAATAGACCATAAAATATAGGAGCAGAATTAGGCAAGTAGGTCCAGCAAGTCTGCTTTGCCATTTTATTATGGCTGATCCATTTCCCTCTTTGCCCCAGTCTCCTGCTTTCTACCCATAGCCCTTCATGCCCTGACTAATCAAAAATCTAGCAACCTCTGCCTTAAATATACCCAACGATCTGGCCTCCACCTTCATTGTGGCAATGAATTTCAGATTCACCACTCACTGGCTAAAGAAATTCTTCCTCATCTCTGTTCTAAAAGGACAACCTTCTGAGGCTATTTCCCCTGGTCCTAGACTCCCCTACTAACGGAAGCATCCTCTCCACATCCACTCTATCAAGGCCTTTCAATACTCGGTAGGTTTCAATGAGATTCCACCCACCGCCCCCCCCCCCATTCTTCTGAATTCCAGTGAATACCACCCAGTGTCCTCATATGGTAACCCTTTCATTCCCAGAATCATTCCCATGAATCTCCTGTGAACCCTCTCCAATGTCAGCACACCCTTCTAAGGGGCCCAAAACTGCCCACAATACTGAAGTGTGGCCTCTCCAGTGCCTTAAAACCTCAGCATTACATTGTTGCTTTTATATTCTAGTCCTCTCGAAATGAATGCTGACATTGCATTTGCCTTCCTCATCACAGACTCAATCTGCAAATTAATTTTAAGGAATCCTGCACAAGGGCCCGCAGTCCCTTCACATCTTGGATTTTTGAACTTTCTCTCCATTTTGAAAATAGTCTACCCTTATTTCTTCTACCAAAGTGCATGACCATACACTTCCCACGAATAGGTTAGGACTTCATTCACTGGAGCACAGGAGAATGAGGGGAGATCTTTCAGAGGTGTACACAATAATGAGGGGTATAATAGGGTGAACCCATTCAGGTTTTTCCCTTCTGGTTGGGTGAGAAAACAGTTAGAGGTCATAGGTTTAAATTACATGGGGAAAATATTTAAGGGGAACCTGAGAGGGGACTTCTTCACCTAGAGAGTGGTATGAGTGTGGAATAAGCTGCCAGCAAAAATGAATGCAGTTCAATCATAACATTTAAAAGAAGTTTGGCCAAGTACATGGATGGGAGGGGTATGGAGGGTTATGGTCCAGGTGCAAGTAGATGGGACTAAGCAGAACAGGCTGGCATGGATTAGATGGGTTGAAGGGCTTGTTTATGTGCTGGAGTGCTGACTAAGTACTGTTGGAATGCTGGCCTTCTCGGGAGGAGCAAGTAATGCTGATCTCCACCCTGAACGCTGATCTTCACCCTGAACACTACTTTCCGCCCCAAGAACTGCGCAAAATGATCCCGGCTTCAAGAAGATGCAGTGAAAATCTGCCAAACAATAAGACAGCATTTTATGAGGGAAGTCTATACAAAATAGCCATTTTAACATTTTGCATCACGACTGGTGTGGAAACTCCAGTGCCCAGGAACAGAAAGGTCTACAAAAAGTGGTGGATACAGCCCAGTCCAGTATAGACCAAGCCTCATCACTGAGCACATTGACAAGGACTGCTGCCACAAGACAGTAGCATCCATCAATGCCCTCTTCGCTCCTACTAGCATCGGGCAGGAGGTACAGAAGCCTTAGGTCCCAAAACACCAGGTCTGGGAACAGTTCATTACCCTACAACCATCAGGCCCTAAACAGGTGTGAATAACTTCACTCACCTCAAGCCTGGACTGACTCCACAACCTATAGGCCCATGTTCAGGGACTCTACAACTCAATAAATTTTATTTATGTTTTTATTATTTGTATGATTTGACTTATTTTGCACATTGACCCTCTTTGTTATTTATAGCTTTCATAAATTATACAGCATTTCTTCATTTTCCTGTAAATGCCTGCAAGAAAATAAATCTCAAGGTGTCAGACTGTATACGTAACTTTGATAATGAATTTACTTTGGACTTTGATGCTATGGCTCATAAGTGGCGAACACACGGCACTCTCTAGGGTCTCTCCTAGGTGCTCAGTATCCAGCACTGAATTGGGGGAAGGCAGAAGGGGTAAGGTTACAGAACCCATGACTGTACTGTAAGGCTACCTCAGACTAGTCTTTTAAGGAGCAGTTTCCACTGTCCCACTGCGACACCAGTTTCTTGCTCCACCCAGTACTCAATGGATTGAAGAGTCTCAAACTAATTTCACAGATGGCACGGCACTTGTAAAAAGAAAGAGGACACACTCAGCCCTACCAGCCTGCTTTGGAATCAGTCAATAGTCTCAGGCAGTGGGGGTGAAGTATCAAGCGGTGACATCACACTGGGGTGTTGCTTCGTTGCAGTTTGTCTCAGAGTTTGCCAAGAGTTAACATGGGGAGTGGGAGAGGAGAATAATATTTGGGGAGACCAAAAGCTGCAACATCTTCCAAAGTGGTAGAGCCCAAGGCAGAAAGCCACACAGGATAGAAACAGGCCATTCAGCCCACTGTCTGTGCTGACCATTTACACTAATCCTGTTTTATCCCCTCTGTCATTATCATGAACTACACCTACATATGAGGGACAACTGACAGTAGCCAGTTACTCTACCAACCCACAATGTCTTTGGGTTGTGGGAGGAGATTGAAGGAACTGTGGTGGGTGGAGGTGGAGAGGCACCTACTGGGTTACAGAAACATGCAAACTCCAAATAGGCGGGGCCCAAGGTTGGGACTGAACCCAAGTCTCTGGCGGTGTGAAGCAGCAGCTATACTAACTGCACCACCTCTCCTGCCACATAGGGAGGACTTTTTAATCTGGCATAGAAAACCTCAGCAAATTAGCCCTATGCTATTGGCTTGGGACATGCTAATATCTACCAACCTCACCCAAGCAACATATCCTTGCATTCTTTACTTCCTTTGCAGATACCACAGCCTTTTAGACAAGTTGATGAACATTCAGGGAATGGAAAGATATGGATCATATGCTGACAGGGATTACTTTAAGTTGACACCTTGCTTGCCACAAGGCACTCCAGGTGCAAGGGGCCCTTTCCTGTGCTGTGCTTATGTTAGCCGTGTTCAGCTCCTCCACCAATTGTGAAAGAGTCCCACCTTCTCATTCTGGAATTTCCACCTCCATAACTGGATCTTCCCCACTTACAACAGTAATTGTGAAATCAGCTATTGAAAATAGCTTTGGGCAATGAGGTGGTGTTCAGGAGTGAGGTACGTCAGCTGGTTGAATGTTGTTGCAACAGCAACCTTGCACCCAACATCAGTAAGAGCAACACACTGATTGTGGACTTTAGGAAGGGGAGGTCAGGGGTACACACAACCGTCATCATCGAGTGGTCGGCAGAGGAAAGGCTGAGCAGCTTCAACTTTCTGCATGTCAACATCTCAGAGGATCTGTCCTGGGCCCAACATACTGATGCAATCTCAAAGGCAGCACACCAGTGTCTATATGGCATTAGGAGTATGAGGAAATTTGCTACGTCACCAAAGACTAGCAAATTTCAACAGATGTACCATAAAGAGCAATCCAATTGGTCGCATCACCTTTTGATATGAGGACTTCAATACACAGGATCAGGAAAAAAAAAGCAGAGTTATAAATTCAGACAGGGAGCAAGCCTCCCCACCACTGAGGATATCTTCAAAAGGTGGCATCCATCATTGACATGCCATCATTGACTCACCATCAAGGAGATGCACTCATCTCACTACTAGCACAACTGTAGAGAAAAATGGGGGGGGGGGGGGCAGGGCAGGGTCAACATTTTGGCTCAAGACTCTTCATATGGATCAGATACATCCACCACCTATTTTCCCTGACAGATGCTGCCTAATCCATACAAACGGCAGTGATACAACCAGTCAGAATGCTTTCCACCATACATCTGTAGAAATTTGCTTTGAGCATTCTAAAAATGCCAGACATTCATGTATAAACTGTCCAACCCGCCTTTTCCAGTCACAGATCTTGCACAAGTACATACTTCACAGCTACTGAACCTGGAAGCAAAGGTTTTGCTGCATTCCAGTGGTGGGCCTGACTTGAAGGACGGCTGCAACCATGAGCCCACTGCACAGAATAGGATTCAAAGGCTAGGCAGAAAGCTTAACAGCTAGTGGAAGATTTCTTCTGCAACCCATTTCCTCCAACCTATGTTTTATTTCTGCTTGCTAACCCAAACAGTGCTGAAGTTCACAGCAGTCAACTGTCAACTTAACTTGCAGATGCTTGATTCTGGAGCCATGCACAAAATGCTGGAGGAACTCAGTGAGTTAGGCAGCATCTGTGGAGGGATCCATCACTGGGGACACACACCATCCAGGGCATGCACTCATCCTCATTACTACAGCGAGGAGGGACTGAAGACCCACACTCAAGGTTTTCAGAACAGCTTCTCCCCTCTGCCGTCAGATTTCTGAAAGGTTCATGAGCACTACCTCCTTATTTTTTTGTGTTATATTTCCTGATGTAATTTACAGCAATCTTATTCTGCTACCAAGAAACACCAAATGTTGTGAGATATGTCAGTGATAATAAACTGATTCTAAAAGCGACTGTGCCAAAAGGTATCAGAATCAAGTGTTCTCCGGGGGGGGGGGGAGAGAAGGAGAGTGACGTGTCGCTCTCCTTCAGCTAATCAAAGACCTACAGGACTTATGAGCAAGTTGGGTGTAACAATGGAATGGCACTGACAGCAGCAAAACAATAGCCGTGAACTATGTACAGGTGTCCCCCGCTTTTCAAACGTTCGCTTTACGAAACCTCACTGTTACGAAAGACCTACATTAGTACCCTGTTTTCGCTAACAGAAGGTTTTTTCACTGTTACAAAAAAAGCAGCGCGCGAATAATGGCGGCATGCGCCCCGAGCAGCCATTTTCCTCTCCCGGAACTGAATTCTAGCCGCCACTGCTTAAACACGTGCTTTATCTCTATTTATTTTGTGCATCCGTTAGCAAGATGCGTTCTAAGGTATCGGAAAAGCCTAAAAGAGCTCGTAAGGGTGTTACACTTAGCATAAAACTAGGCATAATTAAGCGTTTCAATCATGGTGAACGAAGCAAGGACATTGTGCGTTGAACTTGCCTGCATCCACCATTCGCACTATTTATACACAGAGAGAAAAAATCTTCAAAGCTGCCGATGTTACTGTTGGTTCTGCTCGTAGCAAAGTGCTCTCTCTTAGTCGGCATCCAGTAATGGATAAAATGGAAAGTCTGTTGCTTGAGTGGATTGATGGGTGTACAAAATGTGGTGTTCCTTTAAGTTATCTTATACTTAAAGAGAAATCAGTCAGTCTTTTTGATAAGCTGAAACAGAAAGCACTGGCCGATGGTGATGAAAGTATTGCGAAAGTGGAATTTAAAGGTAGTCACGGGTGGTTTGATCAGTTTCTGAGGCGAGGGCAGCTTCACAGTTTAACATTTACTGGAGAGAGTGCTTCGGCTGATACTGAAGCTGCTGAAAGGTTCGCAGCAGAACTGAAGAAAATAATTACAGAAGGTGGTTATCCGTATAAGCAAGTGTTTAACTGTGACGAAACTACAATTTATTGGAAAAATTTGCCGAGTAAGACATTTATTTCGAAAGAAGAAAAGCAGGCTAAGGGACACAAGGCATCGAATGACAGGTTTTCCCTAATGCCGGTTATTAACACCACTAAGCCTCTACTAGTGTACCATTCAGAAAATCCGAGGGTACTTAAAGGCGTTGATAAGAAAACACTTCCCGTTGTGTTCCGTTCACATCCAAGCAGTTGGAACACCCAAGTGCTTTTTTCTGAGTACATGAGCAAATACGTTAGTTCTTTTGTTGAAAAATACTGTAGAGAAAATAACCTCGATAATAGGTGTCTTGTGATTGTCGATAATTGTGCTGCTCATCCGCCTGACATTACCGAGTATGGCGGTAACATTCGTGTTGCGTTCTTACCGCCAAATACGACATCGTTGCCGCAGCCGTGTGACCAAGGCCTAATAGCCACAAATAAGGCTTACTATACGCAAGATGTGATGCGTTTTATTGTAAGTGCTATTGACAGAGAGGGCAACTCCGAAGCATCTTTGCGAGAGATCTGGAAAGACTACAATATAAAACAGGCAATCACCAACATTGGAGATGCTCTTGATAGGCTAACAGTCTCGATGAGAAATGGCGTTTAGAGGAAACTATGTCCCAAAGCAGTGAACGATTTTAAAGGCTTCGAACCATCAACAATAATACGACAATAGTGAGCTTGGCTAAGGAGGCTGGGTTTGTGGAAATTGACGAAGATGATGTTGAAGAGGATTTGGCATCCCATGACCAAGAATTGACAGATGAAGAGCTGATGCAATTGCAAGAGGAAAGGATAACAATCGAAACCGAACGCAGTAGCGAAAATGAAGTCGTCCAGGGACTGAGCGTGAAGCTGTTGTGTGAGATTTTCGCTGCGATTGACAGCGCTGCAATGATTGCAGAAAAGTATGACTTTAATTTTGAAAGGGCACGTAGGTTTAGGGCAGGTTTGCAGGATGTTTTGAGTGCTTACAAAGAACTGTATGATCTAAAAATGCACAAGGCTCAGCAGTCAAGTATACTGTCGTTTTTCAAGCCTTGCACATCAGCCACAGCAGGCGTCGAACCTTGACCTTCAACATCGAGGCAGGCAGACATAGAAGAAGATGACCTGGCTGCCCTATTGGAAACAGACTACGATGGGATGACACCCCAGTCTCCTCTACCTCCCACCACCCCAATTTCCGACAACTCAGCCTAACACGCCATCCCGATTCCCGTAAGTGAAACTACACTGTACATATATTATTTCTACTTTATATAGGTTGTGTATTTTTGTGTTATTTAGTATGATTTGTTATTTGGTACGATTTGGCAGCCTCATAGCTTAAAGGTTACTGGAGAGAGTGCTTCGGCCGAGAGAGCATGCGTGAGATTTTCGCTGCGCTAGACAGTACTTCAACGATTGCAAAAAGTATTTCTACTTTATATAGGCTGTGTATTTATCATATCATTCCTGCTTTTACTATATGTTACTGTTATTTTAGGTTTTGTGTTATTTGGCATGATTTGGTAGGTTATTTTTTGGGTCTGGAAACGCTCAAAAATTTTTCCCATATTAATAATTGGTAATTGCTTCTTCACTTTACGACATTTCTGCTTACGAACCATTTCATAGGAACGCTCTACCTTCGGATGGTGGGGGAAAGGCAGGTTGGACAGGTTATACTTAAATTTCTGGCTTTTTAGAAGAATGGCTGAAAACAAGTTTCTACAGATGTATGGTGCAGAGCCTTCTGACTGGCTGTGTCACTGCCATTTGATACAGAGGCACCAATGTTCAGGATAATAGTTATTATCAGAGTACATAATGCCACCATATTCAACCCAGACAACAGGAATTCTGCAGATGCTGGAAATTCAAGCAACATACATCAAAGTTGCTGGTGAACGCAGCAGGCCAAGCAGCATCTATAGGAAGAGGCGCAGTCGACGTTTCAGGCCGAGACCCTTCGTCAGGACTAACTGAAGGAAGAGTAAGGGATTTGAAAGCTGGAGGGGGAGGGGGAGGGGGAGATGCAAAATGATAGGAGAAGACAGGAGGGGGAGGGATAGAGCCGAGAGCTGGACAGGTGATAGGCAAAAGGGGATACGAGAGGATCATGGGACAGGAGGTCCGGGAAGAAAGACGGGGGGGGGGGGTGACCCAGAGGATGGGCAAGAGGTATATTCAGAGGGACAGAGGGAGAAAAAGGAGAGTGAGAGAAAGAATGTGTGCATAAAAATGAGTAACAGATGGGGTACGAGGGGGAGGTGGGGCCTTAGCGGAAGTTAGAGAAGTCGATGTTCATGCCATCAGGTTGGAGGCTACCCAGACGGAATATAAGGTGTTGTTCCTCCAACCTGAGTGTGGCTTCATCTTTACAGTAGAGGGTCCAACGGGATCCCACCACTAAGCACATCTTTCCCTCCCCCCCCCCGCATTCCGCAGGGATCGCTCCCTACACAACTCCCTTGTCCATTCGTCCCCCCCATCCCTCCCCACTGATCTCCCTCCTGGCACTTATCCGTGTAAGCGGAACAAGTGCTACACATGCCCTTACACTTCCTCCCTTACCACCATTCAGGGCCCCAAACAGTCCTTCCAGGTGAGGCATCACTTCACCTGTGAGTCGACTGGGGTGATATACTGCGTCCGGTGCTCCCGATGTGGCCTTTTATATATTGGTGAGACCCGACGCAGACTGGGAGACCGCTTTGCTGAACATCTACGCTCTGTCCGCCAGAGAAAGCAGGATCTCCCAGTGGCCACACATTTTAATTCCACATCCCATTCCCATTCTGACATGTCTATCCACGGCCTCCTCTACTGTAAAGATGAAGCCACACTCAGGTTGGAGGAACAACACCTTATATTCCGTCTGGGTAGCCTCCAACCTGATGGCATGAACATCGACTTCTCTAACTTCCACTAAGGCCCCACCTCCCCCTCGTACCCCAGCTGTTACTCATTTTTATGCACACATTCTTTCTCTCACTCTCCTTTTTCTTCCTCTGTCCCTCTGAATATACCTCTTGCCCATCCTCTGGGTCACCCCCCACTCCTTGTCTTTCTTCCCGGACCTCCTGTCCCATGATCCTCTCGTATCCCCTTTTGCCTATCACCTGTCCAGCTCTCGGCTCTATCCCTCCCCCTCCTGTCTTCTCCTATCATTTTGCATCTCCCCCTCCCCCTCCAGCTTTCAAATCCCTTACTCACTCTTCCTTCAGTTAGTCCTGACGAAGGGTCTCGGCCTGAAACGTCGACTGCGCCTCTTCCTATAGATGCTGCTTGGCCTGCTGCGTTCACCAGCAACTTTGATGTATATTCAACCCAGAGATTCTTTTTCTGTGGGTATACCTAGCAAATCTATAGAACAGTAACTGTAAACAGTAAACATCATGAATTCCTAAACTGTGCAAACACAGATAATAAATAATGAGCATGAAACAATAAAATGAGAGTCCCTAAATGAGTGTAGTTATCCCCTTTCATTCAAAAGCCTAATGGCTGAGGGGTAGCAACTGCTCTTGAACCTGGTGGTGCTAGTCCTGAGGCACGTCTACCTTCTATCTGATGGCAACAGCGAGAAAAGAGCATGGCTTGGGTGGTGAGGATCTTTGATGATGGATGTTGCTTTTTTTTTTTACGGCAATGTTTCATGTAGATGTGCTCAATGGTTGGGAGGGTTTTACCCGTGATGTACTGGGCCAAATCCACTTCCTTTTGTAGGATCTTCCGCTCAAAGGCATTGGTGTTCCCAAACCAGGCCGTAATGCAGCCAGTCAGCACAGGATCGTAAAAATTTTTCAGCCATTGGTAGACTCAGCCAACTTCATTATGGCAATACCTCAAGAAGGAAGCATCCATTACCGAGGATGCCCCACCACCCACGACATGCCCTCTTCACATTACGACCATCAGGAAGGAGGTACAGGAGGCTGATGGTGCACTCTTAACGATGAAGGAACGATTCCTTCCCCTCCAAAATCAGATTTCTGGATGGCTTATGAACACTATTATCGTTATTGAGAGTAATGCTTTTCCACACTGGACTGTACCACTGCCAGAAAACAACAAGTACAATATCACACTGAAAATAAACCTGATTCTGGATGATCAAACATGAGATTCTGAGGGGCTTTGTCACTGTTTAAAAAAATAATCAGCCTTGGATGCAGATCTTTTACCTCTCAGTCACAAAAGTTGATGACTTCTTTCTCAACAGTTGATACGGATGATCTTAAAATGATTCTGAAGTCGAGGTAGGTAAGCTCCTGACGTGAATGAGAATCGGAATCAGGTTTATTATCACTGGCACGTGATGAGAAATGGGCAGGAAAGCAAACACCAGGTTGCAATCAGAAGAGCTACCACGACTGCACTGCATTGAGGGGCCGTATAATTTTATACACCTCCCCCCAATTAAATTAGCTTCGGCATGCTCAAACACATTCCGGCACAATTGAATCATCAGCGCACTTAGAAATAAGGCATTTGGGACAAAAGGTAGTTGATTTGGCCCAGTATATCACGAGCAAAGCCCTTCCAGCCACTGAAATGCTGTCACAGGAAAGCTGCATCGGAAGGTCCTTACCACCCAGGCCATGCTCTTTTCTCACTGCTGGGTACGAGACCCAAGACTCTAACCACCAGGTTCAGGAGCAGTTACCACCCCTCAACCATCAGTCTCTTCAACAAAAGGGGGATCACTACACTCATCTATTGAGATGATCTCACTTTAAGGACTATGTTGTTATTTCATGTTCTCGTTTTTTATTGCCCTTTATTTATATTTGCATTTGCACAATTGTTGCCTTCTATGCTTTCATTGATCCTGTTAGTTACTATTTTACGCATTTGTTGAGAATGCCCACCGAAAAGAGAATCTCAGGGCTGTATGTGGTGACACACACATACTTGATAATAAAATTTACTCTGGAACTTTGAAGTGAAATAAAGCAAATGAACTTCTACGCAGTCCCGTAATGGCAGCATGTTCCTCTCCCTGGAATCAGCAGGCCTGTTTTATTTGCACAGCTGTGAACTGCTGCGGGGGCAGTGGGCACACTTTGCAGCAGTGCTGGTCTCCGAAGGGTAGGAATCTGGTTGTTTGGAAGGCTCAATGGAGTGAAGAGGCACACTCCGGTTAAGCAGGTAAAACGCTGGCATATCTTGCTTACCTGAAGATGGGAACAATGAGCTTGGCAGCCCATCAGGATTTGAACTGTTCCTTAACAGCAATTCTCTGGTATATTAAGACAGAAACAGATAGCCAGTGAAAATATTGCAGCTCATTTCTCCAGAGGCTTCAGTGAGTGTTTACTCCCAGAACGCTAGAGGAACTCAATGGATCAGGCAGCATCTGTGGTGGTGGTGGGGGGCGGGGAGGGAAACAGGTGGTGGGTGTATCTGGTCCAGGTGAAGGGACTTGCCTCGAAACGTTGACGGTCTATTTCCTTCCACAGATGCTGCCTGACCCATTGAGTTCCACTGAGTAGAGGCTCAGTGCTGCCCTGACTTGCTGAAGTCCTCCACTGTTGTGTGAGGGGCTCCAGATTCCAGCCTCTTGTGTCTCCTCAAATGCCTACTGACTGGAGCGCCGTCACTACCCATGTTCGCTTTAAGGTGTGCACGCACACATATCATTTGCTACTAGCCCACAAAGGAATTTAAACTGCGCTTAAGAGGATTTCACCCTCTACCACTTTGGTATGTTAAGTATATTTCTCAATCACACACAATCACATTTCCTTTTCCAGTTTCTGATGCGGATGGCGTTGACAACGTGGAGGTTGCGATGATTTCTCTGCAGGTCTTAGGACTGGTTTATCTGTACTGTTTTTATTGAAATTATTCAGTGCACAAATGTTGTCACTGGACAAAAATTGCACACGATTTTTTTGCGCACACCAGTCATTACAAATTCAAGGGAACACTGGTCACAACCATCCGTCCTTACCTTGGAACAAACTGGTTCGCTGGCCTCTTGGGTCTGTACTCTGGGTGGACCATGAACAGCATGTGGGGGAAGCCCGTGCCGAAGTATGCGCCGTCCGTGTGATGATGCCGCGAGGACTTTGGCGTGTACACGTCCATGCACTTGGGGCAGTACAGCTTCACCATGGCCTCACCGGGGATGTCAGACAGACCTGGTGGTGGGAAGACTGAGCAATTAGGAACCAAACACTGAGCAGCAAAAATAACTGTTGCCGATATCTTAAAATCATTCATCACAAACCTAGTCATCATCTGATCTGTGGCTAGCCCTTCGAACAAATCAGCTAATCATTTGCAATACGCACAAAATTTAAACTGCGCACAAAAGGTTTTCACCCTCCACCATTAAGTGTATTTCTCAAATCATACACAATCACATTTCCTTTTCCGTTTCTGATGCGGATGGCATTGAAGTGGAGAGAGTGAGCAATTTCAAATTCCTGGGTGCCAATACCTCTTGAGGATCTAATCTATAAAGGAGGCAAGACAGCATCTATTTCTCATTAGGAATTTGAGGAGGTCTGGTACGTCATCTAAAACACTCGCAGATTTCCACAGATGAACACTAGTCTCTGTAATTTCCAGGATATCTTCAAGAAGCAATGCCTTTTTAAAAAAAAAGACAGCATCCATCATTAAGGACCCCATCACCTAGGACATGCTCTCTCATTTCTACCATCAGGAAAAAGGAATACACACTCAATGATTCAGGAACAGTTTCTTCCCCTCTGCCATCTAAGTTCTGAATGGACACTGAACCCATGAACACTACCTCCCCACTTTTATTTCTGTTTTTGCGCTACTACTTAGCTATCATACACACACATACTTACTGTAATTCAGTTTCTTTTTTCCCTATTATGTATTGACGCCTACTGCTACCACAAAGTTAACAAACTTCATGACGTATGCCAGTGATATTAAACCAGATTCTGATTCAGAGGAACTCAGCAAGTCAGGAAGCATCTGGGCCTAGACGTCAATATGACAGGATATTGGTGATGTTTACTCCTCGGAACTTGAAGCTCTTTACCCTCTCAATGGCAACATCGTTTATGTAGACAGGGGCATTGGCATTGCACCCTGCCCCCCACCCTGAAGTCAAAGCTCTTGTGTTTTGTTGACATTGAGGGAAAGGTTGCTGTCATTATGTGATATCATCCCTCTGCCTCTCTCTCCTCTCCTTTCTGTACACCGGCTCATAGTTTCTGATACAGCCCACTATGGGTGACAGGGTTTTCTGCCTCTTGGAGACCTATGTTAGGAATTAAAAAGCATGGATGTAATGCCGCCTGGCAACCACTTGCTCTCCCTAGCATACTGCCACGGTTTGTACAATGATGTAGGCAGCTAGGATGCAACGTCCATGTTCAACCCCAATCAAAAAAAAAAATGCTGAGGCTTTGTAAGGCATTGGTCACACCACATTTGGAGTATTATGAACTTTTAGCCCATTTCTAATAAAGGATGTGCTGGAGAGGATCCACACGAGGTTTACAAGAATGATCCTGGGAATGAAAGGGTTAATGTGTGTATAAGCAATTGCTGGCTCTGGGTTTTAAGAATGAGAGGATCTGACTGAAAGGCCTCGATAGAGTGAAGGCACAGAGGACGTTTCCAATAGTGGGGGAGTCAGGGCCAGAGGACACAGCCTCAGAATACAAGGACATTACTTTAGAACAGAAGTGAGGAGGAATTTCTTTAGCCAGAGGATGGTGAATCTGTGGAATTGATTGCCACAGATGACTGTAGAGGCAAAGTCATTAGATATTTCAAGAGGAGCTTGATAGGCTCTTGATTAGTAAGGGCATCAATGGCTACCAGGTGAAGGGAAAACGAGGTTGAGAGTGAATAAGCCTTGATCAAATGGCAGAGCACACTTGACGGGCCAAATTTTGCTCTTATGTCTTATAGTACATCACCTTTACCCCCAAGAGGTCAGATTGCAGGAGGCTCATCGCTTCAATGTTGAGCTCCCACCACCAAGGAGGACCAAGCAAGCAGCACAATCAGTGTGCTGAAGAGAGCACTAAAAAAAAGTTCACTGCACACTCTTCCCGTTTGCAACCTTTTGAGTCCAAGCTACCAACTTGTGTAGTAGATGTTGTCTTACTGAAGGCCTTCATAAGAGAATGGCATTGGCTGGTTGTGGAGTTTATTGCTCTGCAGAGGACCAGAATGGACTCAACAAGCCAGATAATACATCCTTTACCAAAGTTTTAGGAACAGCTTCTTCCCCTTCATCATCTGACTGGCCTATAGACCAAACTTCACTATTTCACACTTTCTGCATTATCTTTTATATACTTATTGAAATCTGCAATATTTTTAAGCGTTATGACTTACTCCTGCCACAAAACAAATTTTATGACATAGGCTAGTGATAACACACACAAAATGCCGGAGGAACTCAGCAGGTCAGGGAGCAACAATCGAAATGAATAAACAGTTCAACATTTCAGGTCGTGCTCCTTCAGGACTGGAAAGGAACACCCCAGAATAAAAAGGTGGGGGAGGGATAGGAGGTGATAGGTGAAGTCAGATGAATAGGCAACATAAAGGGCTGGAGAAGGAGGAATCTGATAGGAGAGCTGAGTGGACCATGAGAAAAAGGGGAGGAGGAGGAACATCAAGACAGCTGAGGAGGAGAGGACAGGTAAGAGGTGTCTGAGTGGACAGTGGGAGAGGGAAGGGCGAGGAGAAAAAAAACGACCGGAAGAAGAAACTGATGCTCATGCCTACAGGTTGGAGGCTACCTAGACAGAATATGAAGTGCTGCTCATAGCTGAACATGAGGAGGGATAAAAATTAAAACAGTTGGCCACCAGGAAATCCACCTTTGGCAAATAGAGCAGAGGTGCTTGACAAAGCAGCCCCCCCAGTTTACACTGGGTCTCATCAATGTAGAGGAGGCCCATCAGGAGCGCCAGATACAATAGACAACCCCAACAGAGTCACAGGGGAAGTGCAGCCTCAGCTGGAAAGACTGTTCAGGGCACTGAACAGACAAGACTAGCTCTCCTGTCACTTGCATTGGTATGTGTCAGGAGGGATATTAGAGGGGGCGTGACAAACGGACAAGGGAATCACGGAGAGCACGATGCCTGCGGAAAGCAGAATGGGGGGAGCAGGGGAGGGGAAGGGAGGTAAAGATGGTAGTAGGATGCTGATGAAGATGGCAGAAGTTGTGGAACACATGTTGGATGCAGTGGCTCATGGGATGTCAGGTGGCAGCGATACAAATCTGATTCTGAATAATAACACCTTGTGTGACAACACGGGGATTAGTCTATCATCTTTCAGAAGGATCAGACTCAACTGTCCTGCAATTATTTTCACCACATAACCTGTGCCTTTCCTATCAAATACTAAAGCCTTATCTATCAACCTTCCAGCTGAACAGGTTGAACAGACACATTTTTGGAGTACAATTGTGAGACAAACTTGACAAACCAGATCTGCTTCTAACCTGGGCTCAGGAATCACAAGATAATATGGCACTCAGGAACACAATGGGTGTGAGGGTTAACACAACCTCTCACTGTCAAAACAGTCTTTAAACTACACCGGTTATAGGACAGTACAGTGCAGGAACAAGCCCTCTGACCCATTATGTTAAGGCCTTGAGACCTAGGAGCAGAATAAGATATTCAGCCCATCCAGTCTGCCATCCAATCACGGCTGATTTGTTTTCCCCCCAACCCCATTCTCCTGCCTTCTCCCTATAACTGATGATAGCCCTCTGCTTGCCTTCTGACCTTACTGCTGTTGACTAGATTACCATAGTTGAAAACTGTAGGTGGATAATATCCATAGTCATACATGGTCAAGCTGAAGAGGGTGCAGAAGATGTTGCCTGGACTAGAGGACCTGAGTGACAGGGAGAAGTGGGCCACGCTCGGTCTTTATCCCTTGGGGCGCAGGAGAATGACACGTGACCTCACAAGTTCATAAAATCATCAGTAATATCTTTGTCCCAGAAAAAAAAACCTGATGGCACAGGTATGAGAGAGGAGGGATTTAAGGGACCTGAGAGGTAACTTTTTTTGCATAGGTATATGGAGGGGAGGGGCTTGGCGGGTTATAGGTCGAACACAGGATACTGGGTCAGCAGGGACCAGAGGGGCTGAAGGGCTGTTTCCATGCTGCATTACTTGACATCATCATTGTTTCAAAATGTGACAGTTTTGGCTACTGTTCTTTTGGGCTGAGAAACCACCCCCATGTTACAGCTTTGAATATTGGAAAATCACTGTGCAAAAATTTGAGAATAAATCTTGAAATTTTTAATAAAATATCCTCCCTTCCCCACCCCAAACGAGGGTTTCTCGAGCACAGCGGACGGCAGCACTTTGCATTACAGAAAATCCCCACACAGACCAATTACCATGAACAGAGCCTTCCACCCCACGACGTGGGCCTCACCTGTACATGAAGAAAGTTCTTTCTGTACTTACCGATGGGAAGCATGGGCTGATTCTCACAGTACACTCGAGGGCAGTAGCCAAAATCTCCTTGCTGGTACTTCTCCAGCTGAAAACAAACAAACCAGTCCAATTAAACACAGCAACAAACACGTCCCAGTTATAGAAAATATGGCCCGAGTCCAGGTCGATTACAACCTTTCCAATCAATAGTGTTTTGCTTAACAAGGGTATTAAGGGATAGTACAACAACGCAGACAATCCTTAGCAGCAATGCTATTCGATACTGGATGAGGCCTGAGGAGCTGAATAGACTCCTGCAGTTATCCTATCTCAGTCCACTTGGTTTTTAAACCTTTCTGAATGGGTATGATGACTGCACTCTGGGTAGACGATGGATCATTAACCTGACACAACAACCAATCCCCCACTGAGTGACTAAGGGGTCCCTGATGGCTGCCAAACCCCACCAAAGTGGAGATAAACATACAAAGACAGTGGGGAGGAGGCACATATGGAGCAAGAGAGACAGGAACATTTAAGAGCCGTCGAGTCAGTTATACAGCACAGAAACAGGCTCGTTGACACATCATATGCACGCTGACCTTTTTGCCCATCCGCACCAATCACATTAGCCTATATTAGATGTGCATCCCTCTCTACCATGCCCATTCAAGTGTCTTGGCTAAACGCCTTTTAAACCCAGTGGTAGAACTGATTCTACCACCTCCTCTGGAGGAGTTCCAGGTATTAACCACACTCATCTGAAACACTCTTTAAAACTCCTTACCCTTAACATACACTCTCTTGCTTTTTGTTACCCCTAATGTGACAAAGATTCTATCTACTATGTTGATGACTCTGAAATACACCTCCATCAGGTTACTCCCCAGCCCTTTTCACTCCAGGGAAAAACCCAGCCTATCTAATTAGTCCCCTAACTGAAGCCTTCCCATCCAGGAAACATGCTGGTGAACCTCCTCTGCACTCAAAGGCATCAAACTAAAAGCTCGTGCATACAAAGTCACCAAGAGTAGTGGGAAACTGGAAGATTGGGAAAACATTGAAAAGCAACAAAGTACCACTAAGCGAACATTAAAGAAAGGGAAGCTAGATTATGAAAATAAACTAACACAAAATATAAAAATGGATATTAAAGTGTTTATAATTATATAAGCAGAAAAGGGTGGCTAAAATGAATGTAGCTCCCCTAGAGGATGAGAAAGGGGGAATGATAATAGGTAATGAGGAAATGGCCGAGGCTTTAAATGACTACTTTGTGTCGGGCTTTACGGTGGAAGACACATCTAACATACCAAAGAGAGCTGTAATGGATGCGAAGGGAGGAGAGGATCTGGATACAATAGCTTTCACTAAAGAAGTAGTGCTGAGCAAATTTGTAAGCCTGAAGATAGGCAAGTCCCCTCGTCCTGATAGAATGCATCCCAAGGTGCTGAACGAAATGGCAGAAGTTATAGTACAGGCTTTGGTGATGCTTTACCAAAACTCTCTAGACTCTGGGCAGGTCCCGGCGGATTGGAAGACACGAATGTCACACCACTGTACAAAAAAGGATGTAGGCAAAAGGCAGGTAACTATAGGCCGGTTAGTTTAACACCTGTAGATAGGAAATGCTTGAAGCTATCATTAAAGAAGAAATAGAGAGGCATCTGGAAAGGAATGGATCCATCAGGCAGAACACAGCATGAATTCAGCAAAGGCAGGTCCTATTTGACAAACTTACTGGAGTTCTTTGAGGAGATGACAAGCGCAGTGGATAGAGGGGAACAGATGGACGTTGTTTACTTGGATTTCCAGAAGGCGTTCAATAAGGTGCCACATAAAAGACTTAGCCATAAGATAAGGATGCATAGAGTTGCATTAGCATGGATAGAGGATTGGTTATCTAATAGAGAGCAAGAGTGTTGGAAGGATACATGGGTGTTACTCTGGTTGTCAATCAGTGGTGAATAGTGTGCCACAGGGGTTGGTGCTGGGCCCGCAATTGTTCCAGAAGATACGGAGAGTCTGCAGGGAGATATAGACAGGTTAAATGAGTGGGCAAGGGTTTGGCAGCTGGAGTACAATGTTGGTAAATGCAAGGTTATTCACTTTGGAAGGGAAAATGAAAGAGCAGATTATATTTAAATGGTAAAAAATATTGCAGCATGCTGCTGTGCAGAGGGACTTGGGAGTGCTTGTGTATGAATCACAAAAGTGTGGTTTGCGGGTACAGCAGGCTATGACGGCGGTAAATGGAATGTTGGCCTTCATTGCTAGAGGGATTGAATTTAAGAGCAGGGAGGTTATGCTGCAACTGTACAGGGTACTGGCGAGGCTGCACCTGGAATACTGCATGCAGTTCTGGTCTTATTTCAGGAAGGATATACTGGCTTTGGAGCCGGTGCAGAGGAGGTTCACCAGGCTGATTCCAGAGGGGGGGTTAGACTATGAGGAGAGATTGAGTCGCCTGGGACTGTACTCACTGGAATTCAGAAGAATGAGAGGATGTCTTATAGAAACATATAAAATTATGAAAGGGATAAATAAGATAGAGGCAGGAAAGTTGTTTCCTTTGGTAGGCGAGGTTAGAACTAGGGGACGTAGCCTCAAGATTTAGGGGAGTAGATTTAGGACGGAGATGAGGAACGGCTTTTCCCAAGACAGTGGTGAATATGTGGAATTCTCTGCCAAATTAAGTAGTGGAGGTTACCTCCCTTTCCTTCTCCCTGGGCCTCCCGTCCCATGATCCTCTCATATCCCTTTTGCCAATCACCTATCCAGCTCTTGGCTCCATCCCTCCCCCTCCTGTCTTCTCCTATCATTTTGGATCTCCCCTCCCCCCTCCCACTTTCAAATCTCTTACTCACTCTTCCTTCAGTTAGTCCTGACGAAGGGTCTCGGCCTGAAACGTCGACAGCACCTCTTCCTAGAGATGCTGCCTGGCCTGCTGCGTTCACCAGCAACTTTTATGAATGATGACCTTATGCTTTCGTAACCACCCCATCAACTTAACGTACCAACTTTTATATCCTTTGCCACGATCTATGATGGCAGGCATGCAGCCAGTTTCTACACTGTTTGTACAGAGAACTTGTGCTCATCAGCATTTCTTAGTGCCCTACCAGTTACTACACATGTTCCACATTTGTACAACTTCACAAAATGCATCACCTTGCACTTGCCAGGATTAAATTCTTCTGCCAATGATCTGCTGTGTGTGTGTGTGTACTGGACTCTGTCCCAATGCACTTGGTGTAGGGATGCCATTCCCTGACCATGGAGCTACCAGTAATCACCAATAAACCTTACCAGCAGGAAAATAAATTCTGCTAATGCATTTGGATTCAGCGCACAAGCTCTCAAAAACATTATGATGTAAGCTTTATTACAGATGAATTGGCTGTCAAAGCTGTCCACTAGTTGGTGGTGACAGACATTTTTTAAGAACACTACCCAAATTTATTACTAAACTCAGCAAGTGCAGCACAGTAGCACAGTGGTTAGCATTAACGCTTTCCAGTGCCAGCTCTAAGATCAGGGTTTAATTCCCGCCACTGTTAACCCCACGACCAGATGGGTTTCCTCCAAGTGTTCCTGTTTCCTTCTACATTCCAAAGGTGCATGGGTTAAGATCAGTAAGTTGTGGGCAGTATGTTGGAGCCGTTGCCATGGTGACACTAGAAGGCTGACATAGCACATCCCAAGGGTGTTGGTCATTGACGCAATCAATAAACTTCACTGTGTCAAATAAGGTAACCTTTAACTAACACGACATAATTGTCTGTTTCATTCGGCTTTTATTTGCCACTGCTGACATCAAGCAACTCCCTGGTGGAAAATGATTGATGAGTAAATGAAAAACATAGCTGGTATTCTTAACACAGAAATGAACCAAACCCAAGCAATATTACTCAAAGCCTGATCTGCAAGCTTTAACTTCGAAGTTTTTTGCTCCGAGTGCCTTCGCTCTTCAGCAGCTGTATCTTCAGTTGTTAATGCTTCATTTAATGCACTTTTTAATTCTTTTATTTAAAAAAGCTCTGGTTCTGTGAGTCCCATCCCAGCAAGGCATAAGCTTTGGGCCATGAGAACTTGTGTAGGCTTTCTTGTGAACGGCCTGCACGACAGTTGTAAACATGTGGCACGAAGATACGGATAACTGTGTAAGTGTTTGAGGAAGCTGTCGATGCAAATTCACCGCATACAAAATTCAGTTGTGCACTTTAATTAAATTTTCTCCTTTAACTATTAGTTGGGTGGGTTCTTTGTGGATTCTAATGAGTTTCTTTGTTTCGTGACTGCCTGCAGGATTATGAATCTCCAGATTATGTATGGTATACATACTTCTGTAATAAACTTACTTTGCACTGGGAAGGGTGGGGAGGAGATTATTGAATTTTCAGCCACAAATATCTGCATTGGTGGGTATTGTGGAGAGTTGCTAACCTTACAGATTGCAGGGAGGTTCAGGTAACAGAAAACTCAGAGAGCTGATGAGGGGACTGGGTTGGTGAGTAGGTACTCAAAGATGCCAGTCTATGTAGACCAAGCAGTAGCAATCAGTGTCCGAAAAAGATTCTTCAAGGAAAATGAAAATATCAGACATATTTAGCCAAGGAAGGCTGCATGCAAACGTGCTTGGAACTTTGAGCAAAACAGTGTTTCTCTGTCCAAACAGTTGACACCCTTAGACATATATGGACAGTACTTTGCTAAAAAGATTTCCATTAATGTTAAATTTTCTCTCTTCAACTTCAGGCATAGCAATCATGCCTACAAAATAAGTAGGGTGCTCTGGAAGGATTGGCTGTCAGGAGTCCAGACAGCATGGGAAGAGGCCCTTCCGCCCAAATGGTCCACCACAACCAAGATGCTTCATCCAAGCTAGTTCCATTTGCCAGCATTTAGCCCATAACCTTCTAGATACTTCCTACTCCATGTAACCCATCCAACCATCTATTAAAAGTCATTATTGCACCTGGCTCAAGCAATTCCTCTAGTAGCTCATTCCACATACTGACCATTGAGTGGCAAAAAGTTGCCTTTCAACTTGTGATTAAATCTCTTTTTTTTCACCCAAAACCTATACCTTTTAATTATCGATTTCCTAACAGTGGTGGTGGTGGGGTACAAATGACTGCACTCATTCACACAATGCCCTAGTGACAGGTCTATAAGAACACCCCTTATTCTCCTACACTCCACTGAAAACAGTCCCAATCTGCCCAACCTCTCTCTGTAACTCTTCCCATACTGCACTTGACTCCCGTTCTAGCCTCCTGTACACAAGGCCATAAGACAGAGGAGCAGAATTAGGCCATTCAATCCATCGCATCTGTCCTGCCCCCTCAAAGGTAGCTCAATGCAAAGCACCTCCTCTTCTGCTTGGGTTGTTTGTCACCTTTAAATGTAATCTCCCAACCTGCTGCTCCTTGTACCTTGGAGATGTGGCGCTAATATTGTTTCTCCTCTTTGCCAGTTACTTCTCCTCTGGCCCTTGTTGCCCAGTTAAATACCACCCCTGGACAAAGAAACTGTGTGCATTCACCTGAGCTGGTAGGAGAGTCTGGATTCTTTCCCAATGCAGAGACAATATTTCAAGTCACAGGTTCCAAGCACTGTTCCCGCCTCCCAACCAAACCCTGCAAGATGTCCACAGCCAGACATACCATTTGCGCAATCCCTCGGTTGGTGAGAATGTAGCGGGCGTGGATTAGTCCATACAGCATCTCAGCAGCCTGCTCAATCAGGTCACTCTGGTTTGGATTATCCTCCAGCTCCTCATCTGCTCAGGAGAATGCAGAAAACATTAGGTACCTCACATTGATACAGTGGCCCTCCTTGGCAGACAGCTCTATCACCTGCCTGCTTTAGCAAAGGCATGGAGAACCTCACTGAACCAACCAGTAGGCTACTAAGTGAATTAACGTACAAGTTTGTCAGAGTTCTACAGCACAGAAGCAGACCTTTGGGCCCATCTAGCCTGTACCAAACTATTATTCTGACTAGTCCCATCAACCTCACCCTACACTGACCAAACTGGGCAGACATAGAGTCAGAAGCACAGCACAGTAACAGGCCCTTCGGCCCATCTAGTCCATGCCAAAACCATTTAAACTGCCTATGCCCATCGACCTGCCCTTCATAACCCTGCCATTCGAGTAGCTACCCAGCTTCTCTTAAGCTCTGAAGTTGAGCTCGCACACATCACTTGTGCTGACAGCTCATTCCAGCACAAGGCACGAGCATTGGGTTGAAGTGTTGCTCTTAAGCACAGGCCAGATGCTAGGGATGATGGCATGACTGAGAAATCACACTTGAACAACATAGACAATTGACTTAAGATACTGGAGCCTGGAGCAAAAACCTGCTGTAGAAACTCATTGTGCCGAGCAGCATCTCAACCAGGGCAGCATGGTATGTAACATTATTACACTGTCAGTGAGCTTCAATCCCCATCACCGTCTCAGAGATTGTATCTTCTCCCCTTGACTGTGTGTTTCCTCCAGGTGCTCCAGTTTCCTCCCACATTCCAAAGACATACAGGATAGTGAGTTAGCTACTTGTTATGCTGGCAGCATATGCGTGGCAACTCTTGCAGGCTTTTCCCACCACATCCACTGACTGTGTTGGTTGTTAACGTGAATAATGCATTAACTTTAATTTTACTGAGAGATATAGTGCAGAACAGGCCCTTCTGGCCCAACAGGCTGTAACATCCAGCAACCCACTAATTTAACCCTAGGCTGGTGGCGCAGTGACATCAGCAACGGACTCTGGAATGGAGGTCCCCGGGTTCGATTCCAGTCAGGCCGTTCCCAAGTACGCTTTCTATCTGTGCCGGGTTGAGTGTTCAGCTTGCAACTTGACCTCATAAAATACAGAAAAATACTGCAAAATGTCTGTGTGAGGAGTGGTGCCCCACACAGCCTTCCGATCCAGCCCAACGCTGACCTCTCAGGCCTGAGTTGACGTCATTTTACCCACAGGACAATTTACAATGGCCAAATAGTCTACTAGTTGGTACATTTTTGAACTGTGGGAGGAAACCCGAGCACCCAGAGGAAACCCAGGGAGAACTTGCAAAGTCCTTTCAGGCGGCGCTGGAATTGGACTCTGAAACCCAACGTCCTGAGCTGCAACAGCATCCCACTAACTGCTACGCTACTGTGACACCTGTATGTTTCAATGCACATGTGACAAAGAAAACTCGCTTTTAATAAAGAATCTTGAATCTGTGGATGAAGGGAGGAGGAAGGCAACTTTCCTTCTAATTGTTTGTTAAATATACATCCGCATGGGCCAACTATTGCTCTGAGCAGGAATTTTTTTTTGACTGAAAATTCCACAGCACTTTAGAATGAAAATTGAAGTCACATATATTTAATTAATTGCAGTACAATAAACAAAACCATTCATTTTCTTGTTTGGCTTTATTCCAGCTGCACAACAACAAAGGAATACTTTTTTTTAAATGCAGAGAGTGGTGAGTTTGTGGAATGGGTTGCCTGCAACGGTGGTGGAGGCGGATATGATAGGGTCCTTTAAGACAGGGATCCCCAACCTTTTTTTGCACCACGGACCAGTTTAATATTGACAATATTCTTGCGGACCGACCGGACCGGGGGGGGGGGGGGGGGCGGTGTTCAAGTAGGGTTAAACTCACCTCAACATGTCTTTTACAGTTAGGGTTGCCAACTTTCTCACTCCCAAATAAAGGACAAAAGTAGCAGTCAAATACGGGAACATGAGCAAATCTGCAGATGCTGCAATTTCAAGCAACACACATAAAAGTTGCTGCGTTCACCAGCAACTTTTGTGTGTTGCTTGTGAGTCAAATACGGGACAGTGTTTACCCCGAGAAAGACTACCATGACCATGAAGACCCGCACAGGCACATGCGTGACATCTGCATATCTGACGTGCACATGTGCGCACGTGCAGTTTTTTCCCCACAAATCGGTTTTGACTTAATCTTCCTGACTATACTGTACATACATTATTTCTACTTCATATAAGCTGTGTATTTATCTTATCATTCCTGCTTTTACTATATGTTAGTGTTATTTTAGGTTTTATGTGTTATTTGGAATGATTTGGAAGGTTATTTTTTGGGACTGGGAACGCTCAAAAATTTTTCCCATACAAATTAATGGTAATTGTTTCTGTGCTTTACTCCATTTCTGCACGAGAGTTTCATAGGAATGCTCTACCTTAGTGGGGGGAAATACGGGACAAGAGCGGTCCGTATGGGACAAACCAATTTAGCCCAATATACGGGATGTCCTGGCAATACGGGACAGTTGGCAACCCTATGTTCAAGTTCAACAGAGCATGACAGGGAATGAGGAAAGGTGCAGCTGACTCATATCGTTTCCTCACGGCCCAGTAGCACATGCTTTGCGGCCCGGTGGTTGGGGACCGCTGCTTTGAGACTTTCGGATAGGTATACGGAGCTTCAAAAAAAAAAAAAGAGGGCTATAGGTAAGCCTAGTAATTTCTAAGGTAGGAACATGTCCGGCACAACTTTGTGGGCCAAAAGGGCCTGCATTGTGCTGTAGATATTCTGTGTTTCTATTATTTTCTCTTTTGTATTTGCACAGTCTGTTGCCTTTGCACACTGGTTATGTCCTCTTTCACTGATTCTATCGTGGTTATTTGATTTACTGAGCAAGAAAACGAATCTCAGGGTTGTATATGGTGACATATATGTACCGTGATAATAAATTCACTTTGAATTTGAACAGGCAGACTGAATTTAATGGCTGCAGCACCATCCACTGGAAGGAAGGTAGTATTGCAGTTGTTCAGGGTCTTGAGCCTCAATAATCCTGCAGAGTTGCGGAGTAGAAATAAGCCCAACTGGTCTGTGTCGACCAAAATTCTCATCTAAGCTAGTCCCTTTGAGCTGTGTTTAGCCCATGTTTCTCTAAATCTTTCCTATCCATGCACCAGTCCCAATGTCTTTTCAATGTTGGGACCACATCGGCCTTATCCATTTCCTCAGGCAGCTCATTCTACATGATGATCAATGCTTCCTTTCAGTTTCCAATTAAATCTCTGTCCACTCAACCTCTAGTTCTTGCTTCCCCAACCCCAGGGAGAAGACTGCATCCATTAACCCTGTCTATGCCCCTTAAGATTTTAAAGCAAAGGTTTCCAACCAGGGGTCCACCGAACCCTCGGTTAATGGCAAGGCTCCATGGCATAAAAAAAAGGTTGGGAGCCCCTGTTTTAAAGCATGCGTTTTCTGCCACTTATCCCAGTACATGCTGGGGTCATTTGGGAAAGAGATTAAATTGTCTATTCCACTTTGTTCGGAAAGAGATGACAGGTTTGCTTTCCACAATGAGCTCAAACACTGTTCCCACACTAGTCCTTGATGATGAGGACAACCAGGCAGCTCTGACAATGGGCAAACAGAGAAACAGAGCAGTCAACCCAACAATTGGTACACACCGAAATTCCACTGGCCCCACATCTAAACCACATCACAGAATGCTTTGTGACATACCGGGCTCAAGGTCAAGAATCATGTCCAGCGCTTGGCGATAATGAGGCACCTGTTCATTCAGCCCGGTGAGATTGAACTTGTCTTGAATGTAATCTTCATCGACCTAGGAGGCAGAGACAGAGACTAAACAACCACAAGAAAATATCCAGATGCTGGAAATCCAAGTAACACACACAGCAGGCCAGGCAGCATTTATGGAAAGGAGTACGGTCGATGTTTTGGCCTTACACCCTTCATCAGGACTGGAGAAAAAAAAAGATGAGAAGTCAAAGCAAGGAAATGGAGGGGGGGGGAAGAAGGTGATAGGTGATACTGGAGAGGGGTTGGGGTGAAGTAAATTGCTGGGAAGTTGGGGAGAGAAGGGGGAATCCGATAGGAGTCAGAAGACCATCTTTAAGAAATGAGGAAGTCAGCAGAAAGGAAATTATAGACCAGTTAGCTTAACCTCAGTGGTTGGAAAGATGTTGGAGTCAATTGTTAAGGATGAGGTTATGGAGTACTTGGTGACACAGGACAAGACAGGAGAAAGCCAGCATGGTTTCCTTAAGGGGAAAAATCTTCCCTGAGCAATCTGTTGGCATTCCTTGAGGAGATTACAAATAGGATAGATAAAGGGGATGCAGTGGATGTTGTATACTTGGACTTTTAAAAGGACTTTGACAAGATGCCACACATGAGGCTGCTTACCAAGTTAAGAGCCTATGGTATTACAGAAAAGTTATTAACATGGTTAGAGCATTGGCTGATTGGCAGAAGACAGTGACTGGGAATCAAAGGATCTTTTTCTGGTTGGCTGCCAGTGACTAGTGTTGTTCTGCAAGGGTCAGTGTTGGGACCACCTTTTTTTTTATGCTGTATATCAGGGGTCCCCAACCTTTTTTGCGCTGCGGACCGGTTTAATATTGACAATATTCTTGCGGACCGGCCGACCCAGTGGGGGGTAGGGTTGCCAACGGACAACAGTAGCAGTCAAAAAAAGACTACAATGACCATGAACCCTTGCGCGGGTACCAGCACGCATGTGTGACCTGCGGATATTATTTTCTGCAAATCGTTTTTGCTGATTCTGTTTGGCGGGGGGAGGGGGGGGTTCATCACGACCAGAATATTGGTAATAAGGGGCTAACACACTCAATTTCGTTTCTAAAAGGGTTTATCTAACAAATTTAATATTAAACACAGCGCATATTTTCCTCGCATGAATATAGTGATAAGTCCATTATCAGGGGAGGACGGGGAGCTTGAAGTAAGTGTTGAAAGAACTTCCAGTAGAAGTGGTAGAGGCAGGTTTGATATTATTTAAAGAAAAATTGGATAGGTATATGGACAGGAAAGGAATGGATGGGTATGGGTTGAGTGCAGGTCAGTGGGACAAGGTGAGAGTAGCTTTTGGCACGGACTAGAAGGGCCGAGATCGCCTATTTCCGTGCTGTAATTGTTATATGGTTATATAAGTCACTTATCAGTCAATAGCATCATAACATTTTAAGTAACGTTTGGATACTAAACACACAGCACATATTTTCCCCGTATGAACATATAAAATCATTGCAACACACCAGTATCGCTGAATCGGTGGGATCCCTGGGCTTGTTTCCCTGCAACAAGACGGTCCTATCGAGGGGTGATGGGAGACAGCGATACTCGAAGGAGGTTCCTCATGTCCAGTCTATTTAGTTTTCGTTGCATTCATTGCAGAGATATGTTGGAAATGGAAGCAACGTTTTCAGTTCTTTCGTGGCTATCTCAGGATATTTAGCCTTGACTTTGATCCAGAATGCCGGCAGAGATGTTATGTCAAACATACTTTTCAGCCCGCCGTCATTTGCAAGCTCGAGGAGTTGATCTCCTTCCCGCGCTGACATGGACCACGCGCGGGTAATGACCTCGCGTGCATTCAAGCTCAACAGTGGGTGTGACAGGGAATGAGGAAAGGTGCAGCTGACTCATATCGCCAGATCATATCATTTCCTCGCGGCCCGGTAGCAAATGCTCTGCGGCCCGGTGGTTGGGGACCGCTGCTGTATATTAGTGATTTAGATGATAGAACAGATGGCTTTGTTGCCAAGTTTACAGATGATAGAAAGATTGGTGGAAAGGCGTGTAGTGTTAAGGGAACAGGTAGGCTGAAGGAGGACAGATTATGAGAATGGGCAAATGAAGTACAATGTTGAAAATGCATGGTCATGCACTTTGGTAGTAGAAATAAATGTGCAGACTATTTTCTAAACGGGGAAAAACCCAAACACCTAAGATGCAAAGGGACTTGGGAGTCCTTGTGCACAACACCGAAGGTTAACTTGCAGGTTGAGTCAGTGGTGAGGAAGGCAAATGCAACGTTAGCATTCGTTTCAAGAGGTCGAGGATACAAGAGGCCTCAGCTGGAGTATTGTGAACTGTTCTGGGCTCCTCATCCATGAGGAGACGGGGAGGAAAAGCTGTGCTGGCATTGGAGAGGGTTCAGAGGTGCTTCAGAAGGATGATTCCGAGAATGAAAGGATTATCATATGACGAACATTTGATAGCTGTGGATCTGTACTTGCTGGAATTTAGAAAAATGAGGGAGGATCTCATTGAAACTTTTTGAATGTTGAAAGGCCTAGACAAAGAGTAGATGTGGAAAGGATTTTTCCCCATGGTGGTGTAGTCCAGAACAAGAGGACATCATTTTAGGATGGGGGCGCCCATTTAAAATGGAGACGTGGAGAAATTTCTTTGTCAGAGGGTGGTGAACTTGTTACCACAGGCAGCTGTGGAGGCCAGGTGGCTGGGTGTATTTAAGGCAGAGCTTGATAGGTTCTTGATTGGATACATCAAAGGTTATGAGGAGAAGGCCGGGATGTGGGGCAGAGGAAGGCAAAGAAGGATCAGCTGAGATTCAATGGCAGAGCAGACTCAATGGGCCAAATGGCCTAATTCTGCTCCTATGACTTATGATACACAGGAGGCCACACTGGGGGCACCAGATACAGTAGGTGACCCCAACACCCACAGGTGGAGTATCGCCTCACCTGGAAGGAATGTTTGGGGCCCTGAATGGTAGTGAGGGAGGAGGTGTAGGGGCAGGTATGGCACTTGTTCTGCTTGCAAGGATAAGTGCCAGGAGGGAGATCGGTGGGAAGGGACGAATGGACAAGGGATCCCTGCGGAAAGTGGAAGTGGGGTGGGGGAGACGTGCTTGGTGGGATCTCGCTGGAGATGGTGGAAGTTATGGAGAATTATGTGCTGGATGCAGAAGCTAGTAGGGTGGTGGGCGAGGACAAGAGGAATCCCATCGCTGGTGTGGCGGTGGGCAGATGGTCCTAAATAAAGACAAAGTCTCAAATATGGTCATCCCAATACTTTCAACCTGAGTTCTCCAGCAGACTGTTTGTTGCTGATATGTTCACATTTCCTCATGACACAGGGGAGGCCATTCGGACAAGTGAGTTTGTGCCATCTTATACCGTCACGAATTTTCGCAGTGAACTATTCACTCCACATATCTATCGTATCCTCCTAGATCCTACCAGTCACCAGACAATAGGGGGCAATGTACAGCAGCTAATTAACCTGACTACAGTGCATCTCCTTATTCATACTGTAATAAGGAAATATGCAGTAGTTGATCGGCAGGGGCTGAGGGCCCAAATCCCCATGGTCAATGACTGATGTTGGCGAATCCTCATGTTGGCAATCCATGCAGGCAGGAGAATGGGTTGGTTGGAGTCCTGTCAGTGTGCGAGAGTATGTGGGTGACTGGCAGGATGGGAAAAGGTCTTGTTTTGCTGTTGTGTTGCTCTGTTGAACATGGTGGGCATGCTCGGCTGGTGCCAGAACGTGCGGAGGGCAACACTTGCCCAAAGCACATCTTTAAGTTGTGTTGGTAAACAGTATATTTCACAAATAAATGACACTGAATACTCTAGAATACAGGTGGCAACCAGAGCTGGCCAGAAGAAACTCACGCAGTCACAGGGAGAACATGCAATCTGCAGAGATTGGGATTAAAACCCAGATTCTTGAGCTGTGCAGCTGCTGTGCCATAGCCTCTGTCTACTTCTCATCTCAGTCTGATGATAGAAGGGCAAAACAAGAAAGGCAGCCACTAAAGGATTAATTAGAGACTAATAGAGGCAGTTCGAGTGCAGGCACTCACAGCCAAGTGACACAAACTGCAAGATGAAGATCGTAACACAAGGGAGTGCAGCAGCAGTGAGCAAGATTGAAAGAGGGCCAAGGGAAGGCCCTACGAAGCTGTTGCACAATTCATCAACATTATGGCCACTCTTCAATTTCGGTGCCACTTTCCTCAATATTGGTTAATCCCAAACTTTGGATTGTTACAGTGAAGGTAACCAGTGGAGGGCATCCGAATCTGGTTACTTTGAAAAGTGTGAGGTGCCTCCACGTGTAGTCAAGGTTAATAGCAATGAAAACAAAATATATCTATTTGGCCTGCATAAAGGGGAAAAGCTTATGTGCTGGGTAAGTTAGGCAACCTCACTGTTCACCCTGTTCCTCTTTCTGCAGATGCTGTCTGACCTGCTGCGTACATCCACCGCAACTCACACAAAACACTAGAGAAATTCAGCGGGTCAGGCAGCATCTGTGCAAATGAATAACCAGTCGACGTTTCAGGCTGAGACCCTTCATCAGTCTATTTACTGTTTTGTTTCTTCTCCAGGTTTTCGGTATTTATTTATTATTTAACAATTATAAATTATATTGTAATTTATAGCATTTTTCATCTTGCATTGTACTGCTGCCGCAAATCAACAAACTTCACTACATATGTCAGTGATAGTAAACGCAATTCCGACAGACTGTTCATTCACTTAATGCTCAAGCCAAAATCCAGAGTGCTGGTTGTTCGTGGTTCCCCATTCTCACACTATGACTAAAGAGACGCACTTTTATTCATCACTGACACATTTACAAATTTCCAGCAACCAGCCATTTAATGTAAATAACCAAAACGCCTTCAGGAACCAAATCACTGCTTGCGCCCCCCTCTTTCAAGGGGAGGGAGTAAATCCCCAGTGCTATCTTCTTGGACACCTGGCCGCTGCCCCTGGGGAAGCCAGTCACTCATTACCTCGCAGAAGAACTCATTGCCACGCAGCCCACAGAACCAGGAGATCCACGACACTTCCTCCGAGCTGCTCATCTTCGTATCCTCTGAAAACGGGGACAGACAAAGAGAAAGGGAGAGAGAGTTACACAGGAATGGAGACCTTTTCCAACACATGCAGCCTGTTACTCCTCAATCTCATCTACACCACACCTCCATTGCTTGTGTGCCTTTAGAAGCCAAAGTTCAAAAAGATGCAAAGATTAGCTTATCTGTCACATGTACATCGAAACAGAGTGAAATGCATCATTTGAACAAATGTAATCAGCAAGGATCACGTTGGACAGCCTGCAATTGTTGGCACACTTCTGGTGCTAACCTCACAACTCGCTAACCTTCAGTGTGCGTCTTTGGACTGTGGGAGGAAACCGGAGCACCTGGAGGAAACCCACGTGGTCATGGGGAAGAGTGTACAAACTCCCTGTAGATGTAACGGCAAGAATTGCACCCCGATCTTACAGCCAGCGCACTGTAAAACACTGCGCTCACTGTGCCACCTCGCTGGTGGCCATCAAGCACCCTCTTCTTCCTCTTACTGCTCTGCACAGTGAATCACATATTTGAAACAAAGATTTGTGCAAAAGTTATTGCCAACTCTGATCATTTCAACTTACTCAATCAATATTATATCTGTTAATGACTAACTCCGAAGTTCGTCATTTGTTCACTCGGATTAGTAAATAGCACTGTAATGAGTTCAAACTTCAAATCTCACTTCTTGGTGTCTGAATTAGCATACTAGGCCTCAGTTCTAACCGCATCCTATTTAACATATTCTTGCTCGTTCCCAATCACCGAAAGTTCACTAGGATAACCAAGAGGGTGAGCTAGCCAAGCTTACCAGAACACAGGCTCAGCAGGCACATTCTTGACTTCAATTCAGATACAGATTCAGCTCCTACTTCAGACAGCAGAGGACACACAGCTAGGACTAATTCTCTCAGTGCAGTTCTGAGGAAGTGTTACTTCCTGAATCATTTGAGAGATAATTTTCAATCTGCCCGCTCGACTGACTATAAAAGATCCCAGGGCACCCTTCCCAAAGAACAAGGAAGTTCTAAGTAGTGCTGTGAAAAAAAGATATAGGAACACCTTAGGAACCTCACCATTATGCAACTGACTATATATACACTGCATTTTTTTCCGTCAGAGGTATAACACTGGCTGGAAGAGTTCCAGGATATTTTGCAGGTGAACAACATGCTGATGATGTGGAAGTGCTTGCTTTCATTTGTGAGTGGATTCACTCCGCTAAAGGCTATTACCACCTCAGCTATGATCAGCTCTCACTGTGCAGGACTGGCACGAGTATTGCAGCCCACAGTACAACTAACTTGGTCAGTGGTACACAAGACCATAAGAATAGGAGCAGAATTAGGCCATTCAGCCCAGTCTTCCCTTCCATCATTGCTGATTTATTATCCTTTCCAAACCCATTCTCCCGTCTTCTCCCTGTAATCCTTGAAGCCCTTACTAAAAGGGAACATTAGGGAGGGCTTCTTCACACAGAGAGTGGTGGGAGTGTGGAATGAGCTGCCAGATGAAGTGGTAAATGCGGGCTCACTTTTAACATTTAAGAAAAACTTGGACAGGTACATGGATGAGAGGTGTATGGAGGGATATAGTCCAGGTGCAGGTCAGTGGGACGAGGCAGAAAAATGGTTCGGCACAGCCAAGGTGGGCCAAAAGGCCTGTTTCTGTGCTGTAATGTTCTATGGTTCTACTCAAGAACCTATCAATCTCTGCTTTAAATATACATAACAACTTGGGTTGAATTCCTCCAGCATTTTGTGTGTGTTGCTCTGGATTTCCACCATCAGCTGAATCTCTTGTGTTCATGTAGAATTTGCTTGTTGTGCATAATTTTGAAAAGTTCTGTATCCGCCTCAGTCCTTGGAGAGAGGGAGGGGTGTTGCAAGGGTTGGAGTGAAGCAACGCAGACTCCAGAGCTAAAGGGACCGGGAGAAATTTCTTCATCTGGAAAACGCCTTAAAGGACAGATCAGTATTTTTGGGGTGTTTCAGGGATTCAGCAATCTGTGAATATGGCGGGAAATGTTTATGCAGAAAGCTAGCCAGGATCTCAGGGAGATCAACTCTACAGTTTAAAAAAAACAGACATTGCCCGTGATTTATCACAAAGCAACAGGAGGAAGGATTCAAACCCTGAACCTAACTGTACAAAATTACAAGAGGCTATATGATTCATTGCAGCTTTCAGAGGACTTTCTTACTGATCTCTTGGTGGTGGTGGGGACAGCTGTGTAAAAGAAGCGATAGCACAAAGTCTGTTAGCATCAGCTGGAATTGTGGCAATTTCCAACAGATAAAACAACCATTTCTCATCTTATTTTGTCATATTTATTTACAGCAGAGAATGAGGTCATTCAGCCAATGCCACTCTCCTAGACATTCGCACTGGCTCCTTTATATCGCTGGAACAGTTTCTCACACTTTCCAATCAACTTTCCCTTAATTTTCCTGGCACCCATCGAGCTGCTGGAAACCAAGAGGGCAGTCTCTGGCAGCCAGTTAACCCATTAACGGACATGCACTTGGGTTGGGGGAGGAAACCACATGACTTCAGAGGAAGGGCATGCAAGACCCACCAGGGATCAAAGCCCAGCTCACTGGAGTTATGCAGCAGAAGCAGGAACTACTCTTGTCATTGTAATTTACAATTCTTCTTGGTAGGCAAACAGGTTAAACCCGTCTCACTTTGAAGTAGGTTACAATGCATTAAGAAGTAACATTAAATGGGACTTCCCTTCAGTCACCAATAGAATGCAGGCAATATGTAGGCAGGGTGGTGATCTTTGCCATTAAACGCAGAAAAAGGAGATGCTTAAAAGGAACGCAAACAAAATGCTGCAGGAACTCAGCAGGTCCAGCAGCATCTACGGAGGAGAATGAATATTGATATTCTGGGCCGAAACTCTTCATCAGGACTGGAAAGGAAGAGAATAGAAGCAAGAATAAGATGGTTGGGGAGTGGGGGGAAAGAGGGAGAAGAGTACAAGCTGCACACATCAAAGTTGCTGGTGAGCGCAGCAGGCCAGGCAGCATCTCTAGGAAGAGGTACAGTTGACGTTTCCAACCGAGACCCTTCGTCAGGACTAACTGAAGGAAGAGTTAGTAAGAGATTTGAAAGTCGTTCACCAGCAACTTTGATGTGTGTTGCTTGAATTTCCAGCATCTGCAGAATTCCTGTTGTTAGAGTACAAGCTGGCTGGGGATAGGCGATATCACACGAAGGGAAAGGTGGATGGACACTGGGGGGAGGGGAAAGAGGAGGGGGGAGAGATGAAGTAAGAGGCTGGGAGGTGATCCGTGGAAAAGGCAAAGGGCTGGAGAAGAAGTAATCTAATAGGAGCGAGTGAACCACAGGTAAAGGGGAAGGAGAAGGGAATTAAATAGGCTTTTCGAGGCTGTTCTGTCATCCAGTAAGACCTTGGCTGATTCCCAACTCCATTCCACTCTCTGCCCAATCCCGATACCCACCATCATCCTCCAACCCCACTCCAGCTTCCTGGTTAGCCTAACACCAATCAGCTGATAAAGGTGCCAACGGTTATGGGGAGAACACAGAAGAGAGAAAATAAACCTCTAAACAAATTTGAGTGACTGCTCAAATTTGAAATGCAGTAAATTCACGTGTAAAAAAGCATTGCACCACGTTCCAAAGACCAGCTCCTTAACGTGACATATATACTGTTTAGCTCTGGAGTCAGCATTAGTACACAAAGAGCACTGTTTATCCTGCACATGACCGCACACAACTCACCTCTCGTACTGCAAGCTCCAGTGAATTTTATTCACACTTTAAGATAATACTCCCAGAACTGAATTTTACTTGATAAATCCTGGCTCAAATCCAGTAAATCCACACTGCATAGACTACAGCACGTGAAAAGGACTAACTCAGCACCAAACTCTTGTCGTCAGTGTTAGACCAACTGCTCCGAACAGAGAGAGGGTAACCCTGGGCATCAGACAGTTTATCAATTCCTTCTGTGCCCAAGCACTTTGGCAACTAAACACACTAATAGGCTTTAAAAGGCTGCAGCCTAGTTCTTTAAAACTGAAGTCTGCATTTATTACTGACAAGAAGGGAAATTCTATGACATCAGGTGAGTTATTCAACTCCATTGTGCTGCCACAGTTCAAGGGGTCAGCCAGTACAAGTATTAACACAGTCCTGAGAACCAGGCAGTCTGCAGTCATGCTGCCTTTATTGGTATCTACTGTAAGGAGTCCCTGAGCATCCTCCCCATGGAATGTGTGGGTTTTCTCCGGATCCTCTGGTTCCCTCCCACGGTCCAAAGGTGTATCAGGTAGGTTAATTGGTCGTTGTAAATTGTACCGTGATCAGGTTAGGCTTCATCAAGTTTGTTGGGGATAGCTAGGGCAGCGTGGCTCGGAAGAGCCTACTCCAAACTGTATCCCTAACTAAATAAAACTAAAGAAAAACCAACACACCATATGGCTTCTAAACTACCTCATAACTTAACCATCTTTTTCAGGTAGCCGATCATAATCTATGGAATTTGTTGCCACGGGCAGCAGTGGAGGCCAAGTCATTGGGTGTATTTAAGGCAGAGATTGACAGGTATCTGAGTAGCCAGGGCATCAAAGGTTATGGTGAGAAGGCGGGGGAGTGGGACTAAATGGGAGAATGGATCAACTGTTGATAAAATGGCAGAGCAGACTCAATGGGCCGAATGGCTGACTTCTGCTCCTTTGTCTTATGGTCCAAAGGGCTTAGTTCATCATCTGCTCCCAGTGAAACACCACCATTTCTCAGGAACACTCTTGGGCTTCACCGGAGGGTTTGCCTAGTCCATTATTTGCACATCATTGTCATCCCAACACCCAAGTTGAGAAACTTCTACCATATTCACAATGGCTTCAACTGGCTTTGAAGCACATCTGATCTGTTTCATGCATACCACAGAGACTGCATCCCAAGCAAGAAACAGCTCCAAAACCATCGCTAAAATATATTCAATACCAAAGTTCACAAACTTCATTTGCTGGAGGAACAATATCTGCCACTAGCAAAACAGGAGTTCTGCAATTTAGTTAAAGACCTAACTTTGAAGAGCCTCTTTTATTGATATTTCCTAACAAACAAGCTGTGCAGTGAAGAAACAGGAGGAAAACTGTTATTAAAATGCACATCTCTTGTACACTCTTAACACTATACTGAGAACAGATTAAGGGCTGGGGAAAAGAAAAAAAGTAGATATCACTGAGTCAAAATCAATTCCAAATATTCCCCTCTCCCTCCCCATGCATATTTTTTTGGAATATATTTTATTATTTGTTATCTATTTTGGGGTTGCCTGACTTTGTGCGTTCTGTGTGAGCTCTATGTAGTGTGCTATGCACCTTGATTCAGAGGGACGTTGTTTTGTTTGGCAGTATACATGTATACAGTTGGATGACAATAAACTTGAACTTGCAGATCAGCTGGACAGGCGCTAGACTGGTGGTACTGCAGCTCACAGCCAATTCAAGCCACTGGCCGGTCTGGAGATGGCCACTGCATGGAGACCACCCAACAAGCAGTCAACCCAGTCAGGCAACACTTAAAGAAACAGTAACCAAACAAACAAAAACCTTCCCATTATCCACATTCAGAGCATGCCGACAGGAAAATTTAGACAAATTACACGAGGAGACGTTAACACTGATCAGAATGGGCTCTTTGCTAACTGGATGACGCCAAGAAGCAGAAAGTATAGCATCACTGAGGGCAAACAGACAAGGTAGCATGCAAGGCAGTGACAGCGTAAAAATTTAACTACTGGCTCAGCTCAATTTTATTGCCATTAATTTTTATTTCAACTCTTCCAGTCGTGGAATGATTAATTACAAAAACACACTAACACGACATGTATTGGTTACAGAGAGCATGTGGAAACTTGACAATTTTTTTTATATTGATTAGCAGCGAGGAACTGCATGATTGGAAACCCTGATTAATTCCCGTAATCTCTTCACCCTTACACCATGACTGAACTCACCACCACACATCCTCTTTTAGCTGGGAGGATGGGCAACAGGGGGAAATGCTCCCAATCTTACTGCCCCACTGTCTCTCTCGGATCAGTTGACAGGAACCAGGCCTGGTGTGGAGGGGGAAGATGGAAAAGTCAGCAACAAAAATCCCAACCACCCCCAACCCCACCAGGACCATGCCATCTCTCGCAGCTACCTTCAGGCAGGAACAGCTACTTCCCTTCAAGCATTTGGTTCAAGAACCAACTGGCAAAACTCAAATGACTATCTCAGTGTAGTAACACTAGGCCACTTTACACTAAACCACTATTCGCACCCTCCCCCCCAGCATTTGTTCTCATTACGTTCTTTCTTGGATACCTTTTGTTTAATTTTCTTTTTCGTGAATGTTGTGCCTCTAATGCTAGGTGCCAGTGAATAACAGGTACAAAATGCTGGAAGAAATCTGCAGGTCAAGCAGCATCTATGGAGAGGAATAAATTGTCATTATTTTGGGCTAAGACCAAAACGTGGAATGCTTCTTCAGGACTGAGATTTGCCTGCTTCGCTGCAGCAAGTTTTTCACTGCACTTGTGCACATGACAATGAACTCTACTTTCAACTTGAAGGAAGCAGAGGAATGGAATAAATTGAATAGGACCAAGAACTCAGCTGCCTTCATACTCATGCCTGAATAACTATCGACCTGTGGCTCTGACATCAATTGCTATGAAGTGCTTCAAGAGATTGGTTATGGCACACATCAATCACAGCCTACCGGTCAACCTCGACGCTTTGCAATTCGCCTACCAGAGCAACAGGTCAACAGCAGATGCCATCTCTCTGGCCCTACATTCCTCCTTAGAACACCTGGACAATAAAGACGCATACATAAGGCTCCTTTTCATTGACTATAGCTCTGTCTTTAATACGATCATTCCAAATAAACTGATTCCTAAGCTCCGGAACCTGGGCCTTAGCACTCAGATCTGCAGCTGGGTCTTCAACTTCCTCAAAGACAGGACCCAGGCTGTAAAAATAGGGTACAAGCTCTCCTCTACAATCACTCTGAGCACCGGTACCCCACAAGGCTGTGTACTCAGCCCCCTGCTGTACTCACTGTACACCCATGATTGTGTAGCCAAGTTTCCATCAAACTCAATATATAAGTTTGCTGATGACACAACAATTGTAGGCCGTATCTCGGGAAATGATGAGTTTGAGTACAGAGAGGAAATTAAGAACCTGGTGGCATGGTGGAAAGACAATAACCTATCCCTCAACGTCTGCAAGTCGAAGGAATTGGTTGTTGACTTCAGAAGGAGTAGTGGACCGCACGACCCAACTTAAATCGGTGGTGCGCAAGTGGAACAGGTCAAAAGCTTTAAGTTCCTTGGGGTCAATATCACAATTGACCTGACTTAGTCCAACCAAGCAGAGTTCACTGCCAAGAAGGCCCACCAGTGCCTTTATTTCCCGAGAAAACTAAAGAAATTTGGCCTGTCCCCTAAAACCCTCACTAATTTTTATACATGCACTGTAGAAAGCATTCTTCTAGGGTGCATCACAACCTGGTATGGAAGTTGTCCTGTCCAAGACCGAAAGAAGCTGCAGAAGATCGTGAACACGGCGCAGCACATCACAGAAACCAATCTTCCGTCCCTGGACTCACTTTACACTGCACGCTGTCGGAGAAGCGCTGCAGGATAATTAAGGACATGACCCACCCAGCCAACACACTTTTTGTCCCTCTTCCCTCCGGGAGAAGGCTCAGAAGCTTGAAGACTCGTACAGCCAGATTTGGGAACAGCTTCTTTCCAACTGTGATAAGACTGCTGAACAAATCCTAGCCCAGATCTGGGCCGTACTCTCCAAATATCTGGACCTGCCTCTCGGTTTTTTTGCACTACCTTACTTTCCATTTTTCTATTTTCTATTTATGATTTATAATTGAAATTTTTAATATTTACTGATTTTAACTATTTTTAATATTTAATATTTGTAATCCAGAGAGTGTGAAGCGCAGATTCAAATATCGCTGTGATGATTGTATGTTCTAGTACTAATTGTTTGACGACAATAAAGTATAAAGTACATCTTAGTATATCTTACTCAACCTCCAACCTTCTGACTCTCAATACAGGAGCCCCTTCAGGCTGTGTACTGAGTCCCCTCCTTTACTTCCTGTATACCAATGACTGTATCACCACCCACAGCTCCAATCTGCTAACTAAATTTGCAATGACACTACGTTGATTGGCCTTATCTCAAACAATAATGAGGTGGCCTACAGGGAAGAAGTCATCACCCTGACAGTGGTATCAAGAAAACAATCTCTCCCTCAATGTCAAAAAAACAAAGGAGCTGGCTGTGGATTACAGGAGGAATGGAGACACGCTAACCCCTATTGACATCAATAGATCTGGGTTGAAAGTGTAAACAGCTTCAAGTTCCTCAGCATCCACATCACCAAGGACCTCACATGGTCTGTACACACCAGCTGTGTGGTGAAAAAGGCACAACAGTGCCTTGTTCACTTCAGATAACCATATAACCATATAGCAATTACAGCACGGAAAAAGGCCATCTCGGCCCTTCTAGTCCGTGCCGAACTCTTACTCTCACCTAGTCCCACCGACCTGCACTCAGCCCATAACCCTCCATTTCTTTCCTGTCCATATAACTATTCAACTTAACTTTAAATGACAACATCCAACCTGCCTCAACCACTTCTGCTGGAAGCTCGTTCCACACAGCTACCACTGGTTGAGGAAGTTTGGTATGGGCCCCTAAATCCTAAGAACATTCTACAGGGGCACAATTGAGAGCATCCTGGCTGGCTGTATCACTGCCTGGTATGGGAACTGTACCTCCCCTAATCGCAGGACTCTGCAGAGAGTGGTGCGGACAGCCCAGCGCATCTGTAGTTGTGAACTTCCCACGATTCAGGACATTTACAAGGACAGGTGTGTAAAAAGAACCCGTAGGACCACTGAGGATGCAAGCCATCCCAACCAAAATCTATTCCAGCTGCTACCATCTGGAAAGCAGTACCACAGCATAAAAGCTAGGATCAACAGGCCTCCGGGACAGCTTCTTCCACCAGGCCATGAGACTGATTAACTCACGCTGATTTGAGTGTACTCTATATTACATTGACTGTTCTATTTATTAAAAATTACTATGATTGCACATTTAGATGGAGACATAACGTAAAGATTTTTACTCTTCATGTGAAGGGTGTAAGAAATAAAGTCAATTCAACTCATGACCATAACTTAATGAAGTGGCCCAAACAGCTTTGGCAGTCAACCTACACATGCCTTTCCCTCAGTGAGAGTTAATAACCATAACTCTAAACCTTCAAGTGTCTCTTTAGATCTTCAAACTGGATACTCAAGCTCCTTTAAAAGTTTCATGATTGCAACCACAGGTCCTAAAATCAGCTGCCAAGCTTATCAAAGGGTGGTGTGTGCCTGAGGGATTGAGGATAAAATAAAGTCATTTTGAACCTCTGGCTAAAAGAATCATTGGGACTGAACAGGAAATTCTGAACTGCAGTAAACTCTGTCTTCAGCAGTTAGCTAAAAAAACTGGCTTATGCTAGTTCTCTCTTAATTAGCAGAGAGACATTGGGAATTCGATAAATGGTACATTGTACCCTCGTTTGCGTAGGGAAGGGGAAGACTCACTAATAAGGACTGGACAGCACATCCATCTGTAATTAAACCTTGCTTTAGCAGACTCTCTAATCTGTAACTAAGTTTTGCACCAACAGACTTGGTGGACGTACCAGTTCAAATGACATCTTGCAACAGTAATGTCTGGGACTTACTATGTATAAATATATGGCTGTAACCAGAGAGAGGGAGTCCAGTTGTCAGATGGTGGCACCTCCCTTTGACAAGTGGGACTCAAACGCCTGTAGGAGAGTGCACAATAAACTGTGGTGACGATAAGAAGCTGGCCTCGCGAGTTTTATTCAGATTCGACTTTAACATGCCTGAGACGACACTCCCTGGCGTGGTAGCAGAAGCAAATATGATAGAGGTGCTCATGAGGCTCTTACGTAAGCACATGTATGTCAGAAAATGCAAAGGTCTGGACATTGCATACAGTACAATAGCAATTTTGTGTATTGCTGCCACAAAAATCAAATTCCATGACATAAGTGAGTGATAATAAATCTGATTCTGAAATGGGTCTCTTTTGTGGAATGAGAATGGGAAGGGGGAAGGGAGAGGGAAGGGGGAAGGGAGAGGGGAGGGAGCGCAAAGTACTACAGAGACATTCTAGAGGAGGGAGGAGAAGATGGCGGCGCAACGCAGGGCGCGCGGCCGTTCCAAATGATATCATATGTGTAACTAGGATGTGGAACTTCATTAAGATGGAGAGTGACATAGTTAATTCAGAAACCAAGGTTCTGAACTTAAAGAAGGGTAACTTTGAAGGTATGAGACGTGAATTAGCTAAGATAGACTGGTAAATGACACTTAAGGGTTGACGGTGGATATGCAATGGCAAGCATTTAAAGATCGCATGGATGAACTACAACAATTGTTCCTCCCAGTTTGGCAAAAGAATAAACCAGGGAAGGTAGTGCACCTGTGGCTGACAAGGGAAATTAGGTATAGTATCAATTCGAAAGAAGAAACATACAAATTAGCCAGAAAAAGCAGCACACCTGAGGACTGGGAGAAATTCAGAGTCCAGCAGAGGAGGACAAAGGGCTTAATTAGGTAAGGGAAAAAAGATTATGAGAGAAAGCTGGCAGAGAACATAAAAACTGACTGTAAAAGTTCTTATAGATACGTGAAAAGAAAAAGATTGGTTAAGACAAATGTAGGTCCCTTACAGTCAGAAACAGGTGAATTGATCATGGGCAACAAGGACATGGCAGACCAACTGAGTAACTACTTTGGTTCTGTCTTCACTAAGGAGGACATAAATAATCTTCAGAAATAGTAGGGGACAGAGGGTCCAGTGAGATGGAGGAACTGAGGGAAATGCATGTTAATAGGGAAGTGGTGTTAGGTAAATTGAAGGGATTAAAAGCAGATAAATCCCCAGGGCCAGATGGTCTGCATCCCAGAGTGCTTAAGGAAGTAGCCCAAGAAATAGTGGATGCATTAGTGATACTTTTTTCCAAAACTCTTTAGATTCTGGACTAGTTCCTGAGGATTAGAGGGTGGCTAATGTAACCCCGCTTTTTAAAAAAGGAGGGAGAGAGAAACTGGGGAATTATAGACCGGTTAGCCTAACATTGGTGGTGGGGAAAATGCTAGAGTCAATTATCAAAGGTATGATAACAGCACATTTGGAAAGCCGTGAAATCATCGGACAAAGTCACCATGGATTTGTGAAAGGAAAATCATGTCTGACGAATCTCATAAAATTTTTTGAGAATTTAACTAGTAGAGTGGATAGGGGAGAAACAGTGGATGTGGTATATTTGGATTTTCAAAAGGCTTTTGACAAGGTCCCACACAGGAGATTAGTGTGCAAACTTAAAGCACACGGTATTGGGGGTAAGGTATTGATGTGGATAGAGAATTGGTTGGCAGACAGGAAGCAAAGAGTGGGAATAAACGGGACCTTTTCAGAATGGCAGGGTACCGCAAGGCTCAGAACTGGGACCCCAATTGTTTACATATATATTAATGACTTGGATGAGGGAATTAAATGCAGCATCTCCAAGTTTGCAGATGACACGAAGCTGGGTGGCAGTGTTAGCTGTGAGGGGGATGCTAAGAGGATGCAGGGTGACTTGGATAGGTTAGGTGAGTGGGCAAATTCATGGCAGATGCAATTTAATGTGAATAAATGTGAGGTTATCCACTTTGGTGGCAAAAACAGGAAAACAGATTATTATCTGAATGGTGGCCGATTAGGAAAAGGGGAGGTGCAACGAGACCTGGGTGTCATTATAGACCAGTCATTGAAAGTGGGTATGCAGGTACAGCAGGCGGTGAAAAAGGCGAATGGTATGCTAGCATTCATAGCAAGAAGATTCGAGTACAGGAGCAGGGAGGTACTACTGCAGTTGTACAAGGCCTTGGTGAGACCACACCTGGAGTATTGTGTGCAGTTTTGGTCCCCTAATCTGACATTCTTGCCATAGAAGGAGTACAAAGAAGGTTCACCAGATTGATTCCTGGGATGGCAGGACTTTCATATGATGAAAGACTGGATCGACTAGGCTTATACTCGTTGGAATTTAGAAGATTGAGGGGGGATCTTATTGAAACATATAAAATCCTAAAGGGGTTGGACAGGCTAGATGCAGGAAGATTGTTCCCGATGTTGGGGAGGTCCAGAATGAGGGGTCACAGTTTAAGGATAAAGGGGAAGCCTTTTAGGACCGAGATGAGGAAAAACTTCTTCACACAGAGAGTGGTGAATCTGTGGAATTCTCTGCCGCAGGAAATAGTTGAGGCCAGTTCATTGGTTATATTTAAGAGGGAGTTAGATGTGGCCCTTGTGGCTAAAGGGATCAGGGGGTATGGAGGGAAGGCTGGTACAGGGTTCTGAGTTGGATGATCAGCCATGATCATACTGAATGGCGGTGCAGGTTCGAAGGGCCAAATGGCCTACTCCTGCACCTATTTTCTATGTTTCTATGATGCCGTGCACAATCCTGATTTGATGGAGACAGCCGTGAGAAGCACGGAGGAACACCGGAAAAAACTTCTGAAATGCCCGCTTCGCTGTCATTGCTACTGTGCAATCGAGAATCTCCAGAGGGGAAGGCCCCAAATCCTCAGCTTTGCCTACTGCCTGTTGCCGGGGCCGGGGCTGAAGCGCTCGGCAGAGCTGGTCGGAGGCTCGGAGTTTTCGGACAGACTCGGAGTCGGACTGTGGTCGGATGCTTCCAGTATGCTGCATCGGCAAGTTGGCGGCGCTGAAGGTTTACCATCTGCGTGAGATGATGGGACTTTCAAGAGACTTTGAGACTTTTACCGTGCCCATGGTCTGTTCTATATCAAATTATGGTATTACTTTGCACTGTTGTAACTATATGTCATAATTATGTGGTTTTTGTCAGTTTTTCCAGTCGGTTTGTCATGTGTTTCTGCGATATCATTCTGGAGAAACAGTGTATCATTTCTTAATGCATGCATTATTAAATGACAATAAAAGAGGACTGCGTGTCCTCATAATCCAAAAATATCGAAAAAGACATTCTGTAATGATCAATCCACTAATTGTTTGGAATCAAATGACCCTGCCCCTGGTACTTCTCTGCCACCTGTCCCACACACCTGTGGCACTCTACCCTGCTGTACATGGAAAAATATAGTGAAATGCGTATCTTACGTTACCAACCACATCCGAAGATGTACTGGGGGCAGCCTGTATGTCGCTAAGCTTCTAGCACCAACATAGCATACCCACAATGTTCAGAACAACACACGACCAACATAAAACATGACAGACAACAGCAAAACCCCTTCCTACACCCTCCCCCCGCCACAAAAAAATTAGGGATTGATCACTAATGTAACTAGTTCAGCACAACTCCGGGGGCCAAAGGGCCTGTTCCTTCACTGTACTATGTTCGATTTTGAATACCATCCTGATCGAAGCAGCCGATGCGATTGCCAGGTCAGTCACCATCCTAAACATGGCGATAGCATGTACTGTTTACAAAACGTAACGCTGGTTCCTACACATCACACACACAGGTATATAAACAGATGTTCTGCCAGGGATGGTAGTAATTTACTAAACTCTTAGATAGGCACATAGTTGAAAGAAAATGGAGGGTAATGTAGGAGAGGAGGGTTAGATTGATCTTGGAGTAAGTTTATAAGTTAACACAACTTTGTGGGCTCATGGGCCTGTACTGTGCTGTAACAATCTATATTGTACCACAGAGAAAGACAAGACCAGCAGGAACTTGAGAGCACCAAGTGGCGACACACCTCCCCGACTTGCTCCTTCCTTGTCACTGGGTCCCAATCCTGGAACTCCTGCACCTTCACCAGAGAGGTTGCAGTCGATCACCTGGTAAATCAGAATCACCTTCTCAAGGGCATTTAGGAACAGAGTCTACGTGTTGGCTTTGCTGTGACAACCCACATCCCAAAGGAGAAACGAAGAACAGTTGTAGTCACCCATTAGCTTGTCAACTTATCTGCAGAAGCATTTCTTTTGGCTTCTGGTGGAAGGAAGTGCTGTAGAATGAGACCCTGTAAACGTAGCTTTGCTAGATCAAATAACGACAGCACAAAAAGATCGTTACTTATCTTTTCACCTGTTTATTTCTTCGAGTTCAACCGGCGAGTGAACTTAGACCCGACATCAGGGAGAGACCCTGTCTCATCTCCCCGGCGGTTCTACAAGTTCACTGCCTGATGTCAGAGTTGTCAGAAGTTATAAGACCACCGATACAAAAGTATAATCAGTTTGATAACCATTCCGGCCAAGTCAATGGACTATTGATACAGAGAACAATCAGTTTGATAACCATTCCTTCCAAGTCAATGGACTATTGATACAATCAGTTTGATAACTATTCCGGCCAAGTCAATGGACTATTGTTACATAAGTACAATCAATTTGTTACACTCCAGCCACCTTAATTAAAGAAAAGAATGTCCTACCTGGTTTGCTGGAGCCACAACTTAATTACAAAGATAAGAACTTCCATCAAATTTATGCTTGAATTAAGAAAGGAATGTTCTGTCTAATTTCCATCAGGTACTGCTTTTTGTCAAAATCAAAAGGTGTGAAAAGCCCAGAGACATCTGATGTGGATCTGGGCAAACTTTAATTATGTTGCTCCAAAGAAAGCAGCTGAGAGACATTATTCAAACACACTGCAGTCACAGACATAGTCAGTACTGAATTCATTGTTTACAGGAATCTTGAGAATCCCCTTTCCCTTAAACTTTATTCAACCCTATAAATGATATACAGAGTTAACAGGTGCTTTTTGTTTTCTATATGTAGCTCTTGTAGTTACAAATAATCTTTAAAGAATAATACAGTAGCACACACTATTTAGCCAGTGATAAAACCAAATGCAATTCCCCAACGTGGGGTAGTACTTTATGAACTGAATCCAATGACACTGCTTTATCAAATCATTGTCATGATGAGTTTCTGGAATGGGTTACAATAAGAATAACCCCATTACAGGTTTCCCTTCAAAATACAGCAGTGGGTCTTCAGTGCGATTGCCTTGAAGATAGTTCCACTGTACTGCCGTTGTGAACATGGAACCTTGCCTTGGTAATACAGAAGTAAGGAACAATCAGGTGTTGTTTGACAGCGTTCTCATGCACTTGCTGTAATTTAAGCCTCAGGGAGCCAGATATTAAGACTGGTTTTATTTGTCGCACGCACATCAAAACATACTGTGAAATATGTCAACGACCAGCTCAGTCCCAGCTTCACCACACTTCTGGCACAAACACAGCATGCCCACGACTTACTAAACCAAACCTGTACTGCTTTGGAACGTGGAAGGAAACTGAAGCACCCAGAGGAAACCCATGTGGGCACAGGCAGAATGTGCAAGTTTGATACAGAAAGCAGCTGGAAATGAAACCCCAATCAATGATTGCTGGTCTCGTAAAGCAGAGTGGTGTAGTGGTTGTGCTAACCACTACACCACTCTGCCGTGCTCTTATTTGTGGAACAGGCTGCTGGGAGACAGCCTGACAAGTGCAGACTCACAAGATGATAAAGAAAAAGTTCTGACCATTTTGCCTTTATGTTTAATTTAACAATAAATCAAACATTCATACATATTTGACTTTCATATTTTAAAAAATACCCACTGCGTCTTTCACTGGGGAGCAAGTGACCATCTGCTGGAAATGAAGAGTCCATGGTTCTATCCCTGGATATTGAAAGTGAAAAAACGGCAACCTCCTCTTATGCAGTTACCAACAGCAAAGAAGAGCAGTCATTTGCATCACCAATTGATTAGAATGATGTCACAGTGTTGGATGACCGCAGTGATGTCACCAACTGATTACGAGGTCATAACTGCTTGCAGTGGAGTGTAGCAATGTCACAGTGCTTACAGGTGATTGATGCAGTCAGCTGACTGCAGTAATGTCCTCAAGTCAGAGCACTACATAACAGAAATGGGCTCTTCAGCCTGTCTAGCCAAACTATTATTCTACCTAGCCCCATTGATCTACCTCTGGAACATAGTCCTTCATTACCCATCTCATCCACATACTTAAGATCCAAATACATTTATTATCAAAGAAAGTATAAATTATACAACCCTGAGATTTGCTTGCTCACAGGTAGCCACAAAGCAAGAAACATGAAAGAACACAATTAAAGAAAAAAAAATAAAAGACCACACTCCATACGTAAGAGAAAGAAAAAATAAATATAAGTCACACAAGCAATCAAAACGAACAACAGCATTCCGAACCAAAATTGAATCCTCAGATCCAAACTGGTACAGACCCAAAGCTTCACTTATCAGTTCAGCATATTAACAGGCACAGCTCACAGCAGCCAGGGCTGTCTTCATAACCTCAGTGCCATAGAGATGACCATTTCGGAGAACAAGCAAAATCAACTCTCATCCTGACAGACACCCTGCCTTCTTGGTCTATCTGGGTCAGCATTTAAATTGACCCAATACCGGACAGCAAAAGGGTTCTGGCGGCCTGGAGAGAGGAGTGAACATTGCGGAAAGCAAGCAAACTCAGCACTCGCCTCTGAACTGGGCCAGCATTTAAAATGTCTAAACAGCGCATTGTACTTAGCACTAGGACCCAGGCATCGCTGCTGTGAAAGGCCTCAGGCCCAGACCTTGCTGCCCAGTGACTTGCTCTGGGCCCAGATTTCATCACCCAGCCCAAAGCCGCTCTCAAGCCCTTCAAGTCAGCTCAGCATCCTTATAAATTAGGTTCTCCAGTCCCGGCAAGACCCGCACCCTTTCAATCTTATTTACATCTTTCCTGTAGTTAGGTGACCAGAATTGCACTTGTACTGCAAATTTGGCCCCACCAAATCTGATTAAACTTCTGCATAACATCCCAACTCTTTTACTCAATACTTTAATTTATAAAGATCAATGTGCCAAAAGCTTTCTTTTCAACCCTACTGACCTGTAACGCCACTTTCAAGGAATTATAATCTGTATTCCCAGCTCCCTCTACTCCAGTACACTCCTCAGTACCCTACCAATCACCATGCCGTGTCCTAGTTTGTCCTGTCAACAATTCACACTTGTCTGCATTAAACTCCATCTGCCATGTCATGATAACTGGTGCTGAGCAATGTCAATAGCTCTCTGAAATGGTTCCCTTATAAAGATTGGCTTCATTTGTCACAAGTACAAAGAAACATCAAAACATAGTGAAATGTTTCGTTTAAATCAAATCAGTGAGGATTGTGCAGGGCAGTCTCCAAGGGTTGCCACACTTCCAGCACCAACATACCATGCCGACAACAAACAATGAACCCTAACCATGCGTCTTTGGAATACATGAGGAAAGTGGGGCACCTGGAGGAAACCCACACAGTCAAGGGGAGAAATTGATTCTGTGGTGGAAATTGACGATCACTGGGCCTGTAAAGCAATTACGCTAACTGCTACTTAAACTGTGGATATCTCCTTGTTGCTTTGAACTTCTGATCACTGATCTGTAGTTACCAAACACCTACTAAACTTACTGTCTGCTACTATGCTGGGATTTAGGGCAGCAATGAAGATCCTCCATCTCTGGCAGTGTTCAGGGCTTCCTTCATCGTGACAGTAGCCTCCTCTTGGTTTTCACTACTGCCGGTCCAGGCAAGCCTCGGGTGGAGACTCAGAATACTGTCACACTCAGATGCAAGAGGATTCTTCATTGCTGTTTCCGTAACAAATTTGTTTTACCAGTCAGAGTTCTTAGCCCTGATCTGAATCCCTGAACCACTCTTGGTCTGCCTCTGACCTGTTCAGCATGAGTGACTCTAAGAGTCAAAGTGTAAAGCCCAGACTCCAAACAACTGCAGATCACTGAGGCATGCAGGCCTCCAAACCAGAATGAGGTTGTGGTCCTCTTGCAGAAACCACCTACTAAAATGTACTCATAAAGTGACAAAGTCAATGCCCGATTTCTGCTGCTGACGCAACTCTGAGCAAACTTAATTTTCACTCCAGTACAAAGAAAACAGAGCAATTTGTTTCAGCATTCTTTGTCTCATCACCACCTGCTGAGGAACAAGGCTGATCAAGTAGCTTTTCACACAGGCATCCAGATTGCAAATAATATCCTGCTAGACTATTGACCCTGATTTCATTAATACTTTGGCCTTTCCACCAGTTTAAAACTGGCTGAGTGCCACATTACATGGCAATAGTTCTGAGCTACAGGGCATTAGTGATTAGCATTAATGATGTCCTACCCAGAGCTGCCGTATGCAAAATTAGCAAACAGCACAAACATCTTGATTCTAGAAACACATTCAGCTGAGCTGCTCAGAGCATAAATGGGACATTATGGTAGCCTAAATCTTTAAAGTGCTGAGAGATTGGGGTTCAATTCTTGCCACTGTCTGTAAGGAGTTTGTATGTCCTCCCATGACCATGGGTTTCTGGTAGGTGTTCCAGTTTCCTCCCATATTCCAAAGCTAGTGAGCTATGAGCATGCCATGTCGGTGCTGGAAGCAGGTTAATACTTGCAGGCTGTCCCCAGCACATCTTAGACTCTGCGGTCGCTGACATAATCGACACCTTTCACTGTATGCTTCGATGTACGTGTGAGAAATAAAGCTCAGGGCTGTTCAGGGCTTGACAGATTGTATACATGAACGATATTCCCTCAAAGCCAGACCCCGGAGAAACAAACTCAGAATTATAGGTCAGCCATTTAGGACTGAGATGGAGGAAGAATTCCTACCTTCAGAGGATGTGAAACTTTCCAATTCTGTAGCTCACAGGACCATGGAGATTCATTTACTCAGCCTATTTGAAAGAGAGGTTGACAAGTTTCTGGGTATCAAGGGATTCAAGAATATGGAGACAAATTGACTCCGAGGCAGAGGATAAGCACAGGTCCACAATTCTTTGGAAGTGGTGTCACAGGTCGATAGGGTCATAAAGGAAGCTTCTGGCACATTGGTCTTCATAAATCAAAGTAGTGAATACAGGGATTGGGATGTTATGTTGAAATTGTCTAAGACTTTGGTGAGGCCTAATAAGGAGTATCACATCCAGTTTTGGCCACCTACCTACAATAAAAATGTGAATAAGATTGAGAGTACAGAGACAATTTATAAAGATGTTGCCAGGATTCGAGGACCTGAGTTATAGGGAAAAGTTGAATAGAGTAGGACTTTATTCCCGAGAACTTAGAAGATTGAGGGGAGTTTTGATAACAGGCTTTTACCACTAAGGTTGGGTGAGATAACAACAGTAAGCCATGGGTCAGTGTAAAAGGTGAAATGTTGAGGGGGAACTTCTTCTCTCAGAGGGTGAGGAGTGTAGAATAAGCTGCCAGTGCAAGTTGTGGATGCAACTTCAACATTAAGAGAAGTTTGAAGAGGTACATGAATAGGAGGTGTATGGAGGGCTATCATCTGGGTGCTGATCAATGGGACTAAGCAGATTAATGGTTTGGCAGACTAGATGGGCCAAAGGACCTGTTTCTGTACTGTAGTGTTCTACGACCTAAAAATTATGCCTTCTCGTCTGAGCCATTTCCACCCTGGGTAAAAGTCAACAGCTGTAAACTCTATCTATACGTCTTATCATCAAGTTCATCTCTTATCTCAAGTCAGCTCTCATCCCTCTTTCGCTCCAAAGAGAAAAGCTCCAGCTTGCTCAGCCTATCCGCTTAAGACATGCTCTCTAATCTAGGCAGCCTTCGGGTAAATCCCACTGCACTCCCGCTGAAGCATCCACATCCTTCCGATAACGAGGCATCCAACACCGAACAGTCCAAGTGTGGTTCTACAGAGCTGCAACATTCCCTCGCTGCTTTTGAAGTCAGTCCCCTAATAATAAATGCCAATACACCTTCGCCTTCTTAACCAGCCTATCAACATGTGTGGCAACTCTGATGGATCTATGGACATGGATCCCAAGATCCCTCTGTTCCTCCACACTCCTAAGAAACCTGCCATTAACCCTGTATTCTGCCTTCAAATTTAACCCTTCTGTTAGAGTGGATTTCTTTTTGGGTAGATGATTTGTTAACACTTAAATGACTTTGGCCACCAGACTTCTATTTTAACTGACAAAGGACTATGGATTGAGTCCACCACAATGTGCTTCCTAAAAGGTGTAAATACCAGATGCTTCTGGTGCCTGATGCTGTAGTTTCGAAGGGTCTCGGCCTGAAATGTCGACTGCACCTCTTCCTACAGATGCTGCCTGGCCTGCTGCGTTCACCAGTAACTTTGATGTGTGTTGCTGTAGTTTCGAAGACAGTCTTATCTATACATTATAAATATTAATTGTCTTCTATGTTAGCAAGTAAAATGCCAAATAAATGTATTGTGGATACCAACACATATTGGTGTCAGAAGGAAAGGATGAAATCCAAAGGTGTGATGTTTGTATGTAACTTCAAAAGGAAGCATTGTCTGTAACTTTTTAAGTAGCAATTGCCTTTATGTTTAGCATATAAATATCGAGCCCACATTTCTGCGGAAAGCGTCTCCGTCCGTAAGATGCCTTCTGTACCTTGTTGTGTCGAATAAAGAAGCTGCTTTGTATCTACCAGTGCTACCAGTGACTCTCTCTCCGGTAATTTCATCCACGCTACAACACCTTTTAAGTGAGTCACTTCACACTTTTCTTGATTGAAGGTATCGACCACTTCTCAGCCAATTGTAAACCGCAGCTATCCACAACTAGACCAATCTTTTATTAGCGTGCCTGGTGCCTTTTTAAAAACAAAATACAAGGACTTCTGCATTTTGCATTTAATTCTGCTCAAGAAGGAACTCGAGAGGTTCAAAGCAGCTGGAGACATTGCAGAAAATTTGTCCACACCCAAGATGCCTGAACTAACTTAATATTGGGTTCTGAATGTCAGAATGTGATAAGCACTACATAGATTCTAACTGGCAACCTGAGATCAAATCCCACAATGGGAATTGGGGAATTTAATTAAAATCAGAAGTAGAATCTAGTTCATCACTGACACATGTTGTGAAATTTGTTGTTTGGATGCCACTGTAACATAATAGTTAGTGCATGCTATTACAGCTCAGGGCACCAGAATTCAGAGTTCAATTCCGGCAGCATCTGTAAGGAGCTTTCACCTTCTCCCTGTGACCAAGTGAGTTTCCCCTCGTGTTCCCGTTTCTTCCCACAGCACAAAGACGTACCAGTTAGTAGGTTAATTGGTTGTTGTGAATTATCCTGTGACTAGGTTAGTGCTAAATAGGTGAGTTGCTGAGCACCACAGCTCTTTGGGCCATGCTGTATCTCCAAATTCAGCATTTACACTCAGTAACAGGTAGTATAACAACCATTATTAGAACAGAGAGGAACAAGAAAAAGCAGCAAAGTACACCGCTAATGTACAAGGAAACAGTTTACAAACCCTTGGGAAACTGATGGTTAAAAAGCTGCCCACCTTACTCCAAGCCTCTGCTTGCTACATGCACAGCTGTGATACAGGCCTGCAGCTGCAGCTTGTAAATGGAGAACAGAGGCTAACTGGCCCACCAAAACCTCTGCTATTCCCACAATACTACTGAATCGCAATCAGTAAACAAGGCCGCTTAACACACACCGAAACTAAACAAGACACTGAAAGTGATGAAAAATAAATTGATCATTACCCTTCAGAAACTGAAAAGCTGACTTGAGATAAAATTTAAAATGTTTATATTTGCCTTTTTTGTACAAGGATGTCAGCCCCAAGGCACTAAATGGCAAGCAATAATTGCAGCTAACAGCATAAAGGGCAGCTGTATGCACAAGAGGACAAACTGCAAGCTTGAAGGGTGGGAGGAGGGTGTGGAGCAGAAACAGTCATGGCTGAATAACCAGCTTCTGTGCTGCAAATTTCTTTACCTTAAATGCCACCATTTCACTTACAAACTATTTAATCTATGGAAGCTCTGTGGACAGACCTACTAATAGCATTTCAAACATTCTGCTTCAGGAACCGAAAATCATTTAGTTCCTCCAACCTTTGTCATTCAAGGGTAGTATGTGATCTAATTTCATTTTGCTGACTATGTTTCCCATGTTTTTTTTGCCTTGGGTCAACAAAAACAAGTTTTAAAAATGAAAGAACAACCCAGAAAGCAAGCTATCACATCCGTGGCCTATGAAAGAACTGCAAACCAAGTTGCAGACCCAAAGTATATAGCAGGAATTCTCTTTTTTTTTAAAACACAAAACCACAAGGCGTAGGGGCAGAATTAGGTTATTCAGCCCGTCAAGTTTGCTCTGCCATTTGATCATGGATGATTTATTATTCCTCTCAACCCCATTCTCCAGCCTATAACCTTTGACAGCCTTACTAACTACAAATCCATCAATCTCCACTTTAAAGATACCCAATGACTGGCCTTCACAACCATCCATGTGAAAAAGGCCTCTATCACTACCACTCTTTTGTGCAGATTTCAGGATCCCTACCACCTTCTAAATGAGAAATCCAGTCCTCATCTCACCATGAATCTGCCCATTTCTGTAAACCACTGAGGCCTGGTTTTTGACCCTTCTGGTAGTGGAAATAGATACTGCTCAACCTAGGCCTTTCATTAAAATTCACACCAAATGCATTCACTGCACCAGCCCTCATTTCTTCAAACAAGTTCAGTAAGTCAAATTTGATGAAATCAATTGATTAAACTGAGTAATTAAAGGCTTGTTAGTGTTAACTTCAGGTCAGGCAAATTACTGGCATTAATTCTAAAAAGTAGTATTATAAACATAAATGTTCCATTGGAAAGGTACAGAATAATCAATTCCTTTCCAATAGGTTTATGTTTATAATACTACTTTTTAGAATTAATGCCAGTAATTTGCCTGACCTGAAGTTAACGCTAACAAGCCTTTAATTACTGTTTATTCTTTCCCCCAATTTTAAACAATGATACAATATCCTCCAGTGTACTCATTAGCCATAGAGAGGATTAAAAAATTTCATGCAGAGCTCCCTCAATATTAACTGACCTGATGAAAACTTGCACTGTATTCTCTGTAGCCAGAACTGTTTCCTGGTAGGTGGGCTAATTTTTCAGTACCTCCTCCCAGCTACTTTTAACTAATCACATTGCTTCTCAATATCAGACTGCCATTTAACCACCCAGATTCCATGGCAAACAATCTTTCTTTTCTGCAATCTCCAAAGGAATTTAACCTTTGGCATCCAAGCATCACCAGAAAACCTACATTGCATGTCACCATATCCTTCTGACGACAGCATTGCCAAGAGCTGTTCACAGTGCTCCAATGTGGTCTAACCAGCCTTTTTTGTAACTGCACTAAAACTTCAATTCTCTTGAATGCTATTCCTTTAGGTCAGGGGTTCCCAACCAGGGGTCCGCAGACTGCATGGTTAATGGTAGGGCTCGATGGCATAAAAAAGGTTGGGAACCCCTGCTTTAGATACAATTTCATGCAATATTGGTTAAAGATTCGCTTTATTCATCACATGTACACCTGGATCAGGGGTAGACACGAGCAGACTACACCATTCGGTCCATCGGGTTTGCTCAACGTTCCACCACGGCTAACTTATTATCCCTCTCAACCCCATTCTTCTGCCTTTGCCCTGTAACCTTTGACATATATTGAAACATACAGTGAAATATGCCATTTTCATCAAAACAAATCAGCAAGCATTGCGCTGAGCAGCACCCAGTATCACCACACTTCTGGTGCCAACATAGCATGACCCACAACCTACCAATCCTAACTGTACAGCTTTGGAATGTGAGGGGAAACCAGAGTGATAAAGTTTAAAGGAATGGGGGATTCCCAGATTCCTGTAAACAATGGATTCAGTACTGACGAAGTCTGTGACTGCAGTGTGTTTGAATAATGTCTCACAGCTGCTTTCTTTGGAGCAAGGGTTAAAGTTCACCCAGATCCACATCAGATGTCTCTGGGCTTTTCACACCTTTTGATTTTGACAAAAGCGGTACCTGATGGAAATCAGACAGAACATTCCTTTCTTAATTCAAGCATAAATTTGACGGATGTTCTTATCTTTGTAATTAGTTGTGGTTCCAGCAAACCAGGTAGGACATTCCGTTTTTTAGTTAAGGTGGCTGGAGTGTCCAACAAACTGATTGTACTTTTGTATCAATAGTCCATTGACTTGACCGGAATAGTTATCAAACAGATTGTTCTCTGTATCAATAGACCATTGACTTGGCCGGAATGGTTATCAAACACAAACAACAGGAATTCTGCAGATGCTGGAAATTCAAGCAACACACATCAAAGTTGCTGGTGAACGCAGCAGGCCAGGCAGCATCTCTAGGAAGAGGTGCAGTCGACGTTTCAGCTCGAGACCCTTCGTCAGGACTAACTGAAGGAAGAGTGAGTAAGAGATTTGAAAGTGGGAGGGGGAGGGGGAGATCCAAAATGATAGGAGAAGACAGGAGGGGGAGGGATGGAGCCGAGAGCTGGACAGTTGATTGGCAAAAGGGATACGAGAGGATCATCGGACAGGAGGTCCGGGAAGAAAGACAGGGGCGGGGGGGGAACCCAGAGGATGGGCAAGAGGTATATTCAGAGGGACAGAGGGAGAAAAAGGAGAGTGAGAGAAAGAATGTGTGTATAAAGATAAGTAACAGATGGGGTACGAGGGGGAGGTGGGGCATTAGCGGAAGTTAGAGAAGTCGATGTTCATGCCATCAGGTTGGAGGCTACCCAGACGGAATATAAGGTGTTGTTCCTCCAACCTGAGTGTGGCTTCATCTTTACAGTAGAGGAGGCCATGGATAGACATGTCAGAATGGGAATGGGATGTGGAATTAAGATGTGTGGCCACTGGGAGATCCTGCTTTCTCTGGCAGACAGAGCGTAGGTGTTCAGCAAAGCGGTCTCCCAGTCTGTGTCGGGTCTCGCCAATATATAAAAGGCCACATCGGGAGCACCGGACGCAGTATATCACCCCAGCCGACTCACAGGTGAAGTGTCGCCTCACCTGGAAGGACTGTCTGGGGCCCTGAATGGTGGTGAGGGAGGAAGTGTAAGGGCATGTGTAGCACTTGTTCCACTTACATGGATAAGTGCCAGGAGGGAGATCAGTGGGGAGGGATGGGGGGGACTAATGGACAAGGGAGTCGCCTAGGGAGCGATCCCTGTGGAAAGCAGAGAGAGGTGGGGGAGGGAAAGATGTGCTTAGTGGTGGGATCTCGTTGGAGGTGGCAGAAGTTACGGAGAATAATATGTTGGACCCGGAGGCTGGTGGGGTGGTAGGTGAGGACCAGGGGAACCCTATTCCTAGTCGGGTGGCGGGAGGATGGAGTGAGAGCAGATGTATGTGAAATGGGGGAGATGCGTTAAGAGCAGAGTTGATAGTGGAGGAAGGGAAGCCCCTTTCTTTAAAAAAGGTTATCAAACTGATTGTCTCTGTATCAATAGTCCATTGACTTGGCCGGAATGGTTATCAAACTGATTGTTCTTTTGTATCGGTGGCCTTATAACTTCTGACAATTCTGACATCGGGCAGTGAACTTGTAGAACCACCGGGGAAATGAGAAAGGTTCTCTCCCTGATGTCGGGTCCAAGTTCACTCGCCGGCTGAGCTCGAAGAAATAAATGGGTGAAAAGGTAAGTAACAGTCTTTTTGTGCTGTCGTTATTTGATCCAGCAAAGTTACGTTTACAAGAGCACCAGGAGGGAACCCAGACGCTGACAAGGAACTTCTCACAGGACATTGGCAGGAATCAAACCCTGATCTTACAGCTGCAAGGTGGTACACAAATCACAAATGAACCCTCAAGTCTTTTTGACTTGTCTATCTGAATATCTACTGATTCCTTATTTTCATCATTGAAAAAAAAGTCTTCTTGGACACAAACTGAATGGCCTCATATTTGCCTACATTCCCCACCACTTTATTCATCCGAATTTATTTAATACATCCACCAACACTGTCACGATGCCACCCATCTTTGAGTGGTTAGCAAATTGTGTTATTCAACTATCTATTCCAATGTCACTGGTGAATAACTGGGAACCTAAACACCGATCCTTGTGAGATCCCAATGATTATCTATTATCCCCGTCCTGTCTCCTTTCGTTCTTGCCAGCTCAACAAGTTCCTTCCAATATCACTGGCTTCAACATTTACAGTAGACAGCATTAATACTAAGATTATGAACCAACCTTTTCATCATTTAAACACATTGACTGCAACATTGAACTCTCACACCATGGAAGCATGGCGATTGGCGTTACAGCGCCAGCACCTGAACTTCAATTCCTATTGCTGTCTGTAAGGAGTTCTCCACATGACTGGACTGTGTGGGTTTCCAGTTTCCTCCCACACTCCAAACACATGTAGTACAGGCGTGGGGGTGGACGTGCTCTGCTGGCACCGGAAGCATGGCCACACTTACAGGCTGTCCCCAGCACATCCTCAGAGTGTGCTGGTCGAGACGCAAAAGATGCATTTCACCACATGTTTTGATGTGCATGTGACAAATGAAGCTAATCCTTACCTTTTCTATTACTGACAAATGAGTGGTGCTCTTGCTCCAGTATCGGGAAATCCAACAGCACAAGAACTCGTCTACACTGGCTCTCACAAAACCTCTGCTTCTTCTGTGTCGCTGGGTAGAGTATATATCCTACTACCGTATGGAAAAAATTCTTGCAAATTTGCTTCCAAACATTCAACTAATCGATCACTTACTCTATGTATTTTCTTTTTAAAAAAAGGCCCCAAACATATTAGCTGTTTTATTTGTGCCATTAAAACAATTCCATCCTGCTGGAACTGCAATGATGTCAAAAATGTATTCAGGTCATTATCCCTTTGCTGGTTTAGGGATTGCTGAGTATAAACTCACTGCAAATTATTTATAACAATGGCTACACATCAAAACTCTTATAAGAAACAGAGTGTAATGTTAGCAACAAGTAATATAGATAGTGAAAACTTCCAGATTCCTTGAGATATTTCTTTTAGGTAGACATCTGCGCCTACTTCAAGGACAGCCCTATTTGCTCAAGAACACCAGAGTTGAACTCCAGCTGAGGCTTAACATGATGATAGAATTCAACAGAACTCCACAGCCTGGAAATTAAAAGAGAACATTACTGTACCCACAATGCTGTGCTGACTTTTCATCTACTCTAAGTTCAATATAACCCTTCCCTCCCACATTACTTTCCATTTTTCTATCATCCATGTGTTGAGAAAAATTGAACAATTTTCAAGTCAGGGAACCCCTATGGTTTAACTGACCAATGACATTCTTAGGTTTGAATATGTACAGCTCCAGATCTCCGAAGTATCTGCAAATCTTACATTGCCTTATTTAGTACATACTAATGTTCCTCGGTACACCTGGGAGAACACAGTACAGTTCTAGTGATAAGTTCTGTGCAATGTAGCTTAAACCATTTGAAGCCTGTTACTCATCTACCTGTTGTTTGCTACCTTTCAGAGTTTCCACGCGTGCCAACATCCACGTTGCTTTTCAATCCCATGGCTTCCAATTATATTAACATATAGCATTCTGTCAAAATGCCTTTGAAAGCCCATAAATCCAACACACACTGCAGACTCTGCTACTGTAAAACATAACTACTCCCTCTGCTCTGATTTCTGTTTGCCTTCAACATGACACTGTTCACATATCATCCTTCAACTACAAATTTGTATTATCTATTCAGTTGGCAGTAGACTCACTGGAATGAAAACATTTTGGTTCCACCTGAAACTGTGGTCCCAAACATCGATATTAATAATCCCATGATGTTCAGATGGAGATTTGGAAGGCACTGCCTTACCAGTGAGATGTTAAATTAATACTCTCAGCTAGACAGAAAAGATCCCAACTGGAGATTTAATTGAGTCCTGTTCATAAATCTATACATGAAGTAACATCACAAGCTTGCCATCGTTACACTTCTACCAGCTGTCTGCAACAGATTGCCCCGTTCCCTGCATTATATTGGCGACATCCTTCACTGATTACAAAATGGAATGAGACAAGAAATAATGAAAAAATGCTTTATTATTGACAGTCCATGAAATATTATGCTGCTGGCTCAGAAGTTGTGATCTTTTCAACCATAAAATTCAAGTTATATAACACTGCTATCCATTATTTTTAATCAAAGGGAGCTTGATGTGACAGTCGCCGTAATGGGGGCCGACACTATCAAAAAAATAGCTGCACAGCTGAAATTCTTTGCTTTAAAGGCGAAGAAATGTATGAGGAATTGAGGATATTAAAAAATCATTTTGAACCTATGTAACCTCTGGCTAAAAGAATAATTGGGACTGAATAGGAATTTTTGAACTGAAGTAAACTCTGTCTTCAGCAGTTAGCAAAAACCGGCTTATACTAATTCTCCCTTGGTTTGCAGAGAGACATTGAGAGTTTGAGAACATTGTACACTGTACCCTCGTTTGAGTAGGGAAGGGGAGGACTCACTAATAAGGATCGGAATGAACATCCATCTGTAATTAAGTCAGGGCCTAGCAAAGGGAATAACTGATAAGGACTGGACAGCACATCCATCTGTAATTAAGCCTTGATCTAGCAGACTCTCTTATGTGTAACTAAGTTTCTCACCAACAGACTTGGTGGGCATACCAGTTCAAATGATATCTTGCCACGGTAACGTAATGTATAAATATATGGCTGTAACCAGAGAGAGGGGGCCCACTTGTCAGATGGTGGCAGTACTTACGTGCCTTCCCTCTGACAACTGGGTCTCAAAGTCCTGCAGGAGGGTGCGCAATAAACTGTTGTAACTATAAGAAGTTGGTCTCCCGAGTTTTATTCAGATTCCACTTTAACATGTATACTTTAGCAAACCAAACTGAGGGCAAAGAGTAGGACAGCTTTGCAAACCATAGAACCATAGAAACTACAGCACAGAAACAGGCCTTTTGGCCCTTCTTAGCTGTGCCGAACCATTTTCTGCCTAGTCCCAATGACCTGCACCTGGACCATATCCCTACATACACCTCCCATCCATGTATCTGTCCAATTTATTCTTAAATGTTAATAAAGAACCCGCATTTACCACCTCATCTGGCAGCTCATTCCATACTCCCACCACTCTCTGTGTGAAGAAGCCCCCACTAATGTTCCCTTTAAACTTTTCCCCCCTCACCCTTAACCCATGTCCTCTGGTTTTTTTCTCCCCTTGCCTCAGTGGAAAAAGCCTGCTTGCATTCACTCTATCTATACCCATCATAATTTTATATACCTCTATCAAATCTCCCCTCATTCTTCTACGCTCCAGGGAATCAAGTCCTAACCTATTCAACCTTTCTCTGTAACTGAGTTTCTCAAGTCCCAGCAACGACCTTGTAAACCTTCTCTGCACTCTTTCAACCTTATTTATATCGTTCCTGTAATTTGGTGACCAAAACTGAACACAATACTCCAGATTCGGCCTCACCAATGCCTTATACAACCTCATCATAACATTCCAGCTTTTATACTCAATACTTAGATTAATAAAGGCCAATGTACCAAAAGCTCTCTTTACGACCCTATCTACCTGTGACGCCACTTTTAGGGAATTTTGTATCTGTATTCCCAAATCCCTGTTCCACTGCACTCCTCAGTGCAGTGCCATTAACCCTGTATGTTCTACCTTGGTTTGTCCTTCCAACGTGCAATACCTCACACTTGTCTGCATTAAACTCCATCTGCCATTTTTCCAGCTGGTCCAAGTCCCTCTGCAGGCTCTGAAAACCTTCCTTGCTGTCTACTACACCTCCAATCTTTGTATCATCAGCAAATTTGCTGATCCAATTTACCACATTATCATCCAGATCATTGATGTAGATGACAAATAACAACGGACCCAGCACTGATCCCTGTGGCACACCACTAGTCACAGGCCTCCACTCGGAGAAGCAATTCTCTACTACCACACTTTGGCTTCTTCCATTGAGCCAATGTCTAATCCAATTTACCACCTCTCCATGTATACCTAGCGACTGAATTTTCCTAACTAACCTCCTTACTGAAGTCCATGTAGACAATATCCACTGCCTTCCCTTCATCCACTTTCCTGGTAACCTCCTCGAAAAACTCCAGTAGATTGGTCAAACATGACCTGCCACGCACAAAGCCATGTTGACTCTCCCTAAAAAGTCCCCGTCTATCCAAATGCTTGTAGATTCTGTCTCTTAGTACTCCCTCCAATAATTTACCTACTACCGACGTTAAACTTACCGGCCTATAATTTCCCGGATTACTTTTCGATCCTTTTTTAAACAACAGAACAACATGAGCCACTCTCCAATCCTCCGGCACCTCACCTGTAGACAGCGACATTTTAAATATGTCTGCTAGGGCCCCTGCAATTTCAACACTAGTTTCCTTCAAGGTCCGAGGGAACACCCTGTCAGGTTCCAGGGATTTATCCACTTTAATTTTCCTCAAGACAGCAAGGACCTCCTCCTTTTCGAGCTGTACAGTTTCCGTGATCTCACTACTTGTTTCCCCTAATTCCATAGACTTCATGCCAGTTTCCTTAGTAAATACAGACGCAAAAAACCTATTTAAGATCTCCCCCATTTCCTTTGGTTCCGCACATAGGCAACCACTCTGATCTTCAAGAGGACCAATTTTATCCCTTACAATCCTTTTGCTCTTAATATACCTGTAAAAGCTCTTTGGATTATCCTTCACTTTGACTGCCAATGCAACCTCATGTCTTCTTTTAGCCCTCCTGATTTCCTTCTTAAGTATTTTCTTGCACTTCTTATACTCCTCAAGCACCTTATTTACTCCCTGTTTCCTGTACATGTCATACAACTCCCTCTTCTTCTTTATCAGAGTTGCAATATCCCTTGAGAACCAAGGTTCCTTATTCCTATTCACTTTGCCTTTAATCCTGACAGGAACATACAAATTCTGCACTCTCAAAATTTCTCCTTTGAAGGATTCCCACCCACCGATCACATCCATGCCAGAGAACAACCTGTCCCAATCCACGCTTTTTAGATCCTTTCTCATTTCTTCAAATTTGGCCTTCTTCCAGTTAAGAACCTCAACCCTAGGACCAGATCTATCCTTGTCCATGATCAAGTTGAAACTAATGGTGTTATGATCACTGGAACCAAAGTGCTCCCCTACACAGACTTCCGTCACTTGTCCTAACTCGTTTCCTAACAGGAGATCCAATATTGCATCCCCTCTAGTTGGTCCCTCTATATATTGATTTGGAAAACTTTCCTGAACACATTTTACAAACTCTAAACCATCTAGACCCCTAACAGTATGGGAGTCCCAATCAATATATGGAAAATTAAAATCCCCTACCACCACAACTTTATGTTTCCTGCAGTTGCTTGCTATTTCCCTGCAGATTTGCTCTTCCAATTCTCGTTGACTATTGGGTGGTCTGTAATACAATCCCACTACTGTGGCCATACCTTTCCTGTTTCTCAGCTCCACCCATAAGGACTCAGTAGACAAGCCCTCTAATCTGTCCTGCCTGAGCACTGCTGTAATATTTTCCCTAACAAGCAATGCTACTCCCCCACCTTTCATTCCTCTGCCTCGATCACATCTGAAACATCAGAACCCTGGAATATTAAGCTGCCAGTCCTGCCCCTCCTGTAGCCAAGTTTTTCACTAATTGCTATAACGTCATAATTCCACATGTCAATCCACGCCCTCAACTCATCCGCCTTCCCCGCAATACTCCTAGCATTGAAATATGTACACCTCAGATTTTTACCACCATTCACAACCTTTCTATTAGCGGATTTGCTTGAACTTTTAACAACATTTATTTTCACCCCAGCCACACTGTCAGCTCTGGCACTCTGGTTCCCATCCCCCTGCAAATCTAGTTTGCCATGGTTCTGGAAACTGGCCAGTTAAAAACTAGCAGGATAGAGGACCAGCAACCTTTTTATTGTTATATTCAGACTGATGTTTGATGAATTCATTCAGCACGAAAAATTCCCAGCCAAAAGAAGATAAGAAAAAGCAGGTGTAAGCCATGCCACTCCTCCTGTCTGTTCTCCCAGTCAGTAAAATTGAGGTTGATATAACATGTCATTCTTCTACACTATCCCTTAAAATCTAAAGGGCCCTCACTTTCTTGTTTAAACACGCTCAGTAATCACAGAGCTTTTTTTTGGGGGGAGAGGAGAAGACTTCTAAAGACCCTCCACCCTTTGGTGAAGAAATTTATTTTCGTTATCTCAGTTCTGAATGGTATTTTGAAACCATGAACCTGCTTCCAGGCACCTTTCAATCCTTCTAAGAACATCACTTGTTTCGAGGAGATCACTTTCATCCATTTTGACAAAGGGTCTTCAACTGCAAAGCATTAACTCTTCCTCTCGCCACAGATGCCATATGACCTACTGAGTGTTTCCAGCAAGGACGAGGTTTCAGGGTACTTTGAGGTTCATGATAAATAGGCCGAAATCAGCATGCTTTCCTCAAGCGAGAATGTTGTCTGACAAATTTGTTGGATTTTTAGAAGGCTGCTCATGAGGCTGCCGAACAAGGTAGAAGCCAATGGTATTACAGGAAAGATGTAACAGAATGGATAACCGACAGGAGGCAAAGAATGGGAATAAAGGGGCCCTTCTCTGGTTGGCTGGCAATGACTAGTAGTGTTTGCAGGGTCTGTGTTAGGTTGGTTAATTTTTGCATTATATGTTAATGATCTGAGTGACAGAATTGATGACTTTGTGGCCACATTTGTGAATGATACAAAGACAGGTGGTGTTGAGTAAGCAGGGAGTCAACAGATGGGGGGAATGGGCCAAGACGCAGATGGAAGATAGTGTAGGGAAGTGTATGATAATGCACTAGAAGGAATGAAGGCGTAAACCATTTTCTAAATTCAGACATTAGAGGTGCAAAGGGACTTGGAAGTCCTTGTGCAGGATTCCCTACAGGTTAACACCTGCAGGTTCAGTCGGTAGAACAGAAAGCAAAAGCAATGTTGGCAATCATTTTGAGAGACTAGAATACAAAAGCAAGACTGTAATGCTGAGGCTTTATGAGGCTCTGGGCAGACCATACATAGTATTGTGAACAGTTTGGGCTTATCTAAGGAAGGATGTGCTGGCATCGGAGAGGATCCAGAGGTAGTTCATGAGTATGATCTTGGGTTTGAAGGGGTTAATGTACAAGCAGCGTTCAATGATTCTGGGTGGAGTTTAGAAGAATGGTGGGGGGCGGGGGGAATCTCATAGAAACCTACCAAATATTTAAAGGCTGAAAGAGTTAATATGGAGATTGTGTTTTCAACAGTGGGGAGTCCAGGACAAGAGGGTGTACATAGCCTCAGAATAGAAAGACATCCCTTTAGAACAGAAATGAGGAAGAACTTCTTTAGCCAGAATGTGATGAATCTACAGAATTCATTGCCACAAATGGCTGGGAGGCCAAGTTATTAGGTATATTTAAAAGGGAGGGTGACAGGTCAGAGTCGTGGAGCACTAGTATAGAAATGGAGCCTTTGGGCCATCTAGTCCATGCCAAGCAATTATTCTGCCTAATCCCATCGACGTGCAACTGAGCTATGGTCTCCCACATCCCTCCCACCTATGTATTTATCCAAAAGTAATCAAGGTTCTTGATTAGTGAGGGTGTCAAAGGTTATAGGGAGAAGGCAGGAGAATGAGGTTGTGAGGGAAAGTAAATCAGCCATTATTAAATGGCAGAGCAGACTCAATGGGCTAAGTGGCCTAATTCTGCTGCTATGTCTCATGTTCTCATGGAAAATAGTATGGCTGAGGCGAAAACTGTACAAAACTTCAAATGTTTAAAGAGAAGGGAGTTGAGGAAAGTTTTAGGTTAAAAAGAGAGAGATGTGCAGGTAAAATATGGAAGTAGAAACTGCAGGAATACATCTGGCAATCTTCCCTTTCTCCTGTGGTCCTAGAGGCCTGGTGAATTAGCCACTTTATTAGATATACCTGCTCTAATGTAAATGACTAAACAGTCAATCATGTGGCAACAACTGAATACGTAAAAGCATACCGACATGGTGATGAGGTTCAGTGGCTGTTCGGACCAACATCAGAATGGGGAAGAAATGTGATCAAAATGACTTTGACCGTGGAATGACTGTTGGTGCCAGATGGGGTGGTTTGAGCATCTCAGAAACTGCTGATCTCCTGGGATTTTCACGCACAGATCTCTAGAGTTTAGAGAATGGTGTAAGGGACACTTTTGTGGGCAAAAACGCAATGTCAATGAGAGGACGATGACCAGACTGGTTCAAGGTGACTGTAACTCAAAAAAAGAGCAATTCTGAACACACAACACGTCGAAGTGGATGGCCTACAGCAGCAAAAGACTGCACCAGTTTCCACTCCTGTACCTAATAAAGTGGCCATTGAGTGCGTACCCTCATTCGTTAAAGATATTATGCAACGACAGGCCAGTCCACCTATCCTGAGTGGTAGGGAAGCCACAAAAAAGAATCTGGGATGGAACTAATTGCAACTTAGTGTGGAGAAAGCTAGTGTGTGGATTTGGTGACTGCAGAAGGAAATGGGTTTGATATTGTGCATGGAGATTTGCAAAAGTACCACAAAATAGAAGAGTGGAACAAAAGGAGCAGCAATGGCAAGGATGGTCTCAGTAGCAAACTTGATCAGTTTTTCAGACAGGAGAAATTATTTTATTATTGTCACATGTATGAAGTTCAGTGCAAAATTGTTTTGTATGCTATTCACATAGATCGTATTACAGCAGTGCATTGAGACAGCACAAGGAAAGAGAGAATAATATGTCAGTTTCAGAGAAATGCAGGCAATCAGCGTGTAAAGGCCGGAAACAAGGTAGATGAAGGTCAAAGGTCCATCTTAATGTACTAGTGATTGTTCAGTAGCCTTATGACAGCAGGGTAGAAGCAGTCCTTCAACCTGGCGATACATTTACTTGGGCCTTTGAATTTTCTGCCCAATTGTTCATGGAGTGTGTGTGTGGGGGGGGGGGTGTTACTTGATTATCTTGGCAGTTTTACTGAGGCAACCACAAGTGTAGGCAGTCCACAGAAGGGCAGCTTCTTTCCCTGCGACTGTTTCTTGCTGTCTCAAGCAGAGCAGTTGCCAGGCTGAACCAAAGCATGATGCATTTAGATAGGGCACTTTTATAGCAAAAATTGGTGAGGAGTTGGAAAATGCAGAGGCTTCACAGTACTGTTCTCATCATCTATTATTAATGATTCGGTGTGGGTGAGGAATTATATGCAGAATTAAAAGGGCTAAAACCTAACTGACTTATTGGCAGCTTGACAAGTTGTGCTGTGAGAATAATGTATGAATAAAGAGGTGGCTATTGCATGAGAAAGCTTCTCTGTCTACCCTTAGCAAAGTATGTATGTGATAACTGTTGTCTAACAGCAGCCCAGACAGTACTGGGGTGCTCCCTTGGGTTGCAGATTTTCCCAGGCTCTGTAGTTCAACTGAGCGATGCAAACTTGCTAATAAGTGGTATGTTATTTTAAGTAAACTGTGTTTGACAATTATTCCCTGGGTCTGAGCCTAAAGGCATCTGGAAGAGAGACAGATGAAGATGAGGAGTGCACAAAACAACTAAATGCAGTGTGTAGTGAATAGTGACAAGTCTCAGTCACAGGAAGAGCCATGAAAGGAAATATTATGTTCAAGATTCAAGATTCAAAAAAAACTTTGTCATTCTAACCGTACATCAGCTCTGCAGGGCAGAATGAGACAGCGTTTCTCAGGGGCAGTGCAATCATAACATAACAAACGCAACACTAAATAATAAACATAACAATAAATAGTAAAACACAACAGCCACATGTCAGTTAAAATCAGTTATAAGTGTCCAGTGCAAGTTAAAAGTGTCCAAAGCAGAGTCAGGTAGAGCAGCTATTTAGCAGTCTGACCGCCTGTGGGAGGAAGCTGTTTAGTAGCCTTGTGGTTTTAGTTTTGATGCTCCTGTAACGTTTGCCTGATGGCAGAAGAACAGTTCATGGAGAGGGTGTGAGAGGTCTTGGACGGAAGGTAGGGAGACCCCAATAACCTTCTCTGCTCCCCTAACCACCCTCTGCAAGGCTTTTTTGTCGACAGCACTGCAGCTGGAGTACCAGGTTGTGATGCAAAAGGTCAGCACACTCTCAACTACGCCTCTGTAGAATGTAGTTAAGATGTTAGTGGGGAGTGATGCTTGTTTAAGCTTCCTCAGAAAGTGCAATCTCTGCTGGGCCCGTTTCACAATCCCAGTGGTGTTCCTGGACCAGGTGAGATTGTCCGAGATCTGCACCCCAAGGAATTTGATGTTTTCCACTCTCTCCACTGTGGAGCCACTGATGCTGAGGGGTGTGTGCTCAGGCTGAGACCGTCTGAAATCGAGGATCATCTCCTTGGTTTTGGTGACATTAAGCATCAAGTTGTTATCCCTGCACCAGCTCTCTAGGTGTTTGACCTCCTCCCTGTACATTGTTTCATCATTTTTGCTGATGAGTCCCACCACTGTGGTATCATCTGCAAATTTAATAATCAAGTTCTCCTTGAATCTGGCTGCACAGTCATGTGTTAGCAGTGTAAACAGCAATGGGCTAAGCACACAGCTTTGTGGGGATCCAGTGTTCAGTGTGATGGAGATGTTCCTGCCAACACGGACTGACTGTGGTCTCCCTGTCAAGAAATCCAGAGTCCAGCGACACATGGCAGTGCTAAGGCCAAGCAGCGACAGTTTCTCCACTAGTCTCTGCGGGACGATGGTATTGGTATGTGAAGGAAACACAAGGCAAATGAATCTAAGTGTATCAGTGTATGAGTTAATGGAAACGATAGGACAAGTTGAGATCACAAGAATATACAAAAAAAGATGAAGGAGCAACTATGAGCTCGCTCTACTTTTCAATCGATCAAGAAAGGCTTCACCTTGCCCAAACAATGTAATCCTTAACAATGTTGTAGAATAAGACCACAAGACTATAAGATATAGGAGCAGAATTAAGCCATTTGGCCGATCGAGCCTGCTCCTCCATTTCACCTCTTAGCCCCCATCTCCCCCGTATCCTTTCATGCCCTGATCAATCAAGAACCTATCAACCTCTGCCTTAAATATACATGAAAACCGTCTCCACTACTGCCTGTAGCAAAGAATTCCAGATTCACCACTTTGTGGCTAAATAAATCCCTCTGTTCTAAAAGGACGCCCCTCGAATTCTGAGGCTGTCTCCTCTGGTCTTAGACTCTCCCTCCATAGGAGAAACTGCTCCACATCCACTCTATCAAGGCCTTTCGCCATATGATAGGTTTCAATGAGGTCACCCCTCATTCTTCTGAATTCCAGCGAATACAGGACCAGTCATCAAACGCTCTTCATATGACAAGCCAACTGAATGGCCCAATCATTTTTGTGAACCTCCTTTGAACCCTCTGCAATGTTAGTGCTTTTCTTAGACAAAGGGCCCAAAACTGCTCACACACTCCAAGTGAGCCCTTGCCAGTGCTTTAAGGTCTCAACATTAAATCCTTCATTTTATATTCTAGGGCTCTTCAAATGGATGCCAACATTGCATTTGCCTTCCTCACCACAGGCACAACCTGCAAATTAACCTTTAGGGAATCCTGCACAAGGATGTTTGAATTCTCTCTCCATTTAGAAAATAAACCACCCTTTTATTTCTTCTATCAAAAGTGCACGACCATACACTTCCCAACATTATATTCCACCTGCCATTTCTATACTCGTTCTCCTAATCTGTCTGTCCTTCTGTAGCCTAGTTCCTTAAACCTACCTGCCCCTCCAACAATATTGTCTGCAAACTTTGCAACAAAGACATCAATTCCATCATCCAAATCATTGGCGTATAACAAAAAGAATCGGTCCAAACATGGACCCATCACTAGTCACTGGCAGCCAGCCAGAAAACACTCCCTTTATTCCCACTCCTGGCCTCCTGCCAATCAGCTACTGCTTTATCCATGCTGGAAACTCCCCTTGAGGAAATCATGTGCCTCCAAGTACCCCGAGACCCAATCTTTAATAATCTACTCCAACGTCAGCAAAACCACTGAAGTCAGACTAACTGGCCTATGGTTTCCTTTCTTCTGCCTCTCTCCCTTCCTGAAGAGAGGAGCGACATTTTCCAGTCTTCCGGAACCATTCCAGAATCTAGCGATTCTTAAATGAACATTACTAACGCCATCTCTTTCAGAAATCTGGGATGTATACCATCAGGTCTATGTAACTTAACTTCCTTTGAACCTTTCAGTTTCCCAAGAACCTTCTTAAGTGATGTTCACAACTTGAAGTCAGCCCCACCAACTCAGTGAGGGAGGAAGTGAAACATCCAGAGTGCCTAGAACCCACTCGGTAGAAGGTACCTGAAGCCCAGCACCAGTAGCAAGTGAATCCCCATCCATTCTGCCCCTCTCCCAAATGCTCAAGTCCTATGTACTGCCATACTGTGTGACTTGAGTATAATGTTGGAATAGGACTTGTGGTTGGTTGTAGGGGATTCTTTAGTTAGAGCCTTCAGCAATTTGGGCATTGAGGGGCAGAGGAAGAGGAGAGCCATCCGCAGTACCACCGCTGCGGCAGAGAGTGCCTCAAGATGGCTGTGGCTCAAAAGAGGGGAGCCATGGAGTCATAAGTAGCTAGCCATCTGGACACAGGCTGGGGTCTGATCAGCCCCGGCTGGGTCACCTGGAGGAGATTGTATGATGTTGAAAGACCCAAAACACCCAATGATTCCAGGAACATCACTGAAGATGTGTCCAGAAGCATCAATAGATGGATGTACACAATCCCTGTACCCAAGATACTAGGTCCATGTACTGTTCTGGGACCCGAGAGTACAATGTGGGATAGGTCTGCGGCATGTCCCACTGTCACTGGATCTGCTTATGTTCCGCTCTACGAACTTAGAGCACTGTACCAGGGTAAGGCTGGTGTATGCCCTGAGGATGTTGCGTCTGGTGTGTCCTGGTCTGTGATCTTAAAGTACAGCACCGGAATACGACTGACTGTGTCCTCCTGACACTATGTCTGGGTGTGTCCCCCTCTTGTGACTTTTCATTACAATGCTGGGATACACTTCTCTGCATCCCCATGAGAGTCAGTCTGGTTGCAATGTGCACTGTGGCCTTACGGTAGTACTGGTACTGGTCTCCTTCACACTGGGACTGGCTGTACATCACTGTGGGAGCTTACAGTATTATGCCTGGGTAGGACATGTTTGTATGGCGTGACACTAAGTGTGAGAGCGTACCAAATGGACAACATAGAGTACATTGCTGCGGTAAGCATGATCCACCCTCCACCCAGGACATGTCCTCCTCTCATTACTATAATCAGAGAGGAGGTACACACAATGTGTAAGGAACAGCTTCTTTCAGGGTGCGAGTGCGGTGCGTGCATATATACGCGCGCACTTGTTTATTTATTTCTAATCGCAGTTCATAGTATGGCACTGCTTGGCATGGTAGTGATAATAAAGCTGATTCTGTCCTCTGCACACTAGCTCAGGGTGTATCCTGCAATGGCAGTCCACAAGTTGGACACGTAACCTGGAGAGAACTGGGAAATTCATCCCCTTGACTATCCTCCAAGTTAAGCTCTGGGCTTTGCAACAGGAGCACAGAATACAAGAGGGCATTAATTCAGCAACTACACCACGTGCTGAATGTTTTGCTCTTGAGGAAGGAAGCAAAAATGTGAAATGGAGTGCAAGAGACATTCCTGGGAAGAAGGGCACGGCTGCACGGGCACCCTACAGATACAGGATCTAAGTGGAGATCTGACAGGTTTCTGTAATAATTGCTATAGAATAAAGATAGTTGTTATAAGCCATGTGCTGAGAAAGATGAAATGATAATAAAGAAAGGCAAATGAGAAAAAACATGACCTGAAATGGATTTAAAAATAAGAGAGGGATTAGACTATTCCTTTATGTACTCATGACAGACCAAATGACGTGTTGTACCATTTGATTTTACAATTAAAGCAATTGAAATTTAAAAATTCAGATTTAAACAAGAGTTAATGGAATGCACACAAATAACGAAACTGCAAAAAAAAAAATTGCAGATATCGTTTATCAGCTTGCAGTATTTTTCTACCCTAGGGAGACTACAAAATGATCAAATACATGTGTTAACAAAATGGCTTGAATTGCTTTGAAATGAAAAACCTACGCCTAACCTCAATCTGTAACATGATTTTCCTAATAATTATTCTAGTTACATGGTCCAATATAAGGGTACTCAGTATCACGCCTTCAAAAATCACGGGGGAAAAAAGTAATTAATACACCTGGAACGGAAATTGATGAAACCGGTGCAGAAAAGCAGGTACCTGACAAAAAGGCAGCAGGAAACCCCAACAATATCAGACTGCAGATGATCAGCGTCTAGATTCCACACATTGTCCTATTTATACGCGACAGGAAGCTGTTTTGGCACACAAGAGTCGGATTAACTACAGTGCAACAGCTTCAAATGTGGCCCCCGCTCGCCTTGTACGGATTAGGGACAGGCGGTGGAATGCGGCTTCAGCCGTCACTGCGCCTGTTCGCGATTGACCGTTCGGTCCGCTGGGATCTGTAGTCCAAAACTGACGTCAGTGATGGCACCCAGGCTTGCCGGTCTAAACACGAGACTACAAGCCTCCCAGCTTCCTTTGCAGAAGCAGCATCGCCTTCACCTTCCACTTAATCATTTACAAAACTAGATAGACTGAAATGGCTTTCCAGAACATAAATAATGAATAATGTTACGTCTGTGTGACCAAAAACCCGTTCGTTATCATTACTGGCAATCGAATAAAACGTTTAATCTCCACGCACCGGCGATGATCCACACGGGTCAACCAATCTTTCGGAGCCGGAAGCGCGCGAACATTGATTGACAACGTGCTTCACCATCAGCGTCTGAACTGCCTTCAGCTTCATCTTCTGATAGGATTAAACGGGAAGGAAGGACAGCCCACTTCATATTAGGTCGTCTCAGCTTCCCCCACCCCCCATGCCCCGTAGCAACGCGGCCTAGCTCAAATGGTATCCCCCTCATCAACATGTACAAATATTTCCTTCTTTCAGTTTCCCCTCCTAAAACAGAAAAACACTTCTACCTTCTTTGGCTAACGCAGCTCTCCGATCTAAATGGCTACCACTGGCCATCAGATGGGCATGCTAGTGGAATGCATTTAGATTTTTTCTAGAATTGGAAGACAAAATATTTACCAGTTCCGAGTCGCTGCTTTTTTTTAATGGAGTCGTGACAATGTTTGTGTATGCGCGCTGTGTGGATGCGTTGAGAGGGTCCGCTGTTCCCCGGATTGTCCTTAGTCCACGGTCGGCGCGATTGCCTCCCCACCACTCCAGGCAGGCCCAATTTCCGGGCCCCGGGCAGGAAGTGACGTCGACCTTGGCAACCGGTGTAAGGAGGCCGCAGGCTCGAAGCAATGGGGATTCATTGACGGATGAAGATAATTGCACCTCCTTCTATCTCGGGATGGTTTAATTCGTGAACGCCAAGACCCTACACACTAAGGTAGATGTTTGTTTTAAATATATTCCTCATCTTCAGTCATTAGAGGGGAGCCACTGGGCTGTTGAGTCCTTGCAGTACTAAACTGCTGGAACTCAGCGGCTCGAACAGCATCTTTGGGGGGGGGGGGGAGATAAATTGGTAAAGATTCAAAGTTCAAAGTAAACTTTATTATCAAAGTACATATACGTCATCATGAATATCCAAGACCTCTTCAAGCAGCGGCGTCCATTATTAAGGGCTCCCACCGCCCAGGATATGTCCTCTTCTCACTGTTACCATCAGGAAGGAGGTATAGAAGCCGAAGGCACACACTTAGCGATTCAAGAACAGCTTCTTCCCCTTTCGCATCCGATTCCTAAATGGACATTGAACCCATGTACACTACTGTACCTCACCTTTTTACAAACGAGAACATCTGCAGATGCTGGAAATCCGAGCAACACACACGAACTGCTGGAGGAACTCAACAGGCCAGGCAGCATCTAGGAAAAGAGTACAGTCGAGGTTTCGGTCCGAAACCCTTCGGCGGAACTGTACTTTTTTAATATTTCTGTTTTTGCTCTATAATGTAATATGCAGATATATGCTATCTGTAATTGACTTCATTTTTTTCGATATTATCATGTATCGCATTGTACTGCTGCCGCTGAGTTACAAATTTCACGACACAACGCTGGTGATGTTAAATCTGATTCCGGTTCTGATATTCTTGTGGGCATACTCAGCAAATCCATAATGGGTTCAATGAAAGATCAACTAGAGCGCAGAAGACAAACTGTGCAACTGCGAATATAAATAAATAACAATGAATAACGAAAATATGAGAAGAAGAGTCCTTACAGTGAGATTATTGGTTGTAGGAATATTTCAATGATGGGGCAAGAGAGTATAGTTATCTGCTTTTATTTAAGAGCCTGATGGTTGAGGGGAAGTAACTGTTCTTAAATCTGGTGGTGTGAGTCCTGAGGCTTCTGTACCTTCTACCTAATGGCAGCAGCAAGAAGAGAACATGACCTGGGTGGTGAGGATCTCTGATGATGGATGCTGCTTCCCTATGACAGTGTTTCATGATAGATACTTTATTGATCACAAAGGAAAATTGTAGTGTTACAGTAGCATTGCAAGTGTACATATATAAGTATTAGTAGGAAGAATAAAAAAATAAGTTATCACAAACAGTCTAACAGGAGGGGGTTATCACTTCCCCGGCTATAGGTTGACTCATTATAGAGCCTAATGGCTGAGAGTAAGAATGACCTCATACAGCGCTCTTTGGAGCTAGGGAGTTGTCTTAGTCTATTTCTAAAAGTACTCCTTTGTTCAGCCAAGGTGGCATGCAGAGGGTGAGAAACATTCTCCAGAATTGCCAGGCTTTTCAGTAGGGTCCTTTGTTCTACCACAGCCTCCAGTATCCAGTTTGACTCCTATAACAGCGTCAGCCTTTCTAATCAGTTTATTGAGCCGATTGGCATCACTTGTGCCCCAGCACACCACCGCATGGGAAATTCTACTGGCGACAACAGACTGGTAGAACGTGAAGTAGAGACCTGCACACTCCTCAGTCTCCTCAGGAAGCAGAAGTGCCTCTAGCCCTTCTTGTGCACGGCCTCGGTGTTGGTGCTGCACTCAAGTCTGTCATCCAGGTGCACCCCCCGATACTTGTAGGTCCTCACCACATCCATGTCCTCACTATCAATAGTATCAGGGAGTAGTGCAGTCTTAAATCTTACTAAAGTCCATCACCTTCTCCTTTGTCGTACTGATGTTGAGCTGCAAATGATTCAGCTTGCACCATTTGACAAAGTCCTCCACCAGAGCCATGTATCAATGGTAGAGAGGACTTTACCCATGTTGTACTGGGCAGAATCCACTACCTTTTGTAGGATTACCCGTTCTGGGGCATTGATGTTTCCATACCAGGCCAAGAAGCAGTGAGTCAATATACTCCCCACTACGCATCTACAGAAGTTTGACCCACAATGTTGATAACTTTGTGTTTTTGTTCTAACTGTGTTCTCTCTTGTAAGAACTGTAGATGGTTTAAGTTTAAATTAATGTTTTCTAGTGAATGTTGATATCTCAATCCGTATGTGTGATGCCACCGCCAGTAAGTCTTTCATTGCACCTGTACACATGTGTTTGTGCATATTCCAACAAAGTCCACCTTGAGTTTGACAGTGCCTTTCCTCTCCCGTAGATGCTGCTCGACCAGCAGAGTTCCTGATTTCAAGTTTCAGCAACTGTAGTCTCACGACTTTTGAAGTCCATGCCAGCTCCCAACGGAGTAAACTAAGCAGAAATCTGCTGAGGGAGACACAAGGGACTGTTGGTGTTGGAATATGCAGCAGCATACAATGCGAAATTGAGTTTATGGTCATCTGCACAAGTGCACGGATGCCTAGCTGCAATGAAAAACTTACTTTTGGCAGCATTGTATATGCAGCAATCACAAGTAAAATGTAAACAAATGTGTGAGAACACAATTGGAACAAAAAACCTAATCAATTGCAGTGCCAAGTGGTCTTGGTGTTGCTTTACTGAGGCAGTGGCTGGGGTTCTGCATGCTGGTTCAAGAACAGAATGGTGGAAAACGAGTGGCTATTCTTGAATCTGGTGATGTCCTTGCTTGAAGGAATCCTGACTGGAAACATTGTCTCCCCGTTTCCCTCTACAGATGCTGCCTGGCCCACATCTTGTTTGTTGCTCAAGAAATGTGCAGATAGTGGAAGTATTAAAACAAAAACAAAGTACATGTTAGAAACACTAAATAGGCTGCATTCAGCATCGTCACAAAGCATCATCAATTAGAAAAATTAATCCTTTTAGTTTGGACTGCATCATTCTGCTGAGAGAGCTCAGTGTCAGGCTATGTCTGCATAAGAAAAGAACAATTGCCTTCTCAGGTCAAAACCTTCATCTAGTCCAGCGGTCCCCAACCACCGGGCCGCAAAGCATGCGCTACCAGGCCGCGAGGAAACCTTTCCTCATTCCCTGTCACACCCACTGTTGAGCTTGAACGCACACACGGTCATTACCAGCGCATCATCCATGTCAACGCAGGAAGAAGATCAACTCCACGAGCTTGCAAATGACGGCGGGCTGAAAAGTATGTTTGACATAACATCTCTGCCGGCATTCTGGATCAAAGTCAAGGCTAAATATCCTGAGATAGGCATGAAAGCACTGAAAACGTTGCTTCCATTTCCAGCATATCCCTGCAATAAATGCAACGAAAACTAAATTGCGGAATAGACTGGACATAGGAACCCCCTTCGAGTATCGCTGTCTCCCATCACCCCTCGATGGAACCGTCTTGTTGCAGGGAAACAAGCCCAGGGCTCCCACTGATTCAACGATATTGGTGTGTTGCAATGATTTTATATGTTCATGCGTGGAAAATATGTGCTGTGTGTTTAATATCCAAACGTTACTTAAATTGTTATGATGCTATTGATTATAAGTGACTTATATAACCATATAGCAATTACAGCACTGAAATGGGCCATCTCTGCCCTGCTAGTCCGTGCCGAACGCTACTCTCACCTAGTCCCACCGACCTGCACTCAGCCCATAACCCTCCATTCCTTTCCTGTCCGTATACCTATCCAATTTTTCTTTAAATGATAATATCGAACCTGCCTCTACCACTTCTACTGGAAGTTCGTTCAACACTTACTTCAAGCCCTGTCCTCCCTTGATAATTGACTTATCACTATATTCATGCGAGGAAAATATACAGTGTGTGTTTAATATTAAATTCGTTAGATAAACCCTTTTAGAAATGAAATTGAGTGTATTAGCCACTTATTACCTATATTCCAGTTGTGATTAACACCCCTCCCCGAGCAGAATCGCCAAAAACGATTTTTAGAAAAAAATCGGCAGGTACACGCAAGCGCAAGTCGCGCATGCACACACAGGTGCCCGCGCAAGGCCTCATGGTCATTGTAGTCTTTCACAGGGTAAACACAATGTATTTGAGTGCTACTCTTGTCCGTTGGCAACCCTACCCCCCCCCCCCGGGTCGGCCAGTCCGCAAGAATATTGTCAGTATTAAACCGGTCTGCAGTGCAGAAAAGGTTGGGGATCCCTGATCTAGTCTGCCTATTTCCCTCCATTGATACTGCTTGACTGCTGAGTTTCTCCAGCGTATCGTGTGTTACTCCAGATTCATAGAACATCGAAAACGACCGCACTTTGGCCCACAAAGCTGTGCCAATCATGTAACCTACTCTAGAAATTGCCTAGGATTTCCCTACTGCATAGCCCTCTATTTTTCTAAGCTCTATGTACCTACCCAAGAGTGTCTTAAAAGTCTCCACCGTATCCGCCTTTACCACCTTCACCAGCAGTGCATTCTATGCACCCACCACTATCTGCGGAAAAACTTACCTCTTGACATCCCCCTTGTACCTGCTTCCAAGCACCTTAAAACTGTGTCCCCTCATGTTAGCCATTTAAGCCCTGGGAAAAAGCCTCTGGCCATCCACACAATCAATGCCTCTCATTATCTTATACGCCTCTATCAGGTCACCTCTCACCCTCCGTTACTCCAAGGGGAAAAAGCCAAGTTCACTTAACCTGTTCTCATAAGGCATGCTCTCCAATCCAGGCAACATCCTTTTAAATCTGTCTCTCTGTCTCGTATCCACATCCTTCCTGTAGTGAGGTGAGCATTAATATTTTATTTTATCTTCAAATTTGACCTATTAAAATGAACCACTTCACACTCATCTGGGTTGAACCCTATGTACCACTTCTCTGCCCAGCTCTGCATCCTATCAGTGTCGTGCTGTAACTTCTGACAACCTTCCAGACTATTCACAACACCCCCAACTTTTGTGTCATCAGCAAACTTACTAACCCACCCCTCTACTTCTTCGTCCATGTCATTTATAAAAATCACAAAGAGCAAGGGTCCCGGAACAGATCCCTACAGAACATCACTGGTCACCGTCCTCCAGGCAGATTACGAACCATCTGCAACGACGCTATACCTTCTGTATGCAAGCTAATTATGAATCCACAAAGCAAAGTCTCTTTGGATCCCATGTCTCATCACTTTCTGGATGAGCCTCGCATGGGGAACCTTATCAAATGCCTTACTAAAATCCACATATACTACATCCACTGTTCTACCTTCATCAATGTGTTTTGTTACATCCTCAAAGATTTCAGTTAGGTTCGTAAGGCTTGACCTGCCTTTGACAAAGCCATGGTGACTATCCCCAATCAGATTACTGTTGGCAGCTGTTGATCCCAGGGGATCATGGGTTTGCGCCTCCAGTGGACTGTGTCCTCTCCAGGGCACAAGCCTGGACGAGATTTGAAGAACCGGCTGTTGTCCATGTAGTGGGTTCCCCCTCTCCACGTCACTGATGTAGTCCAAGGGAAGGGCAAACGCCGATACAGCTTGGCACCAGTGTCGTCGCGGAGGCTGCCAGAGTAAAGTTTTAAACAACATCAAACTGCCTTGGGGACCCTGACTCCAGATTTCTTCGTCTGGGTTTAATCCCGAAGCCCTTTCCGTGGGTGGGTATGACCGCAAGGCAGCAGAGGTTTAAAATCAAGAGTTTTCCTTCTAGGTGGGCTGCTGTCCAAGCTGACAAACCCCACCTACCCAAAACCAGATTGTCTCTCCAAATGCTCATAAATCCTGCCTCTCAGGATCTTCTCCAACACCTTGCCCACCACTGAAGTAAGACTCACTGGTCTGTAGTTTCGTGGGTTATCTCTACTCCCTTTCTTGAACAAGGGAACAACGTTTGCAACCTTCCAATCCTCTGGTACTTCTCCTGTCCCTATTGATAATGCAAACATCATCGGCAGAGGCTCAGCAATCTCCTCCCTCGCTTCCCAAGTAGCCTGGTGTATATCTCGTCCAGTCCTGGCAACTTATCTGACTTAATACCTTTCAAAAACTCCAGCACATCATCTTTCTTAATCTCTATACACTCAAGCCTTTCAGTCCACTGTAAGTCATCCCCACAATTGCCAAGGTCCTTTTCCCTGGTGAATACTGAAGCACAGTATTCATCAAGTACCTCCGCTCCGTCCTGCAGCTCCATACACCTGATTGGTCCTATTCTCACGCGACTCATCCTCTTGCTCTTCGCATACTTGTAAAAAGCCTTGGGGTTTTCCTTAATCCTGCTCACCAAGGCCTCCTCATGGCCCCTTCCAGCTCTCCTCATTTCATTCTTGAGCTCCTGCCTGGGCAGGGCGAAAAGCATTATCAAGGATGCATCTCACCCTAACCATGGACTTTTTACTCTCCTCCCATCCAGTAGGCACTACAGGAGCCTCCAGTCCCACACCAGCAGGCACAGGAAGAGCTTCTTCCCTGAGGCTGTGACCCTGTTGAACCTCACATCACAGTGCTAAGCAGTATTGTCTCAGTCCTTTTATATTTGTGTGCTGTAGCACTTACTTTTTATTCGCAGTTATTTTGTAAATAACACCATTCTTTGCATTTCTGGTCAGATGCTAACTGCATTTCTTTGGCTTTGTATCTACTCGGCACACTGACAATAAAGTTGAATCTAATCTAATCTAATCTAATCGAGAACAGCCTCTACTCTTGTAGGCTTATCTACATATTGTGTTAGGAAACCTTCCTGAACACACTTAATAAACTAGACCCCATCTAAACCCCTTGCTCTCAGGAGATGCCAGTCAATATTAGGAAAGTTAAAATCACCCATCACAACCCTATTATTATTGCACTGCTTCAGAATCTGCCTCCCCATCTGCTCCTCGATATCCCTGTTGCTATTGGGGACTTTATATAAAAAAAAACACCCAATAGAGTAATTGTCCCCTTCCTGTTTCTGACTTCCACCCACAATGACTCAGTAGACAATCCCTCCATGACCACCTCCTTTTCTGCAGCTGTGATACTATCCTGATTAGCAGTGCCAGAGGAAATGGAGAATGCACTAACTCGTTATAAACAGCGATGGGAATGGATCTCCAATTGATGTCACTGTAGGTGTAGCCCCATTAGTTGCTATTTTCAAATTCTTCATTATTGATTCCTGGTTACTTTAGTGCTTGCGTTTATTGGTTAAGTTCCTTCTGCGTTAAGGTTTCTTGTTTCCAATCCAAAATATTCCACATTATACTTGAACTGCTGAGTCACGTGGCTGTTAGATAATAAGCCAAGTTTGTTTATGAGCCCGGTGAGAGGATTACAGAAGTATGACAGTCCCTCTATTTCCTTTGGAGTCTGCAGAGATTCAACAGGTCATCGAAAACCAAGACTAACTTTTATAGATGTGTAGTGGAAAGTGTATTGACTGGCTGCGTTATGGCCTGGTATGGGAACACCAATGTCTTTGAATGGAAAAACCTACAAAAGGTAATGAATCTAACCCAGTACATCACGGGTAAAGTCCTCCCAGCCATTGAGCACACCTACATGAAATGTTGCTATAGAAAAGTAGCATCCATCACTAAAGATCCTCACCACCCAGGCCGAGCTCTTTTCTAACTGTTGCCATCAGGTAGTGATAAAGTTTTAAGGGAATGGGGGATTCTCAGATTCCTGTAAACAATGGATTCAGTATTGACTATGTCTGTGACTGCAGTGTGTTTGAATAATGTCTCTCAGCTACTTTCTTTGGAGCAAGATAAGGGTTAAAGTTCACTCAGACCCACATCAGATGTCTCTGGGCTCTTCACACCTTTTGATTTTGACAAAAAGCAGTACCTGATGGAAATTAGAACATTCCTTTCTTAATTCAAGCATAAATTTGACAGATGTTCTTATCTTTGTAATTAAGTTGTAGCTCCAGCAAACCAGGTAGGGCATTCTTTTCTTTAGTTAAGGTGGCTGGAGTGTAACAAATTGGTGGTACTTTTGTATCAATAGTCCATTGACTTGGCCAGAATAGTTATCAAACTGATGGTTCTCTGTATCAATAGTCCATTGACTTGACCGGAATGGTTATCAAACTGATTGTTCTTTTGTATCGGTGGCCTTATAACTTCTGATGATTCTGACATCAGGCAGTGAACTTGTAGAACCGCCGGGGAAATGAGAAAGGTTCTCTCCCTGATGTCGGGTCCAAGTTCACTCGCCAGCTGAGCTCGAAGAAATAAATGGGTGAAGAGATAAGTAATGATCTTTTTGTGCTGTCGTTATTTGATCCAGCAAAGTTACGTTTACAGTAGAAAGTACAGGTGTCTCAGGACACACACCACTAGGTTCAAGAACAGTAACTACCCCTCGACCATCTTGAACAAAAGGGGATAACTACACTCATTCTATTTCTGGTGTTCCCACAACCAGTGATCTCACTTTAAGGACTCTTTATTTTGTTATTTCATGCTCTTGTTATTTATTGCTATTTATTTGTTTTTGTATGTGCGCAGTTTGTCATCTATTGGTCCTGTTTACAGTTACTGTTCTATAGATTGCTAAGTATGCCTGCAGGATAAAGAATCTCAGGGTTTTATGTGGTGACATATATGTACTCTGATAATAAATTTTACTTTGAATTTTAATGGAGGACTGCTGAGAATGTGGAACTCAGTCCCATAGGGAGATGTTGAGGAAGGTTTAAAGGGGAGCTTAATGAGAGGGGTTGGTGGAATGGGATGGTGGGGGTGGGAGAGAAGACATTTAGAGGAGATGCACATGGAGCATAAATACCAGGACTGATTGGATGAAATGGTCTATCTTACTACACTAAGTACTTACTAATCCTGGCCATTTGGGGTGCACAGTGTCATTGCAGAATGATGCTTTCATTTCAAATAATTGTATTTGCTCTTGTATTTGGGACACTTTTCAAGCAGTTGCTTATTTGTCAATGGATTTTATACCGTGCCAGGGTTCGGACCATGGCCATGTTTTCCCGGAAGCAGAAGAGGTTGCTGCGTTACGTGGAGGAGGGCAGCATCCCAAAGCTGAAGTCCTACCTCCGCAAGCACCGGCTGCTGCCAGTGTCATTTACCGGGCGGAAAGGCCGCACCCCGCTGCACGTGGCCTGCAAGCGGAGGGAGGGCACGGCTGCACGTCTGCTGCTGAGGCATGGAGCTGACCCGATGATCCGAGACCAGAGAGGAAATACTCCGCTGCACCTGGCAGCCAGGGAGGCGGTGAGGAAGGGAAAGAGAGGTAATGTGGAAGTAGGAGGGAGTCAGGCCCAGGGTGAGGTATCAAAGATATGGGGGTGGGGGGTGGGCAGTGGAATTTGATGTTTCGTTCAAATGGACCACGGGTAGGATTGCACGATATTGGCATGGAACCGGCCTCACTTCTATAGACTGTCTGTACTTCTCGTGCTTCAGTAAAGCACACAACATAAGCAAAGACCCATGCACCCTGGGCATTCTTTCGTCTCCTCACTCCTCTCAACCAGAAGATAGAAAGCCTCAAAGCCCAAACCGTCAGGCTCTATCCCACTGCTATCTGACTCTCAAGTTGCCCTCTTGTACAGTAAGATGAACTCTCAGCCTCAATCTTCCTTGATATGATCTTTATTCTGCCTTGTTATTGTTTTACCTCATTCCAGCTCAATGCTCTGATCTGTATGAACAGTATCCAAGATGAGCTTTTCACTATCTTGGAAACTATGACAAATAGAAACCAAAATGAACACCAATTATTGTGTCTTGTACTGAGCTACAGTGAAAGGTTTGCATGCCATCCAGATAGGTCATTGCATCTGTAAGTACATCGAGTAGTGAACATGATAACAGGATCAGAACCAGGTTTAATATCACGGGCGTATGTCCTGAAGGGGCTCAGTTTGCAACTTTCTGCAGCTTTTTTTGATCCTGTGCAGTGGCCCCTCCATACCAGATCGTGATGCAACCAGTTAGAATGCTCTCCATGGTACATCTGTAGAAATTCGTAGTCTTTGGTGACATACCAGTTCTCCTAAAACTCCTTTCTTTCTTTCTTTTTAAATCTTTTTATTGAGTAAGTATACAAAAAAGGTAAGCCATATAAACATTAATACAATGTTAAAGTATAATAAAATTCCAAAAGATAACAATACCAAAAAGAAAATACTACAAACAATGTAATTTAAGCATAAGAAACCAAGATAACATAATAGTATACTAGTTAATACTTCCTCTATTTGTGCTAAACATTCCCTAATTCAATTTAAAGTGGTTCATAGAGCACATATGTCCAAAGATAAGTTAGCGCGTTTTTACTCGCATATTAATCCTTTCTGTGATAGATGTTCGGGGCAGATAGCCTCTTTAACTCATATGTTTTGGTCTTGCCCTACTTTGGAAACTTTTTGGAGAGATATTTTCAATATTATTTCTAAGGTATTAAATATAGATATCTCTCCTCACCCTATTACTGCTATCTTTGGACTACCTAAAATTTCTAGTAATCTTTCCCCTTCAGCCCGTAGAATGATTGCATTTCTTACTTTAATGGCGAAAAGATGTATTTTACAACATTGGAAAGAGCTTAATGCTCCAACTACCTTTTTTTGGTTTTCTCAGACGATTTTATGTTTGAATCTGGAGAAAATTAGAAGTAACCTTTATGATTCTTCATTTAAATTTGAACAGATTTGGGGACCTTTTATTCGATATTTTCATTTAATGTAATATTTACCCTTCTTGTTTTCTCTTCACTGTTTTAATGGAGGTCGGGATTGAGGACGTGATTTTAAGTTTAACTCTGTTTGGTTTCAAGTTAGCCCATTGCTTTGCTTTGCTTTTAGTTAGTTGCACGGTGGGTTTTTTTTTGGGGTTTTTTTTTTCTTTTTTTCCATTGATATATATAAAATCTCCTAAAACTCCTAATGAAATATAGCCACTGTTGTGCCTTCTTTTTAATTGCATCAATCTCATGGCCCGAGGATAAGTACTCAGAGATGATGACACCCAGGAACTTGAAGCTGCTCACCCTTTCCACTTTTGATCTATCGATGAGGACTTACAGATGATGTCTTCCCTCGACTTCCTGAAGTTCACAATCAATTTCTTGGTCTTACGGTCGTTGAGTGCGAGGTTCTGCTGCGACAGCACGCAAACAGCTGATGGATCGTGCCATACGCTTCTTTGTCAGCATCTGAAATTCCATCAGCGATAGTTGTGTCGTTGGCAAATTTATGGGTAGCGTTTGAGCTGTGCCTAGTCACACAGTTGTAGATGTAGAGAAAGTAGAGCAGTGGGCCAGGCACATATCATTGAGGTGTGCCAGCATTGATTGTTAGTGAGGAAGAGATATTATTTCTAATCTGCATAGACTATGTTATCTGGTGAGGAAGTCATAGGTCCAGAGGTACAGAGGCCCAGGTTTTTGGTACTTGTTGATTAGAACTGAGGGTATGATTGTGTTGAACAGTGAGCTGTAGTCAGTAAGCAGCAGCCCGATGTAGCTATGATGTTATCCAAGTGATCCAAGGCCAATGGAGAGGCAGTGAGATTGTATCCACTGTAGACCTATTGTGGTGATAGGCAAGTTGCAGTGGGTCCATGTCTGCACTTTGGCAGTTGATTCTAGCCATGACCAACTTCTTGGTTGTAGATGTGAGTGCCACTGGGTGATAGTCATTGAGACAGCTGACCCTGCTCTTCCTGGGCACTGGTATGATTGTCCCCCTTTGGAAAGATATGGGAACCTCTGACTATGGCAGTCATCAGTTGGTTAGCACAGGTTTTCAGAGCCCTGCCAGGTACACCATCAGGGCCTGCCACCTTTTGAAGGTTCACTTTCTCAAAAAATGTTTGAAATTTGGCCTTCAGGACAGTGATCACAGGGTCACCAGATGCTGCAGGAATTCACACAGGTGTAGTTTTATTCTCCCTTTCAAAGTGTGCAATAAAGGCATTGAGCTCTCTAGGAGTGAGCCACCACAGCCATTTATGATGAATGCAGAGCAAGATGATACAGTTACTGAGAACAGGCAGTTCAGGTGGATAAAGTTCAAGGGCCACAGTGAGGTAGATTAAAAGATCAAGATAAGATTATTGCCATTTTAACCACTGTCAGGAGGAATTGAACACCAATTGAAGCTCCCTCTACAATGTCCCATCACATATTCCCAAGCAGGGATTGCAGAGGTTAAATTCAGAGCGCATCTCCCTCTGTGTTGTCCCTTCAAGCTCTTCCAGTGTAAAGAGAACATCACAGCTCAAAGGACATTTATTATCAAAATATGTACACCTTGAGATTCATCTTCTTGCAGGCAACCACAAAACAAAGAAATGCAATAGAACCTACTTTTTTTTAAAAAAACACATGGCAAAGACTGTTAAACACCCAACATATAAATAAAAAGAACAAATCATGCAAACAAACAAATACAGAACATGAACTACAGAGTCCCTGATCGTGAGTCCATATCCACAAAGCTAGTTCAGGACTGCAGCCTGATGTCTACAGGCCACAGCCATGGAGCCAGTTCAGTGCTGAGGTGAGCGCTGTTGGTTGGAGGCCATGGTAACATGAGTTAGGTACAGGGTAAATCTCCCTTTCCCCTACTCCTTTACATTGTTTGGGACAGAATCAGGTTTATTATCATGGCAGTAGAGTGCAATACATAATATATATTGATATAGTTTATAATATATTTTAAATTTAAATAAGAAGTGCAAAAAGAGAGCAGAATAGTGAGATAACTTTCATTGGTACATTGAAGACTGATGGTGCAGGGACAATATTGGTTAAGTACAAAGTATTGGAATTGCTTCCTTATTGTCATACTGTATGCAGAGATACAGTGGAAAAACTTCATCAATGTACCATCCATCCAGGCAGATTGTGCCAAACGTAAGTAGGTCAAGGTAGTAAAGGGAAAACAGAATGTTAAATATGGTGTAGCAGCTACAGAGTAAGTGCATTGTAAGTAAACAAATAAAATGCAAGGCCAATAATGAGGTAAAATTGGGAGATCAAGAATTCATCTCTACAAAAGCTCCCCCTGTGCTCTGCTACCACACTCCCATAACATTGCTGTCCTCTGTGTTAGTAATGGGGACTAAAGAGGAAACTGAATGTTTCTTCATGTCCATTTTTAGAACTCATTCAAGGTAAAATTGTCCCTTACGTAAGTATTGCTGGGCAAAGAGATCTTGGGGTCCAAATTCATAGCTCTAGGAAAATGGCTACACAGATCAATACGGTGGTTAAGAAGGCTTATGGAATGCTTGATTTTATTAGTCAAGGCATTGAGTTCAAAAGTCAACAGGTTATGTTGAAACTTTATAAAACTGTGGTTCGGCCACATTTGGAGTATTGCATACACCTCTATAGAAAAGATAAGGCTTTGGAAAGTGTGCAGAAGAGGTTTACCAAGATGCTGCCTGAATGAGAGGGTATGTGCTATAACTAGAGATTGGACAAACTTGGTTGTTTTCTTTGGAGTGGTGGGGGCTCAGGGGAGATCTGATGGAGGTTTACAAGAGTATGAGAGGCGTAGATAAAGTAGACAGCACCTTTTTCCCAAGGTAGAAATGTCTAATACCAGAGGGCATGCATTGGAGGTGAGAGGAGAGGGGGTAGATTGAAAGAAGGTTTCAATGTGAGGGTTAAGTATTTTACTCAGAGTAGTGATGGATGCCTGGAATGCATTGCCTGCTATGGTGGTAGAGGCAAATACATTCGAGGCTTTCAAGAGGTGTTTTAGATTGGCAATGAATGTGAGGAAGGAAGTAGATATTGTGTAAGTAAGAGAGATTAGTTTTGTGGGGAAGGGTTGATTTACCTTTTTAGCTGGTTTGGCACAACGTTGTGGGCGAAAGGGCCTGTTCCTGTGCTGTGCTGTTCTATGTTTAATCTGGAAAGAGAGACTAGATTATGGACTGACCAAACTGAGCACTGTGTTTGTAGAGATCAACTTTGTGGGGAAGAGAGGGATAAGAGACACCAACACCATGTAATTTGCACCAGATTGATTCCTGAGGATACCAGACTGAAAGTAGTCAAAACAATAGAGCCTTATTTGTAGAGTAATTCTTTCTTTACACTCTCCCATTGAACACTCCCAGGGCAGTGATGAATGGGTTAGACACAGAGCAAAACTCTCTCCATGCAGTTATGTGAAACAGGCTAGCCATATTATATCTGTGTCAGGATTTGAGTTTCACTCTAACAGTAGAGTTTAACCTAACAAAAGCAATCAAAATGCAGAAAAGTTACAGATACTGGAAATCACAAGATTCTTCTTGATGACAATGTCCCAGATCTCAGACCAGCCACAAGCCAAACCTTTCCACAGATGAGGTTTGAGGTGAAAGTTTTTAGTTTACTTGCTCCAATGCATTGCAAATGGCCGTGGCAATATCCTGTCTTTAACATACTGGACATTAGCATTGTCCAGAAACTCATATCAACCAAAGCTATCACTTTGACCGCAAGATCAGGTCAAGGGGTAGCCAGCTTGCCTCCTGACACTACAAAGTCTTTTACTCCCAATTACCTAGGTCAAATCAGGAGGGCAATGGAATAGAATGAGGATCAAGTTGAATATCACTGGTATGTTGTGAAATTTGTTGTTTTGTGGCAGCAGTGCAGTGCAATACATAATTTGAAAAAAAAACTAAATTACAATATCTAGGTGACCAGAGTGGAGATACGTTGCTACCAAAGGAGGTGTAATTCCTCCATTAGCCTGCAGGTCACCCTTGGGCAAGGTGTAGCACCTGCTTAGCCTCCCAATTATGGTCATGTGATGCCATGGGAGCAGAGGGTGTATGGTTGTATGAGCAGCTGCTGCACAAATCCTGGTTATGCGACCACTGACGCCAGGCAGACAGTCTGAAGAGTATTGATAATGGCTGGGGTCACCTGATTTGTGAAAACACTGCCCAGAAGAAGGCAATGGCAAAGCATTTCTGTAGAAAAAATTGTGCATAACAATCACGCTCATGGAAGGACCACGATTGCCTACGACACAGCACATAACAAACTAGCAAACTATATACAGTGGTGCTAGAAAGTTTGTGAACTTTGTGGAAGTTTCTCTATTTCTGCCTAAATGTGACTTTAAATGTGATCGGATCTTTACGTAAGTCCTAAAGCTAGATAAAGAGTACACAATTAAATAAATAACACAAAAGACATTATGCTTGTTCATTTATTTATTGCGAAAAATTATCCAATATTACATGTATTTCTTGTGGGGGGTGGGGTATGTGAACGTCTGAGGTAATGCCTTCTGTAAAAGCTAATTGGAGTCTGGTGTTGCAATCAATGAGATGAGATTTGAGCTCTGGGTTGTAAAGGTGTCCTGCCCTATTAAAAGAAGTCAAGTTACTGACAAAGCTTGCTCTTCCCAAGAAAGATCTGTTCATGTGCACCATGCCTTGATCAAAACAACTTTCAGAGGACCATAGAAGAGGAATTGTAGAGATGCATGAAACTGGAAAAGGCTGCAAAAGCATTTCTAAAGACCTGAGTGTTCATCAGTCCATAGTAAGGGAATTGTCTCCAAATGGAGGAAATTCAGTATTGTTGCTACTCCCCCTAGGGTGTGGGCATCCTGCAAAGACCACACCAAGAGCATGATGTGCAATGTTGAAGGAGGTGAAAAAGAATGAAGGGTAACAGCAAAGGACCTACAGAAAGCTCTAGAACTTGCTAGTCTTTGTTCTTCTGTCCTTTATTAGAAAAACACTGAACAAGAATGGTGATCATGCAAAGACACCACGGAGGACTCACTGCTCTCCAAAAAGAGCATTACAAAAAGACCACCTAGATGTTCTGCAACACCTTTGGGTCATTGTTCTGTGGACAGATGAGAGAAAAGTTGAACTTTCTGGCAGAAATGCACATTGCTATGTTTGGTGGAAAAAGGGCACTGCAAACCAACACCAAAACCTGGTGGAAGGAGCTTCATGGTTTGAGGCTGCTTTGCTGTCCCAGGTCCTGGACAGCTTGCAGTCGTTGAGGAAACAATAAATTCAAAATAATGCGGATGCGATGGTGTCTTTTAAGAGACTCTTAGGTAGGTGCATGGAGCTTAGAAAAATAGAGGGTATGTGGTAGGGAAATTCTAGGCAGTTTCTGTAGTAGGTTACGTGGTTGGCACAACATTGTGGACTGAAGGGCCTGTAATGTGCTGTAGATTTCCATGTTCTATGTTAAAATTGTGTTAAGACCATTTTACAGGAGAATGTCAGGATAGTAGTCCATCACCTGAAGATTAATAGTTGGATAATGCAACAAGACAATGATCTGAAAGACAAGAGTAGATCAACAACAGAATGGTTTAAAAAGAAGAAAATTTGTGTTTTGGAATGGCCATGTCAAAGTCCTGGCCTTAATCCTATAGAAATGTTGTTGAAGGTCCTGAAGCAAACAGTTCATGCAAGGAAGCCCACCAACATCCCAGAGTTGAAGCAGTTTTGTAGAGAGGAATGGCCTAAAATTCCTCCAAGCCAATGTGCGGGACTGATCAACAGTTACTGGAAATGTTTGGCTGAAGTTATGGCTGGACAAGGGGTCACATCAGTAACTGAAAGCAAAGGTTCACATACTTTTTCCAACAAATACATGTAATAATGGATCAGTTTTTTCAATCAATAAATTAGCAAGTATAATATTTCTTGTTTTATTTAATTGGGTTCTCTTTTTAGGACTTGCATGAAGATCTGATCACATTTTAGATCATGCTTATGCAAAAATAAAAAAATTCTACAGAGTTCACAAACTTTCTGTCACCACTGTACAGAGGTAGTGATGTACATATCTTCATTGTCCATTCAGAAATCTGATGGCAGAGGGCAACTGTGACAATCTGGCATTCCTGGGGTTTTGGTAATGTGGAACCGACAGATTTCCCCAATTATTCAATGTTGCTCCTATTAAATCTCCAACATACTTTAAATGAGCTTTTAAAAAAGTTACACCTATTGAACTCTGTAAGCTTTAAGGATACATGGCCTTAATTCAGGGCACAGAAATGTGCTCAACTCGCCCATGCCAACCATGATGTCTGTCTACATTAATCCCACTTGCTTGCATTAGGCCCACATCTCTCTACTCTTTCCTATCCAAATATGTATCCACATGTCCTAGGTATTGCTCTTGCACCATAGGGTCTAGACCATAATCATAGGAGCAGAATTAGGCTATTTGGCCCATCAAGTCTGCTTCACCATTCAATCATGGCTGATCCTTTTTTACCTCTCCTCAGCCCCACTCCCCGGCCTTCTCCCCATAACCTTTGATGCCATGTTCTATCAAGAACCTATCATGCTCTATCTTAAATACACTCATCAACCTGGCCTCCACAGCTGCCTGTGGTAATAAATTCCACAAATTCACCACCCTCTCGCTAAAAAAAATTTCCGCAACTGTTTTAAATGGACGCCCTTCTATCCTAAAGTTATGCCCTCTTGTTATGGACTCCCCCACCATAGGAAAATATCTTTCCACATGTACTCTGTCTAGGCCTTTCAACATTAGAAAGGTTTCAATGAGATCCTCGCTCATATTAAATTCCAGTGGTACAGACCACAGCTATTAAACGTTCCTCATGTGATAGTCCTTTCATGCTCGGAATCATCGTTGTGAATATCTTCTGAACCCTCTCCAATGCCAGCACGTCTTTTAGATGAGGAGCCCAAAACTGTTCACAATACTCAAGGTGAGGCCTCAGCAGTGCCTTATAAAGCCTCAGCATCACATCACTGCTCTTGTATTCTGGACCTCTTGAAATGAATGCTGACATTGCATTTGCCTTCCTCACCACTGACTCTATCTGCAAATTAACCTTTCAGGATGTTCTGCACAAGAATTCTCAAGTGCCTTTGCATCTGAGATTTTTAGATTTTCTCCCCATCTCGAAAATAGTCTGCACATTTATTTCTACTACCAAAGTGCATGACCATGCATTTTACAACATTGTATTTCATTTGCCACTCTCTTGCCCATTCTCCTAATCTGTCTAAGACCTTCTGAAGCCTACCTGTTTCCTCAACACTAAGTGCTCCTCCACAAATCTTTGTATCATCTGCAAACTTGACAACAAAGATAATTCCATCGTCTAAGTCATTGATATACAGCATAAAAAGAAGCAATCCCAAAACCGATCCCTGCGGAACACCACTAGTCACTGGTAGCCAACCAGAAAAGGATCATTTGTTTCCCAGTCTCTGCCTCTTACCAATCAGCCAATGTTCTAACCTTGCCAGTAACTTTCTTGTAATACCATGGGCTCTTAGGTAAGCAGTCTCATGTGTGGCACCTTGTCAAAGGCTTTCTGAAAGTCCAAATATACAACATCCACTGCACTCCCTTTATCTATCCTGCATGTAATCTCCTCAAAGAATTCCAACAGGTTCATTAGGCAAGATTTTCCCTTAAGGAAACAATGCTGACTTTTCCTATCTTGTCCTGTGTCATCAAATACTCCATAACCTCATCCTTAACAATTGACAACAACATCTTCCCAACCACTGAGGTCAGGCTAACTGATCTATAATTTCCTTTCTGCTGCCCTCTTCCTTTCTTAAAGAGTGGAGTGACATTTGCAATTTTCCGATCCTCTGGCACCATGCCAGAATCCAGTGATTTTTGAAAGATCATTGCTAATGCTTCCACAATCTCTAGTGCTACCTCTTTCATAACCCTAGGGTGCAGTTCATCTGGTTCGCATGACTTATGTACCCAAAGGTTTTTCAGCTTTTTGAGCACCTTCTCCCTTGTAATAGCTACTGCACTCACTTCTCTTCTCTCACACCCTTCAACATCTGGCAATGATCGGAAGCAGTGTCAGTAAAAGAGGAAAGAGTATTACTGCCTGGTGTAACATGGTCTTGTTCTTTCTCAGTGTACGAGGATCTCGTGGAGCCTTTAAGGAAGTGTTGCCCAGCTGCCATGGATGTGTTGAATGAGGATGGGCTCACTCCAAGGGAAATACTCAAATTAATGATGACGTATCAGGTAACTACTGTTTCTGAAGGTCTGGGCTACCCTAGACTTGCTAACCAGAATTTGGAAGCTTAGGACATGGAAGTTCTCTCAGAGGGATTCAGCATGAAAACAGACATCATCAATGCCAACCATCAAGTAATTGTCTTTACACTGATTCTATTTTCCCCACATCCCCATCAATTACCCCCACCCCCCGGCAGATCTAATCACTCACCTTCACAGCAAGGGTAATTTACCCACCAATCCGCACATTTTGTGAGATGAAGCTGGAACACCCTGAGGAATGCCAAATGGTATAAGGGACAACGTGCAAACTCCATTCAGACAGCACTGGATATGAGAATTAAACCTGGGTTTCTGGAGCTAAGAGGCAGCGGGTCCGATAAAGTACCACTATGAAGCCCAGTTCTTTTGATGGTGACAGGAGAGACTGCAGTTTCTGAAATCTGAGCAGCACCCAGAATGCGGCAGGAGGGTCTCGGCACCTCAGCAGTCAACATTTCAAGATCAAGACCCAACATGTCGACTATCCATTTCCCTCTTTAGGTTCTGCCTGACTTGCTGAGTTTTGTGTGTTTCTTTCATTCTGTCTGTGCACTTTATCCCACAGTTCCCTTAGTATCAAAGTTAACAAGGGGAATTTCACAAGGGGATTAAAATCATTTTCAAATCATTTCTTTGGTATTTTACACAGGAAAGTTCGTTTAGATTATTATCTAAATGGAGTCAAGTTAGGAGAAGGGGAAGTATGACGAGATCTAGGTGTTCTTGTACAACGTTTGTTCATCAGTCACTGAAAGCAAGCATGCAAGTACAGCAGGCAGTGAAGAAAGCTAATGGCATGCTGGCCTTCATAACAAGGGGAATTGAGTAAAAGAGCAAAGAGGTCCTTCTGCAGCTGTCCAGGGCCCTGGTGAGACCACACCTGGAGTACTGTCTGCAGTTTTGGTCTCCAAATTTGAAGAAGGACATTCTTGCTATGGAAGGAGTGCAGCGTAGGTTCACAAGGTTAATTCCCGGGATGGTGGGACTGTCATATGTCAAAAGATTGGAGCGACTGGGCTTGTATACTCTGGAATTTAGAAGGCTGTGAGGGGATCTTACTGAAACATATAAGATTATTAAGGGATTGGACACGCTGGAGGCAGGAAGCGTGTTCCCGCTGATGGGTGAGTCCAGAACCAGAGGCCACAGTTTAAGAATAAAGGGTAGGCCATTTAAAATGGAGTTGAGGAAAAACTTTTTCACCCAGAGAGTGGTGGATATATGGAATGCTGTGCCCCAGAAGGCTGTGGAGGCCAAGTCTCTAGGTGCTTTCAAGAAAGAGATGGATAGAGCTCTTAAAGATAGCAGAATCAAAGGTTATGGGGATAAAGCAGGAACTGGATACTGATTGTGGATGATCAGCCATGATCACAGTGAATGGCGGTGCTGTCTCGAAGGGCCAAAGGGCCTACTCCTGCACCTATTGTCTGTTGTCTATTGATTTATTCAACAATAAAGCACAGACCAGATACAATGAAACAGTTCTGAAGTCGAAGTTCAGTTTATTGTTAGATGCGCAAGCACGTATGTGCATAGGTGCAATGAACAACCTTGTAGCAGCATCAGGCACATAGTAACATATAAGCAGAATTCACAAGAAAAAGCATTGTTCAGTTACATTACTGTGCAAAAGTCTAAGGCATACAAGACTTAGAGGGGGACCAATATTCTTGCCGGCAGGTGTGTTGGATCTGTTGGGGAGGGTTTAACAATTTGATGGGGGGTGGGTGGGAACCAGAATGAAGGGATGGATGGTGAAAAAGCGAAAATGGGATGCGGTCAGACTGTCAGAAAGGACAGGCAGATGTTAGGACGAAATTGCAGCCAGAAAGGTGAGTATCAGTGGATTAGGGATGCAAAATCAAAAAGAGTAGCAAATACAGCACTCAAAATGTTATATCTCTATGCACAGAGTATAAGGAATAAGGTAAATGATCTTGTTGCACTACTACAGATTGTCAGGTTTGATGTGGCCATCACTGAATCGTGGATGAAGGATGGTTGTAGTTGGGAGCTGAATGTCCAAGGTTACACATTGTATCGAAGGGATAAGAAGGTAGGAAGAGGGGGTGGCGTGGCACTGCTGGTAAAGAATGGTATCAAATCAGTGGAAAAGTGTGACATAGGATCGGTGGTGAATCCTTGTGGGTTGAGTTAAGGAACTGCAAGGGTAAAAGGACCCTGATGACAGTTATTTACAGGCTTCCCAACATTAGCTGGAATGTGGACCACAGATTACAACAGGAAAAAGAAAAGGCATGTCAAAAGGACAATGTTATGATAGTCTTGGGAGATTTTAACACGCAGGTCGATTGGGAAAATCAGGTTGGTAATGGATCCCAAAAGAGTGAATTTGTTCAATGCCTACAGGATGGCTTTTTAGAGCAGTTTGTCATTGAGCATACTAGGGGATCAGCTATACTGAATTGGGTGTTATGTAATGAATTGGAGGTGATTAGGGAGCTTAAGGTAAAAGAGCCCTTAGGAGGCAGTGATTACAATATGATTGAGTTCAACTTGAAATTTGATAGGGAGAAAGTAGTATTTCAGTGGTGTAAAGGAATTTACCATGGTATGAGAGAGGAGTTGGCCGAAGTAAATTGGAAGGAGCTGCTGGCAGGGATGACAGCACAGCAGCAATGGCATGAGTTTCTGGGAAAAATAAGGAAGATGCAGGACAGATGTATTCAGAAAAACAAAGAAATACTCAAATGGCAAAGTAAAACAACCATGGTTGACAACAGAAGTCAAAGCTACTGTAAAAACAAAAGAGAGGGCATACAACAAAGAAAAAATTAGTGGGAAGGTAGAGGATTGGGATGCTTTTAAAAACCAACAGTGAGCAACAAAAAATTAATGAAAGGGAAAAAATGAAATATGAAAGTAAGATAGCAAACAATGTCAAAGTGGATAGTAAAAGCTTTTTCAAGTACGTATGTATGTATAAATAAATAAATAGAGAGAGAGAGATGAGAGTGGATATAGAACTGCTAGAAAATGAGGCCGGAGAAATAGTAATGAGGACAGCGAGATGCTAGATGAAGTAAGTAAGTATTTTGTATCAAGTCTTCACTGTGGAAGACACTAGCAGTGTGCCAGGTGTTGTAGTGTATGATGGAAGAGAAGGGAGTGTAGTTACTATTATAAGAGGAAGTGCTTAAAAAGCTGAAAGACCTAAGGGTACATAAGTCACTGGACCAGATGATCTTCACCCTAGGGTTATGAAAGAGGTGGCACGAAAGATTGTGGAAGCATTAGCAACGATCTTTTCAAAAATCAATGTACTCTGACATGGTGCCAAGGGACTGGAAAACTGCAAGTGTCACTCCACTCTTTAAGAAAGGAGAAAGACAGCAGAAAGGAAATCATAGACCAGTTAGCTTAACCTCAGTGGTTGGGAAGATGTTGGAGTCAGTTGTTAAGAGTGAGGTTATGGAGTACTTGTTGACACAGGACAAGATAAGACAAAGTTAGCATGGTTTCTTTAAGGGAAAATTTTGCCTGACAAACCTGTTGGAATTTTTTGAGGAGATTTTATGTAGGATAGATCAAGGGGATGCAGTGGATGTTGTATATTTGGATTTTCAGAAGGCATCTGACAAGGTATCACACATGAGGCTGCTTACCAAGTTAAGAGCCCATGGTAGCACAGGGAAGTTACTAACATGTTTAGAGCATTTGCTGATTAGTAGGAAGCAGCGAGTGGGAATAAAATGATACTTGTCTGGTTGGCTGAGAGTGGTGTTCCACAGGGGTTGGTGTTGGGACTGCTTTTTATGCTGTATATCAATGATTTAGTTGATGGAATCATCTTTGTTGCCAAGTTTGCAGATGATACAAAGATTTGTGGATAAGCATTTAGTGTTGAGGAAACAGGTAGGCTGCAGAAGGACTAGATAGATTAGGAGAATGAGCAGGAAAGTGGCAAATGAAATACCATGTTGGAAAATGCATGGTCATGCACTTTGGTAGTAGAAATAAATGTACAGACTATTTTCTAAACAGGAAGAAAACCCAAAAATCACAGAAGCAAAGGAACTTGAGAGTCCTTTTGCAGTCACGGCTGCAAAAAAAGTGGACGTCATGGAGGGATTGTCTACTGAGTCTCTGTGGGTGGAAGTTAGGAACAGGAAGGGGTCAATAACGTTACTGGGTGTTTTTTATAGGCCGCCCAATAGTAACAGGGATATCGCGGAGCAGATAGGGAAACAGATCCTGGAAAGGTGTAATAATAACAGAGTTGTTGTGATGGGAGATTTTAATTTCCCAAATATTGATTGGCATCTCCCTAGAGCAAGGGGTTTAGATGGGATGGAGTTTGTCAGGTGTGTTCAGCAAGGTTTCTTGACACAATGGGTAGATAAGCCTACAAGAGGAAAGACTGTACTTGATTTAGTGTTGGGAAATGAACCTGGTCAGGTGTCAGATCTCTCAGTGGGAGAGCATTTTGGTGATAGTGATCATAATTCTATGTCCTTTACAACAGCATTGGAGAGAGATAAGAACAGGCAAGTTAGAAAAGCGTTTAATTGGAGTAGGGGGAATTATGAGACTATCAGACTGGAAATTGGAAGCTGAAATTGGGAACAGATGTTCTCAGGGAAAAGTACGGAAGAAATGTGGCAAATGTTCAGGGGATATTTTTGTGGAGTTCTTCATAGGTACATTCCAATGAGACAGGGAAGTTATGGTAGGGTACAGGAACCGTGGTGTACAAAGGCTGTAATAAATCTAGTCAAGAAGAAAAGAAAAACTTACAAAAGATTCAGAGAGCTAGGTAATGTTAGAGATCTCGAAGATTATATGGCTAACAGGAAGGAGCTTAAGAAGGAAATTAGCAGAGCCAGAAGGGGCCATGAGAAGGCCTTGGCGGACAGGATTAAGGAAAACCGCAAGGCATTCTACAAGTATGTGAAGAGTGAGAGGATAAGAGGTGAAAGAATAGGACCAATCAAGTGTGACAGTGGGAAAGTGTGTATAGAACCAAAGGAAATAGCAGAGGTACTTAACGAATACTTTACTTCAGTACTCACTATGGAAAAGGATCTTGGTGATTATAGTAATGACTTGCAGCGGACTGAAAAGCTTGAGCACGTAGATATTAAGAAAGTGGATGTGATGGAGCTTTTGGAAAGCATCAAGTTGGATAAGTTGCTGGGACCGGATGAGATGTACCCCAGGCTACTGTAGGAGGCGAGGGAGGAGATTGCTGAGCCTCTGGCAGTAATCTTTGAATCATCAATGGGGACGGGAGAGTTTCCAGAGGATTGAAGGGTTGCAGATGTTTTCCCTTATTCAAGAAAGGGAGTAGAGATAGCCCAGGAAATTATAGACCAGTGAGTCTTACTTCAGTGGTTGGTAAGTTGATGGAGAAGATCCTGAGAGGTATAATATGATTAGGAATAGTCAGCATGGCTTTGTCAAGGGCAGGTCGTGCCTTATGAGCCTGATAGAATTTTTTGAGGATGTGACTAAACACATTGATGAAGGAAGAGCAGTAGGTGTAGTGTATATGGATTTCAGTAAGACATTTGATAAGGTACCCCATGCAAGGCTTATTGAGAAAGTAAAGAGGCATGTGATCCAAGGGGACATTGCTTTATGGATCCAGAACTGGCTTTCCCACAGAAGGCAAAGAGTGGTGTAGACGGGTCATATTCTGTACGGAGGTCGATGACCAGTGGTGTGCCTCAGGGATCTGTTCTGGACCCTTGCTCTTCATGATTTTTATAAATAACCTGGATGAGGAAGTGGAGGAATGGGTTAGTAAGTTTGCTGATGACACGAAGGTTGGAGGTGTTGTGGCTAGTGTGGAGGGCTGTCAGAGTTTCCAGTGGGACATTGATAGGTTGCAAAGCTGGGCTGAGAAGTGGCAGATGGAGTTCAACCCAGGTAAGTGTGAAGTGGTTCATTTTGGTAGGTCAAATATGATGGCAGAATATCGTATTAATGGTAAGACTCTTGGCAGTGTGGAGGATCAGAGGGATCTTGGGGTCTGAGTCCATAGGATGCTCAAAGCAGCTGTGCAGGTTGACTCTGTGGTTAAGAAGGCATACGGTGCATTGGCCTTCATCAAGCGTGGGATTGAGTCTAAGAGCCGAGAGGTAATGTTACGGCTATATAGGACTCTGGTCAGACCCCGCTTGGAGTACTGTGATCAGTTCTGGTCGCCATAGAAAGGATGCAGAGGAGATTTACAAGGATGTTGCCTGGATTGGGGAGCATGCCTTATGAAAACAGGTTGAGTGAACCCGGCCTTTTCTCCTTGGAGCGATGGAAGGCGAGATGTGACCAGATAGAGGTGTATAAGATGATGAGAAGCATTAATCGTGTGGATAGTCAGAGGCTTTTTCCAGCGCTGAAATGGTTACCACAAGAGGACACAGGTTTAAGGTGCTGGGGAGTAGGTACAGAGATGTCAGGGGTAAGTTTTTTACTCAGAGAGTGGTGAGTGCGTGGAATGGGCTGCCGGCAAAGGTGGTGGAGGCAGATACGATAGGGTCTTTTAAGAGACTTTTGGATAGGTACATGGAGCTTAGAAAAATAGAGGACTGTACATAAGCCTAGTAATTTCTAAGGTGGGGACATGATGACACAACTTTGCGGGCCGAAGGGCCTATATTGTGCTGCAGGTTTTCTATGTTTCTATGTTTTATGCAGAATATCGTAAAGGTTGACTTGCAGGTAGAGTTGTTGGTGAGGAAGGCAAATGCAATGTTAGCATTCATTTCAAGAGGTCCAGAATGCAAGAGCAGGAAGATGATGCTGAGGCTTTATAAGGCACTGGTAAGGCCTCACCTTGAGCATTGTGAACAGTTTTGAGCTCCTCATCAAAGAACTGATGTGCTGGCATTGAAGAGGATCCAAAGGCGGTTCACATGGATGATTCCCAGAATGAAAGGGTTATCATACAAGGAATATTTGAAGGCTCTGGATCTATACTCGCTGGAATTTAGAAGGTTGAGTGAGTATCTCATTAATACCTTTTGAATGTTGCCTAGACAGGGTAGATGTGGAAAGGAATTTTCCATGGTGGGAGAGTCCAGGACAAGAGGGCATAAATTAAGGATAGAGGGGTATCCATTTAAGACAGAGTTGCAGAGAAATTTCTTTAGCCAGAGTGTGGTGAATTTGTGGAATTTGTTACCACAGGCAGCTGTGGCGGCCAAGTCGTTGGGTGTATTTAAGGCAGGGATTGGTATGTTCTTGATTGGACATAGCATCAAAGGTTATGAGGAGAATGAGGAATTGGGTTGAGGAGGGGGAGAAAGGATCAGCCATGACTTCTGCACAGTTTTGTGTTTGTAAATCGGGTGGGAATGGTGAGGGTAGAGTACTGTGGGAGGGGTGAGGGACAGCTGGTAGAGAAGAAGTGGCCGGACCGGGGGGGATGGCACAGTGTAGATACACCCAGCCCTGAGATACCAGGCAAGGTCAATTGATTCCAAACAACTGGTGCATTGGTCATTACAGAATGTCCCTCTGGTGCTTCCCACTGCCTCCCCTCTCTCTTCTCATTCTCCCTGTCCCCTTCCCACTCTCAGTCCACAAAGGAGATCCATATAAGAATCATTCGCATGTCATGAAATTTGTTGGGTTTTTTTTGTGGCAGCAGTACAGTGCAACACATAAAATTGCTTCAGTAAAGGTCTTAGACTCCCGAGCTATATACAGTGGCATGCAAAAGTTTGGGCACCCCTGGTCAAAATTTCTGTTACTGTGAATAGCTAAGCGAGTAAAAGATGACCTGATTTCCAAAAGGCATAAAGTTAAAGATGACACGTTTCTTTACTATTTTAAGCAAGAAAACTATTTTATTTCCATCTTTTACAGTTTCAAAATAAAAAAGAAGGACCTGAAACAAAAGTTTGGGCACCCTGCATGGCAGTACTTAGTAATACCCCCTTTTGCAATTATCACAGCTTGTAAATGCTTTTTAACTTCATCAGTTAAAATCTAAACAAGCCTGATGCATTTTGGAAACAAGTCCTGTGGACTGATGAAGTTAAAATAGAACTTTTTGGCTGCAATGAGCAAAGGTATGTTTGAAGAAAAAAGGGTGCAGAATTTCATGAAAAGAACAACTCTCCAACTATTAAGCACGGGGGTGGATCGATAATGCTTTGGGCTTGTGTTGCAGCCAGTGGCACGGGGAACATTTCACTGGTAGAGGGAAGAATGAATTCAATTAAATACCAGCAAATTCCGGAAGCAAACATCATACAGTCTGTAAAAAAGCCAAAGGTGAAAAGAGGATGGCTTCTACAACAGGATAATGATCCTAAATACACCCCAAAATCCACAATGGACTACCTCGAGGCGCAAGCTGAAGGTTTTGACATGGTCCTCACAGTCCCCTGACCTAAATATCATTGAAAATCTGTGGATAGACCTCAAAAGAGCAGTGCATGCAAGATGGCCCAAGAATCTCACAGAACTAGAAGCCTTTTGCAAGGAAGAATGGGTGAAAATCCCCCAAACAAGAATTGAAAGACTCTTAACTGGCTACAAAAAGCACTTACAAGCTCTGATACTTGCCGAAGGGGGTGTTACTAAGTACTGCCTTGCAGGGTGCCCAAACTTTTGCTTTGGGCCCTTTTCCTTTTTTGTTATTTTGAAACTGTAAAAGATGGAAATAAAAAAGTAATGTTGCTTAAAACATTAAAGAAATATGTTATCTTTAACTTTATGCCCTTTGGAAATCAGGTCATCTTTTACTTAGCTATTCACAGTAACAGAAATTTTGACCAGGGGTGCCCAAACTTTTGCATGCCACTGTATATTTGCCTATGAGTTTTGCACAGTACTGTGTAAATTATAACGTACAAAGTGGTCTGAGTATTGCCAGACTGTAGTGATTAGGTTTGTGTCCGGTGGTTCAACAACCGAATGGTTGAAGGGGTGTCGTTGTTCTTATGCCTTGTGGAGTGTGACCTCACGCTTCCAATGGTAGCTGTGAGAAGATAACGTGGTCTGGTTGGTGGGGATCTGTGATGATGGATGTTGCCTTCTGGAGACAGCGCCTGCTGTAGATTGTGGGGAGGGATGTGTCTGTGAAGAAAATGGTGACATTAGTAGAACTGTAAAGAAAGTAAATTACTCTTCCTCTGTGTCTTATCCAATATTTATTCTGTGTAAAACATCTAACAGCAGACCATACAATGAGACCAGGAGGAGCCCATTCTACAAAACTGGCAGTGGCACCTCTTAGTTTGCTCTGCAAAAGTAAGGCTGTTGCTTATGGTTTTCCAATATGTATTAACAAATAATCAATGTTTGTTGAAGGAGCAAATCTTATTGCACCCAACAGTTCTACTTTCTAAACTTCTACTTTCCAAACCTCTCAGCAGGACCCTGGAACAAAAGTAGTTGAGGCAAGTGACAATCCAGTGCAGGCGGAAGAGCAGGCCTTTGACACACAGAAGAACATTGCTGACAGGGAGTGGTATTGCAAGCTGTTTGGTGAATGTGAGGATGAATTCTACCAGAACTGCGGTCGTTACGAAGGTGAGAGCAGATTATTTGTGGTAATGACTATGGAACAATGGAGTATGTTAGACTGAGCCCATGGAGTGTGGTCTGGAGGAATGTACCATCAGTTTCCACCACGCGCCAAACAGAACATAGAACAGTGCAGCTCATAATGTCAGCTTAAACTAATCCCTTCTATCTGCACATGGTCCATATTCCTCCATTTCCTGCAAATTCACATGCCTATCTAAGAGCCTCTTGAATGCCATAAGACATTGGAGAAGAATTAGGCTATTTGGCCCATCAAGTCTGCTCAGCCATTACATCATGGCTGATTTATTTTTTCCTTTTCATCCCATTCTCCTGCCTTCTCTCCATAACCTTTGACACCCTTACTAATCAAAAACCTTGCAACCGCTGCTTTAATTATACCCAGTAACTTGGCCTTCACACCCATCTGTGGCATTGAATTCCACCAATTCACCACCTTAAGACTAAAGAAATTCCCTCTCAACTTTGTTTGAAAAGGATGGCCTTCTATTCTGAGGCTGTGCCCTCTGGTCTTAGATTCTCCACTATTGGAAATTTGTTGTCTACATCCACTCTATCCAGGCCTTTTAATGATTTTATTGTATCTGCTTCCATCGCCACCCTTGGCAGCCTATTCCAGGCAGCTAGCACACCTTAAAGCTGTGCAAATGTACAGTATTTATAACACAATATCAGACAATTAGGCTCGCCCAGTATATGCTAGTGATTTTATTTCATGCAAACCTCTTCCCACCCTATCACTGTCACCTTTTCTTCTTCCTGTGTTTAACTATCTTTTTGTGTTGCTCAGCTCACACACTCCTTGTTGTATTCAGTTCCACCTTTCACTCTTGAACTTTTTGTGAACAACCTATGTCCCTATCTGCTGGTTATGTATTCCTCCGTAATTTACCATTTGCTCTACCCAACATAAACCCTTCTCTGCTCCAAGGAGAATGGTATCAGATCTCAGTAGGACCTTGGGTCAGCAGTAGAGGAGGGGAAGGAATACACTGGGGTGCAACACACTTACAGTAACACACACACAAAATACTGGAGGAACTAAGCAGGCTGGGCAGCGTCTATGGAAAAGAGTATACAGTTAATGTTTTGGGCCAAGACTCTTCATCAGGACTGGTGAAAGTCATAGTCATCACGTCATACTGCATAGAAACTGGCCATTTGTCCCACCATACCCACACTGGCCAGATTTAATATCTCTGGCGTATGTCGTGAAATTTGTTGTTTTGCAGCAGTAATACATAACAATAAAATCCATAAGTTACAATAACAAGTAAAAGAGGAAAATTAAATTAAATTAATTGTGCAAAAAGAGAGGGGTGAACAATCAGAAGAGAGAAAAACTGAGGTGATATATTAATCAAATCTCCCAGCACATTGCCTATAGTCATTCATGTTTAAATGATTCAAGTATTTTCTCTACCATGGGTCCCCAACCTGCGGTCCACAGACCCCTTGCTTTAATGATAGAGGTCCATGGCATAAGAAAGGTCGGGAACCCCTGCTCTGGACACTTGATAAGTGGTGTCAGCAACTCTACTTGCACACTGTTTTGTATTCCCGGTACGTGCAGCTGTTTGGGTGACAAAGGTCCCCTTGAGATTCTCATTAAATCTCCTGCAGTCTACCCTATTGATCCTCTCAAATTCTACATTTTTTTTCTGTAAGAAGAGGTACTTTGGGCCCATCAAGTCTGTGCTGGCAGTAGCATTCATCACTTTATTTTCCCTGTGACATATTGTCCACACGTGCCTATCCGTTTCCCCAGATTCACCTCTCCTCAACACATTGTTGTCTGGATTGGGGAGCAAGCTTTATGAGAATAGGTTGAGTGAACTCGGCCTTTTCTCCTTGGGGTGACAGAGGATGAGAGGTGACCTGATAGAGGTGTATAAGATAATGAGAGGCGTTGATCGTGTGGATGGTCAGAGGCTTTTTCCCCAGGGCTGAAATGGCTTACACGAGAGGGCACAGTTTTAAGGTGCTTGGAAGTAGGTTAAGATGAGATGTCAGGGCTAAGTTTTTTACTCAGAGAGTGGTGAGTACATGGAATGGGCTGCCAGCGACGGTGGTGGAGGCGGATATGATAGGGTCTTTCAAGAGACTCCTGGACAGGTACATGGAGCTCAGGAAAATAGAGGGCTACGGGCAAGCCTAGGTAATATCTAAGGTAAGGACATGTTCGGCACAGCTTTGTGGGCCGAATGGCCTGTATTGTGCTGTGGGTTCTCTGGTTCAACAAGCGACAATTTTACAGTGAGCAACCCACACATTCTTGGGGTGTGGGAGGAAGCCAGAGACCCCAGTGGAAACACACACAGTTACGAGGAGGAAGTGCAAACTCCACGAGGGTCAATGTCAGCATCAGGGATTGGAGCTGGGTCTCTGGAGCTGTGAGGCAACAGCTCTACCAGCTGCTACTCTGTTCAAAGTGCGGACATGATAGAACCTTGAAATTTACTGTAAGCATGATTCGGTTCCATTGCACACTCACACTTTCCCCAGAAAGTCCAAACATAACCCCTAGTCAGGGTGGTAATTCTACAAACTTTTTAAAATGTATCCTCAAAATTCAGGGACCTGCAGAAGCTGAGGAGAAATCTGTGTCAATACACAAAAGGAAAGCGTTCAAGGCAGTCATTTCCAGAATACCGAGGGGGCTTACCCATCATCAGAAAGTCCCCCACCTTGCTATTTACCAGCAGTTGAATGTGACTGGTATCAAACAAGCGAGTCCATCAAGCCTGCCTTATGTTGCTGGTGGCAGGGAATCATAGCTCATAACTTGTGCTCTCTTGTGTTTGCCTCCATGACTCTGTCTTGCATTCCTTCCTCGTTTCCAGCCCTGTGGGAAAGGGGAATTTGCTGTCAGGTGAGAAGGGGAGAACCCTTGGATCATTTAGGGGAAAGTACTTCTTCATCTCAGATCGTGGAGGGTAGAATTGGAGGCCTTGCCTGCCAACTGCTGTCCTAACTGTTGTCACAAGCAATCTCGTCATTCAGGATACAGTCTAGCACTTGAAGAGTTGTGGCAGCTCATTCTTTGTATTCAGTCAACATGGAAACCAACGGATTTCGAGCCATGAAGGGATATGTGGATAGTGCAGGAAAATAGCTCTGATGTAGAAGATGAACCCCCATGATGTTTTTTGAACAAGGATCAGGTACAAAGGGCAGATGACTCACTGGGCAACACGGCATGGATGAGTTAAGCTGAAGGGCCTGTTTCCATGATGTATTACTCAATGGTTAATTCTTCCTCTTTATTCTGTAATTGCATGAAGGGTGACACAAAGTTTCAGCACACACCATGCCAGCTGACATTGTGTGTCATTGTAATGAGTCACATTTAAATGCAGAATTACTTTTAAAATAATTATCAATCTGACCCGGTGGTCGAAGACTGGATTGAGAGCAGTTACCTGTCCCTGATCCCAGGAGCAGACTTAATGGCCCGAATGGCGTAATTCTGCTCCTCAGGAGACTTGCTCTCTAATCCAGGCAGCATCCTGGTGAATATCCTTTGCACCCTCTATAAAGTTTCCAGATCCCTTGCTTAATAAGTCAACCAGAAACAAACACAGTGTTCCCTGGTTGCATATTGACTGCAAATTGTTTAGTCATAGTCATACTTTATTGATCCCGGGGGAAATTGGTTACTGACCTTAATTCTAAACTGGAGCTCGTTGATACCTTATGGCCATTGGAATGGATGGGCGCAGACAATGTTTTTGGTTTCAATAATATACTTTACTCATAGTTTATCTATTTTTATTCACCCCTGATAAGGGGCTTCAGAAAATTGTGAGGCCCAGATATGGTAAATAGAGTTTTCCTCATACCATTCCTTGCAAACTTTTGTAGACACGTTCCCATCATCTCCCCACAGGTTCCACCACCTACCTACCTACTTGAAGCAACTTACAATGGGCGTTGAAATTCGTCAGTCCCAAAAATGTTGATTGTTTCTTGTCCTCCTGAAATGCTGCTCAACCTGTTGAGCTCCTCCAGCAATTTGTTTCTCACTCTTCATAATTGTTGGGATTGTTATTGGGACATGCTGCCCCTTGCATTTGTTGCTACCATTCTTTTAGAGTGAATCAATGCCACGCCTATTTTCTGTTTGAGCAATGAACCTATGAATCATGTGGGAGGCTGCTGTAAAGGACCCAAACCCTGAGTGACTGTAGTCTTTCCACTACAGAGCCTTTGCGTTGGCTGCACTGAGTTTCCATGTGTCCTTCACATTCCCTTACAGTCATCCTACACAGGAACGCCAGTAAGTGTCAGCATTTTTCGCCAAGTTGCGTGGTGCAGTGCAGGAACAGGCACTTTGGCCTATGATATCTGTGCCGCCTATGATGACGAATTAAAGTAAAGCTACACGTGATAAGTTTGCTTCTCATCCACCCTGTTCACATGCCTGTCTAAATGTCTCTTAAATGCCAGTATCATGCCTAATTCCACGTCATCCCTGGCAGTGCATTCCAGGTAACGACCACTCTCTGTTTTTTAAAAATAAATTGCCTTACACATCTTCCTTAAGCTATCCCTCCCTTACTGTTAAACAATATCTTCTAGTATTACCAACCCTGGGGGAAAACCCTATCTCCACCCTATCAATGTCATTCATAATTTTATAAACCTCTTGTCAGCCTCTGATTCCCCAGAGAAAAACAATACAAGTTTGTCCAGCCTCTCATTACAAGTTAATACTAGCTCATCCATGAAGTAACAGACACACAAGATGCTGTCGGAACTCAGCAGGTCTATGGAAAAGAGCAAACAGTTGAGGTTTCGGGCCGAGACCCTTCATCAGGACAGGATTTGCTGTTCTCCTAGATGCTGCATGACCTGGTTTTCTCCAGCATTTTACATGTGTTGCATTGGATTTCCAGCATCTGCGGATATTCTTATGTTTGTGAATCCATGAAGTGGTGTTGTAAATCTCTTCTGCACCCTCTCCAAAGCCTCCACGTTCATCCTGTAATGGGGCAACCAAACACTACGCACAATACTCCAAGTGTGGCCTCGCCAAGATTTTTCAACACGACTTCCCAATTCCTGTACTCAGTATCCTGAGCAACAAAGGCAAGAATGCCATTGGCCGCCTTTACCACCCTATCTACATGTGTTGATGATTTTCTATCATCAGTCAAAGTTTGTCTCGGTCTGTTTCCCTAGAAACAGGCTGCAGAGGGCAGGCATCCTCAGTGGGAAACGCAGTGGAGATGGACTTGCAATGAGTGTCTTAGCCTGAATGAGATTCATTTGTGGAATTTCCACCCAAGGTTTGTTGCCCTAGGCCCATACGCAACAGAATTCAGGACGACGTGAGGGATCTCATTAAAACCCAATGAATACTGAAGTCCTGGGTAGAGTGGGCATTAAGAGGATGTCTTTATTATACTACTAATCTTTCATCAGTAGGAGAGTCTGGAATCTGAGAGCACAGCATCAGTGTAAAGGGATGGCTCTTTAAAGCTTCTTCAGCCAGAGGGTGGTGAGTCTGTGGAATCTATTACAGGTTTCCCCCGCCATCCGAAGGTAGAGTGTTCCTATGAAACGGTTCGTAAGCCGAAATGTCGTAAAGCGAAGAAGCAATTACCATTTATATGGGAAAATTTTGTGAGCATTCGCAGACCCAAAAATAACCTACCAAATCATGCCAAATAACACATAAAACCCAAAATAACAGTAACATATACTAAAAGCAGGAATGGTATGATAAATACACAGCCTATATAAAGTAGAAATACTTTTCCACAATCATTGCTGGCACTGTTCTCCATAGCGAAAATCTCACGCAAGCGCTGTTGGCAAAAACACCCTGTCCAGTAACCTTTAAGCTATGAAGCTGCCAAATCATACCAAATAACGCGTAAAAATACACAGCCGATATAAAGTAGAAATAATGTATGTACAGTTTAGTATCACTTACTGGAATCGGGACAGTGCCGAGCACACTGATGATGGTGTGTTAGGCTGAGTCATCGCAGATTGGGGTGGTGCAGTGGCCCCCACCCTCCGGGCTGCCGACGGATACATTGCCGCGAAGCACACAGGGGTGCAGCGGTAGCCGGGACGCACCCAGCACATCTTTAAGAAAAAAGTCGAAATAAACATGCTAATTAATTCGTAACAGTGAGGTTTCGTAAAGCGAACGTTCGAAAAGCGGGGGACATCTGTACCACTGAGGGCTGTGGAGTCCAAGTCATTGGGTATAATTAAATAGGAATCGTTAGCGTCTTGGTTCAAAGGTTTCAAAGGTACATTTAATGTCAGAGAAATGTATACTGTATACATCCTGAAATGCTTTTTCTTTGCAACTATCCATGAAAACAGAAGTGCCCCCAAAGAATGAACGACAGTTAAATGTTAGAATCTCAAAGACCCCCCCCCCCAGTTCCCCTCCCTCTCGCGCATAAACAGCAGCAATCAACGATTCCTCCCCCACCCCCATCGGCAAAATAAAGCATCGGCACCCGCCACTGAGCACTCAAGCATACAGCAAAGACACAGACTTGCAGTACTCCAAAGACTACGCGTTCACCCAGTATTCAACATACCACAGGCATGCTCTGTCCCTAGTAAGAGAGAAAGAGATGTCTCCGTTTCACAGCGAGAGGGGAGCTGGTTTAGGATGTTAAAAGTCCGTTGCGTCACTTTTTTCCAAGCTCTGCGCCCGAAGATCTCAGGTCTCTGGGCACACAGCCAAAGATCTCCTGGCTCCCACAGCGCACCGGTCTGTTGGGACACCAACCTTTGATCCACCCGTCTCCAGAGCCCCAAGATCCTAGGCCTCCAAAGGTGAGCCGAACTCTTAGGCCACACCCTTGGCATGTTGGAAAACGGCCAGTCATGAAACCCTGAGAGCGGGTCCCATTCCCGCGAAGAACCAAAGTCAGTATGTATCTCCAGGTCAGGGTCTTCAAAAGAACCTTGAAAGGGAAAAATAGAGATATTAAAGATGGAAATAGAGCTGTTTCCAATAATGTAAGCAAAGGAATTGCCATTTAGCGCCATCTTGCCTAAGCTCCACCCTCCTGGTATTTGTGTTAAGGGTGACAGGCAGAAGGTGGGAGAATGGGGTTGAAAAGTAAATCAATCATGATTCAAAGGGCCTAATTCTGCTCATGTATCTTAAGGTGTACACACATTCCTCTCCCACCCAAATCTCAGTCAAGAATGCAACTAATGACTGAGCTTCCGCATTGTTCCGGTGTAGAGGGAGCTCCAGGGTTCAGGCTCAGCAATAGTGAAGGAATATATCCAAGTCAGGATAGTGTTGGAGTTGAAGGGGTACCACATATCAATGGGTGTGACTACGGAAAGCTTCTCCCTGAAAACCAGGAAGGAATGGACAGAGTAAGAGGAAATGTTGCTTGACATGGACCAGTTGGGCCAAGGGGCCTGTTCCAATACTGTAGGACTCTCTCACTCTCAACTATAGAGGCAAACAGCAAAGAAACAGGCCCCTCAGGCCACCTGATTCCCATCTAAGCTAGTCCCACTTGGCCCATAACCCTCTAAATCTTTCCTATCCAAGTACTTTTTAAATGTCTCGTTACTGTACAGCACCTACCACAACAACATCCTCTGGCAGCTTATTCTAAATACTGACAACACTCTGGATGAAATATTTCTCCTCAGATTCCTGTTAAATCTCTCCCCTCTCATCTAAAACCTATAACCCTCTAGTTCTTGATTTCTCAACTGTGGGAATAAGACTGCACATTGTCCCTAATGACATTATGCACCTTAAATAAATCACCTCTCATTCTCCGATGCTCCAATGTGAAAGGAGGTAACTTGCTCAACCTCCATTTAGTCCCTCCATTTCTGGCAATGTCCTTCGCATTTCTTCCAGCTTAATGGCATATTTCCAATAGCAAGATGACCAAACTGGAACACAATATTCCCAATGTGGTGTTAGGACCATCTTGTACAACTACCAATATGACAGCCTGAGTGATGAAGGCCAGAGTGCCAAAAGCTTTTCACTACCCTTTCTGCCCGCAATACCACTTCCAGGGAATCATGTACCAGTGCTTTTAGGTCCCTCTGTTCTACAACACTCCCCAGGGCCCTGCTATTCACTGTGGATGTCCTACCCTCATTTGTTATCCCAAAATACAATACCTCGCTCTGGTCTGAAGTAAACCTGACTTGCCATTCCTCACCCCACTTACGCAGCTGATCATCATCCCACTTTAAATCCTGATTACCATCATCACTGTCAATAACATTGCCTACCTTAATTGTCACTGCAGACTTGTTAACCTTTTCTTGTATGTGCTCATTCAGATTGACCATATATGCTGAACAACAATGGGCCCATTCTGGTCATGGGACCCCAGTCCAAAGTAGTAAACTTCTACCAACCCCATCTGCTTCCTCCCATCAACCAATAATGTGTCCACTTAGAGCATCCTGGTAGGAGGCAGCTGTTCTGCAACACTCCCTAAGGTTCTGCTGTTCACCGTGAAAGCCCTACCTAGATTTGTCTTCCCAAATTACAACATCTAGCACTTGTGCAAATTAAACCCCACTTGCCATTTCTTGGTCCACTTAGATAGCTAATCAAGCTCCCGCTGTAAATACCAATGGCCACCTTCAGTTCGTACCGATCAAATCATTGCACAGTGCATTGAGCTGGAATAAGGTAAAACAATAACAAAACAGAATGAAGTGTAAAAGCTACAGAGTGCAGGTAAACGATAATGTGCAAGGCCGTAACAAGTTAGATTGTGAGGTCAAAAGTCTATTTTATAATATACTATCAATGTGTTAGTGTCCGCTACAAACTTAATAACAGTCTTTTCCTCTCTGATAAAGAGGATTACTCCCTGCCAGATGCTGAGCCACAGACGTATGACGAGTGGGCCGACCGACTGGCGAGAGAGTATGCGGCGAAACGTGCCCAGGCAAAGGGAAGCCAGAGGAGGAGACCCCAAATGGAGCAGGATGGGGGGCTACAGCGGCGGCTGGAGGAGGAGCACCGGCAGTATCTGGAACGTGGCGCCCGAAAGGCAGAAGAGCTGGCAGGCAGCCGCAAGCAGCGCTACGAGCAGGGTTGCGCCGAGGTGTTCAGTGGGGTGGGGGGCAGCCTGCTCGCCTATTCCGACATCCCCTGGCCCGACCCGCGGGGCACGGTGGACGACATGGTGGGGGTGATCCTGCACGGGGTGGACCGGAGCCAGCCAGGCACCTTCCGTCGCTACCTGAGGCAGCAGCAGGTGGTCTGGCACCCCGATCGCTTCGCACAGAGGTGCGGAGGTCGGCTGCTGGAGGCCGACCGACAGCGGGTCCTCGACACTGTGATGGCCCTCTCACAGGCTCTCAACAGGCTAGCCGACAGCATCCGCTAAAACCATCAGCCCCCCCTTCCCATTCCCCATCTCCATCATGGAGCAGGAGCTTCGCCGCTGTTGTGTTTTCATCAGCTAAGGATGTCATGTTTCATTGGGCCAAACCTAGTCATTAAATTGTTCAGAACATGAACAGCCCATTTTGACAATGTCAGAGTTCCTATCTACTTTCAGGCCGCCTGAGTCCTACATTCCTTTCCTATCCAACTCTTCCCCCCACTCCCCATCATCGACAGGAACTGCTGCCTCAGGAAGGTGGCATTATTTATCAAAGATCTCCCACTTAGAGGGCCACACTGTCGCCATCGGGCAGAGGTACAGAAGCCTGAAGTGTCACCCCACCAGTTTCAGGAACAGCTCTGTTCCTACAATCGTCAGGTTCTTGAACTGAACTGCACAACCAAACCGTAACTTCAACAACAGAACACTATGGAGCGCCTCTTGCACTACCATGGACTTGTCTGATCGTGGTTTCTTTGCACTAAGGACTAGTTTTGGACAGTTATTACTGTTTTGTACAATTTATGTTTGTGTTTTATCTGAACCCACATACCTGTGATGTAGCTAAGCTTTTTCCATTGCATTGTTCCTGACAATATGCTTGACTACTTGTCCAAATGCCTTTTAACTGTTGTAATTGCATGTGCTTTCCACCATCTGTTCTGGCCTCTTGTCAGATATTTAGCATCCTCTGTATGGGAAAAATCTACCCCTCAGATCTTTTAAATTTCTCCCCTCTCACCTTAATACTGTGCCCTCTAGTTATAGTCTTCACTGCCCTGTGCTAAAGACTATCCATCCTATCGATGCTCCTAATAATATTATAAACCTCTATAAGGTCATTCTTCACCCTTCACCATTGCTATGAGTATAAACCCAGCCTATCTAGTGTTTTCCTTTAACTGAAGCTGTCCATTCCAAGCAACTTTGTGATGGATCTCAGAGACATGAGACAAACAGTGCTGGAATCTGGAGCAACAAGATGTCTGCTGGAGGAATTCAATGGGCCAAACAGCATCTGTGGAGGAAAAGTCTTCAAATTCCAGCTTTGACAATTCTATTCCCCCACAGATGCCACTCAAACTGGTCAAATCTCCTACAAGCAGGTTTGTTTGTTCCCCCGATAAATATTTTCTGTATTGTCTCTATCACTACTAAATATGTCCTGATGTGTGGTGACAGTACTTCGATATTAAATGATGTCTTATCATATCCTAGACCGCCACAGTTCTGACCATCCTCTTCCTAGTTACGAGATGTCATGCAATTAAGAAAAAAATAATTTCACCTTCCTCTGATGAGTTTTTGGTCCTTGGATTTTCTTTCATGGTTCTTTCTGGAATGTGACTGATTTGTTCATTCTGACCTCTAAAGTCTGCTGTTACCTGGAAAGGTGGGAGAAAGCTCATGGTACCAGAGTCTCAGGGGGTGGGGGGGGGGGGAGAAATGGGAATTTCTTGTTTCTTGTGATCCAGTAGAAAATAAATGTCCCTGTTTATTGTCTGAGAACCCAGGGAGATGTACAGTTTTGGACCTCTTCCAATATCTCTTCTGACTGATTGGGTGATGGATGGTTTTTGGTTTTAGGTTTTACAGGATTTTCAGATCAAACTATAGACTGAGGGTAGAGTGCCATCGTTTGGATGGTGGGCTATTTCAGTGAAATTTAAGAGACCACTGGACAGGTATATGGAGGAATTTAAGGTGGGGGGGGGTTTATATGGGAGGCAGGGTTTAAGGGTCGGCACAACATTGTGGGTGGAAGGGCCTGTACTGTGCTGTACTGTTCTATTCCACTGGGTGAATGTTAATAACTTTCTCTTCCTTCAGTCATCCCACCCCCAGTTTTCTGAATCCATAGTTCTCCCTCTATCTACAAACATCCCTAAAAGCGATTATCTGGGCACTCTCACTTTGCTCTTTGGGGGAGCTTGCTAGCCATGAACTGGCCTTTGCATTTTCCCATGTTACAACAGTGGCTGCCTTCAGGATTTGAATCACTGTGAAGCATGTCAGTCACCCTGACTGCACAAGAGGTGCATTGTAAATATACATCCTTCCTCCAGAGAGCGCTGTCTATTTACCTGGAGCATTGAGGCTGCCCTGTGATGGTCCAAACTCCCGGAGCTGGGGAAACTTGTTTATAAGTTGTGATCTGGCAACAAACAAGATGCATCTGTTTTTGACTTTGGGAAGTAGGACCCTCAGCTCAGAACGGTCAGGAGCAGCTGGAGGTATTTGAGAAACATGAGATCCTACAGATGCTGGAAAATCCAGAGTAACACACACAAATTCCTGGAAGAGCTCAGCAGGTCAGGCAGCATCTCTGAAGGGGAACAAACAGTCAATAGTTTAGGCTGAGACCCAACATCGGGACTGGGAAGGAAGAAAGTAGAAGCTAGAAGGTGGGAGGAGGAGTACAAGCTGGCAGGTGCTGATCAACATTAGCATGAGTCCGCCCTGATTCATTGGGAGGAGAGGATATTGACCTGTGAAATGTGCGTAGTGAAATTAAACTTTCTTTATCAGCTACCCTTTCAGTTTTCTTATTAACCTTTGAGCCTGTGCTTGGAACTGATATATGGGTGTTTTCCCCTAGTCTTTCTGTACTTTTTCATTGCCTTTCTGTTCCATTTTTTGGGCATTGCTGTGGAATTTCTCTGGTGAATACATTTCACATCATAGGTAGTCATCTCATAAGATAATTTTTCAGCCCTGCCTGGTTCCCTTGTGCAGTTACATTAAACCTTTGATCATCAGTGTCAAAACCCTTTATAAGAGAGGTTCTCAGTGGATGTCTCTTTATGCAGGGGTCTTTCTCCCTGTACATAGTGGACTGGGATGAAAAGTGTTGTATAGAGCAGTGCCATGCAACAGATTTTTTAGTCAGTTTACTGACTTCTCAGCCATCTATCCTTTCCTTGGCCGGGATGAGTAAGTGTACATGGAATCTGAGACATTGCAGTCTCTATTTGAATATTTGATGGGGCTGTTCCTCAACTTTTGGTTACACTGCAACCCCACACTCCTGAATTACATTCATCCAGTACAAAGGGGAGAAGGCCACTTGAGACATCTCCTGGTTGGTTTGCTCCTGAGCCTTGTCAAGCTGGCCATTCACCAGTCCAAAAAGCAGTAGTCAGCCAAGTGTTGCCCTTCTTCTAGGGCTATGTACATACCTTGGAGAAGGAGCACACGGTATGTGTGGGCACAATGGGGGATTTCCAAAAAAGGTGGACCCCCCGGGCTTGTAGATAGTAATAATCGTATTTTAATTTGAAAATGTAAATAGTTTATGAAGCTCAGATTATTGTATGGTGTTTTAGTGAATAAACCTTTGTTTGAACAAAAACCTCCATGACTGTGCTGTTGCAGGGATTTGACCCAAAATGTTGACAATTCCTTTCCTTCCACAGATGCTGCTTGATCCGCTGAGTTCCTCTGGCAGATCCAGATTCTGGCACTTGCAGTCTTGTATCTCGCTTCACAATTGCCCCTGTGCTTAAGAAGCAAGGGTGCGCTATTCTGCTTGAATCTCATTGCATGAAGGTTGATAGAGAAGTCCAAATGATCCCATTTTTCCTCCATCTGCCCTGCCCCACCTATTCATCTATAACCAGAGTCATGAATTAACCGCCAATAAATCATGTTCCACTTTAATTGTGGAGACATGAGACTGCAGATGCTGGTATTTGGAGCAAAAAAAAAATCCTAGGATGCTGGAGAAACTCAGTTGGCTAGGCGGCATCTGTGGATGGAAATGAACAGCCAAGATTTTTGGGACTTGACTGTCCATTTCCCTCCACAGATGCTGCCTGACCCACTGAATTCCTACAGCATCTTGTTTTTTTTGGCTCCACTTTAATTATATTGGACTTTCAACTGATTATGCAGAAGAACCACACACAGTATTTTTGTCTAATACCATCTACAAAACAATGTATGGAAAAGGATCTAGTGCTTTCCTGGCGTACATGACGGATAAACTCTTAGACTTCCAGTCAGGTACAGGTAGTAAGTTTAGCTGACATTCGATGACAAACGCTGCCATCTTCATTGGGAATGATGCCTGAGCATATCTAGTTCGGTAGTGTTTATACCCCCATCATCCATTCTGCCTGATTGGTTAGTTTTCATCCAATCAAGTTTCCGCTGTGCCACCTTGTTTATAATTGGATTCCAGTTCTTTCTTGGAGCAAGACCTTTGTCTTTATTAAAATTACTTTCCTGTCATTTTATTTCAATGGCTTTCTTCACAAGGCAGTCCCAAAAGCCACTGGCTTGGCACAGTAGTTTTGTGCCAAGTCAATACTATGACCACTGTGAATGCAATGCTCTGCTACTGCTGATTTCTCTGGTTAACCCAAACGGATACACCACCTGTGCTTTTTAATGCAGATTTCCACCATGAGTCTCACCAGGCTGATTATATGCTGCTCTGCATTCATTGGGAATCCTATAAGTTCAAGCCGTCCTCGGTCCCAGGTAATTTTTGACCCATAGATGCTGTGACTTGAGCATATTACAGATTTGTGGATGGTATTAATCTGGTATTTCTTCAGGATCTTGGCAAAACTTGCAGAAACCATGGATGGTTTCCTCCTTGTTTGGCTTCCAGGTTTTCCAGTTCGCCCTTTTAAGGTAAAGTTGATACCTTCATATATTAATTTTATGGAGTTGTACAGTAGTGAAAACAGTCCCTGCTGCCGGCCCAGTCTGTATCAATCCTTAGCCATTTCAAATTTCATAAGTTCAAAGTAAATTTATTAACAAAGTGCATATGTCACCATATACAACCCTGAGATTAATTTTCTTGTGGGCATACTCAATAAATGCATAATAAAATAACAATAATAGAATCAAAGAAAGACTGCACCAACTTAGGCATTCACCCAGTGTGCGAAGGACAACAAAATGTGCAAATACTGTACTAAAAGAAAGAATAATAATTAATTAATTAACAATATAGAGGACATGAGATGAAGAGATCTTGAAAGGGAGTCCATAGGTTCTGGGAATATTCAATGATGGGGCAAGTGAAATTGAGTTAAGCTATCTATCCCCTTTGAATCGAGAGCCTGATGGTTGAAGGGTAATAACTGTTCCTTTACCTTCTTCCTGTTGGCAGCAGTGAGAAGAGAGCATAGCCTGGGTGTTGGGGGTTCCTGATGACAGATGCTGCTTTTCTATGACAACATTTTGTGTAGATGCGCTCAGTGGTGGGGAGGGCTTTACTTGCAATGGACTGGACTGGACTGTATCCTCTACTTTTTGGAGGATTTTCCATTCACTAAGTATAAACTAAATCAGGTGCTGGGTGGGTGCATTTACCGTGTTTAAAAGACATTTGAATGGGTATATGGATAGGAAAAGTTTGGAGAGATGTAGGCCAAATGCAGGAGCCAAATAAAATCAGCCCAGGAAGACACCTCGGATGGCATGGATGTTAGACTGAAGGGTTTGTTTTCATGCTGGATGAATTAATGGCTAATCCCATTCTCTCCATCTCTCCACCACTCAGACTCTACCATTGACTTACATTCGACAGACAATTTACAGCAGATAATTACTTACCAAACTGCATGTCCTTGGGATGTGAGAGGAAACTTACACAGTCACAAGAAGAATGTACAGACTTCGTAGGTGGAACGTGAGGTCAGGATAGAACCTGGGTCACCGGAGCTGTGAGGCAGCTCTACCACTGCATCACTGTACCACCCTGTAAGGTTGTATCCCCACACACTTTAAGTCCTCTTGTCCTCCTCTTCCCCCATACCCCATGAACCACTGTGTATTGTGTTGTTTCCCCACCATCTCTCCTTCCTATTGTTCCCACCACCCACAGCAAGCAGTCAAAAGCCTCATTAATAGAGGCAAGGTGTCATAGGGGAAGCACAGAGAGGAGAATATGAATCTTAACAGACAATATATTTATTCATTTGGATCTGACCACCCCATCCATTTTCAGTATTAACAGCCTCAAGAGGTCAGTAATGTGACACAGGAGGTGGATAGTCTGACAATGTAGACTGCACTGGCTCTTACAAAGGTAGTGTCACCTCCTCGCTCTTCTGGCCTTTGCATGTAAAGTATTTATGCAGTACCATTTTGAAGAATAATATTGGATTTGTATCCTATATCTAGATCCAGATATCTATTGGTTTAAAACATTTCTCCTCCTGCCACCTCTGCCCTTTGGAACTTAAATCTCTATACCATCAGTTTAGCTACCAGCTGTCTTTGGGATATGGGAGGGAACCCACTTTCAAGAAGTTCTGGCTTCTCCCCTTCTAGTCTTGATGGAGGGACTAGGCCTGAAACATTGGCTCCTTGTACCTCTTCACAGATAATGTATGAGTTCCTCCAGCATTTTGTGTGTGTATACCTTCAGTGTATGGGGTGTCAGGGAGGGGTAGCACCTCTGGTGGGGGAACATGTTGCATCCTTTTCAGGGCGGTTAGTCCACCTTCGGTCCCCACCTGGCACTCAGCTCTCACCTGTGGCTCCCCGTAGCTGTTTGCATGCGACAGTGGCCACACCCCGGCCAACGGCTTGGACAAGCCAGCTAAACCAGGTGAGGGTAGCCAATGGGTCTCAAACCTTTGGTGAGATAGGGAGTTGTCTATCCCAGCAAGTGAAGACAGACTCCAGTGGATTGAGCGGACGAGACCAATGGAAGGTCGAACGGTCAAGAAGGCGGTCTCTGCAAGCGTCGTGGAACGTTAAGAGCAGGACAAGACATAGAAGACGTCCTGGTAATCCACTGTGCCTAGTCCCATCTCCAGCCATCTCAACTCTGTCTTGCTACTGGATCCAGATGGGAATTGGGAAGAGAGAATGAGGCTGACACCGCACAACTCTCCTTCACATAAATCCAAATCACGCGCTAGTCTCGACACCACCATAATGGTGTCGAGGTCCTCATCGTCGACGATGGACGAACACCTTCAGTTTAATTACTTTATCCTATCCCATTGTGGCTTTAAATATCTCCATCCAATGTCCTATAGCCCTCACCAGCATGTTAGCTTGATAGTAGTAGTGTGATCACTTGGATCAAGCACGATGTTCTGTTGGTGGGTCTTCAGGTGGCTGCAGAGGCCGATCAGGGATCTATATATTCTGCCACTTGCTGATCACTATGGGACTTGATCCTGGATGTTCGGCTGGATTCCCTTAATGAAGAATGCCTGTGCGTGACTGTGTTTAATGTGGGGAGGCTGATGCGTGGGCAGACACCACACAATCTTGACAGATCAGGTGTCTGGGTCCAGTGGCTTGGAATGGAAGTCAACTGGGAACTCTTCACCGCTGCAGTCTTCCTCTGCCTTCACTGCTGCTGTGAGGTATCATCATCTTCCACCAGCTCCACCATTGAGGTCCTGGCTGGATCACTCTATGTTGGAACCTCCCCCTTGACCTTACTGCCATGGGTGGCCCTACCAGGAGCTAAGCACCAAATTGTAAAAATCAAGACAACATTGCTCTCAGGAACTCACAAGCCTCTCCACCAACGTGGTGGAGTTTAATAAAATCATTTCAGTTTCCATGACTATAAGCCCACCCCTCCAGAACAGATAATTATCTCCCTTTTCTCATGCAGCACACATAATTCGAAATGTCCAGAGTTGAAAACATTAGTAAAACTAATATTTTATATGTTTAGCATAACCTGCTGGCTTTGTACTCTTTGCCTCAAGATTCTTTGGCCATCATCATCATTGGGAGCCACAGTAATGTCATGTTTAGCACAACACTATCACAGCTCAGGGTGTTGGAGCTGGGAGTTCAACTCTGACATAACCTGTAAGGAGTCTGTACTGTCTGTGAATGCCAGCATTTCCTGACCTCTGTCCAAAGATATACTGACTAGCAGGTTAATTGGTCACTGTAAATTGTCCCATGATTCCTCTTTGGCTGTCCATCGATTTTCCATGTTGACTGGGGCCTGGGCAAGACCAGCAGTTGCCCATGCCAGAAGTCTCCCCTCTCCACGCCACTGATGTTGTCCAAGGGAAGGGCACTAAGACCCATACAGCTTGGCACCGGTGTCGTCACAGAGAAATGTGTGGGTAAGTGCCTTGCTCAAGGACACAACACGCTGCCTCAGCTGAGGCTCGAACTAGCAACCTTCAGATCACTAGACTGACGCCTTAACTACTTGGCCACGTGCCACACATGTCCCATAATTAGTCTGCGTTTAATTAGTGAGTTGCTGGTGGCTTGAAGGGCTGTAAGGATCTATTCGATGCTGTATCTCTAAATACATAAATAAATATTTAATTGTTGATTCAAACAATTAACTCAGTTCCTGAGGAGATGTTGAAGTGTATGTGTTTAGGGTCTTGGCACCGCCCATTAAAAAGAAGTTAGGTTTAAGCAGAGTGGCCATTGTATGAGTGGGCCAGTGTTAGAGTGGAGAGTTCAGTCTTTGGCTCATAGGGGCTTTGTCATTAGAAAGGCAGATGCTGCAGGTAGATTTTTTTTCTGTTTATTTTTTTTCTTTCTTTCTTTCTTTTTGCACAGTTAGAGTAGTGGGGTTGCCATGCAGGATAGTGGAATGCTCCTCTTGCAGGATGTGGGAAGGCAGGGAGACCTCCAGTGCCCCTGATGACTATACCAGCAAAAAATGCATCCACCTGCAGCTACTTACAAACTATGAAGGAATTAGAGCTGGATCTGGAAGATCATTTGGGAGGCTGAGGGATTGATCAACAGGACTTACAGGGAGGTAGGTAGATCAAAAGTGCGGGACACTGGTAACTGGATGACTGTCAGGAGTGGGGAAGGAGATAGATAGCCAGTGCAGAGTACCTTTATTGTCATTCCCCTCAACAAGTTGAAGTGATACTCTAGGCATTGATAACCTAGCAGAGGAAAGTCACAGAGGTCAGATCTCTGGCACTGAGTCTGGCTTTGTGGCTCAGAAGGGAAGGGAGGAGAATAGTGAGCGGTAGTTATAAGGGATTCATTGGTTAGGGGAATGGACAGGAGGTTCTGCAGACTTGAGCAAGATTCCTGGATGTTATCTTGACTCCCAGGTGCCAGGGTCAGGAATATTTCAGATAGAGTCCATGGTATTTTTAAGTGGGAGGGTGAGTAGTCAGAGGTTGTGTTCCATGTTGGTGCCAATGTCATGGGTAGAATAGGTGACTAGGCACTGCAAAGTGAGTTCAGGGAAGTTAGGTGATAATAGAAGGGACAGGACCTTCAGTGTTGTGATCTTAAGATTGCTACCCGTGCCATATGCTAGTGAGGCCAGAAACAAAAAGATCATACAGTGTTTAACACGTGGCTAAAGAATTGGTGCAGGAGGAAGGGATTTAGATTTTTGGATCATTGGACTCTCTTCCAAGGAAGTTGTACAGAAGGTCTGGGTTGCACCAGAACTGGAGAGGGACTAATATCCTTGTGGGAAGGTTTGTAGGTGCTGTTCTGAGGGAGTGGGGAGATTTAAACTAGAATTATAGGGGGGTGCAAACTAGAGCACCTGGGCAGATAGAGTGGTTGTCGGGGAAAAAATGTTAAGCCTATGTACGAAGTCAGGAAGCAAAAGATGAAGCATGGTGGGACTATGTTCTGAGTTGTGCATATTTCAACGTACATATATACGTTAGTAATAAGAGTGGTTGAGCTCTGGGTATTTGGAATTATGGCATCGTAGCTATTAGTGAAACTTGGTTGCTGGAGGGACGGGACTAGCTGGCTGCTCAATTTTCCAGGGTTTCATTGCTTTAGATGTGACAGAGTGGGAGGGATTAAAGGGGGAGTGGTGGCAATACTAGTCAGGGAAACTGTCACAGCAGTGCTCAGTCAAGACAGACTGGAGAGCATATCTACTGAGAGTCTGTGGGTGGAAATGAAGAATAAGAAACGGATGGCCACATTATGGAGATTATATTATAGACCACCCGATAGTCCACAGGATTTAGAGGAACAAACTTATCAAGAAATCACAGCGCTTAAAATTAATTTACAACCTAATAAATTAACTGTGCTTTTTGGAATAATTCCTCAAAATATTCATGGTATTTCTGTGTCTGACCAACATGTTAATGCATTTGTTACATTGATAGCTAGGAGGGCCATTTTGTTGAAGTGGAAGGATACATCAGCTCCCACTTTGTCACAATGGTTCTCTCAAGTGATGCTATGTCTTAGTTTGGAGAAAATTAGAAGTCGAACCTTTGAACCTTTATTTGACTTTGAGAAAAGATGGGGCTCATTTGCTCGTTATTATCATTTGAGTTAATTGATATAGTTTTTCCATGATCTAATTGTAAATTTTTTAGTATATTTTCTTTTCTTGCTGGCGGTTTGATGTTTATTTTTAGAAGCTTTTTGTATGACGCATGGCTCTGGGGTTGTACACCTAATGGGTTCTTTCTTTTTCTCTCACTTTTCTGCTTAGTAGTTTTTCTTTTGTTCTCACAAAATTTTTTTTCAATCCTTAAGATAATGTTTTTTTGAGGCATTATAAGTGTTGTTACTTCTATGTACTCATGTTATTTTTCCTGTATAATATAACAATAAAAAGATTTGAAAAGAAAGAGAAATCACAGACCGAAACTTGGCTTTTATAAACGTGTCAGTGGACTGGTCATCTTACAGAAAGTCAATTGTGAAGTAGGGAAGGGATCTCGTCGCTGACTGGTTGTGTGGCGAACTCTGCATTGTCTAGAATTTTGCCTGCATTGGCTTATAAATGGGATCACGATCTACGTGTCTGTTTATAGAATTGTTTGTGGAAAACCATGCTTCTAGGAATTCTCTTGCATGCCAGGTGTTTGCTTGCGCCATGGCTTTCAATGATGCCAGTCGAATTTGTACCCCTCTCGATCTTCTGACTGATAAGGATATAAAAAACCAAGCATTTTCACCACAAGTGAAAAGCCTCATATGGTGATGAAATAGATTGCCAGGATCGGAGAACAACTCAACCCAACAATCAAGCATTCGAGCTACACATTTTCTGAGTTAAATCCAAGACGTCTTCAAGGAGAGATGTCTCTATAAGGTAGTGTCCATTACTAAGGGAGCCCACCACCCAGGACATGCCCTCTTCATCAGGAAGGAGGTACAGAAGTCTGAAGGAACACATTCACCAACTCTGGAACAGCTTTTCCCTCTGCTATCTGATTTCTGAATGGACAGTGAAACCATGAACACTATCTCACTACTTTTTTTATTTCTGTTTTTGCATTCTTTATTTAACTATTCGATATAATTCACAGTTTTGCCCCATATACAAACGTATTATCATGTATTGCATTGTACTGTTGCTGCAAAAGTTAACAAATGTCATGACATTTGCCAGTGATATCAGATTCTGATTCTGTTTCTAAAGGAAGCTTTTGGCACATTGGCCTTCATAGATCAAAGTACTGAGTGCAGGAGTTGGAATGTTATCTTGAAGTTTTTCAATGCAGATGCAAAGTTGCTGAAGCCCAATTTGGAGTTGTGTGTGAGGTTTTGGTCACTTACCGACAGGGAAGATGTCAATAAGAGTGAAAGAGTACAGAGATGATTTACGAGCATGTTGCTGGGACTCGAGGACCTGAGTTGTAGGGAAAGGTTGAATAGGTTAGGACTTTATACCCTAGAGCATAAGAGAATGAGGATATATTTTATAGAAGTATACAAAATTCTGAGGGGGATAGATAGAGTAAATGTAAGCAGGTTTTTTTCCACTAAGGATGGGTGAGACTAGAACTAGAGATCAGGAGTTAAGGGTGAAAAGTGAGATGTTTAAGAGAAACATGAGGGGGAACTTCTTCACTCAGAGGATGGTGAGAATGTGGAAGGAGCTGCCAGTGGAAGTTGTGGATGTAGGTTCAATTGTAACATTTAAGAGAAACTGGATAGATACATGGATGTACCTATCCAATTTCTCTTAAATGAGGGGTATAAAGGAGTATAGTCTGGTGCAAGTTAATGGGATTAGGCAGATTAGTAGTTGGGCAGGGACCCGATGGGCCAAAAGACCTGTTTCTCTGCTGTAGTGTTCGATGACTCAATAACACATTTATAATTAAGAAAAATGTTTAGTGTTTTAATATTGCAATATGTAAATAATAAATGTTAACATCAAACCATTGACGTAATCTCAATACGTTCATAAAGCAAATGTGGTATAAAATGATGCCACAAGGAAGATAAGTGGGTAAATCCCCCATCAGTCAGGCTGGAAGTTACCCATGCAATAAATGACTGGTACTTGAGTGTACCGCCTTTGGATGTGAAATTTCTCACGCCCTCTGCGTTGTCCCGACAGACAACCCTCTGTGAACTTGCTTCAAAGATTAAAACAACAAGGTCTCTCCCACTGACTGCAAGACCATTCTCGATCCAAAAAGTAATCAAAGCCCAACCCTAACGCCTATCCTGATCACCATTTCCTTTATTGGACAAAGGGGAAATCAGTTGAGGGATATGGCTAAATGCAGGCAATAGGGACTAGCTCAGGAAGACACCTGGGTCAGCATGAATAAGCCAGGCCAAAGGGCCTGCTTCCATGTTGTATGACTCTGAATCTGTGAAAACATGTAAACTCCACATACAGACAGCACCTCAACTCATTGGCTCCGTGCCCCGGGATTGCAAGTGAGAAATATTGGGCTCACTGTGTTCCCTGCACCTCAGCATGGGGTCTGAACAGACCAAAAAGCTGAACGCGTGACCACATCACCCAGGCGTATTGCAAGAGGAGGTAGATAAACAACTTAAGTGCCTTGGGGAACTGGCATAGGAGAGGAGGTAGTTTGGTGCAGATCTGCCATGATTATATTGAATGGTGGGACAGACTTGAGAGGCCGAGTGGCAGCATGAGACCCTTTAACCCATCAAATGTTGACGATTCACATGTAAGGCTTCTCGCCTCCTCATCCAAGCATTAGCTAGAAAAATATTCATTAATATAATTTACATTAGGTTAAAAAATATAAATTTCTAACATCGCAGTAATAAAATTAATTCTGTATGTGTGACAAAAGTGCAATTCAAAGTTCCAGGGTTGGAGGACGGTGCCGACTCTGGGAGGCAGCTTCATTGCGTATTCCCAGGCAGCCACCACATCTGTCGTAGTGGGGCCCTTGCTAAGTCCTGAGGTCTGTGCCTTCTCCGCCAAGGTTGTCATGGAAACAGAGTGCTAAGGCTCTATGACAGCTTTGACGAACATGGTGTCATCACATACGTAGGAGTGCCAGTTAGAGCGGAGGTGAGCGAGGGGCAGAAACTGTGGGCAGCCGCTGGCCACGTTCATGATCTGGGTGGGCCTCTGGAAGGAGGGAGAGCTGACATCCGGCTTGAAGGCCGACACCATCTGGAGGCTTCTGTCCTGCTGAGTCAAAAGCTTAAAGGTCACCTGGAGAGAAATAGAGAGTTGCCATTGGTAAACGCAGGTAATTTTGCAGATGCTGGAAATCTTGAGAAACACACAAAAAATTGCTGAAGGAAATCGGGTCAGGCAACATGCGTGGGGTGTTTTGGGCTGAGAAACTTCTCAAAGATTGGAAAGGGAGGGGCAGAAGCTAGAATGAGAGGGGAGGGGAAGAATACAAGCTGATAAGTGAGACCAAGTGAAGGGGATATTTAGATAAGCATCTAGTTAATAAAAGTTTGGAAGGAAATGGGCCAAATGACTATCAGACAACCACAAGACAGAGGAGCAGAATTAGGCCATTTGGCTCATCGAGTCTGCTTTGCCATTTGATCGTGGCTGATTTATTTTGCCCCCTCAACCCCATTCTCCTACCTTCTCTCATAACCTTTGACACCTTGACTAGTCAAGAACCTTTCAAACTTCATGTTAAACATACCCAATAACTTGGCCTCCTCAGCTGTCTGTGTCAATGAATCCCACAACTTTACCACCCAGTGCGATTAGCTCAGATGGGCACCTTGGACAAGTTTGTCCAGTTTGGAGACCGTGACTCTTAAATTTATAACCATTAGTTTTCCCAGACCTCAATAAATGGAAACGTCTCTACACCTGACCCAGTAAATTTCTTCCATCCTCTTGATGGGATCTACCAGTGTGTTCTGCTGTATATTGAGAGGTTCCTTTACCTTCTTGCTGAATGGCCACTCCAGAATGGGATCGTATTTGCCCTTCATTATGACCAGAAATAGAGAGAGGTGTGTGTGTGCCCCCAGTCCGTCACCATTCAGGTACATCCTCAGACACAGCTTGTAGCCGCAGTGAGCAGTGAAGAACGCTGTGGGAGAGAGAAAGACGATCGATAAGCTGACAGTCTGGAACTCCACTTCAAACATTGCCCTGCCAAAACAAGCTCTTATCTTTGCCCTATCAATCAATCTGCATCAGAATAACATATCAAGTTGTTGATGAGGCCCATTTGAAGTACAGTGTGCTCTGGTCACCACATGTTAGGTAACGGGCACAAGACCGAGTTGGAGAGGGCCCAGCGAAGAGTCACCTGGACTGGGAGGCTTGAGTAATGAGAGGAGATTTGACAGGCGGGGACTGTTTTCCCTGGAGCAGAAAAGGTCAAGGGGGTGACCTTCTAGTGATTGATAAAATTTGGCAGGACACAGATAGTGTCTGTGTCTTTTTCTTAGGGTAGGGGAGTGTAAAACTATAGGACATTGGTTTAAGGTGAGGGGGGAAGAATTTTTAAATGGGACTCAAGGGGCAAGATTTTCACACAGAAGGTGATGGCTATGTGGAACCAGCTGCCAGTACGATTACAACATTTAAAGACATTTGGGCAGGTACATGGATCAGAAGGGTTTGCAGGGGTATGGGCCAAGTATCGAGAAGCTAGTTTGGGTAAGCACCATGGTTGGCGTGAATGACTTGAGCTGAAGGCCATGCTTCCTTACAGTACAATTTTATGATAAATCCCAACATCTCTAAACAAACTAAACAAATCCAAGATCTCGCTCCCCCTCCCTCTCCCTCTCCCCTTTTAGTAATTGTTTCTTCTTAGAGTCATGGAGGACTGCAGCACAGAAGCAGGCCCTTCAGCCCATCTAGTCCATGCCAAACTGTTTTTCTCCTTGCATGTTTTGACGCCATTCACACCATGGAGATTTTGTTAGCATACCAAGTTTTTTTGTGTATTTTCCAACTGAGAGTCAAGATTGATTTAAGGACATGAGTAAAAACAGAACTTGTTCAATACTCGTGGGTGGCCTGTGCAATGTTTCTTCGGCCCTTTCGTGTCACATGATTATGATCCACTTTTCTTTAGTTAGGCAACAGCTCAGGTCATTCAGGTAGGAGCGATAGCATTTTCTAAGGAGCAAGTCACAAACACCTAGCATTTTAATACTGTTTTTTCCCAGTAAGCACAAGTGATATTGAGGATGTGTTGGACGGATGCTGCACTTGCTGGCTACTTACTTATACTCTAAATATATTAAATTCTGCTTCCAAGGGTATATTGAAATCTTACGTGGGGAGAGGATGGAGGGAGTCCTCCCATCGATGGCCTCTTGCATTCTCTGACTGAGGTCAGAGATTTCCCAGACCAAAGTGCCGTCATATGAAGTGTTCTCCAGGACTTCAAGGCGCATCTGGAGGTTAGCAATCACCACATCCTTGAGGCAAATTGATTTCTCATTCTGTCGTACCTGGTAAGGTAATTAAAACATGTCACAGCTGAGTATCGTAAAAATTCTTGTTGACTTGTCTAATTAACAACTCCACGCGTTGCACCATAAGACCGTGAGACATAAGAGCAGAATTAGGCTATTTGGCTCATTAAGTCTGCTCCGCTGTTCCATCATGCCTGATTGTTTTTTCAATCCTGTTCTCTTGCCTTCTTCCCATAACTTTTAGCACCATTTACAATATCTGCCTTAAATGCACCCAATGACTTGGCCTCCACAGCTGTCCATGGTGAGGAATTCTCTCTGGAGTTCCCCAGATAAACTGTTTCTCCACCAGGCTGCAGATGGGCACAATGATGGAAAACAATCCATAAGACATCGGAGCAGGATTGGGCAAGGTTCTCTCTGCCCTTTGACCATGGCTGATTTGTTATCCTTCTCAATCCCATTCTCCTGTCATATGCACTGCGAAGCACTGTGAAAATCTTGTCTCGCTTACTGTTCATACAAATCAACTCATTGAGGCAGAACAAGGTGAAACATGACAGGGTGCAGAATAAAGTGTAATAGCCACAGCGAAAGGGCACTGCAAGTAGACAACAAGGTTCAAGATCATAGCAAAGGTGGACAGTAAGGTCAAGAGTCCATCTTATCAATGGCTCCACAACACCGGGGCTGAAGCTGTCCTGGCAGTATGCGGCCCAGGCTTCTGCATCCTCTGTCCAATGGGAGAGGGGAGAAGAGAGACTGTCTGGGAAGGGCAGGGGCCTTAGATTATGCTGACTAAGACCACACGTGACGCTGAATAAAAAACTTACATCAGTGTTTCCGGAATTAAGGAAATCGCACTACTAGATTTGGAATCATTTTCACCATTCTAGGGACAATTATAGAACACACCAGTACCCAGTCTGGGTTTAGCACTACTTTTGGGCTATTACTTCAAGATTCAGAGGAATAGATTAAGGACAGAGATGAGGAGAAACTGTAGTAAATCTGTGGAATTCTCTGCCCTGGGAAGCATTAGAGGTTACCTCATTAAATATATTTAAGACACAGTTAGATATGTTTTTGAGGACAGGAGATTCTGCAGGTGCTGGAAATGCTAGAGAATCTCAGCAGATCAGGCAACGTTTATGAAGAGGAATAAACAGTTCGGGCCAAGACCCTTCATCAGTATAGATTTTTGCATAGCGGGATAATTAAGGATTATGGAGAAAAGACAGGTAGGTGCACAGCCAGATCAGCCGAGATCTAACCGAATGGTGGAGCAGGCTCCATGGACCAGATGGCTGACTCCTGCTCCTAGTTCTTATGTCAACATCACACATGATCGTTTCAATTTTTCTCTGTATGCGTTAGTTCCAGTCAGTTCTGCTATAGTTATCTGCCTGTGATTTTTTTTTTGTTTCCATTTACTCTGTCCAACTCCAAAAAAAAACTGCTGGAAGAACCCAGTGAGTCAGCCAGGCAGAGGGATTCAGATCGGGACCCACATCAGCACTCAATTAATGACTGACTTTCTTCTGCAGTTTGGATTTTGGCTCCAATACCAGTCGCCTTTTGTTCACTGCCGGGAGATCCCTGCAACTCTGACCCGCGTTGCACAGCTTTTACGTATCCATTTGTTTGCTTTGTCATAAACTTCCCTCATTAATCTATGAAACCCGATGATTTCAACAGCTTATCTACACAGGAAACGACACTACCCTTTTGGAAACATTCCCTTTGTCCTATCCATCCCTTCCTCACTCTCTCAACAAATTAAAACCAGCTTTTCTTCTTCAGCCTGGGCCGCATAATTGACCTTATTTTTCTTTTTCGTAACCTGACTCACTGAAAGTTTTCATCACTTTCTTTTTTTTTTGCAACAATTCCAGAGACTTTTTTGAGTCCAGAATTGCATAATTTACCACGAGCACATTCCGGAGATGTCTTACACACATAAGCAAGCATTGGCTAACATTGAACTTATGATAACTTATTGTATAACAAAGGTGTGTCCTTTTAGAGATGTCGTGCACAGAGAAAGGCCCAGTCATGGCTGTCGAGGGTAGTTAAATATTAAATTAAAAGAAACAGACTTACAATATTGCCAAGTTATGTCCATTTTGTAATGTAAGTTAAACATAATTTACGTTAACTAAAAAATTAGCTTTATTTGTCACATGTACATCGAAACATACAGTGAAATGCGCCGTTTTACCTCAAATCCAATCAGGATTATGCAGAGCAGCCCGCAAGTGTTACTATGCTTCAGCCCAATATAGCATGCCCTAAGCTGTACGACTTTGGCATGTGGGAGGAAACTAGAGCACACTGAGGAAACCCACACGGCCACAGGGAGAACGTACAAGTTTCTTACAGCCAGTGGCAGGAATCGAACCCTGATCTTACAGCCGGTGCTGTAAAGTGTCACACTAACCTCTACACGACGGTGCCACCCTGAAACTCATGTTACAAACCAATGTTCATAATATCCTCCGCTGCTGCTGCTGCAGGAAGCTAATTCTGGTGGCACTTACAACCTGGGTATGTGCCCTATGTCAACTTGAACTTGAGTTGAACGTCAACTTGGGAAGTAAGCCTAAGGATGAGGTGGGTGTGGTAAGGAAAATCCAGGTTTCAGCAAAACAGGACCAGGGCAGTGATAAAGAAAGGAAAGATTGGAGCGACTGGGCTTGTATACTCTGGAATTTAGAAGGCTGGGAGGGGATCTTATTGAAACATAGATTATTAAGGGATTGGACACGCTGGAGGCAGGAAGCATGTTCCCGCTGATGGGTGAGTCCAGAACCAGAGGCCACAGTTTAAGAATAAGGGGTAAGCCATTTAGAACGGAGTTGAGGAAAAACTTTTTCACCCAGAGAGTGGTGGATGTATGGAATGCTCTGCCCCAGAAGGCAGTGGAGGCCAAGTCTCTGGATGCTTTCAAGAAAGAGATGGATAGAGCTCTTAAAGATAGCGGAATCAAAGGTTATGGGGATAAGGCAGGAACTGGATACTGATAGTGGATGATCAGCCATGATCACAGTGAATGGCGGTGCTGGCTCGAAGGGCCGAATGGCCTACTCCTGCACCTATTGTCTATTGTCTATTGAAAGTGAATGATGAAAGTGATATGGTTAGAAATACAGAAACTAAAGCATGTGGCACAGCAATTAGCGCAATCGCTTTACAGTGCCACACGTAGGACTGGGATTAGATTCACACCACTGTCCGCAAGGAGTTTGTATGTTCTCCCCGTGACCACATGAGTGTTCCTGGTTTCCTTCCACATTCCGAAGACGCACAGGTCAGGGTTAGTGAGTTGTGGGCGTGTTACGTTGGCAGAGGAAGCATGCTGACACTTGCGGGCTGCCTCCAGCACATTTCCTCACTGATTTGATTTGACACAAAATGACACATTTCACTATGTTTCAATGTACATGCAACAAATTAATCTCATATAATCTGGATCCCTTACAGGCTGGGGCTGAAGAAATTGTGTTGGGGAATAAGGAAGTGGCAGAGGAATTAATTATTTTGTGTTTTTTTTCTCACAGAAGACACAGAAATCCCCTTGGAGGAAGCAGAGTACATCCAATTGAATGGGGAGAGACGAATGGAATGAGCTTTGATAGAAATTGGTATAGACAATAGACAATAGGTGCAGGAGTAGGCCATTCAGCCCTTCGAGCCAGCACCACCATTCACTGTGATCATGGCTGATCATCCACAATCAGTATCCAGTTCCTGCCTTATCCCTATAACCTTTGATTCCACTATCTTTAAGAGCTGTATCTAACTCTTTTTTGAAAGAATCCAGAGAATTGGCCTCCATTGCCTTCTGAGGCAAAGCATTCCACAGAACCACAACTCTCTGTGTGAAAAAGTTTTTCCTCAACTCCTTTCTAAATTGTCTACCCCTTATTCTTAAACTGTGGCCTCTGGTTCTGGACTCCCCCAACATCGGGAACATGTTTCCTGCCTCTAGCATGTCCAATCCCTTAATAATTTTATATGTTTCAATCAGATCCCCTCTCGTCCTTCTAAATTCCAGTGTATACAACCCCAGTCGCTCCAGTCTTTCAACATATGACAGTCCCGCCATCCCGGGAATCAACCTCGTGAATATCTCAGAATACAATGAACTGTAAGCCAATGGCTAGAATGCTAAGGTTTAGAATAACGTGCTGATGAAGATCAGTGAACCCATTACACAACGGATGTGGAGGTTTTGGAGAGGGAGCAGTTGAGTTGCCTGGATTAGAATGTATGAGCTAGACAGGTTACATTTAAATTAGCTTTATTTGCCTCATGTACAGCGAAGCGTACGGTGAAGATTCGTTGTTTGCATCAATGATCCATGATGTGAGGATGTGCTGGAGGCAGCCGCCAGTGTCGCCATACTTGTGGCATCTGCTGCCGGGCCCAGGAGAGGTTGGAGAAACTGAGGTTGTTTTCTCAGAAGTGCTGGGAGGCTGAGGGGAGACCTGGTAAAAGTTCTTAAGGCTTTGAGAGGGATTTGTTTGGATAGGCAGCCAGAATCTTTTCGCCAAGGTAGAAATATCAAGCACAAGAGGATGGGGGAAGAGTTTAAAGGAGATGGGCAAGGCAAGTTTTTACTGCAGGGGGTGATACATGCCAGAAGGCCTGATAGAAGGAGGTACAATTGTGCTTTCTAAGAAGCAGCTAGATTGACACTGAATGGAGGGATTTCAATCATGAGCTAAATGAACAGTATGCAAGAAAAGCTTTTCGCTCAACCTATGACAATAATAAACCATTTTGAGATCCATTATGCAGGCAGAGGTTGTTCCTATGCTGTGCTGTTCAAGTTACCTTCGGACCGTGGGAGAAAACCAGAGCGCATGGAGGAAACCCACAATTGAACCCTGATCTTACAGCCAGTGCAGTAAAGCATCGCACTGAGCGCTATGCTACCATGCTAATCCGCATGTCCAGAATTCCTGTGTAACAATCTTCCACTCTTTCCATTTCCATGGAGTGACTACTCTTTTTTTTAAAAATCAGGTGTGTTTGTTTCCCTGATCTTTAGCAGGGCAGTCGAAGGTTCGCACCATTCACCACCCTCTTCTTAGTTCATTGTCAGCATGAAACTACATGCAAAAGAGTAACGGAGGGATATGGGCAAGGAAGGGTTAGACTGTCCCTAGAGTTGGTTAAAGGGTAGGCACGGCAAACGGGGAAGAGTCTATACTGGGCTATACTCTTCGACGTTCTATGAAATTTTTACCTTGTTCTTTAGCTGTGCAATCACTGTGTCTTGCTCCTTTATCAATTTCTCCTGCTTTTCAACCGTATTTATTGTGTGTCCCACTTCACGGTTTAGCACTGTGACAATGTTTTCAAAAGTCTGTAGTTTTACTTTCAGATCTTCCTGGGCATCCTTGCCCTGTGTCTTCTGCTTTAGCAACTGGCTGGGCTGTAAGGCCATCTCTTTCCGATTCCCAAACATTCCATCCAGGCTGGGAGACTCACCGGACTCTTTCCGGAATCCCTGTATGCTCTGGAGGACACAGTTCAGATGGTGTGGGACAGAGTTCTGCATGTGTTCGTCGATCTTCTGACCAGGGATCTGCAAAGAAACACTTTAAGATTAAGGGTTGGCGTTACGTTCTGTGGCCACTTTATTAGGTACACCCGCTCATTAATGCAAGTATCTAATCAACTAATTAACCAATTTCCCCTGGGATCAATAAAGAATGACTATGACTAATCATGTGGCAGCAACACAATGCACAAATGCATGCAGGCAAGGTCAAGACGTTCAGTTCCACTCTTCTACAGCCCAAAGGTTGTTTGTTTTTGTTGAAGTATTCAGAGATGTGTGAGAGTTTAGATTGACAAATTGACCATTACATAGTAGTCCCAAATCCCAGCTTCAAAGGAAGATTTTCATTTGCTTGGAATGTTTCAAAGCCACAAAGGGTGCTATCGTAATGGAAAATCTTCCTTCTTTTATCCAGTGTTCTTACACAGACCTCCCTGTCCTGGCCTAGACAGTGGCTGGAAGCCTCATTTGCCTGAATTAATGTCTTCTCACTCACCAGCTGTTTGCAGCCGACAACACTGAAGGGACACCTCCGGAGACCTTGCTCGCAAGTCATCTTGTGTTCCGTCTGAAATGCCAAAGACAAAATATGATCACAGATCAGATACAGAGAAATGGCACACCATTAAATCATACGGCATTCACTCTCCTCTCTGCCAACTCGGCATAGGCAAAAGACTGCTCCTGGGGCTTTTGTGATTTGTGAGGTGGAAGAGGTAAATTCACTCTGGCCAATTGCTGCTCTCTATTTCTATCGGTCAGGAGGTACAGAAGCCTTAGATCCCACACCACCAAGTTACTCCTGCCAAATGCTGGATGGTTCATTTGCGAAACACTTTGCCCTGCTGAACGTCGAGCATTAATAACTTTGGATTAGCTGTACTGTACAGGAGGCAGCCAGCAAAGAATATTTGATAATCATACAGATGTTGAACTCTGGTCCACTCCACACGGCCCACGCCGGAGGTGGGATTGAACCTATGTCAGAAGAGTAGTGCAATGACGGCTTTGCTTGCTGCCCCGGTTTTAATCATAGGCCCATAGATATGGTGGTCTGAATGGCTCGTCCTGTGCCTTAAAGGCCAGCCCAGCACCACCGAATGCTGAATTTTCAGGGCTCTGGGGAAGAAATGTGTCTGCACTCAGGATTTCTTGTTGTAACTTATAGTGATTTTTTTACATCTGGCACTGTACTGCTGCCTCGAAACAACGGATTTCACGGTCTACTGTATGTCAGTGATAATAAACCATATCTATTCTAATTCTAATCAGAATCAGGTTTTGTTACCACTGACATATGTGGTGAAGTTTTGTTGCTTTGGGGCAGTAGATCAGTGCAAGATGTAAAAACAATCACCAAGAAGAAGAAATAAATAAACAAAATGGTGTGAAAGAGGAAAGGTGAGGTGGTATTTATGGGTTCATTGTCCATTTAGAAATCCGATAATGCAAGAAAAGAAGCTGTTCCTAAAATATTAAGTGTTTGTCTTCAGGGATTATCCACCTCCATTGCCTATTTGCATCTTCAATGTATCATTTCTCTGAGAGTGTTGTGCAGTAAATGTGAAGGACTTACCTCTCGTTCCCTCAGTGGACCAGTCCACGTGCAGCCCTGGTTGAGACAGGAGACTTCCAGATTTAGGATCTCCTTTGCAATTGCCCTGTCCTTAAAACACTAAAATACACAGAAAGCTTCAATAAGTCAATAAACACCAACTTTATTCATTATAATTTACAGGCAACAATGACCTCTCCACTACAAGAGTGAACCCTCCTTCTCTGAATATTGCCCAGTCTCCGATCACTAATCATAAACTGTACTAGCTGTTTCATACAAGAGCAATGTACACTACGATGAAAGAATATCCCAAGCCTTCCCTCGATCTACAAAGCATGGGTCAGGAGAGTGATGGAATACTCTGCCCTTGCCTCCAATAATGAAAGAGGATTGTAAACACAAGAGATTTTGCAGGTGCTGGAAACCTTAAGTAACACACTCAAAGTGCTGGAGGAACAGAGCAGGTTAGGCAGAATCTATGGAGGGGAATAAACAGCTGACGTCTTGGGCCAAGGCCCTTCATCAGGGATTTCATCAGACAGTTCTGAAGAAAGGTCTCAAACCAAAATGTTGAGTTGTGAAGATGATTTAGACGACTGCTGAGGGGAGGAAATAAGAGCCAATCTTGACTCTGCTGTCCGCAGCCTCAGAATAACAACACAATCCAGTGTTAATTGTCACTGAAGGAAACAACCATTCCAACCTCCACTTTAAATATGCACCAGTTGTCCGTGGCAATGAATCCCACAGGTTCACAACCCTCCAGCTAAAGGAATTCCTTCTCATTTCTGTTCTATTCTGAGGCTGTGCCCTCTGGTCCTAGAGCCTCCCACTACTGGAAACATCCTCTTCACATCCACCCTTTGCAGGCCTTTCAATGGACCACAAACAGAGCATATTTTCTTACCTTTTCAAATGTAGCAAGTGAAAAACTCTCAACTATTTCTTTATCCCTCAGGCAAGAGGGACACATCATCAATTCTTTCCTGTAGGCAAGTGAAAGAGGAGAAAAATTAATTGATGCATAAATATATATAAGGACATACAAATACTCAATTAGTATGAGGCCATTTGGCCCATTAAATCAATGCTATCTCCCAGGAGTACCATCCCCTCTGCCCAGTAAAGACCCACTGGGACCACCTGGAATATTGTGTGTGGCACTGGTCACCACACTGCGGAGAGGAGTAGAGAGAGGGTACTGAGCAAGCAGATTCACTACAATCAAAACATTAGCTTGTCAGAGGAACAGAGACAAAATGCTGGAGAAGCTCGGAAGCCAGGCAGCATCTACGGAGAAAAGTACAGTACAGTTCGAAATTTCAGGCCAAAACCCTTCAATAGGTCCCTTCATCTGGCCTGAAGAAGCAGCTTGTCTCGAAACATCGGCTGTTCACTCTTTTCCACAGATGCTGCCTGACCTGCTGAGTTCCTCCAGCATTTTGCCCGTGTTGCTTGGATTTCCAGCATCTTGAGCTTGTCAGAGGAACTCAGCGTGTCAGGCAGCAACCACAGAGGGAAATGAACAGTCAACATTTCGGGTTGAGGCCTTTTCACCTGAACCAATCAATATTTTATGTGGGGACTCTTCTATCTGGACTGAGCTGACTGCACGTTTCCTTCTGAAATGCACTTGGGTACATGGACTGGAAAAACTTGGAGGGTTATGTGCTGAAAGTGGGAAGAGGTTTGTGTGCTGAACGTGGGAAGAGGGTCATGCGCCAAACATGGGAAGAGGGTTATGTGCCGAACGTCAGAAGAGGGTCATGTGCCAAACATGCTATGTGATCATAAATCTGGAGATTCCACTTGACATACTGAGTTCCTCCAACAGATCTCGGATTCCAGTATTTGCTGTGTCTCCAAGTTGCCCTGGAATGGAGGGCTGTTGGTTTAAGGAGAACCAGACAGACAGGGCTATTCTCACTGGGACGTCGGAGACCGAGCGGTGGTCTTAGAGAGTCAAAATCTTTATCACAAGAGATCCTGCAGGTGCTGGAAATCTTGAGTAACGCACACAAAATGCTGGAGGAACTCAGCAGGTCAGGCAGCACCTATCGGGGGAAATAAACAGTCAACATCTGGGCTGAGACCCTTTATCATGACGAGGTAAAGGGCTGAAGAAGTAAGAATTTGATATGAGAGGACAGCGGACCACGGAAAAAAGGCAAGGTGGAGGGAAACCAGGAGCCGATGGGCAGGTGAGGGGAAGAGGAAGGGGTAAGTGGGTAACCAGAATAAGAAATGGAAAAAGAGAAGGGGGGGGAATGGAGTAATTACTAGAAGTTAGGGAAATAGATGTTCATGCCATCATGTTGGAGACTATCCAGACAGAATATGAGATGTTGCTCCTCCAAGCTGAGAGTGGCCTGCTGGCCTTATCAAGGCAGGAGCGGAGGCCGTGGATCAACGTGTCAGAATGGAAATGGGAAGTGGAATTGAAAAGGGTGGCCGGAGTTCCTGCCTACTGCGGTGGACAGAGTGAAGGTCAGAATCTCTCTCGGTCAAGTCAGGGGAGGCTAGAGTTAAAGGCAGCAGAGAGAAACTTAGAGATCTGAGGGGTAGGGGTATGTTTTTCCACACAATGGTGAGTGGTGGGTGTCTGGAGCGTGTACAATAGGTGTTGGAAGCAAATACAACCACAGTTATGGACGTGTATTTGGATAAGAAAGGTGTAGAGGGATTTGAGCCCAATGTGGCAAATGCAATTAGTGTAGATTAGTTTCATGGTTTGTACTGGGTAGGAAATAGATAAGGTGTTGCATGGTTCTGTGATTTGAACCCTTTCAATAATTTGACCCTGTTGCGTTGGCAGAGAACATGCGGTCTGTAATGCGGTCTGGATGAAGTAGCAACTTACAGTACTGTCTTGTGACACATCTCACAGAACCGATGCCCGCACTCTGTCTGGACCGGATCTCTCATCAGGAGCCCACAGGCACCGCAGTAGTACTTGCGATCGTAGCCCTGACTGGTGTTTGTCACATAACCCCCGTCCGTCTCCTCTATGACGGTGCTTGTGAATAAGGCCTTCTTCTCCACACACACCGAACTGTAGAGCTGGGGCCCATCTTCGTGTTTCAGTGGGAACAAACTCATCTCCATTCCTCAGCCTGGCTCTGGGAATATTTTCTTATTTAACCTTAAATCAGGTTTAAAAAAAACAAAAAAGAGTCACATTTATGTGACACCTTTCACATCCTTTCCTGGACATCAAACAGCGCTCTACCCATGTCACAAAATGGCGGTCCGTCTGTGTATGGCAAGATCCCACAACTGGTAAGGTAGTGGAAACCAGATGATCTATCCTAAGTGCTGCCTGGACCATGTCTCAGAAAGATAGGTTGAGCGAGCTGGGGCTTTTCTCTCTGGAGAGAAACAGAATGAGGGGTGACTTGATAGAGGTGTACACGATGATAAGAGGTGTAGATCAAGTGGACAGCTACAGAATTTTTTCTCAGGGCAGAAATGGCTCATACAAGGGACCATAACTTTAAGCTGACTGCAGAAAAATATGCAGGGAACTCAGACGTAGGTTCTTTACACAGACAGTGGTGGGTGTAACAGTAAGATACTTGTAGGGGCAGATATAGTAGGGACATTTAAGAAACTCTTAGGCAGGCTCATGGATGAAAGAAAAATTGGGGTCTATGTGGGAAGGAAGAATTAGATTGATCTTGGAGTAGATTTAAAAGTATCGTGGGCCGAAGAGCCTGTACTGTGCTTTAATGTTCTAAAACGGAATAAATATCGGCCAGGGCAGGAGGAGGTAACGAGGAGATACGAGAGATGCAGGAATCTGGAGCAACAAGCAACCCACTGCAGGAACGGATTGGCTTGTGTGTGTGTGTGTGTGTGTGTGTGTGTGTGTGTGGGGGGGGGGGCGATGGGGAAGGAATTGTTGACATTTCAGATAAAATCCTGCATTAGCAAACAAGCCTGCTCCCTTTCAGAGCAGTGCCACGAGATTTCTTATAAATCTCTCTCAGAACAAAAGGTTTGACGTTTGGTCCAAATCTCCAAAAGTTGACCTTGATTTCTTAATTTTACTCAAGTCTCTCAAGTGGGAACTCAAACGGAGAAGGATTTGATTCAGAGCCAAGAGGGTGCCAACAATAAAACTTCCAGTAATTGAGGGCTTGTTAATAAGTGTCTCTCGTTTTATCAAAGTGAAACACATTTATATAAGTTACCAAATATTCCAAACCACCCCATCCCACATCTCTTTCTTGATAACATTATCTGGTAAGTTCAGACTGAGTACACAAAAAGTCCCACATGTATTTTCAATTCTGAAGTCCAAAGAGAAAGCTCCCTGGAACTAATTGGCTATCAATATGGCCCACATGAAAAGCTGACCTTTTTAATTTCAGTTTTGATTCAGATTTATCTTAGTTTCTTGAAACTTTGCTCCACCAATGAAGAATGATAGTCTGATTCTTTTGTGAAGATTAGCTCTATTATTCAAATATTAGCTTTATTTGTCACATGTACATCAAAACATTGAAATGTAAAGTGAAATGCATCATTTGCATCAAGTCAAGTCGATGAGGGTTGTGCTGGGGGCAGTCCACAGGAGTCACCATGCCTCACCTGCCAACATAACATCCATACCTTAACTATTGTGCAAAAGCCTATGTCCTCCAGCTCTTGGTTACCCAACCCTAGGGGGAAAAGACTGTGCATTCATTCACCCTATCTGTGTCCCTCGTGATTTTATAAACGCCTGTAAGATCAACTCTCATTCTCTTAGGCATATACAATAGTGGGAAGAGGGCTGGGAGAAGGTATTTGCAGAGTTACCTTTACTTCCTTCACTTTGTAAAAGCATGAAACAGCAGTTAAAAGGTGGATGGGTGGGAGTGTCAAAGTCAAACTCAAGTTTGTTTTCATATGCATGTGTCACGATTTTATAAACGCCTATAAGATCAACTTTCATTCTCTTAGGCATATACAATAGTGGGAAGGGGGCTGGGAGAAGGGAATGAATCATGGTTGGGAAGAGGAGAAGGGAGAGGGGAGGAAGCGGGAAACACCACAGAAACATTCTGTAGTGATCAATAAATCAATTGTTTGGAATCGAATGACGTTGCCTGGTGTCTCAGGGCTGCGTGTTTCTGCACACATTCTACCCCCCACCCCTGGCACTCCTCCTCTGTCACCTGTCCCAGACCCCTCCACTCTCACCATTCCCAACATCCTTTGCTCCCGCCAAATCTTTAAACCCGCTTTCCACTCTACAAGGTCAAATACAGTAATGGGAAAAAGTCTTAGGCACTCAAGTTATATATATGTATATATGTGCCTAAGACTTTTGCACAGTACTGTACATCTTTGGAACGTGGGAAGAAACTAGAGCACCCGGAGGAATCCCACGCAGGAGAATGTACAATTTCTTTAAAAACAGTGGCGGGAATTGAACACAGATCACAGAGATCGGTGAGCTCTGGTGCTGTAACAGAGTTACACTAACTACTATGCTACCGTGAATTAGATTTCACTTGCACGCCAGCTGGTAGTTGCAGAGTCACGTTCATTTCCTTCACTTTGTAAAAGCATGAAACAGCAGTTAAAAGGTGGATGGGTGGGAGTGTCAAAGTCAAACAAGTTTGTTGTCATATGCACGCGTACATGCATACACAGGTGCAAAGAAAAACTGCAGCGTCACACGAACATAGCAACCGATAAATGGTGTACACAAGGGGGAAAAATATAAATTATACAGAAATTTTACAAGAAGGAACGTAATTTGAACAAAACAAGAGCAATGTCTATTTTAGTAGAGTTATAGCTATGTTGAAGTTATTACCCTACAACCATCATGCTCCTGAACTGGTGTGGATAACTTTAAACACCACTACCTGAACTGATTCTACAACCTACAGACTCACTTTCACGGTCTCTTTGCAACACATGTTCTCAGTATTACATTATATACATTTTACATTTGACCCTGCAATTGTCCACCCACTGGATCACACGAAACAGTGGATCAATTGGCCTGGGTATTAATTTGCTTCATGGCTTACTAAGATCAATTGTCCCACAGATCATTTTCCCAGGGCATCACTCCATCAGTGGGTCACATCGGGTTGATAATGTACTCCATGGGTCACGTCGCTGGTTCGTTGTCCGGCCAATGGGTCACATCCAGCAGATCATCTAATCCATGGGTCACCCTGTCCAGTCGATCATCTTGGCTGTATGTCATTCTCCCAATAGATCTTCTCCGAGGATTGTCACCTCAGTTGTGATGGAGAGGCTTGTGAGATGCCGGGACCCCATGGGAGATGCCATCTGGTGCGTAGCTGCTGGTAGGCTCGCCCAGACAAAGTGTCACCCAACCCCGACGGTGGAGCTGGCACAAGATGATGGCATCACAAGGGTAGTGAAGGTGGAGGAAGGCAGAAGCAGGGAGGGGTCCCCAATCGTCTCGCATTCCAAGTCACTGGATTCTGACTCCGATATGCATCAGCCTCCCCACGTTAAACAAACCACGCACAGGCTGTGGGCCACTCCATAGGAGAACAACGTATTCGACTCGAGTGATCGCACCACGACTGCCCACATCTGGCTTCATCAGTGGCTGATGAGTTTGCTTGTTCGCTGGTTGACTTGTCCAGTAGATCGTTGTGCGTGCGGACCAGTGAATCACTTGGCGGTGGAATCACTTAACTCCTAAGGATCAATGTCTGGCAGTCCTCTTCTCCAGTAGATCGCTAGCAGCACGGCTCGCTTGTCCTTACGTGAATAGATCAAACTTTGCGACGCTTTGTCCAGTCGCCGTTTCCTCGGGTGAACTCGACTCGCAGCAGCCGAGATTGACTCTGTCTCCTACCGCCTCCCTACCACCTCATCTCTGTCGTTTGTCCAGGGTCTGCCTTATCCCAGTGACCTCGTTCTTACATCTGCAGCATCTCTTGTGTTTATAATCTGTCGCTGTTAAATTCCCCGATGGAAGGCGGCGGAAGTTCGAGACGAGAATCCCAAAGAACGGTTCCGCGACTGAAGCAGAGCGATAGGGTGGACGGGAGAACGGACGGAGGGAGGGAGAGAGAGAAGAGACAAGAGAAGGGGGAGAGAGAGAGAGATTGAGAGAGAGAGATGGGGGGGAGAGGGAGCGAGCGAGAAAGAGAGAGAGCGAGAGAGAGAGAGATTGAAAGAGAGAGAGAGAGAGAGAGAGCGAGAGAGAGAGAGAGATTGAAAGAGAGAGAGAGACAGAGAGAGAGAGGGAGAGAGAGAGAGAGAGATATCAGGGGATCGACCAGACCTAAGTGGACAGGTCAGGCAGCCTCTATGCAAAGCAATAAAAGTTGACGTTACGGGCCGAGATCCTTCATCAGTTTACAAATCGTTTAATCCGATCTCAGATATTACACGGGTTTAAGCGGCGTTTGGCAGAGCATTGCACAGTATAACCAGAGTATTACAATAATTGGGCGAACTTCATTGTCTTAACTCACCCTGTGTGGAAGGAGCGCTCCGCGATACTTCCGTGGTCAGGAGGGTAACTAGGAGACTGGGCGGAAGCTTGGGCCAATTTGTAGGGCGGCGCTGGAAATTCCAGCTAAGCCGCTGAGTATTTCCTCTGGGACTTTTACACGTACGGACGTTATGTTGATTGTGCAAATCCCCTCGAGACCTGCTAGCGCATAGCTGAGTATCCCAGGGTTGTTCCAGCCTGTGATCGCCTCTCTTTCTCGCTCACAATGACTGCATCTGCTCCAGAATTCCGTTCCGATCCGATCCGGCTCTTCCCTGTTCCAGCCGGCGACAAAAGATGCTGGAACCAGGAGCAACCGGATCTGGAATCTGGAGCTCCTCCGGCAGGTAGTCTGTTACCCCGGTTACAGTTCTTGCCTTATTTTGTCCCCTTTTCACTCTTAGATTCCACCTCGACTCGCCCTCTCCCTTTGGATCAATTCGCACAACCTTTTCTATCCCTTCCCAGCTCTCCGTCCTCTAATTCTCTTTCCTCCGCATTCACACAATCCTATATTCCGCTCTCTCCCACCTCTTTCTCTCCCCTTCCAGCCGGTTCCTTCACACTTTCTCAATCCCCAAATCTTGCCTCTTCCAGCTCTGTGACTCTCTCACTCACGCTCTCTTGCCGCCAACGCTTTCCCGGCTCTTCTCCCTTTCCCTCCTCTCTCCTGTCTTTCCCCCTCACTGTCCTCTCTCCTGCATATCCCCCTGCCCCGTCTATCTCCTTCCACACCAATCCCAACTCTCATTTCCCCCTCCTCAGGCTCGCCCCCCCCTCTCTGCTTAACCCCCTCTACCTTCCCCTCTATCCTCTCTCCCTCATCTCCCCTCCCCTCTTATTCCCCTCTCCCTCATCTCTACTCCCCACTATCCCCTCTGCCTTATCTCCCCTCACCTCCATCTCTCTCTCTCATCTCCCCCTCTATTCCCTCTGTGTCATCTCTCCGCCCCTCCATCCCATTCTCCTTCATCTCCCTCCTCATTCCCTGCCTCGTCTCCACTCCCCTCTAGCTCATCTCCCTCATCTCCCCCATCCCCCTCTGACTCATCTCTTTGCCTCGACCTCCCTTGCCCTTTCACCTCCTCTCCCCTCCACAGCAGCACCCAACACAACTGCCCTCTTTCTCTTCCCTCCTAGCCTCTCAATCCCCTCCTCCCCCTTACCTCTCCATCCTACTCTCTCACCATTTCACCATCCCCGATCCCCCTCCCCATTCTTTCCCTGCCTCCTTTTCCCCTTTCCCCCTCACCTCTAATCTCCCCTATCCTTATTCCACTCACCCATTCCCCCCTCCCCATGTCCCCTCACCTGCCTCATTCCTCTCCTGCTGCCCCACCATTCCCTGTTCCACCATCCTCTCCTCTCCCACACACCTCCACCTCTCCTCCCCTTCTGCTCCCACCCTCTCCTCCCCACCCCCTCCCGAATCATGTTTTCCTTTATATCTGACACCAGCCCCTTCCTTCCCCAGCCTGTACCCTTTATTCCTGATGTCTGAGGGATGTTGTGTGTTGGAGAGACAGAGACAGGAACAGTGAGACAGAAAGAGAGAGAGAGAGAGAGAGAGAGAACTCTAGCCTGGGAGAACAGAGCGAAAAAGTGTTGGCGTCTCCCCCGAGAGAGCAGAAACATTGTCCCCATTACTCAACTCCAGCTGGGGAACTCGGGGTGACGAGGCTGACATTTTCACCGGTCAAGAGGCGGCGGTGCGCTGTGGCACTTTGGAAACCCCCGGGTGGAAATCCCGGAACTCTGCAAAGAGAGAGAAAAAAATCCCCAATATTGTTTCCTTTGATGTGATGAGTCGGGATCTCACTTTACTTTCGCTTTGTCGCGGACACATAGACAGACACATAGACACACACACACACACTCTCTCTCTCTTACACACACACACACACACACACACACACACACACACACACACACAACAAAACATTCAATCCCCCTGTTTGATCGGGACTTTCGAACCTCACACTAAAATAGACACACATCAGGGGTAAACCGCAATTTGCCTCCTCCCCGACATCTCCACTCCAAATGCCCGTTCGCAAAGGTCTGTGCTCAACTCACCGATTCTCTCTGCCACGCTAACTCACGCCGACGGTCGCCACCCACGACAAATTGACAAATATTTTACCATCTCCCCACATGGTGGGGGGGGGGGGAGGAACCTCAGAAATCTTCCACTTTCCATTCTGGCTTCCCTCTGATCCCTTCCCTTCTCCTCACCCGTCCATTACCTCAGTCTAGGTCCCCTTGCTCTTTCCATGGCCCACCGTGCTCTCCCGTCAGATTCCTTCTGCTTTAGCCCTTTACCTCTTATATCTGTCATCTCCCAGCTTCTCACCTCACCCCCTCTCTGCCCACCGTCCTTCCCCCTCACCGATACTCACTATTTAGCTGCTTCTAGGTCATGTCTTTTTAAGTGATTCTCAGAAGGCTATTGAACAAGATACAAGATGGTCCTCAATCATAGCGTTTGCCAGAGTGGTCAAGTGGGAAGAATTGCCTCCTCCTCTTCATGCCAGAAGACCATAAGATATAGGATCAGGATTAGGCCATTTGGCCCATTGTGTCTGCTCCGCCATTCTGTCATGGCTGATCCATTTCCCTCTCCTGCCTTCTCCCTGCCCTGACCAATCAACAGTCTATCAGCCTCTGCCTGAAACATACATAAAGACTTGGTGCCTACAAAAACTTGGTGCCTACAGCTGCCTGTGGCAAAGAATTGTACAGATTCACCACTTTCTAGGTAAAGAAGTTCCTTCTCATCTCCGATCTAAAAGGATGGCCCTTTGTTTGAGGCTGTGTCCTCTGGTCCTAGACCCTCCCACCATACTATGCTCCAATAGGAGATTTGAAGCAATTTGGTTTGTCAGCAAAGACTGACAAATTTCTATAGATGTACAGTGGAGAGTATTCTAACTGGTTGCTTCACCGCCTGGGGTGTGTGTGTTGGGGGGGGGTCAATGCACAGGGTCATCACCAGCACTAACCCTCTTCCCCCCCCCCACACTCCATCAAGGACATCTTCAAAAAACTGTGCCTCGAGAAGACAGCATTCATCATTAAGGACCCTCACCATCCGGGTCATGCCCTCTTCTCACTTTACCTGGCCAGAGAGGAGGTACAGGAGCCGGAAGACCCCCACTCAAAAGTTTAGGAGCAGCTTCCTCCCCTCTGCCATCAGATATCTGAACAGTGCATCAACCCATGAATGCTACCTCGCTATTTTGTTTTTGTTTTGCATGACATATTTATTTTTTTATATTTCTTATTGACGTTGATGTTGTTCCTTTCCGCGCCTTGTGGCGCATCAGGTGGCAACCTTGCTGTTGTTTTTTTTTAGCATTTTTGTCTGTTTTCGATGCGTGGAAGGAGCCGGCTGTGCTGGAACCCAGGATGCCACTACGGCAATTTCCTGTTGTAACTGGAAGTATTTTAATGTATTGCACTGCACTGCTCCTGCAAAACACCACATTTCAGTGATATGCCAGTGATAATAAACCTGATTCTGATTCTGAAAATACTTTGTCAGGATCTTTGCGCCACATTAATGGAGCAGTTACACCTGGTCCCCCGGGCCACTCCTATCACTCCTCAGATGGCAGGGTTGCCACACGGAAAAGACCCCGCCCTTACAGACCTGCCCCGGATCGAAGTGTCTGACTGCGGTACAGCGCGACCTGTGAGTGGGGTGGACTTGCTGGTTGCAGTGGGGCTACAGGCATCTCCTGAGTGGGAAATTTTTTCTCAGCAACGTAATTTCATCTTGTATCTTAGTTGATTGTTACTGAGGGTCAAAGTCATAGTACACTTATTATCAAAGTGTATATACCATATATGTCCTTGAGATGCATCCTCTTGCAGACAGCCACATAACTAAGAAACACTACAGAATCCATGTAAAACCCTACACCAGAAATGTCCAATGTGTGAAAAAAAGAACAAATTGTGCAAACAGCAAAAAAATAAACAAATGACACACGGGACACAAACTGTGGAGTTCCCAAAGGTGAGTCCACACCCTTGGAGGTACTTCAGCACTGGTGGCTGCAGGCCATAGATGCTGAGTCAGTTCAACACTGAGGTAAATAAAGCCTCATGGATTAGCAAATTGATGGTGTTGAACACCATGCCATCATCGATAAACAACAGCCCGACTTGTACCCTTAGCCTTCTCTGAATCATAGCTTCTCATTTACATGAAATCCACATTCCTAATGCTACTTCCATCGTCACCAAGGATTTTGGGATTTCTATTTTGGAAGGAAGGAAACATGCATCTTGGGGAATCAGTAATGGATAAATTCAGTCTAGTAAAATCCTGGGCTTTAACATATCCAAAGATGTGTTCTGGGCCCAGCACATAGACTACTTTATTAGATACACCGGTACATCTGCTTGTTTTTGCAAATATTTAATCAGCCAGTCATGTCGCAGCAACTCACTGCATAAAAGCATGCAGGCATGGTCAAGAGGTTCAGTTGTTGTTCAGACCCAACATCAGAATGGGGAAGAACTGGGACCTAAGTGCTTGACAGTGGAATGATTATTGTTGGTGCCAGATGGGGTCTATGAAACTGCTGACCTTCTGGGATTTTCACACAGAGCAGTCTCCAGAGTTTACAGAGAATGGTGTGAAAAATCAAAACCGCCATCCCGTGAGCAGCAGTTCTGTGAGCGAAACCACTTTGTTAATGAGAGACACAAACATGAGGAATTCTGCAGATGCTGGAAATTCAAGCAACACACATCAAAGTTGCTGGTGAACGCAGCAGGCCAGGCGGCATCTCTAGGAAGAGGTACGGTCGACGTTTCGGGCCGAGACTCTTCGTCAGGACTAATGAGAGAGGTTGAAAGAGAATGCCCACACTGGTTTAAGCTGACAGAAGGGAACAGTAACTCAAATAGCCATGCATTTCAACAGTGGTGTGCAAAGAGCATCTCTGAAGGCATAACACATCCAACTTTGAAGTGGATGGGCTGCAACAGCAGAAGACGATACTGGGGTTCACGCCTGTACCTAATAAAGTGGCCACAGATATAAATGCAACCGCAAGGTAGCTACTCCGGGGTCTCTACTATTTTTAGAAAGTTGAAATGATTGACATCTCACCAAACACTCCGACAAACATCTGCAGATGCACTGTTGAAAGTATCCTGACTGGTTGCAGCATGATTTTAACGTCCAGACAAGAATCTGTGGAGAATTCAAATTTCAAAGTAAAATTTATTATCAGAGTACATACAACCCTGAGGCCGATATGATGCGTCCAGGACAGGTCCTCTGAGATAGTGACACTCAGGAATTTAAAATTACTGACCCTCTCCACCTCTCATCCTCCGATGATTACTGCTCCGATGAAACCTCTGGTTTCCCTCTCCTGAAGTCTACAATCAGTTCCTTGTTCTTATTGACAATGAGTGAGAGATTGTTGTTATCACATCACTCAGCCAACTTTTCAATCTCCCTCCTGTATGCTGATTCATCACCCCCTTTGATACAGCCCACAACAGTGGCGTCATCAGCAAACTTGTATATGGTGTTGGAGTTGTACTTAGCCACACAGTCATAAGTGTACAGCGAGTAGAGCAGGGGGCTGAGTACACATCCCTGCTGTGCTCGTGTGCTGGTGAGGATTGTGAGGATGTTTTTGCTAATCTGAAATGACGAGAGTCTACAAATGAGGAATTCCAGGATCCAATTGCACAAGGGGGTATTGAGGCCCAGGTCTTGGAGTTTACTGATTAGGTCTGAGGGGATGATGGTGTTAAATGCTGAACTGTAGTCGATAAAGAGCATCCTGATGTGTGTATCTTTGCTGTCTGGATGTTAGATTATGAGAACACTCAGTCCTCTTTTTATTATCATTTAGAAATGCATACATGCATTAAGAAATGATACAATGTTTCTCCGGAGTGATATCACAGAAAACAGGACAAACCAAAGACTAACACTGACAGAACCACATAATTATAACATATAGTTACAACAGTGCAAAGCAATACCATAATTTGATGAAGAACAAACCATGATAAAGTCTCAAAAGTACCCTAGTTGATCGACTCCCGAGACCCCGATAGCAGGCGGCAAAAGGGAGAAGCTCCCTGCCATAAACCTCCAGACACCGTCAACTTGCCGATGCTTTGGAAGCAGCCGACCACAGCCGACACTGAGTCCATCCGTCCGAAAGCTTCGAGCTTCCGACCACCCTCTCCGATACAGCCTCCCGAGCGCCATCCTCTGCCGAGTGCCTTCGACCTCGCCCCGGCCGCTGAAACACGCAAAGCCGAGGATTTCGGGGCCTTCTGTTCCAGGTTTGTGTGACGAGTCAACGAGATAGCATCTGCTGTAGACCTGTTGCTTCCGTAGGCAAATTGGAGAGATCCAAGTTGCTGTTCAGACAGGAGCTGATATGCTTCAACATCAGCCTCTCAACACTTCAGTGTGGCTGTAAGTGCCACTGGGCAATAGTAGCTTATACAGGTTACCATGCTCTTCTTGGGCACCAGTACGAGTGAAGCCTCCTGGAAGCAGGTGGGTACCACGTACTGCCAGAGCAAGGGGTTGAAGATATCTGTGAATACACCAGCCAGTTGGTCAGCACAGTTCTTCAGTACTTAGCCAGGTACTCCATCTGGAATGGATGTATTCCTTGGATTCACTCTCTTGAAGGCAGCCTGCAGGTCATCTTCAGAGAGGGCACAGTTTTGAGGTGCTTGGAAGCAGGTACAGAGGAGGTGTCAAGGGTAAGTTTTTTACACAGAGAGTGGTTAGTGCATGCAATGGGCTGCCAGCAACAGTGGTGGATGTGGATACGGTAGGGTCTTTTCAGAGACTCCTGGATAGGTACATGGAGCTTAGAAAAATAGAGGGCTATGGGTAATTTCTAAGGTAAGTACATGTTCGGCACAGCATTGTAGACCAAAGGGCCTGTATTGTGCTGTAGATTTTCCATGTTTCTATGTTTCTATACTGAGACCAAATGATCATCGGGAGACTTGGGGATGTGCGATGGTTCCTCCCTTTGTTCTGGTGGACAAAGCGAGCACAGAGGGCATTGAGCTCATCTGGAAGCGAAGCTCTGCTGTCTCCTATGTTGCAAGATTTAACTTTTTCGGAGGTTATGGCACTCAAATCCTGCCTCAGCTGTCGAGCATCCCTTGTTATTCCAGCCTCCACTTTGCCTGAGAGATGACTTTCCAGAGATCATATCTGCACCTCTTGGAGCATTCTTGATCTTCAGACTTGATTGCCTCTGATCTGGCTCTCTGGATAACATTGTTCATCCAGGGCTTCTGGGATTGGGAAAATCCTGAACAATTCCATGGTGACGCACTCATCTACAGCTGTGACAACTTTGGACTCCGCCCAATGTATTCCCCACCCCCATAGGTAGTGTCTGCATGAAATGCTGCTTCAAGAAGGCAATATGGATTATGAAGGATTCCCACACCAACCAGGGCATACCATCGTCTCACAGGTAGCTTTAGGCAGGAGGTACACCATCAGTTCAAGAACATCTGCTTCCCTCGAACCAACTGGGGGGAGGGTGCAAACCCTAATCACTACAGTCTATTAACATTCAGATCACTTTGAACTAAAATGGACATTGTACCATTTCAAACCCAAGAAAGTCTGCAGATGTTGGAAATCTAAAGAAAAACTATAAGACCATAAGAGATAGGAGCAGAATTAGGTCATTCAGCCCATTGACTCTTCTCTGCCTTTTCATTATGGCTGATCCCGAGCCCACTCAGCCCATACATCTACCTTCTTGCCATATCCTTTGATGCCCTGTCTAATCAGGAAACTATCAACTTCCACTTTATATATACCCACGGACTTGGCCTCCACCACAGTCTGTGGCAGGGCATTCCTCAGATTCACTACTCTCCGGCTAAAAAAAATTCCTCCCTACCTCTGTTCTAAAAGGTCGCCCCTCAATTTTGAGACTGTGCCTTCTAGTTCTGGATACCCACCACCAGAGGAAACATCCTCTCCACACCACCTTATCCAGTGCTTTCAACATTTGGTAGGTTTCAATGAGATCCCCACGCTTGCTTCTAGATTCCCGTGAGTACAGGCCCAAAGCTGCCAAACGCTCATCATATGTTAAATTCTCCATTCCTGGAATCATCTTTGTGAACCTCCTCTGGACTATTTCCAATGATAACACATCTTCTCTGAGATATGAGGCCCAAAACTGTTGACAATACTCCAAGTGCAGCCTGACCAGTGTCTTATAAAGACTCAACATTATTTCCTTGCTTCTATATTCTATTTCCCTTGAAATAAATGCTAACATTGCATTTGCCTTCTTAACCCCAGACTCACCCTGTAAATTAATCCTCAAGGAGTCTTGCATGAGGACTCCTAATTCCTCACACACACACACACACACAAAGTGCTGAAGAACTCAGCTGGTCAGGCAGCATCTATAGACATGAATGGCCTGAAACATTGACTGTTTGATCATTTCCACTGATGCTGCCTGACCTGTTGAGTTCCTGCATCATTTGTGTGTGTGTTGCATTGTACATTTTTGTTCATATTGGCTTCCTTCTTGTAAAAGTTACGTACAAATTATGTTTGATTTATGTTTTTCTTGTGAATGATGCTTACCTGACGCTGTGTAGCTGTGATGCTGTTGCAAGTATATTTTCCATGACTCCCTGCGCATCCACGTACTTGTGCAAGATGACAATAAACTCCATTTTGATTTTCTATGCTTCCAAGTAACCAATGTTAGGTGATGCAAGAACGTGCAACAAACACTTTCTGAGCATCTGCAGACTCACCTGTACAGTGAAGCTGAAACACAGACTCACCTGTACAGTGAAGCTGAAACACAGACTCACCTGTACAGTGAAGCTGAAACACAGACTCACCTGTACAGTGAAGCTGAAACACAGACTCACCTGTACAGTGAAGCTGAAACACAAAGGGCTGAGGCCCCTTTAATCTTCATCTTGTTAGGAAATGTTCTGACGCTGGATACAAAATTGAAGATCTAAGGGCAAGGTTGCTGCGTCGAAGGGAAATGAGGAATTGCTGTGTTCTGTGTTTTACTGAGACATGTCTTACTCAGAGTATGCCAGATATGGCGATCAGACTCATCAGCTTCTCAATATGGAGGATGGACTGAACCACTGATTCAGAAAAGGCAAATGGTGGAGGTGTGTGTTTCATGATAAACTCTCTGTGGCAGTCTGACGTGGCAGTTTTGGTGTACTCATGTTTTCCTGACCTTGGACACCTAACAATCAAATGCCAACAGATCTATTTACTGGGAGAGTTCTCATCCATGATCCTGACCACAATTTACATACCACCAGTGGCCAACTATAATCAAGGACTTGTGATACTGCATGATGCCATCACCAAGAAACAGTTCACCACAAATCATAGTCTGGGATTTCAAACAGGCTTGCTTGAAGAAATCCCTGCCAATTACCATTAGCCTATAATCTGTAGCACCAGAGGTCTTAATACACTAGACCACTGCTATACTAAGATAAAGGAATGCCTACTGTTTCATGGGAAATCTGATGTCCTTTTCCTACCTGCACTCAGGCAGGGGCTAAAAATCTAGGCTCCAGAGATTAGGACAACAAAAAGGAGGTCAAGGGAGGAGTGACTACAGGTTGCTTTGTGTTGGTGGACTGGAGGTGTTGAAGAACTCAGCCGTGGTTGGAATGAATACACCATGGTTGTAAATGGGTTGTCCTCACAAAATCATTCCAAGTCTTCCCAACCAGAAGCCCAGGATGAACCATGAGATCTGCAGTCTGCTTAGAGTCCGATCAGAGGTATTCAAGTCTGATAACAAAAAAAGTTACAAAAGGTCCAGGTATGATCTCTGGAAAGCCATCTCATGTGCAAAGTGGCAATTCCGGACCAAACTTGAATCATTGAAGGATGTTTGACAGCTGTGGTGGGACTTGAATGCGATCACCTCTTACAAGGTGAAATCAAGGTTAAGTTCTCGCTTTGACCATCAAAACATGGAGGAACCACCACGAACTACCACAGCCCGTGATGATCCTGTGATTTCAGTCTCCAAGAGCATCCTTCAGGAGGATGAGACTATCTGGCCCAGATAGTGTACCTGGCCAAGTACTAAAGACCTGTGCTTAACAACTGGTTGGAGAGTTCACTGAGATCTTTAACTTCTCACTTCGGCAGTCTGAGGTACTCATCTGTTTCAAGCAGACTACAATTATACCGGTGCCTACCTGGTAACCTGTGAGGTGCGTGGCCAAGTGGTTAGGGCGTTGGGCTCATGATCTGGAGGTTGTGGGTTCGAGTCTCGGCCAGGGCAGCATATTGTGCCTTTGAGCAAGGCTCAAGGCTCACTTAACCACACACTGCTCCAGTCCACCCAGCTGAAAATGGGTGCCGGCAAAATGCTGGGGGTTAACCTCACGATAGACTGGCGTCCTATCCGGGGGGGGGGGGAAGTCTCATACTCTCAGTCGCTTCATGCCACGGAAACCGGCATAACACTGGCCTGATGGGCCACAATGGCTCGGGACAGACTTTGGCTTTGACTACCTGGTAATCTACCTCAATGGCTATCACCCAGTAGCACTTACATCCACGGTGATGAAGTGTTTTGAGAGCTAGGTGATGAAACATATCAACTCCTACCAAATTAGATCTGCTTCAATTTGCCTACTGGCTCAGCAGATACCATTTTAGAGGCTCTTCACTCAACCCTGGAATAAGTGGACAGCAAAGATACATACATCAGGATGCTCTTTATCAAATACAGCTTGGCAGTCAGTATTATCATCCCCTCAAAACTAATCTGTAAGCTTCAAGACCTTGGCCTCAATACCTCCTTGTGCAATTGCATCCTGGATTTCCTCACTTGCAGACCCGAGTCAGTTTGGTTTGGGAACAGCTTCTCCACAATCTCCCTCAGTGAGTGCAGGAGTAGCACAAGGCTGTGAGCTTAGTCCCCTCCTCTACTCACTTTACACTTATGACTGTGAGACTAAGCACTGCCATATTTGTTTGCCGATGACTCCACTGTGGTAGGCCAAATCAATGTGGTGACGAATCAGCTCATAGGAGGGAGATTAAAAATATGGCTGTGGGTCCCACAACAACAACTTCTTACTCAATGTCAGCAAGACCAAGTGGCCGAGAATTGACTTCTGGAGGAGGAAACTAGAGGTCCATGAGCCAGTCCTCATCGGGGGATCGGGGTAGAGAGGGTCAGCAATTTAAAATTCCTCCATGTTATCAATTCAGAGGCTCAGCACGTAAGTACAATTAAGAAGAAAGCACTGCAGCACCTCTACTTCCTTAGAAGATTGCGAAGACTTGGAATGGCATCTAAAACTTTGACATACTACTGCAGACGTGTGGTGGAGAGTGTATTGACTGACAGTATCGCTGTCTGGTATGAAAACACCAATGGATATGGCAAAGATACGGTAGTGGATATGGCAAAGTCCACTACAGGTAAAGCCCTCCCCACCAATGAGCACATCCATTGCCAAGGAACTCTTCCACCCAGTTCATGCTCTCCTCTCGCAGCTGCCGTCAAGAGCCTCAGGACTCACACCACAAGGTTCAGGAACAGTTATTACCCCTCAACCACCAGGCTTTTGAAACAGAGGGGATAACTTCACTCAACCTCACTGAACTCTTCCCACAACCTGGGGGCTCATTTTCAAAGACCCTTCATCTCATGCTTTTGATATTTATTCTCCTTATTTATTTGTTATTATTATTTCTTTCTTTTTTGTATTTACAATATTTGTTGTATTTTGCACAGTGGTTGTCAGCCGTAGCATTTATTCTATTATGGTTATTGAATTTATTGAGTATGCCCACAAGATTATGAATCTCAGGGTTGTATATTGGTGATACATATATACTTTGAATATAAATTTACTTTGAATGACACACATCAAAGTTGCTGGTGAACGCAGCAGGCCAGGCAGTATCTGTAGGAAGAGGTGCAGTCGACGTTTCAGGCCGAGACCCTTCGTCAGGAGTCCTGACGAAGGATCTCGGCCTGAAACGTCGACTGCATCTCTTCCTACAGATGCTGCCTGGCCTGCTGCGTTCACCAGCAACTTTGATGTGTGTTGCTTGAATTTCCAGCATCTGCAGAATTCCTGTTGTTTACTTTGAACGAGCTCTTTTTAAGAATGTCCACGGAAATAACAAAAATGCAGCTGCAAGGAAAATGCTAGAAATATTCAGCAGATCGGTCAGCGTCCGTGGAAATAGGTGCTTGCGTTTGCCTCGAGACTTCCTATCCTATCGAAATAGCTGCGGTCGCGTTTCTTCGCCGTGCTGGAGTGTACGTCGTGCGCCCCGTAGTCGGCGGTCGGCTGGGTGGTAGAGATGGTGGTGGGACTGTTGCGCTGCATTTTCGGACCGAAGCTGCGCCGAGTTCACCGTGGCGCTGACGGCTCGGTAAGTGAGGTCCGAATTGTTCGCAGTTTAAGATGAGGGATGTATGCGGCCGAACGATTAAAATGGGTCTAAACCCACAGTTTCCCCGACCTGTGTCGGGACAGGCTCTGTGCCTAGACCCGGCTCCGGTTCATTAACCAAGCTCTGCTATTGGCGATAGGGGCTGATGGACGGGGTGTCGCTCTCGCCAATTGGCTGTTCCTTCCGTCAATCAAGGATGGCGCTTGTTGCGTAAAGTGACTGACAGGAGACTGCGTGAGGAGGTGCAAAATGAAAGCGATCGAGTAAGGGTCTGCTATCGGGGGGCAAGAGAGATGTTTGCACTGTGCACCTTTCAGTGCAAGCGAGTAAGATGGGTGGGGCAGCAGGGGATGACACAGAGCATTTGCAGTAGAGAACAATTAGAAATTTGCATTATGCATGCAATAAGAGAATAAACCGCCAATATTGTCGCCAGTGACAGGAGGGAAAATGAGGGATATTGTTAACGTAGGCATCAGGAGGATGAGTAGGCCATTGTCCCTTAAACCTGTACTGCAAATTGATTAGATTGTGATTGTCTGCTCACCTCCACGTTCCCATGGTACCTTTTCTATTTGCAGTTTGTCTTTTGCATTTCGGTTGTTGGTCAGTCTTTAGAAACATAGAAAACCTACAGCACAATACAGGCTCTTCAGCCCACTAAGCTGTGCCGAACATGTCCCTATCTTAGAACTACCTAGGCTTTGCCCATAGCCCTCTATTTTTCTAAGCTCCATGTAGCCATCCAGGAGTCTCTTAAAAGACCCTATCGTTTCCACCTCCACCGCCGCCACCGGCAGCCCATTCCACGCACTCACCACTCTCTGCGTAAAAAAAATTACCCCTGACGTCTCCTCTGTACCTACTTCCAAACACCTTAAAACTATGCCCTCTCGTGCTAGCCATTTCAGCCCTGAGGAAAAGACTCTGACTATCCACATGATCAATGCCTCTCATCTTGTACATCAGGTCACCTCTCATCCTCCATCGCTCCAAGGAGAAAAGGCCGAATTTACTCAACCTATTCTCATAAGGCATGCTCCCCAATCCAGGCAACATCCTTGTAAATCTCCTCTGCACCCTTTCTATGGTTTCCATGCCCTTCCTGTAGTGAGGCGACCAGAACTGAGCACAGTACTCCAAGTGGAGTCTGACCAGGCTCCTATATAGCTGCAACATTACCTCTCGGCTCCTAAACTCAATCCCACAATTGATGAAGGCCAATGCACCTTCTTAACCACAGAGTCAACCTGGGTAGCAACTTTGACTGTCCTAGGGACTCGGACCCCAAGATCCCTCTGATCCTCCACACTGCCAAGAGACTTGCCATGAATGCTATATTCTGTGTGTAGTTTTTCCAATGATTCTATGGTATTTATTTGTTCTGTGAATGCCTGCAAGAAAATTAATCTCAAGGAAGTATATGGTGACATATATTACTTTGATAATAAATTTGCTATGAACTTCGAACCTTCTCACTCTTATTTGTCAAGAATCCCAACCTTAAAACCCTACTGTGACTGTTGTTTGAGGAGGAAGTTTCCAGTCATGGAGGCAGGGAGTCTGCAGAAGAACTTGGACAGACTGGGCAGAGTCAGGTTTATTATCATTGATGTGTTGTTTCCTGGCAGCCGTTCAGTGTGATACATAAAATAGACCGTGAATTACAATTACAAAATAAAACTAAAGGTGCAAGAGTGGAATAGTGAGGTAGTGTCTGTGGGTTTTTGGATCATTCAGAAATCTGATGGTGGTGGGGAAGAAGCTGATCCTGAAACATTAAGTCGGGGCCTTCAGGCTCCTGTACCTTTTCCTGATGGTGGTAATGGGAAGAAGGCACCTCCCAGGTGGTGATGGTCCTTAATGCTGGATGCTGCCTTGAGGCACCAAGGTGTCCTCAGTGAGGTGAGTTGTACCTGTGATGGAGCTGGCTGAGTACACTACCCACTGCAGCCTCTTGTGAATCCCTGCACTGGAGCCTCTACACCAGATGTTGATGCGATCAGTCAAGTGCATTTCACAGTACATCTGTAGACTTTGGTGATGTATGGAATCCCCTCAAACTCCTAATGAAGCCTGGTCACTAGCTTACTTTATTTGTGCTTGCATTAATGTGTTGGGCCCATATTAATCCTCTAATCTGTTGAGTCTTCAGTAAGGACTGGTATGTGCTCCACTGACTCCCGCTTCCTCGGTCTTGCTTGCATCGAGTTGTTGCAACCTCTCAGCCAGCTGACCTGTCTCTGCTGCTATATGACTCCTTGTCTGAGATTCTGCTGACAGCAGTTGCGTCATCGGGGGGATTTCTGGTTGAGCTGTGTCTAGCCACACTGTCATGCGTTTCGAGTGCGTCGAGTAGTTCGATGAGTACCCATCCTTGTGTTCATTGAGAGTGAGGCGAAGATGAGTATCTGCACTGACTGTGGTCTCCTGTTGAGAAAGTCAAGGATCCAGTGGCAGAGGAAGGTTCAGATGCCCAGGTTTTGAAGCTTGTCGATTAAGACTGAGGTGATGATGGTGTTGAACACAGAGCTGTAGTCAATTAACAGCGCCTGACGTAGGTGTTGCTACTGTCCAGGTGATCCAAGACCAAGGCAGGTGGAATACAGCAAAGGGAAGTGTAGGGTCATGCACTTTCTTAGCAAGAATAAAGGTACAGCGTATTTTCTAAATGGGGAGGTGCAAAGGGCCCAGGATCCTGTGTGGTTAATTTGCAGATTAATTTGGTAGTAAGGAATGCGAATACAATGTTAATATTTAATTTTGAGATGACAATAATAACATCAAGAATGCACTTCTGAGCAACACACACAAACTGCTGGAGGAACTCAGCAGGCCAGGCAGCATCTATGGGGAAAAAAGTACAGTCAACGTTTCAGGCCAAGGCTTTTCATCAGGAGCCCTGCTGAAGGGTTTTGGCCTGAAACGTCGACTGGGAAATGGGAAAACTAGAGAATGGGAAAAGAAATCAGGCGTGATCGAACAGTGGAACAGATTGGAAAGGCGGAAAGGCCTAATTTTGTTCCTAAATGCAAGAGATTCTATTGATGCTGGAAATCCAGAGCAACACATACAAAATGCTTGAGGAACTCAACAGGTCAGGTAGCATTTATGGAGAGGAATAAACAGTCAATGTTTTGAGTTAAGCCCCTTCTGTCCCTATCTCTTATGGCCTCTTCTGAGGGTGAGAATTTTACCTCATCTTTGTCTTGAATGGGTGACCTTTTTCTTTAGAATCTAAAACTAGGAGGGATTATATCATGAGGGAAGATACATCCAAGCTGTCCAATACCACTCGGGATCTGGCATGTTTTGGTCAATGCAGCCAGATGGTCAGATGGAAGGAATGTCGGGGAATTGAAGGGGGAAGTGAGGGAAATTGCATTGTGGAGGAAGAGGAGAACCTGTGGTGGTGCAGGAATGCTGGCATTGTCCTTGTGGTCGAACTTTAGACATGAAAGTGTGAGTTACAAGCAGAAGTAGACCCTGATACTTCCAAGTGTGCACTGCCATTTTTTAAGCAGAGATTAGGATTAGCTTTATTTGTCACAGGTACATCGAAACATGCAGTGAAATACGTCGTTTGTGTCAAAGCAAATCAAGGGGGGTTGTGCTGGGGGCAGTCTGCAAGTGTCACCATGCTTCCGGCGCCAACGTAGCGTGCCCACAACTCACTGGCCCTACTGGTACGTCTTTGGAGTGTGGGAGGAAACCGGAGCACCCAGACAACAGCCAAGCAGTCACGTGTTGAACGTACAAACTCTTTGCAGACAGCAGCGGGCATCGAATACTGATTGATTTTACAGTTGGCGTGGTAAAGCGTTGTGCCACTGTGCCACCCTCGATTAGTCTGTGGCTGATTTGCTTCTGTCTCAACTAATAGAGGTTCCCAGAGAGAAACAAGTCCTTCTGCCCACTGACTCACTTTGAGGCAATCATACAAGATAAAACATTCCAGCACAATACAGGTCCTTCGGCCCATGACATTGTATTGACCTTTTAACCTACTCTGAATCAATATAATGCTTCCCTTCTGCATAGCCCTCCATTTTACTTTCATCCATGTGCCTTTCTAAGAGTCTTTTAACTTACTGCCCATTACGCTTCTGGCGTTCAGGGCAGCAATGAAGGTCCTCCATCTCTGGTGGTGTTCAGGGCTTCCTTCATTGTGTCAGTAGCTTCCTCTTGGTGTTCTCTACCGTTAGTCATGCAGGTCCCAGGTGGAGACTCAGGAATACCATCATACTCGGATGTCGAACGATTCTTCTTTGCTGCTTCTGTAACAATTTTGTTTTACGGTCAGGTTTGTGAACCTCCAAACCTGGAGGACCGGTGGGCCACTCTTACTCCGGCCTCTGCCCTCTGACCTGTTTGGCAAGGGTGACCCTCCCAAGAACCAAAGCATGAAGTGCTGATCCTCACCTCTGTCCCAGGATACTGACGGACTTTTACCGCTGTACCATTGAGAGCATACTCACCAACTGCATCTCAGTGTGGTATGGCAATTGTCCCGTATCGGACCGCAAAGCACCCCAGCATGTGGTGAAAACTGCCCAGCGGATTATCGGCACCCAATTGCTCACCATTGAGAACATCTACCATAAACGCTGCCTGGGCAGGGCGAAAAGCATTATCAGGGATGCATCTCACCCTAACCATGGACTTTTTACTCTCCTCCCATCCGGTAGGTGCTACAGGAGCCTCCGCTCCCGCACCAGCAGGCACAGGAAGAGCTTCTTCCCTGAGGCTGTGACCCTGTTGAACCTCACATCACAGTGCTAAGCAGTATTGTCTCAGTCCTTTTATATTTGTGTGCTGTAGCACTTACTTTTTATTCTCAGTTATTTTGTAAATAACACCACTCTTTGCATTTCTGGTTAAATGCTAACTGCATTTCATTGGCTTTGTATCTGTACTCGGCACAATGACAATAAAGTTGAATCTAATCTAATCTATTATGTTTTATGATCTAAGAAATAGTTGAGACAGGTACAATTGTATCCTTTAATAAACACTTGGATAGGTATATGGAAGGGTGGGGCTTGGGGGGATATGGACCAAACGCAGGAAATTGGGACGAGCAGGTTGAGCACTGTGGCTGTTATGGACTGGTTGGGCCAAAGGGCCTGCAATCATGCTGTATTGCTCTATCACTCTAATACCAGCTGTCAGGGTCGTTGAGGCATGCAAGCCTCCAAACCATGACAATTGTGTGGTCCTCTAGGAGAAAGAGTCTCTTAAAAGTTGTAGATATATCTGCCTCTACCAACAGCCCGTGCAGGATGTTCCATGCACCCACCACTCTGTGTGTGTGTGGGGGAGAAAAACTACCTTTGACATCCTCCTGCACTTCCCTCCAATCACCTTAAAAGTATGCCCTCTTATATTAGCCGTTTCTGCTCTTGGAAAAGGGGGCTGTCTGTCCACTCTATCTCTGATCATCTTGTACACCTCCATCAAATCAGCTTTCATCCTCCTTCTCTCCAAAGGGAGAGCCCTAACTCAATCAACCTATCCTCGTAGGACATGGTCTCTAACCCAGGCGGCATGCTGGTAAATCTCCTCTGCACCCTGTCTGAATCTTCCCCATTCTCCGTATAATGAGGTGACCAGAACTAATACAATACAGTGGCTTTCATGTTGATTTGACCTTTGGTTAATTGGGACATCTGCTCATTTGGGGCAACTCTTGGAAAACAAAAACTGATGGAGATAGTAGCTGGGATTCCCTTTGCTCATGTGGGTTGTGGTGGTTTTCAATTGGGACAGGAAACTGTTGCCTGACAGTTTCTAACTAGCATCAGTCGTGTGCACTTGTGTGACCGTTAGACTCTATACTGTGCTTAGAGCAAGCAAACTTTAAATAGTATCTGTTATGTGTGTTTCTGTTATGTTATCCATTTCGGCTGATGGCCGCTGATTCAAGAAGCAGTGAATTTTGATAATTTTGTTTTTTCTGACTTTTAAAAATTTTGAGACCCTTGCTAAGATGACACAAAAAGATTTTACACTCGTCAAAATAATAACTACTTTACTGGACCAAATTAAAAGCTGTCCGGCGAACACCACTCATCACCAGCAAGATGAACTGAGAGAAGAATGGGTATTACGCGAGGTTCAGCAGGGAACGGGGATCATCACAGAAATGAGAATGTGAAGCAAAGGATCCCAATGCTGAGGCTCTCAATCAATGTCTTTCCATTGTACCCAGATGAGGTGTGCGTGTCAGTGGACCAATGTTAAAGAAACTAGTCAGAGGATCGAGCTAAGAAGCTGTGTCATGAAGATTTTAGTCATAGTCATAGTCATAGTCATACTTTACTAATCCCGGGGGAAATTGGTTTTCGTTAACAGTTGCTCCATAAATAATAGTAATAGAACCATAAATAGTAATATGTAAATTATGCCAGTAAATTATGAAATAAGTCCAGGACCAGCCTATCGGCTCAGGATGTCTGACCCTCCAAGGGAGGAGTTGTAAAGTTTGATGGCCACAGGCAGGAATGACTTCCTATGACGCTCTGTGTTGCATCTCGGCGGAATGAGTCTCTGGCTGAATGTACTCCTGTGCCCACCCAGTACATTATGTAGTGGATGGGAGACATTGACCAAGATGGCATGCAACTTGGACAGCATCCTCTTTTCAGACACCACCGTGAGGGAGTCCAGTTCCATCCCCACAACATCACTGGCTTTAAAGCAATGGATGGTTGTTTGTCTGGATGTAAATGCAGGCATCACATTAAATTCTAGTCTGGCCTGATATCTGGTGGGTGAGAGGGTGCTGCATATGATCCAAGTAAGCTGCAGAGAGTTGTAAAGTTAGTCAGCTCCATCATGGGTATCCTCCGTACTATCCAAGACATCTTCAAGGAACAGTGCTTCAAAAAGTCGGCGTCCATTGTTAAGGACCCTACCCTAGGACATGCCCTTTTCTCACTGTTACCATCAGACCGGAGGTACAGGAGGTACAGAAGCCCGAGGGCACACACTCAGCCATTCAGGAACAGCTTCTTCCCTGCGGCCATCTGATTTCTGAATAGACATTGAACCCATGAACACTACCTCATTACCTATAATTTTTTTTTGCACTATGTATTTAATTTAGCTATTTAATATATAATATACATACTTTAATTCCATCCAGCTGAAGGGTCTCGGCCTGAAATGTCGACTGTACTCTTTTCCATGGATGCTGCCTGGCCTGCTGAGCTCCTCCAGCATTTTGTGTGTGTTGCTTTAATTAAGTTCTTTTTTTATATCATTAAGTATTGCAATGTACTGCAGCCACAAAGATGACAAATTTCATGACGTGCTGGTGATTTTAAACCTGATTAAGATTCTGATTCTGAAGTCAAGAATGCACATGGCAAGAAAGGTGCTGCTGATCCCTATAAGTGCAGAAACATGGAACTCTACAAAATTCCCCGACCTGTGCAAAAAAGAGATCAAAAAATAGTGAGGTAGTGCGGATGGGTTCATCGTCCATTCAGAAATCTGACAGCAGAGAGAAAGAAGCTGTCTCTGAAATGTTGAGGCACCCCCTCTCTGATGGTAGCAATGCGAAGGGGGTAGGTAAAGCACAAATAAGTTAATATTATAATTCAAAGTGAATGTAGTGTGCACTGTCAGTGTATAGTGCCAGGAGCTGATGAAAAGAAGTTGTTGGTTATTGGGGAAAAGTGTTCACTTCTGAAATTTTAAAGAAATAGCTGATGAGTTGGACATAGAGCTACAATGGAAATGAAGATAAGTTCTTCTGCTTGTTGACAATTGTGCAGCACACCCTAATTTAAAAGGTTTGAGTTTCTGCCCAGTGATACAACAAACAACACATATAAAATGCTGGAGGCACTCAGCAGGCCAGGCAGCATCTGTGGGAAAAAAGTGTAGTCGACGCTTCGGGCCGAGACCCTTAGGCAGGACTGGAGAGGAAAGCTGAGGAGGAGATTTAGAAGTTAGGGGAGGGGAGAGAGAAACACAGGGTGATGGGTGAAACCTGAAGCGGGAGGGATGAAGTAAAGAGCTGGGAAGTTGATGGGTGAAACAGATACAGGGCTGGAGAAGGGGGAGTTTGACAGAAGAGGACAGAAGAAAGAAAAGGAGGAGGAGCACCACCATTCCCTTTTCCCTCTTTCACCTTATCTCCTTGCCCGCCATTCGCCTCCCTCTGGAGTCGCAGAGGGAGCGGTCCCTGCGGAAAGGAAAGCAGAGAGTCGGCTGGGGGAAGATGTACTTGGTGGTGGGATTCCTTTGGAGATGGCCGGCGTTATGGAGAATTATGCGCTGGACGTGGAGGATAGTCGGGTGGTAGGTGGGGACAAGAGTAGCCCTATCCCTGTTCGGGTGGCAAGAGCATAGTATGAGGGCAGACATGTGAAATGGAAGAGATGCAGTTGAGAGCAGTGTTGATCGTGGAGGAAGGGAAATCCCTTTCTTTGAAGAAGGAGGACGTCTCCTTTGTTTTGGAATGAAAAGCCTCATCCTGAGATCAGATGTGGCGGAGATGGAGGACTTGAGAGACGGGGATCGTGTTTTACAAGTAACAGGGTGGGAAGAAGTATAGTCCAGGTAGCTGTGGGAGTCCGTGGGGTTATAATACATATCAGCAGATGAGCTGTCTCCAGAGACAGAGACTGTGAGATCGAGAAAGGGTAGGGAGGTGTTGGAAATGGACCAGGTAAATCTGAGGGTTGGGTGGAAGTTGGAGGCAAAGTGGAAGAAGGAAGAAGGAAGCAGCACCAATGCATTTGTCGATGTAGCGCAGGAAACGTTGGGGAGGGATATCAGTGTAGGCTTGGAACATAGATTGTTCCACGTAGCCAACAAACAGGCAGGCATAGCTGGGACCCATGCGGGTGCCCATGGCTACACCTTTTGTTTAAAGGAAGTGGGAGGAGCCAAAGGAGAAATTATTAAGAGTGAGGACGTTCCACTAGATGGAGGAGAGCGGTGGTTGAGGAGAACTGGTTGGGTCTGGTGTCCAGAAAGAAACAGAATCTATGTGTGGAGACAGGACATGTGGGTGAGGTCCTAAATGAATTCAAACATTGATTCTATATTAATAAATGAGCAGTTTGTGAAAGGTCATGAGTACAGGACAGTGCACGTTTAGTCAGGAGCATGTCAGTATTGTAAAGGTGGAGGTGTTAGATGTCTTGGAACTCATAAATGTCAACAGATTCCCAGAGCCAGGTGAGGTCTGTCCCACAATGCTAAAGGAAGCAAAGGAGGAGATAACTGGGGCCCTGATTAGTCACAGGATACAGTACAGCACAGGCTGTTCAGCCCACGATATTGTGTTGACCTTTTAACGTACATCAAGAGCAATCTTTTGGTTAGCTACATCACGGTGTAGTCGTAGTCAGACAGCATGGAAGCAGGGTCTTCAAGCCATGAACGCTCATTTACACCAATTTCAGAGACACAGTGTTATACTGCCATTCAGCTCAATTCGTTCATGCTGACCGTCCAACTAGGGGGCACGAGACAGGAATCTGGGGCAACTCACAATGTGCTGGAGGAATGCAGGGATTCAGCCTGAGACACGGACAATGTCATTCCTCCCACCAAAGCTGAGTTCCTCCTACAGGTTGTGTGTCGCCCTTCGAACGAGTCCCAATTGCTCATGTTTGACCCATATCCCTCTGAGCCTTTCCTATCCAAGTGTCTACCTAAGTGTCTTCTCAATGTTGTATTGTACCAACCTCAACCACTTCCTCAGGCACTCGTGCAATATAGACACCACTTACTGCGTGAAGAAGCTGCCCCGGGGGGGTCGCTTTTAAATCTCTCCTAATACGCTATTACGCTAAGCAGTATTGCACCCATATTGTACTGTCTCACTACTTTTATATTTGTGTGCTGTAGCACTTACTTATTATTCGCAGTTATTTTGTAAAAAACACTGTTCTTTGCATTTCTGGTTAGATGCTAACTGCATTTCATTGGCTTTGTACTCGGCACAATGACAATGAAGTTGAATCTAATCTAATCACTTTAAGTCTGTGCTCGCTGGTTCTAGATTCTCTATCCCTGGGAAGGGACAGCAGGGTAGCGTTAGCGTAGTGGCATCACAGTCCAATTCCAGCATCCTCTGTTAGAAAGTGTCTACGTTCTTCCCGTGTGTGTGCATTACCTCTGGGTGCTCTGGCTTCCTCTCACAGTCCAAAGATGTACCGGTTAGTGGGTTCATTGGCCATTGTAAATTGTCCTGTAATTAGGCCAGGTTTGAGTGGTGTGGCACGTCAGCCATAAGGGCTTGTTCCGCGCTGTGTCTCTAACAAAACATACGTATATCAAAAAGACCAAGTGTGCATTCACCCTAACTGTGGCTGTCATTGTGGTTAGCACAACGCTTTACAGTGCCATTGACCCAGGTTCAATTCCTGCCACTGTCCTTAAGGAGTCTATATGTTCTTCCCGTGAGTGCATGGGTTTGTTCTGGGTGCTCCGTTTCCTCCCAGGGTCCAAAGACGTACTGACTGGTGGGTTAATTGGTCATTGTAAATTGTCCTGTGATTATGCTCGGGTTTAATTAGGGTTTAACCGGAAGTACCTATTCAGCGCTTTATCTTAATAAATAAATAAATAAACAAACCGTTTTATACGCTTTCATACCGACACCCCGAGTCTGACGTTCCAGTGAATAAAGTTGCAGCCTGCTCAACCTCTCCCTGTAACTCAGTCCCTCTCATCCGGCCGTCATCTGTAAATCTTTTCTGCGCTCTTTCCAGCTTAATGGCAGCTTCTCTGGAGGAGGGCGACGAAAACTAAACACAATACTGGGGTGATCGTAGACAACCGCTATTCAGTGAGGAGTTAAAGGGAGGGTATGCCAACTCCCACACGTGGCCAGCACTGGAGGTCAGGATTGAATTCGGGTTATGGGAGCTCGAAGGCAGCAGTACTAACAGCTGAACCACTACCTCTGCCTCTGCCTCCTTTGCCCCCTCTCACCCCATTCCTTGACCTTAGTTTCAGATCATTGCTGGGGCATTTGCCATTTCTCATCATGTGCCCTCTTTGATCTGAGAAAGCTGGTACTGCAGTGATTCAGGGAAAACTTCCCGCAACTACATTTAACTAGATTAATGTTGTCTCAGAAATAATTTGCATGTCCTGTAAGTATAATGAAAAAGGCAGGCTGCCAGGGGAGGAAAATCATTCCTGTACCCCTGAAACTCATTTTCTCTCTCTGTCTCTCACACATATATACGACCATCAACTCTCCTCTGACCACACTAAGGGTAAATTATAGCGGCCAATTCACCCACCTGCACATGGAGAGATGTGGCAGGAAGCCAGGCTTCCCGGGAAACTGTACGGACTACACCCAGGGTCAGGGTCGCAGTCGTTTTTTATTTTATTAACTAATCTGTATTCATTATTAACGAAACATACAAAGGAAAAAAAAATCGCACAAAACTTTTCACATTTATGGTCAGTGCATTCAGAAGTGTTAACACTTATTTTAAAACCATAGCAAAGGTTTCCACCTGGAGTGATGCACCATTTCAATGTTTGAGGGACTTCCCCACCCAACTCAGCTCCTCCATTAGATCCCTATTCCGCAGGGATCGCTCCCTACACAACTCCCTTGTCCATTCGTCCCCCCCATCCCTCCCCACTGATCTCCCTCCTGGCACTTATCCGTGTAAGCGGAACAAGTGCTACACATGCCCTTACACTTCCTCCCTTACCACCATTCAGGGCCCCAAACAGTCCTTCCAGGTGAGGCATCACTTCACCTGTGAGTCGACTGGGGTGATATACTGCGTCCGGTGCTCCCGATGTGGCCTTTTATATATTGGTGAGACCCGACGCAGACTGGGAGACCGCTTTGCTGAACATCTACGCTCTGTCCGCCAGAGAAAGCAGGAACCAGTGGCCACACATCTTAATTCCACATCCCATTCCCATTCTGACATGTCTGTCTACGGCCTCCTCTACTATGGAGATGAAGCCACACTCAGGTTGGAGGAACAACACCTTATATTCCGTCTGGGTAGCCTCCAACCTGATGGCATGAACATCGACTTCTCTAACTTCCGCTAAGGCCCCACCTCCCCCTCGTACCCCATCTGTTACTCATTTTTATGCACACATTCTTTCTCTCACTCTCCTTTTTCTCCCTCTGTCCCTCTGAATATACTTCTTGCCCATCCTCTGGGTCACCCCCCCCCCCGTCTTTCTTCCCGGACCTCCTGTCCCATGATCCTCTCGTATCCCCCTTTGCCTATCACCTGTCCAGCTCTCGGCTCTATCCCTCCCCCTCCTGTCTTCTCCTATCATTTTGGATCTCCCCCTCCCCCTCCAACTTTCAAATCCCTTACTCACTCTTCCTTCAGTTAGTCCTGACGAAGGGTCTCGGCCTGAAACGTCGACTGCACCTCTTCCTATAGATGCTGCTTGGCCTGCTGCGTTCACCAGCGACTTTGATGTATGTTGCTTGAATTTCCAGCATCTGCAGAATTCCTGTTGTTTGCGTTAAATTCACCACTGCGAAGCCACTTCCGGTGATGCCTACACCGAAGAAGTTTAGATCCTCTCTTCGACGGGAGTTCAGTGAAACCATCTCTCACTGCTCCCCATCTGTAATTTCTTCGGCTCTTCAACTTTTCGACCACACTTTGACTCAGACTCGCTATCACAGCCATATATCCTTTCTTGGAACGTGCCTCCGTCGCCAACTTACTCCAGTTGGCTTTAGGATTCGTTTCCAAGCCTCTCAATTTGGACCTTCTGAGGATCCCAGGTACTCACATTTTATTGACTCTGCCTCTCGCCGCTTCTCCCGTCAAGCTCTGAAGGCGACGCTCTCCGCCATGAGGAGGTACTTGGTGTCCCTATCCCAGACTCTTCCACACCTTCGGGACACTTTCTTCGCCGTCTGTAATGGTCCTACCCGTTATTTCATCCTCCGTCGGATCCACGCCTGCAATCGCCGTTTTTTTGACTTTGTCATGTTAGGCAAAGATCGCAAGATCCTACATCTACGGACTCCAGAGCCTGCCGGCCCCGACGCTAGCAGGCATGAACTTCAAATTGCGGCCCCTGCCATTGATCTCGGCGGCTCCAACACCTCAGGGCATATTGAAAACCCGGACTCCAGCAACGACCATGGACACCTTCACAGCGATTGCGCAACCACCAACTGCGTCTCCAGCCTTGAACTCCAGGCCGGGTCTTTATGTGCTGCTGTTGTGACTCCTGTCTCCCCTTCCCCCACCACCACTCCGCAGCCCCGTCTTCCTCAGATCCCACCGTCAACTCCTGGGCCCTCAGAGGCTCCATCTTCCTCTCACCCCAACCCTCCCCTCTCCATTGACACCCCCAGCCTCCCCCCCCCCCCCCCCGATCCCAGCTCTCAAGATTCCAGCCTTGAACTCCAGGCCGGGTCTTTATGTGCTGCTGTTGTGACTCCCGTCTCCCCTTCCCCCACCACCACTCCGCAGCCCCGTCTTCCTCAGATCCCACCGTCAGCTCCTGGGCCCTCAAAGGCTCCATCTTCCTCTCACCCCAACCCTCCCCTCTCCATTGACACTCCCAGCCTCCCCGCTCCCCCCTCTGATCCCAGCTCTCATCTGTGCTGGGTCTTTACCATCCCCTCCGACCTTCAACTGTCGGAGGCAGAACGCTCTGTTCTCAGTAAGGGCCTCACGTTTGTCCCCCTTCGCCCACACCTCAGCGAGTTCCGTGTTCGCCACGATGCGGAACTTTTCTTCCGCCGTCTCCGTCTCCGAGCCTACTTCTTCGGCAAGGACTCTTCCACCCCCACCGATGACCCCTTCTCCCGTCTTCAACCCTCCTGTTCTTCATGGACACCCCGCTCTGGTCTTCTGCCTGCTCTGGATCTCTTTATTGCTAATTGCCGACGGGACATCAACCGTCTCGACTTCACCGCACCTTGTCCCCATTCCAACCTCACTCCTTCGGAACGCTCTGCTCTCCACTCCCTCCGCACTAATCCTAACCTTATTATTAAACCCGCTGATAAGGGGGGTGCTGTCGTAGCCTGGCGTACTGACCTCTACCTTGCAGAGGCACAGCGACAACTCGCGGATACTTCCTCTTATTTACCCCTCGATCGTGACCCCACTAAGGAGCACCAGGCCATTGTCTCCCACACCATCACCGACTTTATCCGCTCAGGGGATCTCCCATCCACTGCTACCAACCTTATAGTTCCCACACCCCGCACTTCCCATTTCTACCTCCTACCCAAGATCCACAAACCTGCCTGTCCTGGCCGACCTATTGTCTCAGCTTGCTCCTGCCCCACCGAACTCATTTCTGCATACCTCGACACTGTTTTATCACCCCTTGTTCAATCCCTTCCGACCTATGTTCGTGACACTTCTCACGCTCTTAAACTTTTCGATGATTTTAAGTTCCCTGGCCCCCACCGCTTTATTTTCACCATGGATGTCCAGTCCTTATATACTTCCATCCCCCATCAGGAAGGTCTCAAAGCTCTACGCTTCTTTTTGGATTCCAGACCTAATCAGTTCCCCTCTACCACCACTCTGCTCCGTCTAGCAGAATTAGTCCTTACTCTTAATAATTTCTCCTTTGGCTCCTCCCATTTCCTCCAAACTAAAGGTGTAGCTATGGGCACCCGTATGGGTCCTAGCTATGCCTGCCTTTTTGTTGGGTTTGTGGAACAATCTATGTTCCGTGCCTATTCTGGTATCTGTCCCCCACTTTTCCTTTGCTACATCGACGACTGCATTGGTGCTGCTTCCTGCACGCATGCAGAACTCGTTGACTTTATTAACTTTGCCTCCAACTTTCACCCTGCCCTCAAGTTTACCTGGTCCATTTCCGACACCTCCCTCCGCTTTCTAGATCTTTCTGTCTCTGTCTCTGGAGACAGCTTATCCACTGATGTCTACTATAAGCCTACTGACTCTCACAGCTATCTGGACTATTCCTCTTCTCACCCTGTCTCTTGCAAAAACGCCATCCCCTTCTCGCAATTCCTCCGTCTCCGCCGCATCTGCTCTCAGGATGAGGCTTTTCATTCTAGGACGAGGGAGATGTCTTCCTTTTTTAAAGAAAGGGGCTTCCCTTCCTACACTATCAACTCTGCTCTTAAACGTATCTCCCCCATTTCACGTACATCTGCTCTCACTCCATCCTCCCGCCACCCCACTAGGAATAGGGTTCCCCTGGTCCTCACCTACTACCCCACCAGCCTCTGGGTCCAACATATTATTCTCCGTAACTTCCGCCACCTCCAACGGGATCCCACCACTAAGCACATCTTTCCCTCCCCCCCTCTCTCTGCATTCCGCAGGGATTGCTCCCTACACAACTCCCTTGTCCATTCGTCCCCCCCCATCCCTCCCCACTGATCTCCCTCCTGGCACTTATCCGTGTAAGCGGAACAAGTGCTACACATGCCCTTACACTTCCTCCCTTACCACCATTCAGGGCCCCAAACAGTCCTTCCAGGTGAGGCATCACTTCACCTGTGAGTCGACTGGGGTGATATACTGCGTCCGGTGCTCCCGATGTGGCCTTTTATATATTGGTGAGACCCGACGCAGACTGGGAGACTGCTTTGCTGAACATCTACGCTCTGTCTGCCAGAGAAAGCAGGATCTCCCAGTGGCCACACATTTTAATTCCACATCCCATTCCCATTCTGACATGTCTGTCCACGGCCTCCTCTACTGTGGAGATGAAGCCACACTCAGGTTGGAGGAACAACACCTTATATTCCGTCTGGGTAGCCTCCAACCTGATGGGATGAACATCGACTTCTCTAACTTCCGCTAAGGCCCCACCTCCCCCTTGTACCCCATCTGTTACTCATTTTTATGCACACATTCTTTCTCTCACTCTCCTTTTTCTCCCTCTGTCCCTCTGAATATACCTCTTGCCCATCCTCTGGGTCACCCCCCCCCTGTCTTTCTTCCCGGACCTCCTGTCCGATGATCCTCTCGTATCCCCTTTTGCCTATCACCTGTCCAGCTCTCGGCTCTATCCCTCCCCCTCCTGTCTTCTCCTATCATTTTGGATCTCCCCTTCCCCCTCCAACTTTCAAATCCCTTACTCACTCTTCCTTCAGTTAGTCCTGACGAAGGGTCTCGGCCTGAAACGTCGACTGCACCTCTTCCTATAGGTGCTGCTTGGCCTGCTGCGTTCACCAGCAACTTTGATGTATGTTGCTTGAATTTCCAGCATCTGCAGAATTCCTGTTGTTCAGCTCCTCCATGTCCAGTAGCTGAAAGAGCTTCGACTGGTATCCTGACGTTACCTCATGGCCTGCTACAGACACACCAATGCCCAAGAACGGATATGGTACTCTGATGTTACCTCATAGCCTGGTATGGAAACACCAATGTCCAATAATGGAAAGGCCTACAAAGTGTGGTGGATACAGTCCAGTCTAGCAAAGGAAACGCCCTCCCCACCATTGAGCACGCTGTCGCAGGAAAACAGTATCCATTATCAAGGTCTCCCACTATCCAGACCATGCTGTCATCTCATTTCTGCCATCGGGAAAGAGGTAGAGGAGCCTTAGGTCCCACACCACCATGTTCAGGAACAGTTATTACCCTATATCAATCAGGTCCTGAACCAGCTTGGATAACTTCTGGAGCTCGTCTGTCCAATCATAGTTGTCAGAATCTTCTGTTGACCTGAGACTGTCTGTCCCATTGTGGCTCCATTGTGTTGAGCTGTGTCACGTGGTCATGGACAGAGCACTTGCCATCACCAGGTTGTGATGTATCCAGACAGGATGCTCTCTATGGTGCATCAATATAAATTGGTAAGAGTCGGTGTGGACATGCCGAATTTTGTTAGCCTTCTGATAAAGGCTCAGAGGTGTTATCCCTGATACTTATGTAGAAGAGAACAGACTATTGCTTGGAATCTGAAGTTTTCAACTGTCCTCACCTCAGCAACGTTGATGCAAACAACAGCGTACACTATACACCCTCAACAACATGATAATAGCTTAAGACATAGGAGCAAGATCAGGCCAGTCAGCCCATCTAGTCTGCTCCATTGTTCGATCATGGCTGATTAACACTCAGTGGCTACTTTATTAGGTACATATGTTCACCTTGTTAATGTAAATATCTAATCAGCCAATCATGTGGTGGTAACTCAATGCATGAAAGCATGCAGACATGGTCAAGAGGTTTACTTGTTGTCTAGACCAAACATCAGAATGGTGAAGAAATATGTTCTAAGTGACTTTGACTGTGAAATGATTGTTGGTGCCAGACGGGGTGGTATGAGTATCTCATATTGCTCTAACTGCTGATCTGGGATTTTCATATACAACAGTCTCTAGAGTTCACAGAGAATGGTGCGAAAAATATTAAAAACTAAATCCAGTGAGCAGCAGTTCTGTGGGTGAAAACACCTTGTTAATAGAGAGGTCAGAGGAGAATGGCCAGACTGGTGGAAACTGATAGGACGATGACAGTAACTCAAATAACCATGCGTTACAGCAGTGGTGTGCTGGAGAGCTTCTCTGAATGCACAGCTCATCAAACCTTGAAGTGGATGGGCTATAGTAGCAGAAAACTACAAACATACAGTCCGTGACCACTGCTGAGGTGCAGGAGGTACCTTACAAAGAGACCACTGAGTATATATTCCCTTTCGACCCCTTCCTCTGTAACCTTTGACACCCTCATTAATCAAGAACCTATCAACCTCTATTTTAAATATACCCAGTGACCTGGCTCCACTTCTGTCTGTGGTAATGAATTCCACATATTCACCTGGCTCTGGTTAAAGAAATTCCTCTTCATCTCTGTTCTAAAGGGACGTCCGTGTATTTTGAGGCTGTGCCCTCTGGTCCTAGACTTTACCACTGTAGAAAACATCCACTCCATCTAGGCCTTTCACTGCTATACAAGCCCTTTAACCTTTGGCACTTTTGGCTTTAATTTTATTCCTGATAACAAACTCCTTCCCACCACTATCCCTCCAACACTCTGTGCCAGAGTAGGTCATTCACATAACTTTCATTTAATCCTTTGTAATCATCTGCCTTCAATCCGAATATGGAAATACTCCGATGGCTTGGCACACTCAGCACTTTGGTACTGGACTGGATGGCTTTCTACACTGCCAGTTGTTCTTCACATTGGAACTGCAGCGTTCTGTCTTTAAAATTCAGAAAGAAAACTGAACTTGTTGGAAATCTAAAACACAAACAGAAATACTCGGAAGGCTAGCCCTCATCCGTAGGGAGGGAAACAGAATTTGAGGCGTCAGGTTAGTGCAGTGGTTAGCGTAATGCTATTACAGCGCTCGTGACCGAGCTCTCTCTAAGATATATCTGTGTTCTTCCAGGATTTCCTTCGGGTGCTCCTGTATCTTCCCACATCCTAAAGACATTAGTGAGTTATGGGTGTGCTATGTGGGCACGTGGCCTAGTGGTTAAGGCATTCATAGCCGTCTCTATTTCCTGAGGAGATTGAGGTCCTTTAACATCTGTTGGATGATGCTGAGGATGTTCTACGAGTCTGTGGTGGCCAGTGCTATCATGTTTGCTGTTGTGTGCTGGGGCAGCAGGCTGAGGGTAGCAGACACCAACAGAATCAACAAACTCATTCGTAAGGCCAGTGATGTTGTGGGGATGGAACTGGACTCTCTCACGGTGGTGTCTGAAAAGAGGATGCTGTCCAAGTTGCATGCCATCTTGGACAATGTCTCCCATCCACTACATAATGGACTGGTTGGGCACAGGAGTACATTCAGCCAGAGAATCATTCCACCGAGATGCAACACAGAGCATCATAGGAAGTCATTCCTGCCTGTGGCCATCAAACTTTACAACTCCTCCCTTGGAGGGTCAGACACCCTGAGCCAGTAGGCTGGTCCTGGACTTATTTCCATCTGGCATAATTTACATATTATTATTTAATTATTTATGGTTTTATATTGCTATATTTATACTCTATTCTTGGTTGGTGCAACTGTAACGAAACCCAGTTTCCCTCGGGATCAATAAAGTATGACTATGACTATGACTAGCAATCTGAAGGTGTTGAGTTCGAGCCCCAGCCGTGTTGTGTCTTTGAGCAAGGCACTTAACCACACAGTGCTCTGCGACGACACTGGTGCCAAGCTGTATGGGTCCTAATGCTCTTCCCTTGGACAACATCAGTGCCATGGAGAGGGAGACTTGCAGCATGGGCAACTGCCGGTCTTCCATACAACCTTGCCCAGGCCTGCACCCTGGAGAGTGAAGACTTTCTAGGTGCAGATCCATGGTCTCACAAGACTAACAGATGCCTTTAACGTAGGAGCTGGCAGTATGGTCACACTTGCATGTCCCAGCACGTCCTCATCTTGTGTATGTTGTTGACTAATGTTTCAATGTACGTGTGTTCAAAAGGTGAACCACCCAGGACATGCCTTTTTCATATTGCTACCATGAGGGAGGAGGTAGAGGAGCCTGAAGACAGACATCCAACATTTTACGAACAGCTTCTTACCCACCCCTCCAAGAGAACCACAACCTTGTCGTGGTGTGGAGGCTTGTGTGCCTCAATGACCCAGAGAACATTGTTGGCAGGGGTCAGGGACTTGTGCTTTGGCTCTTGGAAGGGTCATCCATCCCAAATAGGTCAAAGGGTAGAGGCCAGACTAAGTGGTTCATTGGCCCTCCAGGTACAGTTGATAAAGTTTAAAGGAATGGGGGATTCTCAGATTCCTGTAAACAATGGATTCAGTACTGACTATGTCTGTGACTGCAGTGTGTTTGAATAATGTCTCACAGCTGCTTTCTTTGGAGCAAGGTAAGGGTTAGAATTCACCCAGATCCACATCAGATGTCTCTGGGCTTTTCACACCTTTTGATTTTGACAAAAGGCAGTACCTGATGGAAATCAGACAGAACATTCCTTTCTTAATTCAAGCATAAATTGGACAGATGTTCTTATTTGTAATTAAGTTGTGGCTCCAACAAACCAGGTAGGACATTCCTTTCTTTAATTAAGGTGGCTGGAGTGTCTAACAAATTGATTGTACTTATGTATCAATAGTCCATTGATTTGGCTGGAATGGTTATCAAATTGATTGTTCTTTTGTATCGGTGGCCTTATAACTTCTGACAATTCTGACATCGGGCAGTGAACTTGTAGAACCGCCGGGGAGATGAGACAGGGTCTCTCCCTGATGTCGGGTCCAAGTTCACTCGCCGGCTGAGCTCGAAGAAATAAACAGGTGAAAAGATAAGTAATGATCTTTTTGTGCTGTCGTTATTTGATCTAGCAAAGTTACGTTTACACAGTGGTCCAGCTCCCTGACTGGGAAAGCAAAACTGTTACAGAAACAGCAATGAAGAAGCCTTCCACATCTGAGTGCAATGGTATACCTGGGTCTCAGCCTGGGACTTGCCTGACTGGCAGTAGTGAAAACCGAGAGGAAGCGACTGGCACAGTGAAGGAAGCCCTGAACTCCGGCACGATCAGGACCAAAACTGGTTTCTGGAATGCGTGGGCCATGTTCAACACCGGCAAGCTAGCACAAATAACTAGAAATGTGTTGTTGCAACCTGCGTATACCGGGCATCAGAGAAATCAGATGGAGAGGGTCCAGCAGACTAAAAGCAGCAACTAGTGAAACAGTTTAATACTCAGGAAGTGAAGATGGTCAGTACCATGATGGTGTTGCAAAATATGGGGATCAGCCAACAGCAGCGTCTGGTGAAGCTGTACCAGAGCTGTGTTCTTGTACGGGTCAGAATGCTGGTGCATGACAGAGAGTGACCTTACCAAGCTGTCATTCCGCACCACGAGCTTCTGGAAGGTCCTCCGAATCTTCTGGCCAAGAAAGATACTCAATCATGCCCTACTACTTCAGTGTCATCAAGAGGACGTGGCCACAATCATCATGAGGAAACTTTGGAGATGGATTGAGCATGTGATGAGAATTGAGCCCAACTCCATCATAAGGCCACTAGACCCCTGAAGGGCAAAGGGCGGAGAAAAAGCAGGAAACGAAAAGCTACCTGGCGCCGGATCTTGAGCCAACATTTGGGACCCTGAACCATACCTGGGGCGCAGTGGAGAAGATGACCAAGGGCAGAGATGGAGGACCTTCATTGCCACTCTAAAAGCCAGCAGCGCAAAGGGCAGTAATCTGCCATCAGATTTCTGAATGGACAATAAACCCATGCACACTACTTAACTATTTTTTTTTCATCATTTGCTCTTTTTGCACTATGTAGTTTTTCTTTATATATTTCTTACTGTAATTTATAATTTTTTCTTATATATTGCAATGTACTGCTGTTGTAAAAGAATAAATTTCATGACATATGCCAGTGATATTAAACATTCTGATTCTGATAAAGCCAATTAGTAATCTTTCAAAATATAGTTTTGATATATAAAAAACATTTGCCAATGTGTGGATAGCATGTCGTTGGAGCTGTACTGAAAAGCAAACTGTGAAGATGTGAGGTATGAACTGGCTATGGTAGATTGGGAAATTACTTCTAAATCTCTGCCAGTAAACTGGCAAAGCAAAGTTTTAAAGATACATAATGTACTAATAATATATAATCCCCTAAAGCAAAAAAAAGACAGCAGAAAAAAAAATGGTCCCAGTGTGGTTATCGAAAGAAGTTAAAGATAGTTTTAGATCAAAGGGGAAAAAGTTGTAAAGTTGCTATAAAAAAAAGCAAGTCTGACGATTGGGGAAATTTCAAAATTTGGCAAAGGAGAACTCAATTATTGATAAGGAAAGGGAAATTTGAACATGAGGGTAGAATGTAAGAAACTTAAAAATAGACTGCAAACGCCTCTGTTAGCAAATACCAGAGACACAAGAGACTGCAGATGCTGGAAATCTGGAGCAACACACAAAAAGCTGGAGGAACTCAGTGTGTCAGGCAGTGTCGATGGAGGAAGTGGAGAAATTTCCCTCCATAGATGCTGCCTGACCCAATCATCAAATAGCAGTTTGCTAAGATTGAGGGGAACCTGAGGGGCAACTATTCCATGCAGAGGGTGGTAAGTGTATGGATGAGCTGCTTGTGTGTTTGATGGCTTCAGACCTATACCTGCTGGAATTTAGGAGAATGAGAGTGGATCTCATTGAAACCTGCCGAATACTGAAAGGATCACACAAAAAAGTTGCTGGTGAACGCAGCAGGCCAGGCAGCATCTCTAGGAAGAGGTGCAGTCGACGTTTCAGGCCGAGACCCTTCGTCAGGACTAACTGAAGGAAGAGTGAGTAAGGGATTTGAAAGTTGGAGGGGGAGGGGGAGATCCAAAATGATAGGAGAAGACAGGACAGGGAGAGATGGAGCCAAGAGCTGGACAGGTGATAGGCAAAAGGGATATGAGAGAATCATGGGACAGGAGGTCCGGGAAGAAAGACAAGGGGGGGGCGGGGAACCAGAGGATGGGCAAGGGGTATATTCAGAGGGACAGAGGGAGAAAAAGTAGAGTGAGAGAAAGAATGTGTGTATAAAAATAAGTAACAGATGGGGTACGAGGGGGAGGTGGGGCCTTAGCGGAAGTTAGAGAAGTCGATGTTCATGCCATCAGGTTGGAGGCTACCCAGACGGAATATAAGGTGTTGTTCCTCCAACCTGAGTGTGGCTTCATCTTTACAGTAGAGGAGGCCGTGGATAGACATGTCAGAATGCGAATGGGATGTGGAATTAAAATGTGTGGCCACTGGGAGATCCTGCTTTCTCTGGCGGACAGAGCGTAGATGTTCAGCAAAGCGGTCTCCCAGTCTGCGTCGGGTCTCGCCAATATATAAAAGGCCACATCGGGAGCACCGGACGCAGTATATCACCCCAGCCGACTCACAGGTGAAGTGTCGCCTCACCTGGAGGACTGTTTGGGGCCCTGAATGGTGGTAAGGGAGGAAGTGTAAGGGCATGTGTAGCACTTGTTCCGCTTACACGGATAAGTGCCAGGAGGGAGATCAGTGGGGAGGGATGGGGGGGACCAATGGACAAGGGAGTTGCGTAGGGAGCGATCCCTGCGGAATGTGGGGGGGGGTGGGGGAGGGAAAGATGTGCTTAGTGGTGGGATCCCGTTGGAGGTGGCGGAAGTTACGGAGAATAATATGTTGGACCCGGAGGCTGGTGGGGTGGTAGGTGAGGACCAGGGGAACCCTATTCCTAGTGGGGTGGCGGGAGGATGGAGTGAGAGCAGATGTACGTGAAATGGGGGAGATGTGTTTAAGAGCAGAGTTGATAGTGGAGGAAGGGAAGCCCCTTTCTTTTAAAAGGAAGACATCTCCCTCGTCCTAGAATGAAAAGCCTCATCCTGAGAGCAGATGCGGTGGAGACGGAGGAATTGCGAGAAGGGGATGGCATTTTTGCAAGATACAGGGTGAGAAGAGGAATAGTCCAGATAGCTGTGAGAGTCAGTAGGCTTATAGTAAACATCAGTGGATAAGCTGTCTCCAGAGACAGAGACAGAAAGATCTAGAAAGGGGAGGGAGGTGTCGGAAATGGACCAGGTAAACTTGAGGGCAGGGTGAAAGTTGGAGGCAAAGTTAATAAAGTCAGTGAGCTCTGCATGCGTGCAGGAAGCAGCACCAATGCAGTCGTCGATGTAGCGAAGGAAAAGTGGGGGACAGATACCAGAATAGGCACGGAGCATAGATTGTTCCACAAAGCCAACAAAAAGACAGGCATAGCTAGGACCCATACGGGTGCCCATAGCTACACCTTTAGTTGGAGGAAGTGGGAGGAGCCAAAGGAGAAATTATTAAGGACTAATTCCGCTAGACAGAGCAGAGTGGTGGTAGAGGAATACTGAAAGTACTAGATAGAGTGGACGTGGAGAGGATGTTTCCAATAGTGGGAGAGTCTAGGACGACAGGGGACAGCCTCAGAATAGAAGAAATTCTTATTAGGACAAATGTGAGGAAGCATTTCTTCTATTCTGTGATTCTGTGAAATTCATTACCACCAGCAGCTCCGGAGTCCAAGTTATTGGATATATTTAAAGCAGAGGTTGATATGCTCTAGAATAGTAAGGGTGTCAAAGGTTACCGGGAGAAGAAAGGAGAATGGAGTTGAGAGTGAAAATGAATCAGCCATGATGGAATGGTGGTGGAAACTTAGTGGTCCAAATGGCCTAGTTCCCCTCCTATGTCTTATGGTCTAAGAAGTGGTTGAGACAGGTACAATTGTATCCTTTAATAAACACTTGGATAGGTATATGGAAGGGTGGGACTTGAAGGGATATGGACCAAACGCAGGAAATTGGGACGAGCTAGTTGAGCACTGTAGCTGTCATGGACTGGTTGGGCTGAAGGGCCTGTATCTGTGCTGTATTGCTCTATCACTCTAATACCAGTTGCCTCTACTTCAGTATGATTCAGTTTCTCAGACTGCAATAGTTTGATCTAAAACCAGTGCATTATGCCTAAACAAAGGAGACTTCACTGGGATGAGGGAGGAGTTGGGTAGGGTAGATTGGGAACACGGTGGGACAGTTGAGGAACAGTGGAATACTTTCAAAGAGATTTTTCATGGTGCTCAATAAAAGTATATTCCAGTTAAAAGCAAGGACAGTAAGGGTGGGGAGAGACAGCCATGGATAACTAAGGAAATAATGGAAGGCATCAAAGTAAAAGCTTGTGTGTACAAAGTCGCCATGAGTGGTGGGAAACTGGAAGACTGGGAAAACTTTAAAAAGCAACAAAGAACCACTAAGGGACCAATAAAGAAAGGGAAGGTAGAATATATGATATGATAATGAGGACACGCAGTCCCCTTTTATTGTCATTTAGTAATGCATGCATTAAGAAATGATAAAAATGTTTTTCCAGAATGATATCACAAAAACACATGACAAACCGACTTAAAAACTAACAAAAACCACGTAATTATAACATAGTTACAACTGTGCAAAGCAATACAGTAATTTGATAAGAACAGACCATGGCACGGTAAAAGTCTCAGAGTCTCTCGAAAGTCCCATCATCTCACGCAGACGGTAAACCCCCAGTGCCACCAACTTGCCGATGCAGCATCCCGGAAGCATCCGACCACAGTCCGACTCCGAGTCCATCCGAAAAACTCCGAGCCCCCGACCACCTATTTGACACTGAGCACCGAGCACGATCTCTGCTGAGCGTTTCGACCCCGGCCTCGGCAACAGGTGATACGCAAAGCCGAGGATTTGGGGCCTTCGTCTCCGGAGATTCTCGATCGCACAGTATCAGCGGCAGCGAAGCAGGCATTTCAGAAGTTACTCCAGACGTTCCTCTGCGCTTTCAAGGCTGTCCCCATCAAATCCGGATTGATGTACAGCACCCCTAGTTACACATACGATATCATTTGGAACGGCCGCGCGCGCTGCGTCGCGCCGCCATCTTCTCTTCCAATATGAAAGCAAACTGGCATAAGATATAACAATGGACAGTAAAAGGTTTTGTAATTATATAACGTGGAAAAGGGTGGCCAAAGTGAACATAGATCCCTTGAAGAATGAGAAGGTGGATTTGATAATGGGCAATGAAATGGCCGAGGCTTTGAATGACTATTCTGTGTTGGTTTTCACTGTGGAGGATATGTCTAACATGCTGAAGAGAGATGATGCGGATGCGATGAGGTGTGAGGACCTTGATCCGGTAGCTATCACTAAAGAGGTAATGCTGAGCAAACTTTAGGGCCTAAAGGTAGACAAGTCCCCTGTCTTGATGGAATGCATCCCAGGGTACTGAAAGAAATGGCAGAGGTTACAGTTAAGGTTTTGGTGATAATTTACTAAAATTCTGTGGACTGGTCCCAGCAGATTAGAAGGCGGTGAATGTCTCGCCACTGTTCAAAAAAGGAAATAGGCAAAAGGCAGGTAACTATAGGCCAAACAACAGGAATTCTGCAGATGCTGGAAATTCAAGCAACACACATCAAAGTTGCTGGTGAACGCAGCAGGCCAGGCAGCATCTCCAGGAAGAGGTGCAGTCGACGTCGTCAGGACTAACTGAAGGAAGAGTGAGTAAGGGATTTGAAAGTTGGAGGGGGAGGGGGAGATCCAAAATGATAGGAGAAGACAGGAGGGGGAGGGATGGAGCCAAGAGCTGGACAGGTGATAGGCAAAAGGGGATACGAGAGGATCCTGGGTCAGGAGGTCCGGGAAGAAAGACAAGGGGGGGGGGGACCCAGAGGATGGGCAAGAGGTATATTCAGAGGGACAGAGGGAGAAAAAGGAGAGTGAGAGAAAGAATGTGTGCATAAAAATAAGTAACAGATGGGGTACGAGAGGGAGGTGGCGCCTAGCGGAAGTTAGAGAAGTCGATGTTCATGCCATCAGGTTGGAGGCTACCCAGACGGAATATAAGGTGTTGTTCCTCCAACCTGAGTGTGGCTTCATCTTTACAGTAGAGGAGGCCGTGGATAGACATGTCAGAATGGGAATGGGATGTGGAATTAAAATGTGTGGCCACTGGGAGACCCTGCTTTCTCTGGCGGACAGAGCGTAGATGTTCAGCAAAGCGGTCTCCCAGTCTGCGTCGGGTCTCGCCAATATATAAAAGGCCACATCGGGAGCACCGGACGCAGTATATCACCCCAGTCGACTCACAGGTGAAGTGTTGCCTCACCTGGAAGGACTGTTTGGGGCCCTGAATGGTGGTAAAGGAGGAAGTGTAAGGGCATGTGTAGCACTTGTTCCGCTTACATGGATAAGTGCCAGGAGGGAGATCAGTGGGGAGGGATGGGGGGGACGAATGGACAAGGGAGTTGTGTAGGGAGCGATCCCTGCGGAATGCAGGGGGGAGGGAGGGAAAGATGTGCTTAGTGGTGGGATCCCGTTGGAGGTGGCGGAAGTTACGGAGAATAATATGTTGGACCCGGAGGCTGGTGGGGTGGTAGGTGAGGACCAGGGGAACCCTATTCCTAGTGGGAGGATGGAGTGAGAGCAGATGTACGTGAAATGGGGGAGATGCGTTTAAGAGCAGAGTTGATAGTGGAGGAAGGGAAGCCCCTTTCTTTTAAAAGGAAGACATCTCCCTCGTCCTAGAATGAAAAGCCTTATCCTGAGAGCGGATGCAGCGGAGACAGAGGAATTGCGAGAAGGGGATGGCGTTTTTGCAAGAGACAGGGTGAGAAGAGGAATAGTCCAGATAGCTGTGAGAGTCAGTAGGCTTATAGTAGACATCAGTGGATAAGCTGTCTCCAGAGACAGAGACAGAAAGATCTAGAAAGGGGAGGGAGGTGTCGGAAATGGACCAGGTAAACTTGAGGGCAGGGTGAAAGTTGGAGGCAAAGTTAATAAAGTCAACGAGTTCTGCATGCGTGCAGGAAGCAGCGCCAATGCAGTCGTCGATGTAGCGAAGGAAAAGTGGGGGACAGATACCAGAATAGGCACGGAGCATAGATTGTTCCACAAAGCCAACAAAAAGGCAGGCATAGCTAGGACCCATACGGGTGCCCATAGCTACACCTTTAGTTTGGAGGAAGTGGGAGGAGCCAAAGGAGAAATTATTAAGAGTAAGGACTAAAGAGTAAGAGTAAGTAACTATAGGCCAGTTAGTTTAACACCTGTAGTTGGGAAATGCTTGAAGCTATCATTAAAGAAGAAATAGCAAGGCATCTGGAAAGAAATGGTTCCATCAGGCAGAACGCAGCATGGATTCACAAAAGCAGGTCCTGCTTGACAAACTTACTAGAGTTCTTTGAGGATATAACAAGCGCAATGGATAGAGGGGAACAGATGGATGTTATTTACTTGGATTTCCAGAAGGTGTTCAATAAGGTGCCACATGAAAGACTTATCCAGAAGCTAAGGATGCATAGAGTTGGGGGTGTTGTATAGCATGGATAGAGTATTAGTTAACCAATAGAAAGCAGAGAGTTGGGACACATAGGCGTTACTCTGGTTGGCAATCAGTGGCAAGCGGTGTGCCACAGTGGTCGGTGCTGGGCCCACAACTGTTCACAATATACATTAACTATCTGGAAGAGGGGACAGAGTGTAATGTATCTAAGTTTGCTGATGACACTAAAGTGAGTGGAAAAGCAACTTGTGCAGAGGATACGAAGAGGTAGAGATAGGTGAAGTGAGAGGGCAAGGGTCTGGCATATGGAGTACAATGTTGGTAAATGCAAGGTCATCCACTTTAGAAGGAAAAATGAAAGAGCAGATTATTATTTAAATGGTAAAAGATTGCAGCATGCTGCTGTGCAGAAGGACTTGGGAGTGCTTGTGCAAAAGGGTAGTTTGCAGGCTATGAAGAAGGCAAATGGATTATTGGCCTCATTGCTAGAGCGATTGAATTTAAGAGCAGGGAGGTTATGCTGCAACTGTACAGGGGTACTGTTGAGGCCGTACCTGGAGACTGTGTGCAGTTCTAGTCTCCTTACTTGGGGAAGGATATACTGGTTTTGGAAGCGGTTCACCAGGCTGATTCCAGAGATGCGGGGGTTAGACTACGAGGAGAGATTGAGTCGCCTGGGACTGTACTCGTTGGAATTAAGAAGGATGAGAAGAAATCTTATCGAAAGATAAAATTATGAAAGGGATAGATAAGATAGATGTAGGATAGTTTTTTCCACTGTTAGGTGAGGCTAGAACTAGGGGACATAGCCTCAAGATCTGGGGGAATAAGTTTAGTGTGGAGATGAAAAGGAACTACTTTTCCCAGATAGTGGTGAATCAGTGGAATTCTCTGAAATCAATGAAATAGTGAAGGCTAACTCAGTAAATATATTTAAGATAAGATGGATAGGTTTTTGCATAGTAAGGGAATTGAGGGTTATGGGGAAAAGGCAGATAGATGGAGATGAGTCTATGGTCAGATCAGCTGTGATCCTATTGAATGGCAGAGCAGACTCGACAGGCCAGATGGCTTACTCCTGCTCTTATTTCTTATGCTCTTAGTAGCAAGGAACAGACTGGAATTCATTACTGAATAAGTGGCAACAGGGTGTATTCCCCATAGGAAGAGGCCATTCATCCCGTCCTGTTTCTACTGACTAAGTACCCATCTATACCGATCCCGTTTTCCGGAATTTAGTCTATAGCCTTCTATGCCTTGGTGATTCAATGCTTTCCAGATTAAAATCACCCACTAGGTGGGTGAAATAAACCTTTAGATCCCCAATGAACCTCTTAGCCCCTACCTCTGCATCTTGATCTTAGGCACAAACTGAAAATGAATCTCATGATCGTGTATGGTGACATATACAGTACATGCTTGGATAACAAAACTCAGAAAGTTTGAACAAACGTACTTTCGAACCTACTTGGAAGTTTATAATAAAATGGGTCAGAGTCAATGCGAAAATTAATCTGTTGGAATTTTAAATGTTGATTCCTTGCAGTCTGAGGTAGGAAAAAAATTAATAAGGAAATTGCAGTGAAATTGAACAAATATTTTATGTCTGTCTTCGTGGAAGACCACAGCAATCGTCATAGATACAGCAGGGAAACAGATCCTTCAGCCCACTGAGGCCGTGCTGATCTTAAACCATTAATCCCACATTTAATTCCCTCAACATTCCCATCTACTCCCACCAGATCCTACCACTCACCCACACGGAGGGAAGCGTACAGTGGCCAATTGATCTCCCAGTGTGGGCGGAAACTGGAGCGCCCAGGGGAAATCCACCTGGTCACCGGGAGAAAGTGAAATCGTCACATGGAATACTACAGCAGAGTACTGGCCCTTCGGCCCACAAAGTTGTGCTGACCTTTTAGCCAACTCCAAGGTCCATTTAACCCTTCCCTCCTACCCTCCTTGATAGCCCTCCATTTCCTATCATCCGTGTGCTTATCTAAGAATTTTTTTACATGTCCCTAATGTATTTGCCTATCACCACCCCAGGCAGTGTGTTCCACCCAGCTCTGGTATCCCCTTTATGTTCATCCAGTCACCTTATAATTAGCCATTTCACCCCTAGGGAAAAAGTATCTGGCTATCCAGTCGAGCTATGCCTTTTATCATCTTGTGTACCTCTACCAAGTTACCTTTCATCCTTCTTCACTCCGAAAGTGAAAAGCCCTAGTTAGTTCAACCTGTCTTCATAAGGCAGCAACCTGGTATATCTCCTCTGCACCTTCTCTGAAGTTTCCACATGCTTCTCATAACGAGGCAACCGGAACTGAACACAGTATCCCAGGTGCGACCTAACCAGGGTTTTCACATAGATGCAAACAACACTTTGAAGTTTTTCATTTCACTCTCCTGTCTAATGAAGGTCAACACACGATACACCTTTTTAACAACCCTATCAACTTGCGAAGGTCAGGTTTGAAGCAGGGTCTCTGGTGCTGTGCACATAAAACACAGAACAAACAACAGTACAGCACAAGAACGGGTCCTTTGGCCCACAATGTTGTGCTGAACCAACTAAATTAGTAAACAAATGTCCAACTAAGTTGATCTCTTCTGGCTACAGAATGCCCATATCTTTCCGTTTTCCTTTCATTCATGTGCCTATCTAAGGGTCTCATCAAACTCTCTAATGTAAATACATTACCACCATCCCAGGCAGCATGCTCCTGGCACCCATCTCTCTCTCTCTCTCTCTCTCTCTCTCTCTCTTTATCTCTCTCTATCTCTCCCTATCTCTCTCTCTCTCTCTCTCTCTCTCTCTCTCTCTCTCTCTCTCTATCTCTCTATCTCTATCTCTATCTCTCTATAAAAAACTTGCCCCTCACATCTCATTCCCTCTCACCTTAAATGCATTCAGTATTTCAATCTTCGGGAAAAGATACTGCCTGTTTACTCTATTTGTGCCTCTCATAATCTTATAAACCTCTATCAGATCTCCCCTCAGCCTCTGCCGCTCCAGAGAAACCAGCCCAAGTTTGTCCAGCCTCTCACTATAGCACGTCGTCTAATCCAGGCAACATCCTGGTAAACGGCTTCTGCACTTCCTCCAAACCCCGACACGCTTCCTATAGTGGGGCAACCATAACTGTATGCAGTACTCCAAATGTGGCCTAACTAGTTTTATGAAGATGCAACATAGCTTCCTGACTTTCGAACTCAAAGCCTCGACTAATAAAGATAAGCGTGCCTTTTGCCTTCTTAATCACCCTGTCAATCTGTAGCCACTTTCAGGTAGCTATGAACTCGGACATCAAGGTCCCTCTGCTCACCAACCTTGTTAAAAGTCTTTCCCTTAACAGCATATTCTCTCTTTACATTTGGCCTACTAAGGTGCAACACTTGACATTTAGCAGGGTTAAATTCCATCTGCCATTTCTCCTGCTATATCTGTAACTGATCTATATCCCACTATATTCTTTGCCAGTCTTGTACACTATCCATAACACCACCATTGTTCGTATCATTTGCAAACTTACAAACACACCCATTTACATTTTTATCCAAGACATTTATATACATCACAAACAGCAGGGATTCCATTACAATTCCCTCCAATTACAATTCCGAGTATTTCTGTTTGTGTTTTAGATTTCCAACAAGTTCAGTTTTCTTTCTGAATTTTAAAGACAGAACGCTGCAGTTCCAATGTGAAGAACAACTAGCAGTGTAGAAAGCCATCCAGTCCAGTACCAAAGTGCTGAGTGTGCCAAGCCATCGGAGTATTTCCATATTCGGATTGAAGGCAGATGATTGCAAAGGATTAAATGAAAGTTATGTGAATGACCTACTCTGGCACAGAGTGTTGGAGGGATAGTGGTGGGAAGGAGTTTGTTATCAGGAATAAAATTAAAGCCAAAAGTGCCAAAGGTTAAAGGGCTTGTATAGCAGTGAAAGGCCTAGATGGAGTGGATGTTTTCTACAGTGGTAAAGTCTAGGACCAGAGGGCACAGCCTCAAAATACAAGGGCGTCCCTTTAGAACAGAGGTGAAGAGGAATTTCTTTAACCAGAGCCAGGTGAATATGTGGAATTCATTGCTGCAGTTGGAAGTGGAGGCCAGGTCACTGGGTATATTTAAAATATAGGTTGATAGGTTCTTGATTAATGAGGGTGTCAAAGGTTACAGAGAAAGGGGTCGAAAGGGAATATATACTCAGTGGTCTCTTTGTAAGGTACCTGCTGCACCTCAGCAGTGGTCACGGACTGTATGTTTGTAGTTTTCTGCTACTATAGCCCATCCACTTCAAGGTTTGATGAGCTGTGCATTCAGAGAAGCTCTCCAGCACACCACTGCTGTAACGCATGGTTATTTGAGTTACTGTCATCGTCCTATCAGAATCAGGTTTATTATCATAGCTATGTGACATGGAATTTGTTAACTTAGCAGCAGCAGTTCAATTGAATACATAATATAGAAGAAAAAAACCCACACAAAATAAAATAATAATAATAATAAATAAATAAATAATGGAATACATATATTAAATAGATTAAAGATCGTGCAAAAAATGGAAATATTATATATTAAAAAAAGTGAATTAGTGTCCAAGAGTTCAATGTCCATTTAGGAATCAGATGGCAGAGGGAAAGAAGCTGTTCCTGAATCGCTGAGTGTGTGCCTTTAGGCTTCAGTACCTGCTACTTGATCGTAACGGTGAGAAAAGGGCATGCCCTGGGTGCTGGAGGCCCTTAATAATGGATGCTGCCTTTGTAGGCTAGTACCCAAGATGGAGCCGACTAAATTTACAGCCCTCTGCAGCTTCTGTTGGTCCTGTGTAGTAGTCCCCTCCCCCGTACCAGTCTGTCAGCATGCTCTCCACGGTACATCTATAGAAGTTTTTGAGTGTATTCGTTGACATACCAAATCTCTTCAAACTCCTAATGAAGTATAGCTGCTGGTTTATAACTGCTTCAATATGTTGGGATCTGGTTAGATCCTCAGAGATCTAGACACCCAGGAACTTGAAACTGCTCACTCTCTCCACTTCAGATTCCTCGATGAGGATTGGTATGTGTTCCTTCATCTTACCCTTCCTGAAGTCCACAATCAGCTCTTTTGTCTTACTGACATTGAGTGCCAGGTTGTTGCTGCGACACCACTCCACTAGTTGGCATATTTCACTTCTGTACGCCCCCTCGTCACCACCTAAGATTCTACTAACAATGCCTGTATCATCAGCAATTTTATAGATGGTGTTTGAGCTCTGGACCAGTCTGGCCATTCTCCTCTGGCCTCTGTCATTAACAAGGTGTTTTCACCCACAGAACTGCTGCTCACTGGATTTTGTTTTTAATATTTTTTTGCACCATTCTCTGTGAACTCTGGAGTGCATGAAAATCCCAGGAGATCAGCAGTTTCTGAGAAACTCATACCACCCTGTCTGGCACCAACAATTATTTCACAGTTAAAGTCACTTAGATCGTATTTCTTCACCATTCTGATGTTTGGTCTGGACAACAAGTGAATCTCTTGACCATGTCTGCGTGCTTTTATGCACTGAGTTATTACCACATAATTGGCTGATTAGATTTTGCATTAACGGGATATACATGTGTACCTAATAAAATGGTAACTGAGTGTTAATCAGCCATGATTGAACATAGAAGCAGACTAGATGGGCTGAATGGCCTGATTTTGCTCCTATGTCTTATTCTATTATCATGTTGTTGAGGGGCAGTTCAACAAAAAGTTGATCATTGACTGCAGAATAAGGGGACCATGTATACATTGTTGTTTACATCAACGCTGCTGAGGTGAGGCTGGTTGAAAACTTCAGATCCCAAGCAATGGTCTGTTCTTGTCAAGCTACTCAAGTACCAGGGCCAACACATCTACTTTATCAGGAGGCTAACAAAATTGGGCATGTCCACATCCACTCTTACCAATTTTTATCGATGCACCACAGAGAGCATCCTGTCTGGATACATCACAACCTGGTAATGGCAAATGCTCTGTCCATGGCCACGTGAAACAGCTCAACACAATGGAGCCACAATGGGACAGACAGTCTCAGGTCAACAGAAGATTCTGAGATCTATGATTGGACAGACGAGCTGTAGAGTCCTAGAGAGTGAGTCCAAAAGTTGTGGAATCAGTTCAATTGCTGAGGTGTGTGAAGTTATCCAAGCTGGTTCAGGACCTGATTGTTGTAGGGTAATAATTTTTCCTGAACATGGTGGTGTGGGACCTAAGGCTCCTGTACCTCTTTCCTGATGGCAGAAATGAGAAGACAGCATGGCTTGGATAGTGGGAGACCTTGATAATGGATGCTGCTTTCCTGCGACAGCGTGCTCAGTGGTGGGGAGGGCTTTTCCTTTGATAGACTGGACTGTATCCACCACATTTTGTAGGCCTTTCCATTATTGGACATTGGTGTTTCCATACCAGGCTATGAGGTAACATCAGGGTACCATATCTATTCTTGGGCATTGATGTGTCTGTAGCAGGCCATGAGGTAACGTCAGGATACCAGTCGAAGCTCTTTCAGCTACTGGACATGGAGGAGCTGAGTTGGGTGGGGAAGTCCCTCAAACATTGAAATGGTGCATCACTCCAGGTGGAAACCTTTGCTATAGTTTTAAAATAAGTGTTAACACTTCTGAATGCATTGACCATAAATGTGAAAAGTTTTGTGTGATTTTTTTCCTTTGTATGTTTCATTAATAATGAATACAGATTAGTTAATAAAATAAAAAACGACTGCGACCCTGACCCTGGGTGCAGTCCGTACAGTTTCCTGGGAAGCCTGGCTTCCTGCCACATCTCTCCATGTGCAGGTGGGTGAATTGGCCGCTATAATTTACCCTTAGTGTGGTCAGAGGAGAGTTGATGGTCGTATATATATGTGTGAGAGACAGAGAGAGAAAATGAGTTTCAGGGGTACAGGAATGATTTTCCTCCCCTGGCAGCCTGCCCTTTTCATTATACTTACAGGGCATGCAAATTATTTCTGAGACAACATTAATCTAATTAAATGTAGTTGCGGGAAGTTTTCCCTGAATCACTGCAGTACCAGCTTTCTCAGATCAAAGAGGGCACATGATGAGAAATGGCAAATGCCCCAGCAATGATCTGAAACTAAGGTCAAGGAATGGGGTGAGAGGGGGCAAAGGAGGCAGAGGCAGAGGTAGTGGTTCAGCTGTTAGTACTGCTGCCTTCGAGCTTCCATAACCCGAATTCAATCCTGACCTCCAGTGCTGGCCACGTGTGGGAGTTGGCATACCCTCCCTTTAACTCCTCACTGAATAGCGGTTGTCTACGATCACCCCAGTATTGTGTTCAGTTTTGGTCGCCCTCCTCCAGAGAAGCTGCCATTAAGCTGGAAGCAGCACAGAAAAGATTTACAGATGACGGCCGGATGAGAGGGACTGAGTTACAGGGAGAGGTTGAGCAGGCTACAACTTTATTCACTGGAGCGTCAGACTTGGGGGTGTCGGTATGAAAGTGTATAAGAGGGTTTGTTTGTTTATTTATTGAGATAAAGTGCAGAATAGGTACTCCTGGTTAAACCCTAGCATAATCACAGGACAATTTACAATGACATACATTCCCATCTACTTACACCAGTTCCTACCACTCACTATGAACTTGGACTTCAAGGTCCCTCTGGTCATCAACTTTGTTAACGGTCTTTCCTTTAATTATTGTATTGTCTCTTTACGTTTGTCCTGCTGAGGTACAACACTTCACACTTAGCAGGGTTAAATTCTATCTGTCATTTCTTCTCCCATATCTGCAACTGATCTATATCCCGCTATATTCTTTGCCAGACTTCTACACTATCCATAACACCGCCAATCTTCGTATTATCTGAAAACTTTCTAACCCACCCATTTTTTTTAGATTAGATTATGAGAACACTCAGTCCTCTTTTTATTGTCATTTAGAAATGCATGCATGCATTAAGAAATGATACAATGCTTCTCCAGAGTGATATCACAGAAAAACAGGACAAACCAAAGACTAACACTGACAGAACCACATAATTATAACATATAGTTAGAGCAGTGCAAAACAATACCATAATTTGATAAAGAACAGACCATGGGCACGGTAAAAAGAAGTCTCAAAGTCCCGAGTCAATTGACTCCCGAGTCCCTGATAGCAGGCAGCAAAGGGAGAAACTCTCTGCCATAAACCTGCAGGCACCGTTAACTGCCGATGCATTGGAAGCACCTGACCACAGCTGACACTGAGTCTGTCCATCTGAAAAATTTGAGCCTCCGACCAGCTCCTCCAATACAACCTCCTGAGCGCCATCCTCTGCCGAGCACCTTCGACCTCTCCCGGCCGCCGAAACAAGCAAAGCCGAGCATTCGGGGCCTTCTCCGGAGATTCTGGACCACACAGTAATAGCGGCAGCGAAGCGGGCATTTCAGAAGTTTTGCCAGATGTTCCTCTGTACTCTCACGTCTGTCTCCATCAAATCAGAATTGTGCACGGTCCCCTACTTGTCAAATAACAGACATCACCACCGAAGTGGCCGTGCGCGCTGCGTTTCACCGCCATCTTCTCCTCTCCTCCTCCTATTTTCATCCAGGATATTTATATACATCACAAACAGCAGAGGTTCCATTACCATTCCCTATGGAGCACCATTAATCACAGACCTCCACCTAGAATTAGTCCCTTCAAAAGATTCAAAATACATTTGTAATCAAAGTATGTATGCAGTATATAACCCTGAGATTCATTGTAGACAATATCTACAGCTCTACATTCATCCAACACTCTCGTCACCTCATCAAAAAACTCAATCAAGTTAGTAAGACATGACTTGTCCCCCACAAAGCTATGCTGGCTCTCCCTAATTAGGCCATGGTTTTCCAAATGCTCACAAATCCTAATGGAACAACATTTGGGACCTCACCTGTGGCTTGAGAGGACAGGAGCCTATTGGTCAAGACCCCAGAAATCTCTCCTCTTGCCCGCCTCAATAATGGGGTATATCCCATCAGGCCTTGAGGTCTTAACCCGCCCCCCCCCCGCCCAATGCTCTTTAAGAGACACAACACTACCTCCTTCCCTGCCTTGAAATGCCTTAGCATATGCTTGGCACTGATTTCCTTATCCTCCACATTCTTCTTGAGAAATGCTGATGTAAAGTACTTATTAAGGACCTTACCCACATCCTCTTTATCCAAGCAAGTGTTCCCCCACCCCCTTTATCTTTGAGTGGTCCTGTGCTCCCTCTAGTTATCCTCATGCTCTTGATGTATCTTGGGATTCTCTTTAGTCTTATTTGCCAAGGACTTTTCATGGACCCTCTCCTGACGTTCCTTAGTTCTTTTCTGGATTCTTTATAATCCTCAAAGGCTCTGTTTGACTCTAGTTTCCTAAGCTTTGCATACTATTCCTTTTTCTTCTTGACTAAATTCATCACCTCTCTCAACATCCAAGATTCTCTTAACCTTGCCGTCCTTGCGCTTCGTTCTTACTGGAGCATAACGGTCCTGTACTCTCTGCAGTTGGCCTTTAAACATACTCCATATGTCAGATGTGGACTTGCCCAGAAATGGCTGTTCCCAGTTAGCTCTCCCTAGTTCCTGCATAATGCTCTTGTAATTTGCGCTGCTCCAATTTAATACTCTCTCGAAAGGTCCATATTTATGTTATAGCCATCTTAAAACTTAAGGAGTTGCGGGCACTGTTTCCTCACTGCTCCCCCGAAGGTCATTCACCTGATCAGGCTGATTACCCAACACCAGGTCCAGTACAGCCCTCTTCTAGTTGGACTATCTACATACTGTTTTAAGAAACCATCCTAGCAAACTGCCCCATGTAAACCTTCACACAAGGAAATCTGCAGATGCTGGAAATTCAAGCAACACACACAAAAGTTGCTGGTGAACGCAGCAGGCCAGGCAACATCTATTTATATATACACATTCTTTTTCTCTCTCTCCTTTTTCTCCCTCTGTCCCTCTCACTATACCCCTTGCCCATTCTCTGGGTTTTCTCCCCTCTCCCCCTTTTCCTTCTCTCTGGGTCTCCTGTCCCATGATCCTCTCATATCCCTTTTGCCAATCAACTGTCCAGCTCTTGGCTCCATCCCTCCCCCTCCTGTCTTCTCCTATCATTTTGGATCTCCCCCTCCCCCTCCAACTTTCAAATCTCTTACTAGCTCTTCTTTCAGTTAGTCCTGACGAAGGATCTCGGCCCGAAACGTCTACTGTACCTCTTCCAATAGATGCTGCCTGGCCTGCTGCATTCACCAGCAACTTTTATGTGTGTTCCATGTAAACCTTTGTACTGAGAAGGTTCCAGTTTAGATTAGGGAAGTTGAAGTTCCTCATGACAATAACCCCATTATTCTTACATCATACATTATCTGTTTCTCAACATCCCCAAAGGAGGTCCGTTGTACAGTCCCATCAGAGTAATTGCACCTTTCCTTCCCAAAGAGGTCCACCCCTCTTTTACCTCCCTCTTTCTATCTTTTCTAAAACATCAAACCCTGGGACATTAAGCACCCATTCCTGTCTGTCTGTTAACCTAAGTCTCGGCCAGGATGTTGCTTCGGGCCAGGATATTGATTCCCCATCCAGTTCAGGTGCAACTTGTCCTTTTCGTACAGGTCACCTGTGCCCCAGAAGAGGTTTCAATCGACCAATAAGCTAACCCTGTTCCCTGCACCAGTTCCTCAGCCACTCATTCATCTGTACTATCATCCTATTCCTGCCCTGACTTACACATGACGCTGGGAGGAATCCAGTGATCACTTTCTTGGAGGACTGATCTTCAGCCTCTTTTCTAACTCCCTATGTTCATTTGGCAGGACCGGTTTCCTCTTTCTACCTACATCATTGGTGCCAATGTGCACCATGACGTCTGGCTGCTCACCACCCCCTTGAGAATATTCCACAGCCGCTCTGAGACATGTGAGAGGCAGTGTACATTCCTGGCATCTCTTTCGCGACCACAGAATCTTTTATCCGTTCCCCTATCGAGTTTCTTGTCACTATCACTCTGCCTGACTGTCCCCTTCCCTACTGAGCCTCAGAGGTGGTCAGGGGCCACTGGCCCGGCTGCAGCTGCTGTGTCCTGTTAGGCTATTTCCTCCCCTCCCCCAAAGAGAAACTGAAACGTCTGAAGGTAGATAAGTCACCTGGACCAGATGGTGTAGATGCCAATTTTCTGAATGAGGTGGTTGAAGGGATCGTGGCAGTATTAGTAATCTTTCAAGAATCACTAGATTCAGGAATGGTTCTGGAAGACTGGAAAATTGCAAATGTCACTCCACTCTTCAAGAAGAGATAGAGGCAGAAGAAAGGAAACTTTAGGCCAGTTAGTGGTTGGGAAGATGTTGGAGTCGGTTAATAAGGATGAGGTTTCAGGGTACTTGGAGGCACATAATAAAATAGACCATAGTCACCATGGTTTCCTTAAGAGAAAATCTTGCGTGACAGATCTGTTGGAACTCTTTGAAGAAATAACAAGCAGTATAGACAAAGGAGAATCGGTAAATGGTGTGTACTTGACAAGGTGCCACACATGAGGCTGCTTAACAAGCTATGAGCCCATGGTATTACAGGAAAGATTCTAGAATGGATAAAGCAGTGGCTGATCAGCAGGAGGCAAAGAGTGGGAATAAAGGGAGCCTTTTCTGGCTGGCTGCCGGTGACTAGTGGTGTTCCAAGGTGCCTGTGTTGGGACGGATTCTTTTTATGTTCTATGTCAATGAGTTGATGTCTTTGTTGCAAACTTTGCAGGCGATAGGAAGATAGGTGGAGGGACAGGTAGTTTTTAGAAAATAGAGAGGCTACAGAAGGACTTAGACAGATTAGGAGATGGGCAAAGAAATGGCAGAGGGAATATGAATTGACTTTTATTATGAATAGACTTTATTACTTACATCCTTCATATACAGTGGCATGCAAAGGTTTGGGCACCCCTAGTCAAAATTTCTGTTACTGTGAATAGCTAAGCGAGTAAAAGATGACCTGATTTCCAAAAGGCATAACGTTAAAGATGACACATTTCTTTAATATTTTAAGCAAGGTTACTTTTTTATTTCCATCTTTTACTGTTTCAAAATAACAAAAAAGGAAAAGGGCCTGAAGCAAAAGTTAGGGCACCCTGCATGGTCAGTACTTAGTAACACCCCCTTTAGCAAGTATCACAGCTTGTAAACACTTTCTGTAGCCAGCTAAGAGACTTTCAATTCTTGTTTGCAGGGATTTTCGCCCATTCTTCCTTGCAAAAGCCTTCTAGTTCTGTAAGATTCTTCAACCGTCTTGCATGCACTGCTGTTTTGGGGTCTATCCACAGATTTTCGATGATGTTTAGGTCAGGGGACTGTGAGGACCATGGCAGAAATTTCAGCTTGCGCCTCTTGAGGTAGTCCATTGTGGATTTTGAGGTGTGTTTAGGATCATTATCCTGTTGTAGAAGCCATCCTTTTTTCATCTTCAGCTTTTTTACAGACGGTGTGATGTTTGCTTCCAGAATTTGCTGGTATTTAATTGAGTTCATTCTTCCCTCTACCAGTGAAATGTTCCCCATGCCACTAGCTGCAACAAAAGCCCAAAGCATGATCGATCCACCCCTGTGCTTAACAGTTGGAGAGGGGTTCTTTTCATGAAATTCTCAACGCTTTTTTCTCCAAACATACCTTCGCTCATTGCAGCCAAAAAGTTCTATTTTAACTTCATCAGTCCACAGGACTTGTTTCCAAAATGCAATCAGGCTTGTTTAGATGTTCCTTTGCAAACTTCTGATGATGAATTTTGTGGTGAGGTTGCAGGAAAGGATTTCTACTGATGACTCTTCCATGAAGGTCATATTTGTGCCGATGTTGCTGCACAGTAGAACAGTGCACCACCACTCCAGAGTCTGCTAAATTTTCCTGAAGGTCTTTTGCAGTCAAACGGGGGTTTTGATTTGCCTTTCTAGCAATCCTATGAGTAGTTCTCTTGGAAAGTTTTCTTGGTCTTCCAGACCTCAACTTGATCTCCACCATTCCTGTTAACTGCCATTTCTTAATTACATTATGAAGTGAAGAAACGGCTACCTGAAAACGCTTTGTTATCTTCTTATAGCCTTCTCCTGCTTTGTGGGCATCATTTATTTTAATTTTCAGAGTGCTAGGCAGCTGCTTAGAGGAGCCCATGGCTGCTGATTATTGGGACAAGGTTTGAGGAGTCAGGGTATTTATAAAGCTTTGAAATTTGCATCCCCTGGCCTTTCCTAACGATGATTATGAACAAGCATAGCCCTAGCAAGCTAATTAAGGTCTGAGACCTTGTTAAAAGTTATCTGACAGCTGAAATCTCTTGGGGTGCCCAAAGTTTTGCATTGTGCTCCTTTCCTTTCTTTCACTCTAAAATTGTACAAAACAAAAATAATACACTATTCTTGCTTAAAATGTTGAAAAGAATGCTTCATCTTTATCTTTATGATTTTTGGAGATCAGTTCATCTTCTACTCACTTAACTATTCACAGTAACAGAAATCTTGACTAGGGGTGCCCAAATTTTTGCATGCCACTGTACATGAGGAGTAAAAATCTTCATGTTATGTCTCTGTCTAAATATAAAATATGCAATTTATAGTAATTTGTGATAAGTAGTATGTACAATAGGATAGTCAATATAACATAGAAACACAGCTGTGTCAGCATGAGTTATGCAGTCTGGTGGCCTGGTGGATGAAGCTGTCCCTGAGCCTCTTCTTACCTGTGGATTCTACCTGTCGGTTTCACCCTTGAGTTTCACGTTCACTTTGGTCACGACATAGCACCCTTAGACCCTGACTGTTCAAGCTTCGCACTCTAACACTGGTCCACTCCAACAATCTCTGCTCTACTTAAACCTAACTTCTTTATATTGGCCCTTGCAATAACCCAAGCAATCTTGTGTCTGCAGACAAGTGCCAACAGGCCTTTCTTGTTTTTTTAAAACTGGCATGAAATGTCCTCAAGGAAGTACCTCCAACTCTCTGTGACATCCTGCGATGGCAGTGATCAAAAAGTGGTGGCTTTACCATCTGTGCCACTTCGCACAAAAGCCTCCCAAAGCTTCCTAGAGAAATCTTTTCGATCTAGAGGGTCAGTGTGAATGATAATCTGAAGGGAATAAAATTGGGATGGTGGGGGGAAATGTTCTTGGATGTAACGGTGACAAACAACCAGGACCCAGTGATCTGCATCCTTGGATTTTAGTCTTCTGTGAGGATCATCACCTCGTTGTGGTGGAGAGGCTTGTGAGTTCCTGAGAGTGGTGCCGCCTGACGTTTAGCTTGTGGTACAGTCCCCCATAGCGGTACGGTCAAGTGGGAAACTCCAGACAAAGAACGATCCAGCCGAGACCTCAGCTGTGGAGCTGGCAGAAGATGATGTCACATCACCACGGTAGTGAAAGCTGTAGTAGTAAAGGGTCCCCAATCGTCTTGCGTCCCATGCTATTGGACCCTGACCCCGATCTCAAGGACGGTGTGGTGGCTGCCTGTGCGTCAGCCTCCTGACGCTAAATGAAGTCATGCATTGGTGTTCTCCATTTAAGCGAATCCACTTTAATATCCCAGTTATGTGGATCCAAGGGTGGCCTCTACAGTCACCTGAGGATCTACTAACAGACAATCCTTAGAGCACGACCTACTTGACTTGAGTGATCACATTGCTACAACAGAGTTAGTGGATCTGCTGGATTCACTCATTGTTATCTTCCAAAATTCCATATATCCCAGAACAGCTGCCACAAAATGTAACTAATGCAACCCATCATTTAAAAAGGAGAAGGAAAGAGAAAATGGGGAAATATATATAAGTTAGATTGACATCAGTAGCAGGGAAAATTCTGATGAGGAAGTGGGAATAGGGAACTTGGAAAATGAGACCAGGAATGAATGTGGATCTATGAACAGGAAGTCAGGTTTTAGAGATCTCTTGGAATTTTTGCGGGTTGTAACCAGTAGGTTACATAGAAGAATGTACAGGAGCCTCAGGGTTCACACCACCAGGTTAAGGAACGGTTATTACCCCCTCAATCATCAGGCTCTTGAACCACGGGGTATAACTTCACATGCACCATCGCTGAACTATTCCTACTATCTATGGACTCTCTTTCAAGGACTCTTCATCTCATGTTCTGGATATTTATTGCTTATTTCTTTATTATTGTTATTTATTTTTTTCTCTTTCTTTTTGTATTTGTGCAGTTTGTTGCCTTTTGCACATGGATTGTCCACCCTGTTAGGTGCGGTCTTTCATTGATTTTAATATGTTCATTGGATTTATTGAGTATGCCTGCAAGAAAATGAATCTCAGGGTTGTACATGGTGACACATATATACTTTGATAATTGGGGTGGCATGGTAGTGAAGTGGTTAGCACAATGCTTTACTGTACCAGCACCCGGGGTTCAATTCGCACTGCTGTTTGTAAGGAGTTTGTATGTTCTCCCTGTGATTGCGTGGGTTTGGGTTTCCTCTGGGTGCTCTGCTTTCCTCCTGTTGGTAGGTTAATTGGTCATTGTGAATTGTCCTGTGATTAGGCTCAGCATCCTGCGGGAATTGAGCCCCTATCTTCCAATTACTGGTGGTGTAACGTGACAGTAACCGCTACGCTACTGTGCTGCCATCTGGGCTGGGTGGGATTGCTCTGCTGGGAGGCAGCATCAAACTTATGAGCAGAACAACCTCTTCTCCATCGAAATCTCGAACCAAGAACTCACGCAGATGCTATTAAGTCGGTTGCATCTGTCTTTTGTCTACACTTGGGTACAGTATTAACCTTCCAGATTTTCTTTATTGAGTGTCAGTGTTTTTATATATTTCAGTGATTGCGATGCCTAAATGTCCCTTTGAGTCAGGAGACCTGGTCTGGGAAACATCTAGGAACCGAGTCATAGAGTTCAAGGGTCACATCTGACTTGCCTAGTTCCCAGCAGGATACATTGCATAAGTTAATTCTAAAAGCTGCCTGCCCTGTTTCACATTGTGTGGTCAGCTATAATGACGAAGTCAAATTCAGTGGAAATTGCACAATCTTCTAACTTTGATCCTGGATCTCTGAATGAACCCTTGTGTTCAGTGGAATCGAGCTATAGCAGGGATGTGGCTCAGTGATCAGATGTCATTTCAGTGTTATTGCCCAATGGTTCAAAAGTTCAAGGTAAATTTATTGTCAGAGTACGTATATGTCATCATATACAAGCCTGAGTTTCATTTTTGTGTGGCAATCACAATAAGTATATAAAAAAAATGGAACCAGCAACGACAGGCAAGCAACCAATGTGCAAAAGCCAACAAACGGAAATTCAAAGTACATTTCTTATCAAAGTATTGTGCAAATCCAAAGAAAAGGAAAACAAACAAAAATAATAAACACATAAATAAGAAACAAATATTGGGAACATGAGAACTTGAGTAGTTGAGTCCTTGAAAGTGTGGGTTTGGCAGATGGGGTGGCGGTGGGGAGTTGGCAACCAACTTCATTTTAAGAGTTCTTGAAAGCCAGCAGGCTTGACCTGTAAAAGACGTTGGGAACTGATTCCGTAGCTAATTTCAAGGGAATTTTGAGAGTGAAGTTGTGGCTGGAAGGAAATGTTTGTTGTTCAGGAGCTGGCACAGGCAGATAACGCTGAGTGTCCTCTCTGTATGTCGTGATAAAGCATTGCCTGGACAAACTGCTATTTATCAGCACTTTGCCAGACACGTCCAATTCATCTTGTGCCTTTTGAGTAGGTTTATCACATGTACTGAGATAAAGTGAAAAGCTTGTCTTGCATACTGTTCGTACAGATCAAATCATTTCACAGGTGCATTGAGGTAAAACAATAACAATGCAGAAAAGTATAAAAGATAGTATTGGTATTTGCTTATGATGATGAAATGCTTGTCCTGCAGCCTTCATACAAATCAACTCATTATATGGTGGGTGCATTGAGGTCGAGCAAGGTCACACAGCAGTAAGTGTAAAAGCTACCAAAGACTGCACTGCAGGTAAACAATAAAGTGCAAGATTATAATAAGATAGACCGTAAGGGTGAGAGTCCATCTTTTTGTACAAGAGGTCTGTTCAAAAGTCTGGTAACAGTGGGATCGAAGCTGTCCTTGAGCCTGGTGGTATGAATTTCAGGCTTTTGTATTTTCTTTCTGATGAGAGAGGGGAGAAGAGAGAACGTCCGGCTGGGTTGGATCTTTGATTATGCTGGTTGCTCTACTGAGTTAGTGAGAGGTATAGACGAAGTCCATAGCGGAAAAGCCTGGTTGCCATGATATGCTGATTTCTGAGATGTTTAACATCTCAGCCTCTCAATCTGAGACTGACGAGACCATTTGAGTTCTGGTCTACTGTCAGCAGAATTAAACGTTGTTGGGTTTTGGCCAGATCAGTCTGGACCAGGCTGTTAGTGCTCCACTGTGGGACGTGACAGTAGTGCGGATATAAAGGGAAGTTGCCTCTGTTCTCAACTTGTGGCTACACTGCAAATCCTTAATAGCAGACCTGTGACCAATGGACATATTGGGCTGAGATCAGGTTTTGTGTCGGTCCAGGTGAGGGGTCTTGACCCAAATGTCAACGGTCCATTTCTCCCCATAGATGCTGCCTGACATGCTGAGCTCCTCCAGCATCTTCATGTGTGGCTTCATATTGCCAGCATCTGCAGTGCCCTGTGTCACTTGGGGTTAGATTGTTTCAGTCTATACAGGTGTCCCCTGCTTTTCGAACGTTCACTTTACGAAACCTCACTGTTAGGAAAGACCTACATTATTTCCCTGTTTTCGCTAACAGAAGGTGTTTTCACGAAAAAAACCAGTGCGCGATAAAAGGCAGCGCCCGCCCCGAGCAGCCGCTCTCCCCCGGATTCAGAACGGCATTCTCGCCGACATTGCTTTAACACGTGCCTGTGAGCAGCCGTTTTGCAAGGTGAGGTCTGAGGTATCGGAAAAGCCTAAAAGAGCTCGTAAAGGTGTTACACTTAGCGTAAAACTAGACATAATTAAGCATTTCGAATGTGGTGAACGAAGCAAGGACAAAGTGAGTTTGGCTTGTGGAAGCTGATGAAGATGATGTTGAAGAGGTTTTGGCATCCCATGACCAAGAACTGATAGATGAAGAGTTGATGCAATTGCAAGAGGAAAGGATAACAATCGAAACCGAATGCAATAGCGAAATGAACGCGAAGCAACTGCGTGAGATTTTCGCTGCAATGATAAAGTACGACTTTAATTTTGAAAGAGTACGTAGGTTTAGGGGATATTTGCAGGATGGTTTGAGTGCTTACAAAAAACTGTATGATAGAAAGATGCGCGAGGCTCAGCAGTCAAGCAAGCCTTCCACATCAGCCACAGCAGACGACGAACCTCGACCTTTGACATCGAGGCGGGCAGTCATAGGAGAAGATGAGCTACCTGCTCTAATGGAAACAGAGGACGATGAGATGACACCCCAGTGTCCCACCACCTCAACCCCCGGGCCACGGATAGATATCGATTCACGGAGAATGCAGCAGTAGCTGGGACGCACCCAACACATCTTTAAGAAAAAAGCCGAAATAAACAAGCTAATTAATTAGGTGTCGTCCGACTCGTAAATGTCGGCCCAGATCAGAGGCGATGCAGTCGGAAATCGCCACTGATCTGGGCCGACAATTACACGTTGGGCGGCACGTAATTAATTAACATGTTTATTTCGGCTTTTTTCTTAAAGATGTGCTGTGTGCCTTCCGGCTACCACTGGACCCCTGCATGCTGCGTGGCAATGTATCAGTCAGCGGCCTGGAGGGTGGGGGCCACTGCACCACCCCAACCTGCAACGACTCAGTCTAACACACCATCATCAGTGTGCTCTGCACTGTCTTCCCAATTCCGGTAAGTGATACTACACTGTACATACATTATTTCTACTTTATATCGGCTGTGTATTTTTATGTGTTATTTGGTATGACTTGGCAGCTTCATAGCTTAAAGGTTACTGGAGAGAGTGTTTTTGCCAACAGCGCTTGCGTGAGATTTTCTGCCGAGAGCGTTTGCATGAGATTTTCGCTTCGGCGAACAGTGCCGGCAATGATTGTGGAAAGGTATTTCTACTTTATATAGGCTGTGTATTTATCATATTATTCCTGCTTTTACTATATGTTACTGTTATTTTAGGTTTTATGTGTTATTTGGCATGATTTGGTAGGTTATTTTTGGGTCTGCGAACGCTCACAAAATTTTCCCATATAAGTAAATGGTAATTGTTTCTTCGCTTTACGACATTTTGGCTTACGAACCGTTTCATAGGAACGCTCTACCTTTGGATAGCGGGGGAAACCTGTATTTTTACAACTTAATTTTGCATCTTAGTGTTAATGATTTAATCTGAAGCTCAGGTGAATGAGGGAAGATTTGATACTGGTATACAAATTTATGAAAGGTATAGATAGGGTACATGCTAAACATAGACAGGATTTTCCCCTCCAGTTGGGTGAAACCAGAACTAGAGGTCATACATTAAGGGTGAAAGGTGAAATATTTAAGGGAACCTGAGGGGGATCTTCCTCACTCAGAGGGTGGTGAGAGTATGGAACAAGCTGACAGTGGAAGTGATGGATGCTGGTCCGACTGTGCCATTCAAGAGAAATTTGGATAAGTACCTGGATGGGATGGGTATGGAGGGCCGTGATCCAAGTGCAGGTCAGTGGACTATGCGGAATGATAGTTCAGCATGGACTAGATGGATGAAAGGGCCCGTTTTCATGCTGTAGTGCTGGGAGACTCAATGACCCTAGCGGGTGACACAATGGCAGAGTAGAGTTGCTGCCTCCACCAGCCCAGGTTTGATTCTGTCCTCTGCTGCTGTCCCTGTGGAGGTTGCACGTTCCCCTTGTGACCTAATGTGGACTTCTGGGCTGAAACATGACCTGAAACCCGATGGGCACTGCTCGAGCTGCTGAGTTCTTCCAGCAGATCGTGTGTTGCTCATTTTCCGTGCCAACAGTCTCTCCTGTCTCCTGTGACCATGTGGACTTCCCCCGGTTTTTTCCCTTGTCCCAAAAGGGGTAGATTGGTAGGTTGATTGGCTGCTCTAGAAAGCATGACAGTACTTTTAGTTCCATAGGAGTTTGCGAAGTTTTGGGATGATACCTAAAACTTTGATAAACTAATATAGATGTGTAATGGAAAGTATATTGACTGGCTGCATCACAGCCTGGTATGGAAACACCAATGCCCATGAATGAAAGATCCTACAAAAAGTAGTGGATAGAGCACGGTAAAACCCTCTCTACTATTGAGCACAAGTATTGTTGCAGGAAAGCAGCATCCATCAACAGGGACCCCCACCGCCCCGGTCATGCCCTCTTCTTGCTGTTGCCATCTGGAAGAAGGTACAGGAGCCTCAGGACCCACAACACCAGGTTCAGGAAAAATTATTACCCCTCAATCATCAGTCTCTTGAACCAAAAGAGATAACTTCACTCATCTTCATCTGCCCCATCACTGAACTGTTCCCGTAACCTATGGACTCACTTTCAAGGACTCTTCATTTCATGTTCTTGATATTTATTGCTGCTTATTATTATTATTATTATTATTCTTTTCTTTCTTTTTGTATTTGCACAGTCTGTTTTCTTTGGCACAGTGGTTGAATGCCCAAGTTGGTGCGGTCTTTCATTGATTCTGTTATGGATTTATTGAGTATGCCCACAAGGAAATGAATCTCAGGGTTGTATATGGTGACATATATTTTGCTGTTCCTTTTCGTGCCTTGCGGCGCATCGGGTGGCATATTTTGCTGTTTCTTTAGCGTTTGTCTTTTTTACAAGGCTGAATTGCTGGCTTGACACTCAGCCTAGCACAGATGGAAAGCGTGCAAGGAGCTGGCCGGATTCGAACCTGAGACCTCACCTCGAAGTCCAATGCTGATGCCACTACACCACCGGCCAGCGACTTTGATAATAAATGTACTTTGAACTTTATAGATTGCCTCTAGAATGTAGGTGAGTGGCAGAATCTAGAGAGAGCAGATGGAAATGTGAGAGAGAATATAAAATGGGTTTAGCACAGTAAGTGCTTGACGGTCGGCGTGGATTGCTGAGTGGAAGGGCCGGTTTCTGTGATGCACCTTTTTGAAAAGATTTTGGAAACTAGCTTCACAAAACCACCTCATGCCCAGAGCCTACAATTACAGCGTGCTGTTGACTTGGGAACATTGAATGGGTAACTTAATATTTCGGTTTGCATTTGGGTGAGTAGTATTGATATACCGTACACAAACACAGCAAATTCTGTAGATGCTGGTTGTCCAGAGCAACACACACAAAACGCTGGAGGGACTCAGCAGGTCAGGCTTTTAACAGTGTTGATAAAATGTTGATATTATTGTTTTCCTAACAAGTTGTGGACACAATGGAGGCTTTTAATAATGCACCTTGGATTTGTTTTGTAAGGCATCTGTTAGTCTTGTGAGACCATGGATCTGCGCCTGGAAAGTCTTCACTCTCCAGGGGGCAGGCCTGGGCAAGGTTGTATGGAAGACCGGCAGTTGCCCATGCTGCAAGTCTCCCCTCTCCATGACGCCGATGTTGTTTAAGGGAAGGGCATTAGGACCCATACAGCTTGGCACCAGTGTCGTCACAGAGCACTGTGTGGTTAAGTGCCTTGCTCAAGGACACAACACGTTGCCTCAGCTGGGGCTCGAACTCACGACCTTCAGGTTGCTATTTGTTTTGTACTGCACCATTAACATAATAAATTATTTTCAATATCTCCATGCATATATCCAACATGGAGGACCTGTAGTTAATGTCATCTGCTGAGCACTGACAGGACTTGGTGGGAATAGGACACTGGTAACTAAGTTTTGAAAAGGAAGTTTAACTATCCCTTGCATGGGGGGAGAGGGCTGTGGTTTACATGCTCCAGTCTGCATTAACGGTGTTGAGGTTGAGAGAGGCCAAAGAAACTCTCCAACACCTCTACACCCTCAGAAGGTTAAAGAAATTTGACGGGCCACCATTGACTCTTACCAATTTTTATCGATGCATGATAGAAAGCATTCTGTCTAGATGCATAGCGACTTGCTATGGCAACCGCTCGGCCCGTGACCATAAGAAACTGCAGAGAGTTGTGGACACAGCTCAGCAGCTCACAGAAACCAGCCTCACCTCTGTGGACTCTGTCTGCACTTCTTGCTGCCTCAGTAAAGCACAGCCACCCCGAACGTTTTCTCTTCTCTCCTCTCCCTTCAGGAAGAAGGTACAAACGCCTGAAAGCACGTAGCATGGGGCTCAAGGACAGCTTCCAATCCACTGTTAACAGACTCTTGGACAGATGGGCTCTTGGCTTACAATCTACCTTGCTACGATCTTGCACTTCATTGCACTGCACCCTTTTACACTTTATTCTGCATTGTTATTGTTTTACCTTGTTCCAGCTCAAATGCAGTGTGTAATGATTTGATCCGTATGAACTGTATGCAAGACAAGCTTTTCACTGTATCTCTGTACATGTGATAGCGATGAACCAGTACCAATGCTGTGCTGTGCTGCACTTCCTCTGTCGATGCAAAGCTATATTTTTTATTCTGATCAAAAACACAAGAGATTCTGCAGATGCTGAAAATCCAGAGCAACAAACACAAAACGCTGGAGGAGCTCAGCAGGCCAGGCAGCATCTATGGAGAGGAATAAACAGTCGACATTGCAGGTTGAGCCCCTTCATTGGGACCTAATGAAGGTTCTCAGTCTGAAATGTCCACTGTTTATTCCCTACCTGCTGAGTTCCTCCAGCATTTTATGTGCGTTATTTTGCATTCTGATTTCTTTATTACTCCTTAAGTGTACTTATGGGAGTACATTCTGAATAGCACGCAATAAAATCTTCACTGCATCTTGTTGCTTGTGGTTTAACAAAGCAATACAGATATCAGATTTAATCAGCAGAGAAATAGGTCCTTTGGCCTAATTTGTCTATACCAGCCAACATGTTTGTCCACAGCAATTCCATTTGTCTGTGTTGATTGGTGCAGTGTTCCCCATTGGCTAACAGAAAGGGGCTGGATTTGTTTTATTTTGGGTTTTTGTAGCTTCTTGATGACGTGGCGGATTGTGATGTGAAATTTGTTCTCCATTAGGGGGGATTCTACTATCAACCGAAGATCCTGGAGAGGCATTCCGACAGCATCCTGGGATGGGTAAGCATGCAGCTTCTTACGTAAACTTGGTCCTTCTTGGAAATGTGGTGCATTTGCTCTGATTTCCTTCAGAGTCATACAGTGCTGCAGCACAGAAGCAGGCCCTTCGGCCCATCTAGTCTGTGCCAAACCTTTCAACCTAGTTCCATGGATCAGCACCTGGACCATTGCCCTCCATACCCATCCCATCTATGCATCTATCCAAATTTCTCTCAAACATTGCAATCAAACCCACATCCACCACTTCCACTGACAGCTCATTCCACACTTGCACCACCCTCTGAGGGAAGAAATTTCCCCTCAGCTTCCTCATAAATATTTCACCTTTTACCCATAACCGAGGACCTCTATGTCTAGACTCAGTGGAAAAAGCCTGCTTGTATTTACCCTATCTGTTGAACCTTTCCTTATAATTCAGTACCTCATGTTCTGGCAATATCCCTGTCAATTTTCTCTGTGCTCTTTCAATTTTATCAATACCTTTCCTGTAGGTAGGTGACCAGAACTGCACACAATACTCCAAATTGGTGTGGTCTTTCATTGATTCTGTTATGGTCATTATTCTATTATGCTGGGTAGCAGGGTTGAGATATGTCTCTAGCAATGGAGGTGTAAGGTATTTGTTCTGTCTGCCAGCCTGCAGTTCACCCTTGGACAAGTCGTAGCACCTACTTAGCCCCCGATCAGGGTCACATGAAGCCACGAGAACAGTTGGTGCGTGATCCATGAGCAGCTGGTGCATCTCATAAGTCCTGGGTATGTGGCCACTGACGCCAGGCAGACAGTCTCTGAAGAGTAGTGCTAATGGTTAATTATTATGATTATGAGGACACGCAGTCCCCTTTTATTGTCATTTAGTAATGCATGCATTAATAAATGATAGAAATATTTTTCCAGAATGAAAAACACATGACAAACCGACTTAAAAACTAACAAAAACACATAATTATAACATATAGTTACAACAGTGCAAAGCAATACTGTAATTTGATAAGAACAGACCATGGCACAGTAAAAGTCTCAGAGTCTCTCAAAAGTCCCATCATCTCATGCAGACGGTAAACCTCCAGTGCCGCCAACTCGCTGATGCAGCATCCCGGAAGTATCCGACCACAGTCTGACTCCAAGTCCGTCCGAAGAACTCCGAGCCTCCGACCACCTATTCGACACTGAGCACCAAGCACCATCTCTGCTGAGCGTTTCAACCCCGGTCCCGGCAACAGGTGATACGCAAAGCCGAGAATTTGGGGCCTTCGTCTCCGGAGATTCTCGATCGCACAGTATCAGCGGCAGCGAAGCAGGCATTTCAGAAGTTACTCCAGATGTTCCTCTGCACTTCTCACAGCTGTCCCCATCAAATCAGGATTGTGCACGGCACCCCTAGTTACACATATGGATATTCATTCGGAACGGCCGCGCGCGCTGCATCGTGCCGCCATCTTCTCCTCCCTCCTCCCGTCACCCGTCTTGTAAAGCCACTGCCCAGAAGAAGGCAATGACAAACCACTTCTGTGGAACAATTTGCCAAGAAAATCATGGTCGTGGAAACACTGTAATTACCCGCGTCAAACGACACAGCTCATAAAGAACGATTCTCTTACGGATTTATTGAGTATGTCCGCAAAAAAAATAAACCTCAGGAGTGTATATGGTGACATACATGTACTTTGATAATAAATTTACATTTAACTTCAAAATTTTGCTTTACCAACATCTAAAACAACTTCAACATAACATCCCAACCTTTAGTTTGTCAGTATGTTTATTGACTGGAAGCTCTAATGATACATGAAGTTGAACAAACATTTGAAACCCCCTTGATGTTTGGATGTGTTTATAAATCCCCAGGCAGGGATATTCCTGGACCAGCCAGTTTCATCTGATTTTGCAGGTTTACACAACTTAAATTCCGAGCAAAACCAAGTGACTGATCTGACAGGGCAGCAGTTACCCTCTGTGTGAGGCTATTTCTTGATCTATTTCGGATGATGTGAACGTGCTCTGTGGGACCCTTATTCAGATTGTTTCATAACGAAATCCCTTGCTTATGTGAAGCTCATGGATTAAATGGTAGCAACAATAATAAATACAACAATAAATGCAAAACAAGGGCATGGTGCAAACATTGCAGTGTAGTCTTGAAGTAACGTGAAAAAGAACACTGAAGTAAAAATACTGGAGTAATCAAGAGAGGTAGAATTAAGAACAACATAAGAAACAGGAGCAGACATCTGCTATCTGGCCTGTCAAGCCTGCTCCAAAATTCAATAAACTGTGGACTTCGCTCTACCTATCTGCCTTTTCCCTGTATCCCTTATCCCTTAGTTCCCCTGCTATGCAAACATTTGTTTAACTATGTCTTAAATATATTTAGTTAGGCAGCCTTCACTGCTTCTCTGGGAGAGAAACCGACAAATTCACTACTCACTTCATTCTCTGTTCCTCATCTCTGCCCTAAATCTATTCTTCTGGACCTTGTGGCTTACGTCCCCTGCTTTCAGCAGGAAAAACAACTTTCCTGCCTCTGTCTTACATATCTCTTTCATTATTGTATATGTTTTGATAAGACACCCCCGCCTCCATTCTTCTGAATTCCAGTGAATATTGTCCCAGGCGAGGTTAACCCCCTCATGGAATATAAGAGCCAATTCAAAGTCTTCCCCAAATTGTGAAATGTATGATTATTTAACATCCAAGCTGCTATTATTTGTATCCAAGGGCCTCACATTGAGTTTGTTGTCACTCTTGCTTTACCTAAGTGACTGCTGCTAATTTTCGTGGCAGAGTGAAGTTCCTGGTCAGCTGGTTAACCAGGGCTTGGTGGTCTTGATTGAGGGTGAAGTGTTCACCGGGTCACTGGGGGATCTTCCCTGCACTGCTTCCTTTGAACCAGGAAGGGAATGAGAGCCTGAAGATAGTTTCTTATCTAGTCCTTCACACCTTTAAACGTGTTGCACCCTGTCTTCTTGCACTATTGCCTTAGATTCTGGGCTTTAGATTAAGGTTAGCTTTATTTGTCCCACGTACCTCGAAACGTGCAGCGAAATGTGTCCTTTTGCGTCAGCGGCCAGCACAGTCCGCTTCCAGCACTAATTCACTAGGCCTAACCCTTGCAGTTTTGAAATGTGGAAGGGAACCTTAGCACAAGGGAAACCCACATGGTCATGGGGCAAGGACGTACAAAGTCCTTACGGGCAGCAGCGGGAATTGAACCCAGATCATCCGACTGCTGACACTTAAAGCGTTGTGCTATCCACTATGCTACCGTGCTGTCGTTTGAACTCATAGTCTGCTCTGTTCTGGTGAATTTACACGTAGTGGCCACTTTATTAGGTACAAGAGGTATCTTATAAAGTGGCCGCTGAGTGTGTTTGTGTATGTTTATGGTCTTCAGCTGCTGTAACCATCCAATTCATATGTTGTGCGTTCTGAGATTCTCTTCTGCACACCACTGTTGTAACATGTGGTTATTTGAGTTATTGTCGCCTTCCTGTCAACTTGAACCAGTCTGGCCAATCTTCTCTGACTCCCCTCATTATCAAGGCATTTTTCCCACAGAACTGCCACTCACTGGATGTTTTATGTTTTTTGCACCATTCTCTGTAAATCTAGAGACTGTTTTACATGAAAATCCCAGGAAATCAGTACTTCTGAGATACTTAAACCACCCCATCTGGCACCAACAATCATTCCACAGTCGAGGTCACTCAGATCACATTTCTTCCCCCATTCTGATGTTTGGTCTGAACAACAACTGAACCTCTTGACTTTGTCCGCATGCTTTTATGCATTGAGTTGCGGTCACATGATTGGCTGATTAGATATTTGCACTAACGAGTAGATGTGTAGATGTAGCTCAGACTTGTAAGAACATAAGAAATAGGAGCAGGAGGAGGCCATCTGGCCTGTCAAGCCTGCTCCGCCATTCAATAGATCATGGCTGATCTGGCCATAGACTCATCTCCACCTCCCTGACTTTTCCCTACAACCCTTAATTCCCCTACTATACTATGACTTGATCCCTTGGAGTGGAGGAGATAGGAAGGTGACCTTGTAGAGCTGCATCAAATCACGAGGGGGTGAATGCGCACATTCTTTTTCCAAGAGTTGAGTAATCAAGAACCAGAGGGCACAGATTTAAGGATAGAGGGGAGAGATTTAAACGGAACGTGAGGGGCAACCTTTTTTTTTTAACACAAAGGATGGCATGTAGTGGAACGAGCTGCTAGAGGAAGTGGTTGAGGCAACTTTTATAAGACTCTTGAGTGGATGGATGGGATATCATCAGAACATGGGCTAAGCCGTGGCAAATAGGATAGGCTTATGAGAATGGACCAGTTGGACTGAAGGGCCTATCTCTCTGCTACATTATAGAGCATGTCTTGAGAGGAAAGGTTGAGTGAGCTAGGGCGTTTCTCTGTGCAGTGGCCCCTCCATAGCACACAGTGATGCAACCAGTTAGAATGCTCCCCATCGTACATCTGTAGAAATTTGCAAGTGTCTTTGGTGACATATCAATTCTTTTCAAACTCGTAATGAAGTATAGCCACTGTTGTGCCTTCTTTGTAATTGCATCAGTATGTTGCGCCGAGGATAGATCCCCAGAGATGTTGACGCCCTGGAACTTGAAACTGCTCACCCTTTCTACTGCTGATCCCTCGATGAGGACTGGTGTGTGTTCCCTCAACTTCCCTTCCTGAAGTCTTACTGAATTTGAGTGCAAACTTGTTTCTGAGATACCACTGAACCACTTGGCCCGTCTCTCTCCTGTACCCCTCCTTGTCACTATCTGAAATCCTGCCGACAATAGTTGTATTGTCGGCAAATTTATCGATGACGCTTGAGTTGTGCTAGTCACACAGTTGTGGCTGTTGAGAGTGAACAGTGGGCTAAGCGTGCATCTTTGAGTTGGGCGAGTGTTGATTGCCGGTGAGAAGGAGATGTTATTTGCGATCCACACATACTGTGGTCTCCCAGTGAGGACGTCAGGATCTAGTTGCAGACGGAGGTACAGAGGCCCAGGTTTTGGAGCTTATTGATTAGAACTCAGGGTATGATTGTGTTGAACATTGAACTGTAGTCAGTAAGCAGCAGCCTGACATGGGTATTAGTAATATTGACAAGGCTGAGTGGAGAGGCAGTGAGATTGCATCTGCTGTGGACCTGTTGTGGCGACAGGCAAATTGCAGCAGGTTCAGGTCCTTGTTTACGTAGGAGATTGTTGATGTGACATGTGGGCTGAGCGTGGGGATTTTGACACTTCTTCTGTTGGGTGCTCCTCAAGGCTTTTGATATCATCCCACGTGTTCTTTCTCGGTTTCGAGCATTTGTGGGTTGGGATTCCCAGGAGATGGTGGGGATATTCCATTTCTTTGAGGAAGCTTTGAGCACATCCTTGAACCTTTTCCTTTGACGCACTGCTGATCTTCACCTACTATGATTTTAATTATATGAACTTTAGTTCCCTTTTAATTGCCTTTAATTCCAAATTACTCAATTTAAATCTCTCCTGCAAGGGTGGGGCTTGCGTTTGGGTAATGCTTGGATATTTCCATTACCAGAATCCAGCCCATTTATTATTCCTCCCATAACGTGTCATATTGTATTCTCAGAGCTGGAATTCGGGGAATAGTCCTGCTTTGAGTGAAAGTTCAGAATGAGTGACAAGGTAGTGAATCTTTGCACCTATCAGCTGAGAAGGGACTCTCAGTCGGGTGGTGAGGGTAATTCACAGGGAACATACCATAAAAATTTTCATATATATTCCGTTTGGATCCATTAACATTTTAATTAGTTAAGATGCCTGGCAGAGTGGGCCTGATGTTCATGATTTTTTAGTTACATTTGGGGCAGTTAGGTCACCCATTGTCCGCTCCCCCTTTGCGATCGGGTGTGGCAGTGGGTCACACCCTGTCCTCTCCCCTTTGGGGATTGGGTGTGGCAGTGGACACACTCCCTCCCCACCTGGTAGGACAGCCTGTAGATGCCTTGCTTTATTCTCATAACCGCTGTGGGTGACACGGTACTGTAGCAGTTAGCGCATCGCCTTGTAGCATGTGACCACTGATCGGGGTTCAGATCCTACCGCTGTAAGGAGTTTGCACGTGCTACTTGTTACTGGGTAGGTTTCCTCTGGGTGCCCTGGTTTCCTCCCAAATTCTAAAGATGTACGTGTTAGTGTTGTAAGTTGTGGGCATGTTGTGTTGGTGCTGGAAGCGTGGCAACACTTGTGGGCTGACCACAGGACAGTTCTCTGTGTTGCTCGTTGACATGAACTGACGCGTGTCACTGTTCTGATGTACCAAAGACCAATAAAGCTAACTGTAATCTGTGTGCAGTCTTGGCACTGTGGCCTCTGTCTCACACTGTGCTTCTTAGCCTTTGCACTCCGTTGTTCTCCATTTCATTTTATTGATCCTTTCCTGTTGGACATCTCACCTGTGCAGTTTTGTTGCAGCGGTTGTAGAAGCCCGGTATGGGCCACGTGGCTTCCATTCCGCCCCTGTGTTGCAGGAGCTACACAACTGGCAAAGGTGATAAAACTTTCTGAGCTCATTTGTTCTGTTTTCTGGCAGGCATACGTCCTCTGGTCCGTCTCCTACTACACGTCCCCTTTGTTGCTGCTGTACTGCTACAGAAAAGGTAAGTGCCCTGACTTGAAAGGCATGTCTTTGACTTGTTTTCCAGCTCGGTGTGGGTGAGGGAATGTCCCAGTAGACGTCTGGGGGAAGTAATGCCCTCATACTCTATAAATAAGTGTTAGGTAAAGCTATTCTTGAATCATGATCTGCACTCGTGTCCATCAGTCAGTATTAGAATGCAGAACAGAGAACTTTACAGCACAGGACAGGCCCTTTGGTCCACAATGTTGTGCTGACCTTTTAACCTATTCTAAGATCAATCTAACCCTTCCCTTTTACATAGCCCTCCATTTTCTGTCATCCATATGCCTATGTAAGAGTTTTTTAAATGCCCCTAATGCATCTGTCTCTACCACACCCCTGGTCTCATGCATCAACCACTCTGGCTGTCCACTCTATATATGCCTCTTAGCATGTTGTACACCTCTATCAAGTCACTTCTCATCCGCCATCCACTCCAGAGTGAAAAGCCCGAGCTTGTTCACCTATCTTGACGAGACGTGCTCTCTAGTCCAGGCAGCGCCCTGGTAAATCCGCTCTGCACCCGGTTTCCAGCTGAGTAACCCCACCAGTCACATCCCTCTTCTGGGGGAGGGGGACACAAGAGGCAGCCGCTGCTGGAGTCTGGAGGAAGTCAGCGGGTTGAGCAGCATCTGTGGGAGGAAAGGCATTGAAGCAGGGTTTCAACCTGAAACGACAGTGGTTACGCCTGTCCCCCCCACCACGGACGGTACTTGATGTGCTGAGCACCCCTAGCAGATTGTTTGTTGCTCTAATCTGGTCCCTTTAACCCTACAACTTACTCTCTCGGGACACATAGGAGACTGCAGGTGCTGCAAACTGAAGCAACATACAAGACTGTGGAGGACCTCAGCAGCTCAGGCTGCATCTGTGGAGGGAAACGGGCAGTCGACGTTTTGGGCTGAGGCTCTTCCTCTGGGGGGGGGGGAGAGAGAGAGAGAGAGAAAGAAAAAAAGGAAGAAATGAAGCAAGAGCTGGGCAGCTGATGGGCGGATATGGATGAGGAAGAGGGAGTGGAAGCAGGGACAGAGGCTGGGAAATGATAGGTAAAGGTGACCAAGGGCTTCCGAACCCTATCACCTCCCATCTGGTGGTATTACTACTTAGAATCTGAATCAGGTTTATCATCACTGAGTGTAGGTCATGAAGTTTGTTGTTTTGTGGCAGCTGTACAGTGCAATATATAAAGAAATTACCATGTTACAACAAGAAGTATACAAGAAGTAAGTAGTGCAAAATGACAGCACAAAAGTGAGGTGGGGTTCATGGGCTCATTTTCCATTTGGAAACCTGAGGGCAGGGGGAAAATTGCTGTTTATAATGCATTGAGCATGTGTCTTCAGGCTCCTGTACCTCCTCTATACCTTCTGCCCATATCCCTCTAAATCAGGGGTTCCCAAACTTCTTTATGTCCTGGACCCCTACCATTAACCGAGGGGTCTGTAGGCCCCAGGTTGGGAACCCCTGCTTGAAACCCTTCCTCTCTAATACATGTCTTTATTGTAGCTGCCTCAACCACTTTCTCTGGCAACTCTTTCCATATACATACCACCCTCTGTGTTTAAAAGGTTCTTAGTAAACTTTCCCCTCTCACCTTAAACCTAAATCACAAGCAGAGAAAGCTTGTAGACAGTGCGAGAGGGACGATAGGCAGGTGATAGAGAAGGGACGCGCTCAGACCGAAGGTTTGAGATGTGTCTATTTTAATGCAAGGAGTGTTGTGAACAAAGCGGATGAGCTTAGAGCGTGGATCAGTACTTGGAGATATGATATGGTGGCCATTACAGAGACTTGGATGGCTCAGGGACGGGACTGGTTACTTTAAATGCAGGGTTTTAGATGTTTCAGAAAGGACAGGGAGGGAGGCAAAAGAGGTGGGGGCATGGCACTGTTGATCAGAGATAGTGTCACGGCTGCAGAAAAGGTGGATGCCATGGAGGGATTGTCTACGGAGTTTCTGTGGGTGGAGGTTAGGAAAAGAAAGGGGTCAATGCCTTTACTGGGTGTTTTTTATAGGCTGCCCAATAGTAACAGGGATATCGAGGAGCAGATAGGGAGGCAGATGCTGGAAAGGTGTAATAATAACAGAGTAGTCGTGATGGGAGATTTTAAGTTCCCAAATATCGATTGGTATCTCCCTAGAGTGAGGGGTTTAGATGGGGTGGAGTTTGTTAGGTGTTTCTTGACACAATATGTAGATAAGCCTACAAGAGGAGAGGCTGTACTTGATTTGGTATTGGGAAATGAATCTGGTCAGGTGTCAGATCTCTCAGTGGGAGAGCATTTTGGAGATAGTGATCATAATTCTGTCTCCTTTACAATACCTTTGGAGAGAGATAGGAACAGACAATTTAGAAAAGCATTTAATTGGAGTAAGGGGAATTATGAGGCTATCAGGCAGGAAATTGGAGGCTTAAATTGGGAACAGATGTTCTCAGGGAAAAGTACGGAAGAAATCCAGCAAATATTCAGGGGATATTTGTGTGGAGTTCTGTATAGGTACGTTCCAATGAGACAGAGAAGTTATGGTAGGGTACAGGAACCGTGGTGTACAAAGGCTGTAATAAATCTAGTCAAGAAGAAAAGAAAAGCTTACAAAAGGTTCAGAGAGCTAGGTAATGTTAGAGATCTAGAAGATTATAAGGCTAATAGGAAGGAGCTTAAGAAGGAAATTAGGAGAGCCAGAAGGGGCCATGAGAAGGCCTTGGCAGGCAGGATTAAAGAAAACCCCAAGGCATTCTACAAGTACGTGAAGAGCAAGAGGATAAGACGTGAAATCTTAGGACCTCTCAAGTGTGATAGTGGGAAAGTGTATCTGGAACTGGAGGAAATAGCAGAGGTACTTAATGACACTTTACTTCAGTATTCACTATCGAAAAGGGTCTTGGTGATTGTAGTGATGACTTTCAGCAGACTGAAAAGCTTGAGCATGTAGATATTAAGAAAGAGGGTGTGCTGGAGCTTTTGGAAAGCATCAAGTTGGATAAGTCGCCGGGACCAGGTGAGATGTACCCCAGGCTACTGAGGGAGGTGAAGGAAGAGATTGCTGAGCCTCTGGCGATGATCTTTGAATCATCAATGGGGACGGGAGAGATTCTGGAGGATTGGAGGGTTGCGAATGTTGTTCCTTTATTCAAAAGAGGGAGTAGAGATAGCCCAGGAAATTATAGACCAGTGAGTCTTACCTCAGTGGTTGGTAAGTTGATGGACAAGAACCTGAGAGGCAGGATTTATGAACATTTGGAGAGGTATAATATGATTAGGAGTAGTCAGCATGGCTTTGTCAAGAGCAGGTTGTGTATTACGAGCCTGATTGAATTTTTTGAGGATGTGACTAAACACATTGATGAAGGAAGAGTAGTAGATATAGTGTATATGGATTTCAGCAAGGCATTTGATAAGGTACCCCATGCAAGGCTTATTGAGAAAGTAAGGAGACATGGGATCCAAGAGGACATTGCTTTGTGGATCCAGAACTGGCTTGCCCACAGAAGGCAAAGAGTGGTTGTAGACAGGTCATATTTTGCATAGAGGTCGGTCACCAATGGGGTGCCTGAGGGATCTGTTCTAGGACTCCTTCTCTTCGTGATTTTTATAAATGACCTGGATGAAGAAGTGGAGGGATGGGTTAGTAAGTTTGCTGATGACACAAAGGTTGGAGGTGTTGTGGATAATGTGGAGGGCTTTCAAAGGTTACAGTGGGACATTGATAGGATGCAAAACTGGGCTGAGAAGTGGCAGATGGAGTTCAACCCAGATAAGTGTGAAGTGGTTCATTTTGGTAGATCAAATATGATGGCAGAATATAGTATTAATGGTAAGACTCTTGGCAGTGTGGAGGATCAGAGGGATCTTGGGGACCGAGTCCATAGGACTCTCAAAGCAGCCGCGCAGGTTGACTCTGTGGTTAAGAAGGCGTACGGTGTATTGGCCTTCATCAATCGTGGAATTGAATTTAGGAGCTGAGAGGTAATGTTGTAGCTATATAGGACCTTGGTCAGATCCCACTTGGAGTACTGTGCTCAGTTCTGGTTGCCTCACTACAGGAAGGATGTGGAAGCCATAGAAAGGGTGCAGAGGAGATTTACAAGGATGTTGCCTGGATTGGGGAGCATGCCTTATGAGAATAGGTTGAATGAACTCGGCCTTTTCTCCTTGGAGTGACGGAGGTGATCTGATAGAGGTGTATAAGATAATGAGAGGCATTGATTGTGTGGATAGTCAGAGGCTTTTTCCCAGGGCTGAAGTGGTTGCCACAAGGGGACACAGGTTTAAGGTGCTGGGGAGTAGGTACAGAGGAGATGTCAGGGGTAAGTTTTTTCTCAGAGAGTGGTGAGTGCGTGGAAAGAGCTGTTGGCAATGGTGGTGGAGGGGGATACGATAGGGTCTTTTAAGAGACATGTAGATAGGCACATGGAGCTTAGTAAAATAGAGGGTTATAGGTAAGCCTAGTAATTTCTAAAGTAGGGACATGTTCGGCACAACTTCGTGGGCCAAAGAGCCTGTATTGTGCTGTAGGTTTTCAATGTTTCTATAGGTAGCAGGAAAAGCCTGGCAACTGCAAAGTTGTGCCTGTCAGTTCATCAACATTTTCTTGGAGCTTGCAACTGTGACAAATCAAATGTCCCACATGCACACCAAATTTGCACACACAGACATGACGAACGGTCTTGGCCCAAAAGCTCAACTGTTTATTCCCCTCCATAGATGCTGCCTGACCTGCTGAGCTCTGCCAGCACTTTGTGTGCATTACTGAGGATTTCCAGCATCTGCAGATTCTGTTGTGTGCACTATTTTACTCACTTTCACAGCCTGGTCTGAGTTTCTTTTTATTTGGCCTCTATCTCAGCTACTCCATCTTGTGTGTGTGTGTATATCTCTGAATGTCTGTGGTTTCAAAGACGTAAACACAAGTTAAACCAGCTTGTTGTCCTCTGTGCACAGGGTACACTCCATCCCCTGCAGAGTTGCAGTTCTGTTGAAAACAGAAAAACAAAGTGTGCATTGAAAACAAGCTAATTGGTACTTGCTAACCCAGTGGTCAGAGACGACGTACCCAACATTTCTGGATGACTGCTGCTGTATAAAATTGTGATATGGCTCCCCCTGCCCCCGTGATCACTGCATGTGAGGAAACCACAGTACAGTGAGCTGAATGTACTCGGAAGTGACAACCGCACGGTCGTCACAAACCCAGTAAAATATTCCCGTGTCCCTCCTAACTTGATGATTTCATTTAACACGCTGGAGGAACTCAGCGGGCCAGGCAGTGTCTATGGAGGGAAATGGACAGTTGACGTTTTGTGTTGAGACCCTTCCCGTCAACTAAAGTTCAAGTTCAAACTCGAGTTTATTGTCGTTTGACTCTGTACGTGTATATACCGTATGTAACTATATAAAGTAAAAAGAAACTAGACAATGTTACAATAACTTATGAAGCTATGGATAAAATCTCCAGGTGAAGTACACATGAGTAACAAACTAAAATGCATTTATATATTGTAAGATACGGAACAGATGAACCAGTGAGTAACGGATTACAGGATGGGGGTAGGAGCTAGCCAGTGTGAAAGTTGGAGGGAAGGGCTGGCAGGTAATGGGTGGATTCAGTGAGGGGGGAGAGAGAGTTGATAGACAGATGGAGGAGGGGAATAGCACTGTAACGTGGGAGGTGATAGGTGGATTCAGTGGGGGAGGGGGGGTTTGAGCTGATAGACAGATGGAGGAGGGGAATAGCACCGTAAGCTGGGAGGTGGTGAAAAAAGGCTAAAGATGATGGAATCTGCCTGGAGAGGAAGGTGGAGCATGGTTATTATTACATGTTTCTCTTTGGAGCAAAAGAGGATGAAAAATGACCTGACAGAGGTGTATAACATGATAAGAGGCACAAATAGAGTCGGCATATAGCACCTTGTTTCCAGGGTAGAAATCGCTTATATGAGAGGGCCTAATTTTAAAGTGATTGGAGGAAAGTATAGAAACATAGAAAATAGGTGCAGGAGTAGGCCATTGGGCCCTTCGAGCCTGCACCGCCAGTCAGTATGATCATGGCTGATCATCCAACTCAGAACCCTGTACCTGCCTTCTCTCCATACCCCCTGATCCCTTTAGCCACAAGGGCCATATCTAACTCCCTCTAAATATAGCCAATGAACTGGCCTCAACTGTTTCCTGTGACAGAGAATTCCACAGATTCACCACTCTCTATGTGAAGAAGTTTTTCCTCATCTCGGTCCTAAAAGGCTTCCCCTTATCCTTAAACTGTGACCCCTCGTCCTGGACTTCCCCAACATCGGGAACAATCTTCCTGCATCTAGCCTGCCCAATCCCTTTAGAATTTTATACGTTTCAATCAGATCCCCCCTCAATCTTCTAAATTCCAGCGAGTATAAGCCTGGTCGATCCAGTCTTTCATCATATGGAAGTCCTGCCAGTCCAGGAATCAATCTGGTGAACCTTCTTTGTACTCCCTCTATGGCAAGAATGTCTTTTCTCAGATTCGGGGAAGAATATGAATTATAGGGGGGGATATCAGAGGCAGGTCTTTACACAGAGAGTGGTGGATGTGTGGAACACACTGCCAGAGGTGGGTGGAGACAGATACATTTGGGACATTTAAGAAACTCTTAGGTAGGCACATAGATGAAGGAGGAATGGAGGGCTGTGTGGGAGGGAAGGGTTAAATTGATCATGGAGTAGGTTAGGATGTTGGCACAACGTCGTGGGCTGAAGGGCCTCTACTGTGCTGTGGTGTTCTATCTTCCATGTACTGAGGTACAATGAAGCATTTTGTTTTTCATGCTAACTATGCCGATGAATTATTACAATGCCAGTTGGTACTGTGCAAAAGTCTTAGTCATATATAGAGCTAGGGTGCCTAAGACCCTTGCACAGTACTGTAGTAGTTTTATGTATGGCACTGTACTGCTGCTGCTGCTGCAAACAAAATGAAATGTCATGACTTACATGAGTGATGATGACCGTGACTCTGATATTGGTCTGTTTTGTGGACTGAGGGTGGGAAGGGGAGCAGGGAGAGGGGACAGGAGTGGGAAGCACCAGAGAGACATTCAGTAACAATCAACGCACCAATTGTGTGGAATCGAATAACCTTGCCTGGTGTCTCAGGGCTGGGTTTGCCTGCACCTGTGCCACCCCACCCCCCCGCCCCTGGTACTCCTCCTTTGCTACCTGTCCCACACCCCTCATGCGGCGCTCCACCCTCACCATTCTCAACATCCTTTGCTCCCACCAGATTTACAAACTCGCTCTCCACTCCACATTGACAAATATAGTACTGTGCAAAAGTCTTAGACACCCTCGCTGTAAGAGTTTTGCACAGTCACGTACAAGGAAAGCAGTACATACTGGGGAATAAAACATTACCATTTTGGAGGGTGCACCGGGCAGGGAGACCTTAAGGTGTAAGGTGGTCTGTGATGTGGGGAGGGGAACCAGTGGGTGAAGTGTGTGGGTGATGACCAGATGGAAAAAGTGGAAGAGGGGAAAAAATGGAGTGATGGGGCCAGGTAAATCAAGAGAGGTGAAAAAAAAGACTCTGAGGGGTGTGGTTGCTGGAGTTCGGAAAAGTCAGTGTTCATATTACCAAGTTGTAGACTACCCAGGTGAAATATGAAGCATTGTTCCTCTAGTTTGCATTTAGCCTCAATAATCTCCCTGTTGCTGATGTCTTCATTGCCTTCTGGTTCTCAGATATAACTGCACCCGGCTATTAACTTCATCTTCAGTCCCTCTCACTCATGTTCAAGTTTATTGTCATTCAGCCAAATGAAACAAAGTTTTTCTGGGACCAAGGTGAAAAACACAGTACATATGTCACATACAATACGTAACATAATATTCACAATGATGTTCACAGGTAACTTTGAAAAACATCCTGTCGATGCGCAAGTTGACATAAAGAGTTCAATAGACATCAGTATAATGCTACCTGTGCTGGGTGCTAGCAGGGTGTTCAGAAGTCTCACAGCCTTGTTCTTCCACTGTGGTACCTTCTGCCTGATTTACAGGACTACTGCCCGATACGCTGCTGATGAAGGTCCTCCATCTGTGTCTGTCCATACCGTTACGCACAGATACAGAAGAATTCTTCATTGCTGTTTCCCTAACAATTTTTTTTGACCATTCAGGGCTGCTAGCCCTGAGCTCAACCCTGAACGTAGAGGACTGGTGGACCACTCTTAGTCTGGCATCTACCCTTTGACCTGTTTGGCATGGGTGACCCTACCAAGAGCCAAAGCATAAAGCCTCTGACTCCAGCCAACATAGCTGTCTGGGTCTTTGAGGTATGCAAGCCTCCTAACCCTACGACAAGATGGTGGCCCTCTTGCTGGTTTTCCTGTCGGTAGATTGTGCAGTGGATGAGAGGGGTCCTTTGTAGTGCTGAGGACTTTGCGAATGCAGCGCTCAACAGAGTCCATAGCCTGTTCCTTGAGCGACTGGCGGGACTGGGGAATTTGTTCCTCCCACTGGAAACGTAACTGCGAGGTCACTGAGCTACCTTACTGTTGCACACTCCCAGTACTCTCCTTCGTCCTTGCCACATGGAGTGTCCGGGGATACCTTTGCAATGGGCACTTTCAGCCCCTTCAGCAACGCTCCGTTAGAAAACAACCCCTCCCACGTTATTAATTGAAAAAAAGGCCTGGCTGCAGCATCGGGCTGATCATCGCTCTGGATATGGAGAGCAAATCTTATCGGCTCGCTTGTCTGAGCTGTTCCCATTGTGTAAGTATTGTTTGGCTCATCAGAATAATTGGAATCAGAATCAGGTTTCTTATCACTGACATACAGTATGTTGTGAAATTTGTTGTTTTGCAACAGCAGTGCAATACAATGCGTAAAAATCTATAAATTACGATCATTTATATGTATTAAATTAAATGTGTAGTGCAAAAGAGAGCAAAGAGAGTGAAGTAGTATTTATGAGTTTGTTCATTATCTGTTCAAAAATCTGACGGCGGAGGGAAAGAAGCTATTCCTGAATCGTTGAATGTGTGTCTTCAGACACCTGTACCTCGTCCCTGACGATAGCAATGAGAAGAGGGCACGTCCTTTTTTGTGGGGGTCCTTAGTGATTGATGCCGCCATTTTAGAGGCATCGCCATTTGAAGGTGGTTTTGATACTGGGAAGGCTCGTGTCCGTGAATGCGTTGGGAGAGTTTTCAACCGTCTGCAGCTTTTTCCGATCCTGTACAATGCACCCTCCATACCAGATGGTGATGCAGCCAGTTAGAATGCTCTCTGCTCTCCTCAACACCCCCTAATAAACTAAGTTGTCACCCTCCCATTCCCTTCAAACGACACTTGTTGATGATGTTGCCTTCTCAAAGCAGCACCTCGTGTAGATGATGCGGAAAGGGACATGCGTGACGTATTGGGCTGAGTCCGTGTGGAGGATTTTGGCCAGCTGGGTCGGGTAAATTCCTTTGCAAGAGCATAGAATTGTGTGTCTGTATTGCTTAATGCCTGGATCAGCAGAAAATCCTGGTGTTGCCCTTTGGCCTCCTGCTGTAGACATAAGACTATGTGACATTGCCCTCTGGCCTACAACTGAACACCACAAGGCTACGTGACTTAAGTGTTTTCCCTCTCGCTTGCTTAGAACAATAGCAGATATGGAAATGTTGAACAAACCATACCCATTGGAATCAACCATAAAGAGCATCTGTGTACTGATTGTAAGCGGAGTCGTTGCTCTCCGGAGGGACGGCTCTCCGTGTCACGTAAGTAAAGAGTCTCCGAACGAGCACCTGGGTCTGAGTCGTGTGGAAAAGGAAATTCCCTAACAGTCCGCTACTGACTGCAGCTTCCTACATTCCTGTGCATTGGAATTGCCGTACCAGGCCATGATGTAACCAGTCTGTACATTTTTAACAGTACATTTGTGGAAGTTTGTTTGAGTGTTACAGTCACTTGAACATGTTTTTAACATTCTTTTTCAGGTTATATTGTTATGTCTAAGATCATTCCAGCTACTCCATATGCAAGTGCTTTCCTGCTGTTTCTCACGGGTGTGGCCTGTCTTCGAGGTAGGGAATTTTGGATGAGTTTCTTGCCTGTAAATCTCCTCCATCTTTTTCAGATGCCCCAGCATTCACACTCTGCCTTTCAGTCACACACACACCCACCCACACCAAACCATCTCTCTGAGCCAGTTGTTCTCAGGAAGAGACCATTATGTCCATCGATCCTGTGCCAGCTCTTCCTCCTGATCGAGGAGAAATGGGAAGGGAGAGGGGAATGTCATATGGATGCAAGGAACAGAAGCAGTTGTCCCTTCAACCCTTCTCCATCGTTGAATGTGATCCAGGCCAATACAGTCTTGCCCGGAGCACAACTCTCCAGTTCTCTCTCTGTCTTCCTTGACCCCATTGCAATTCAAATTTCTGTTGGAAGATGTTCCTGGGCTGAAATGCCACTAAAGCATCTCTCGGCCTACCGAGACCCATTCTCATTCACATTTTTAACTCCTTGTTCTGTGGCGTTTCCCCTGCCTGACAACCCATCAACATCTCCAACTGGTCTCGTGTGTCCTGAATATCCAGTCCCGGTGGCTGTCTTCAGCCGCATGTACCTAAGGTCTGTAAGGCCCTCCTTTAAACTTCTCCCTCTCTTCTTTAAGACCAAAGTGCAGGGTATTTGTTCAGTAAGATCTTCTCTGGTGTCAGTTCAGCTCCTGCACTGAGACCTCATCTTTTGCTGTCCCATTTCCTGCTGGTCAGTGGAAATCTGGAGCGCTGGGGGATGCTTTTGTTTATTTTTTATTTAGAGATACAGCATGATAACAGGCTCTTCCTGCCAAGCAAGCTCTCACTGCCCAATTACACCCACGTCACCAATTGACTTAGTAGTTCGTATGTCTTTGGAACGCAGCAGTACACAGTCACGAAAAGAATGTGCAAACTTCTTACAGACAGCGGCGGGAATTGAACCCGGGTCCTGGCCCATATAACGTGCTGTCCGGTTGTTTCGCTGTGTTAAAAGAGGCTTTATGGATGTGAGTCACTGCAATGGCTGTTGTTTGCTGCTTGCTAGGTATGGGCCGATGGACCAACCCTGAGTACGTGCAGTTCATCACCATTCTGGCCGAAACTAAGAGAAACAACACAGAGGAGAACAAGGTAGGACGAAGCATCAATAATTCCGCATGCTTGAACTCCACAGTTCACTGCTTGAAACCGTCCTCACCTCTGCTGATTTTATTTCTTTTTAGAACTCTGTTGTAAAATGATTACCACGACTTTGTATCAAGCCCAACTGGTCAATGCTTGCATGCAATCCTCTTGCCAGCTTCCTTCTTACAGGTGGTATATCCTTCTATTCCATTTCTCTGAGGGTGCGTAAGGAATAGGAACACAGGTAGCTCCTTGAGTGATGCTCCAACATCACAACAACATAACTCAACTTAGAAATTGTAGAAATTTTAGAGTAGATGGACAGTATCTTTTCACAGGGGTTAAATGTCTAATACCAGAGGGCATGCATTTAAGGTGAGAGGCGGTAAATTCAAAGGAGATGTGAAGGGCAAATTTTTAACACAGTGTGGTGGGTACCTGGAATACACTGCCTGGGGTAGCGTTATGTTAGAAAACTTTAAGAGGCACATGAATGTGAGGAAAAAGGAAGGATGTGGACATTGTGTAGGCAGAAGAGATTAGTTTAGTTGGCCATTTGATTACTAACTTAATTGGTTCAGCAGAACTTTGTGGGCTGAAGGGCCTTGTTCTGGTGCTCTATTGTTCTGTGTTCTATACAAAGCCCAATGGTCCCAGTAGAGTAATTCGCTGGTTTTCCTCACATCTCTGAGAACTATTCTGTCGCATTCCCTTTCGATGGCATTAATTTACCGTCAGCAGTGTTGTTCTTGGTAGTAGAATGAGAATCAGGTTTATTACCACTGACACACAGGATTGGGCAAAAAGTCTTAGCCTTGTGTATATATCTAGGGCGCCAAAGTCTTTTGTACAGTACAGTCGGCCCTCCGTATCTGTGGGTTCCGCATCTGCGGGTTCAACCAACCGCGGATCGGTATTGGAAAAAAAACCCGGAAGTTCTCTCTCCAGCACTTGTTGTTTGAGTATTACAATACAGTGTAACAACTATTTACATAACATTTCCATTGTACTAGGTATTATAAGTACTGTAATCTAGAGATGATTAAAAGTATTACTCATTGTTTGAGCATTATTGGCCTCGTGTCTCGTTCGTTCGCTACTAGTGTTGTGAGCAAGAGGAGGGAGTTTAAGGCTAGTAAGAGATGGCTGGCTGGCTTTGTAAAGTGCTACAGCCTCAAGAACTTAAAGATCACGGGAGAATCAGCATCGGCTGATGCCAAGGCAGCATCAGCGTTTTCAAAAGAGCTACGATGGTTGCGTCTGTACTGAACATGTACAGACTTTTTTTCTTGTCATTATTCCCTAAACAATACAGTATAATAACTCCAGGTTTCCCCCACTATCCGAATGTAGAGCATTCACAAGTGGAAATGGCATAAAGCAAAGAAGCAATTACCATTAATTTATATGGGAAAATTTTTTGAGCGTTCCCAGACCCAAAAAAAAACCTACCAAATCATGCCAAATACTTTATACTTTATTGTCGCCAAACAATTGAAACTAGAACGTGCAATCATCACGGCGATATTTGATTCTGCACTTCCCGCTCCCTGAATTACAAATCGATAGTAAATATTAAAAATTTAAATTATAAGTCATAAATAGAAAATAGAATAATGGAAAGTAAAGTAGTGCAAAAAAAACCGAGAGGCAGGTCCGGATATTTGGAGGGTACGGCCCAGATCCGGGTCAGGATCACATAAAACCTAACATAACACTAACATATAATGAAAGCAGGAGTGATATGATAAATACACAGCCTATATAAAGTAGAAATAATGTATGTACAGTGTAGTTTCACTTATCAGAATCGGGAAGTTTGAGCCAAAATCGATTTGTCGAAAAAAATCGGCGCGTACACGCATGTGCACGTCATGCATGCACATGTACACGGTATTTCGCATGTCACACATGCGCACACACCTGCCCGCGCAAGGCTTCATGGTAATGGTGGTCTTTCTCGGGTAAACACAAGTTTAATGCGGGCGTCTTTTTTCTTAAAAGCAAAAATCCTCTTTCGGTTAATGAAAACAGGTATTAATGTAGGTCTTTCGTAAAAGCGAAATGTCGTAAAGAGAACGTTTGGAAAGCGGGAGACCCCTGTATTTACATAGCATTTACATTGTATTAGGTATTATAAGTAATCTAGAGATGATTTAAAGTATACGGGAGGATGTGTGTAGGTTATATGCAAATACTACGCCATTTTATATACGACACTGGAGCATCCGTGGAAATTGGTATCGATGGGGGATCCCAGAACCAAACCCCCGTGGATACGGAGGGCCGACTGTACTCTATATTGTCAGTGTGGAATGGGGAGAGAGATTTTAGATCTGACTGGAGCAAAGGATGTTGGGAATGGCATGGGAGGGGTATGGGACAGGTGGCAGAGAAGGAGTGCCAGGGGCTGGGGCAGTGTGGGTACAGACACACCCAGCCCTGAAAAACCAGGGAAGGCCATTTTACTCCAAACAATTGGTTTATTGATCATTATAGAATGTTTCTCTGGTGCTTTCCACTCCCTCTCCTCTCCCTTCCCCTTTTCCCAACCATGATTACCCCTCTCCCTGCCCTCTCCCCACTCTCAGTCCACGATAGAGATCCATATCAGAATCAGGTTTGTCATCACTCACATTTGTCATGAAATTTGTTTTTTTTTTGCAGCAGTACAGAGCAATACATAAAATTACTACAGTACTGTGCAAAAGTCTTAGGCACACTGGTTATATATACACTACATGTGCCTAAGTCTTTTGTACTGTGTGTTGTGAAATCTGTTGTGCAGATGTCTTAAGAACATATGTATAGCTAGAGGGCTTAAGACTTTTGCATAGCACATCTGTTTTTTTCTAAACGTCAAAAAATATTGTTCTGTTCAACACAGTCATTCCGCATGGGACAGTCAAATAACAATTCATCCTAGGAGTTAATTTTGTTAATTATTGTTGCACCCAGTTGACTGCAACTATGTCACAGAGTACTACAGCAGAGAAACAGGCCCTTTGGCCCGTCTAGTCAGTGCCAAACTATTACTCTGCTTAGGCCCATCGACCTGCACATGGACAGCAGCACACAGTTCCCCTCCCATCCATAAACTTATCAGAACTTTTCGTAAACGTTGAAATTGAACCTGCATCTCCTACTTCCGCTGGCAGCTCATTCCAGACACGAACTACCCTCTGAGTGAAGAAGTTCCCCCTCGTGTTCCCTTTAAACATTTCACCTTTCACCCTTAACCCATGGCCTTTAGTTCTAGTCTCACCAACCTCAGTGGAGAAAGCCTGCTTGCATTTACCCTATCTCTATCCGTCATGTATTTGGTCCTTGATATAACCAAAATTTCATATGAATACACTACTTAAAGTCAAGAGTTTGGCTTTCCAGAACTGAAATTAGGAAACATTCCTACATGCATAGAGTTGTAGGTGTTTTGTGACTCTCTCTTAATACTGGGTCACATTTGATGGGTGCAGGTACAACAGCAAATTTTAAGGGGCATTTAGACAGATACGTGACCAGACCAGGAGCAGAGTGATTCAGACATGTGCAGGCAGATGTGCAGTTTACATTGGTGTCGTGGTCAGCACAGGCATGGTGGGGCGAAGTGCCTGTTCGTGTGCTGTGCAGCACTGTTTTACGTTTCTGTGTCCTGCTTCGGTGTTTCCACGTTCTCTGTCTCTTGCAGAGGAAGTTGGCCTCCTACAGCTTCGACTTTGATCACTGGCCGGTCGACTTCTCCTGGAGTGATGTGATGACTCAGTAAGTGCACAGCCGAGTGTTTACACACGGCATCCTTCGTGACCTCCAGTGCTCTCACGTGGTCTGCACCCAGTGATGTCGTGCTTCAGATATCAGGTAGCAGTTGAGGGAGACAGAGAAAGAGAGATGTCAGCCCAGTTTCTCTGCCTGCGGTAGAATCATACAGCACTACAGCACAGAAACAGGCCCTTCGACTCATCTAGTCTCTGTCTGACTGCTTTCAGCATCAGACCATTAACTTGGACCTGGACCGCAGCCCTCCAAAATGCCCATCCATATACCTATCCACACTTCTGCTGGCTGTTCATTCTACTCTCCACCACCCCCTGGGTGAAGGAGGTCCTCCACAGCACCTGAGAATGAGGGGAGATTGGACAGAGGTTTACAATATTGATAGGGTGAATGCAGGGTTTTTCGTCGGTTGAGACTGCAACTAGAGGTCATAGGTTAAGGAGGAAAGGTAAGGGGTATCTGAGATGGATCTTCTTCACTCAGAGGGTGGTGTGTGTGCGGATTGAACTGTCAATGGCAGTAGTGGTTGTGGGTTTGATTGCAAAATTTAACAGAAGTTCGGATAAGTACGTGGATGGGAGGTGTTTGGAAGGCAATGGTCCGGGTACGGGTAGAAGAGACTTGGCAGAAGATCAGGTCAGTATGGATTAGATGGGCCAAATGATCTGTTTCTGTGCTGAAGTGGTCTATGATTTGAGACCTTGGTGGCCCTGCTGTCGCAGATTTAATGGACTGTTAGACAGTGTTCCTGTTAGTAACAAGACCCATGTTTAATTCTTTATCTCTACATGTTACAGGGTGCTGCAGATCAAAAGGCTAGTTATTACTGGCTGTCATTATTTCCATTGTTCCCTGCTCCATCTGCCTGTCACCTGTCCTCACCTGGACCGGCGATCTCCCCCCCACCCTTTTTACACCGGCGATCTTCCCCCCCTTTTTACACCGGCGATCTACCCCCCCCTTTTTACACTGGCGATCTCCCCCACCATTTTGCACTGGCGATCTCCCCCCCCACTTTTTACACCGGCGATTTCCCCCCCCTTTTTACACCGGCGATCTCCTCCACCTTTTTACACCGGCGATCTCCCCCACCTTTTTACACTAGCGATCTCCTCCACCTTTTTACACTAGCGATCTCCTCCACCTTTCTACACTGGTGATCTCCCACTCCTTTTTTTTATATACTGGCGATCTCTCCCTACCACCCCCGTACTGGCAATCTTCCTTCCCCTTCTTATACCAGCAATCTCCCCTCTGTCCTTCAGTGCAAATGAAGGGTCTCAAACTGAAATGTTGGCTGTTCATTTCCTTCCATGGATGCTGCCTGATCTGCTGAGTACCTCTTGCTTCCTGTGTGTTGCTCCAGATTCCAGCATCTGCAGTATCCTGTGTCTCGATCATCTCTCTTAGGCAGGTTTGTCGTGCAAATTGGGTCTTGGGTGCAGGTCAGCCAGGATCTCATGGGCCAATGGGTCTGATTGGCATCTTCCTTTCTCTCTGGCTTCCTGTTTTCCCCTCACTGACGATCTCTCTTTGTTCCAGGAAGGGTGGGAACGTGAGGAAGGGCGGCGTTCCCCTCCTGAAGCCAGAACACAAGTACCGAGGAACGATGGACAGCATGATTGATAATGTCCTGGGCCTCCCCTGCCAGATCATCAGGTGAGCCTGTCCTTGACAATTGGAGCCCCTGTGTTCCCATACCTGACCACAGTACAACTTCGATGTTCAGCCAGATCAGGCAGCATCTGTGTATCACTGCACCCCCATGTTTCCACTCTATATCACTGTGGCTCCGCATTTCCCTTTGCCTTCTCAATTCCCTGTGCCTCTGTTGGAAGAAAAAGGCAAAGTTACGACAGTCATGGGGGATTTTAATATGCAGGTGGACTGGGAAAGTCGTTTTGGTGCTGCGTCCCGAGAGAGGGAAATAGGTAAAATGCCTATGAGATGGTTTTTTTAGTGAAGCTTGTAGTTGAACCCAATAGGAAAAAGGCAGTTCTAGATTCAGTTTTGTGTAATGAACCAGATTTGATTAGGGAGTTGAAGGTAAAGGAACCTTTAGGAGCCAGTGATCATAATATGATAGAATTCACCCTACAGTGGTGAGAGGGGGAAGATAAAGGTCAAATGTATTCGTACTACAGTGGAGAAAAGCAAATTACAGAGACATGAGAGAGGAGCAAGCCAAAGTTGATTGGAAAGGGACACTAGCAGCGATGATGGCAGAACAACAATGTTTGAAGTTTCTGGGGGCAATTTTAAAGAACCACATTCTAAAGGAGGATGAGGAAACTGGGTAACAAGTGAAGTCAAAGACAACATAGAAACAAAGGAGAGGATATAATATAGCAAACATTAGTGATAAGTTAGAGGATTGGGAAGCTTTTGAAAACCAACAGTTGGTAACTAAAAAGATGTAAGGAGGGAAAAGATGAAATATGAAGGTAAGCTAGCCAATAATATCAAAGAGGATACCAGAAGTTTTTTTTCTGATACCTGAATAGTAATAGAGAGGCAAGAATGGATATTGGACCGCTGGAAAATGATGCTGGAGAGATAGTAATGGGAGACAAGGAAATGGCGGATGTACTTAACAAGTATTTTGCATCATTTTCACTGTGGAAGATACTAGCAATATGTCAGAAATTTGAGAGTGTCGGGGCAGAACAGAGTGTCGTTGCTATTACTAAGGATTAGGTGCTTGGGAAGCTGAAAGTTCTGAAGGTAGAAAAGTCACCTGGACCAGATGGATTATAACTGAGGATTCAGAAAGAGGTAGCTGAAGAGATTGTAGAGGCATTAGATTAGATTATGAGAATACGCAGTCCTCTTTTATTGTCATTTAGTAATGCATGCATTAAGAAATGATACAATATTCCTCTGGTGTGATATCACAGAAACACAGGACAGACCAAGACTGAAAAACTGACAAAAACCACATAATTATAACATATAGTTACAACAGTGCAAGCAATACCATAACTTGATGAAGAACAGGCCATGGGCACAGTAAAAAAGTTCAAAGTCTCTCGAAAGTCCCACATCTCATGCAGACGGGAGAAGGAAGAAAAATCCCTGCCATGCCTGACCACAATCCGACTCTGAGTCGTCCGAAAACTCCGAGCCTCCGACCAGCCCTCCCGACACCGAGCACCATCTCTGCCGAGCGCTTTGACCCCAGCCCCAGCCGCCAGCAGCAGGCAAAGCCGAGGATTTTGGGGCCTTCCCTCTGGAGATTCTCGATTGCACAGTAGCAGCGGCAGCGAACCGGGCATTTCAGAAGTTTCTCCTGATGTTCCTCCGTGCTTCTCACGGCTGTTTCCATCAAATCAGAATTGTGCATGGTACCCTATTTAACAAATACGATATCATTTCACCGGAGATCCGTGCGTGCTGCGTCGCATTGCCATCTTCTCCTCCGACCTCATTAGTGATAATCTTTAAAGAATCACTAAATTTTGGAATGATTCCGGAGGACTGAAAAATTGCAAATGTCACTCCACTCTTTAAGAAAGGAGGGAGGCAAAAGAAAGGACATTCTAAGCTAGTTAGCTTGACTTCAGTGGTTGGGAAGATGTTGGAGACCATTATTAAGGATAGGTTTTCAGTGTACTTGGAGGAATGTGATAAAATAGGCTAAAGTCAGCATGGCTTCCTTAAGGGCAAATCATGCCTGAGAAATCTATTGGAATTCTTTGAGAAATTAAGCATGATAGACGAAGGAGAGTTAGTGGATGTTGTTTACTTGGATTTTCAGAAGGGCTTTTGCAAGGTGCCGACATGAGGCTGCTTAACAAGAGTCTGTGGTATTACAGAAAAAATAGAAGATTGCTGACTGGCAGGAGGCAAAGCATGGGAATAAAGGGGGCCTTTTCTGGTTGACTGCCACTGGCCAGTGGTTTTCAACGGTCGGCGTTGGGACTGCTTTTTTTCTTATTATATGTCAGTGATTTGGATGAGGGAATTTGTGGCCAAGTTTGAAGATGAGATCTTTGAGGATATAATAAGCGCAGTGGATAGAGAGGAACAGATGGATGTTATTTACTTGGATTTCCAGAAGGTGTTCAATAAGATGTCAAATAAAAGACTTATCCAGAAGATAAGGATACATAGAGTTGGGGGTGACGTATTAGCATGGATTGAGTATTGGTTAACTAATAAAAAGCAGAGAGTTGGGATACATGGCTGTTACTGTGGTTGGCAATCACTGGTGAGCGGTGTGCCACAGGGATCGGTGCTGGGCCCGCAACTGTTCACAATATACATTAACAATCTGGAAGAGGGGGCTGAGTGTGGTGTATCTAGGTTTGCTGATGATACTAAATTGAGTGGAAAAGTAAATTGTGCCGAAGATGAGGAGAGTCTACAGAGAGTTATAGATAGGTTAAGTGAGTGGGCAAGGGTCTGGCAGATAGAGTACAATGTTGGTAAATGTGAATTCATCCATTTTGGAAGTAAGTTATTATTTAAATGGTAAAAAATAGCAGCATGTGCAGAGGGACCTGGGAGTGCTTGCGCATGAATCACAAAGAGTTGGTTTGCAGGTGCAGTAGGCTACGAAGAAGGCAGATGGAACGTTGGCCTTCATTGCTATTTGAATTTAAGAGCAGAGAGGTTATGCTGCAACTGTACAGGGGTACTGTTGAGGCCGTACCTGGAGTACTGTGTGCAGTTCTGGTCTCCTTACTTGGGGAAGGATATACTGGTTTTGGAAGCGGTTCACCAGGCTGATTCCAGAGATGCGGGGGTTAGACTACGAGGAGAGATTGAGTCGCCTGGGACTGTACTCGTTGGAATTAAGAAGGATGAGAGGAGATCTTATCGAAACATAAAACTATGAAAGGGATAGATAAGATAGATGTAGGAAATTGTTTGCACTGGTAGGTGAGACTAGAACTAGGGGACATAGCCTCAAGATATGGGGGAGTAGGTTTAGGATGAAGATAAGAAGGAACTGCTTTTCCCAGAGAATGGTGAATCTGTGGAATTCTTTGCACAATGAAGCAGTGGAGGCTACCTCAGTAAATATATTTAAGACAAGGTTGGATAGAGATTTCCATAATAGGGGAAAGGTCCATTTCCAGATCAGCATGATCTTATTGAATGGTGGAGCAGGCTCGATGGGCCGGATGGCCAAGAATTGCTCTTATTTCTTATGATACAAAGATAGATGGAGGGTAGGTAGTGTTGAGGAAGCATGGAGAAGGCAAAAGGATTGGGAGTATGGGCAAAGAAGTGGCAGATAGAATATAGTGTTGGGAAGTGTCTGGTCATTCTCTTTGGTTGAAGAGATAAAGGTGTGGATTATTTTCTAAATGGGGGGAAAATTCAAAAATCAGAGATGCAGAGGGACTTGGGAGCCCTTGTGTCGGATTCCCTCAAGGTTAACTTGCAGGTTGAGTCTGTGGTATGGAAGGCAAGTGCAATGTTAGCATTCATTTTGATAGGATTAGAATATAAAAAGAAGGATGTCATGCTGAGGCTTTAGAGGCATTGGTCAGACTGCACTTGAAGTGTTGTGAGCAGTTTTGGGCCCCTTCTCTACGTAAAAGCCCTTTTTACTCGGCATCTCTAGTGAGGTGGCTCGTTAACCCTCGCTAACAGCCATTGGACTCAGCCAGTGGTGAGAAAACCAAAGTTCACAGGTTTCAAAAGTACGTTTAATGTCAGAGAAATGTATACAATATACATCCTGAAATGCTTTTTCTTCGCAACCATCCACGAAAACAGAGGAGTGCCCCAAGAGTGAACGACAGCTAAATGTTAGCACCCCAAAGTCCCCCCTCCCAGCTCCCCTCCCTCCTGTGCCAAAGCGGCAGCGAGCAACAATCTCCCTTCTTCCCACCGGCAAAAAAAAAATGCATTGGCACCTGCCAACAGACCATGAAGCGTGAGCAAAGCAACAGTAAAGACACATACTTGCAGTACCCCGAAATCTACTCGTTCACCTGGTATTCAACATACCACAGGCTCGCTCTCTCTCTCTCTCTCTCTCTCTCCCTCCCTCTCCCTCTCCCTCCCTCTCCCTCTCCCTCTCCCTCCCTCTCCCTCTCCCTCTCCCTCTCCCTCTCCCTCTCCCTCTCCCTCTCCCTCTCCCTCTCCCTCTCCCTCTCCCTCTCCCTCTCCCTCTCCCCCTAATGAGGGAGAAGGAAGTGACTCCATTTCACAGTGTGAACGGAGGCATAACAAACAACTCGGTGGTTTACAATGTTAAAAGTTCGTTACGTCGCTTTTTTTGAGCTCTGTGCCCAAAGATCTCGAGTCTCTGGGCACACAGCCATAGATATTCCGACTCCCCCAACGACACACGGGTCTTCTGCCGTGACACCGACCTTCGATCTGCCCATCTCCAGAGCCCCGAGATCCTAGGCCTACAAAGCCAAGCTGAACTCTTAGATCGAGCCCTTGGCATGCCTAACAATGGCCAGTTATGAAACCCCGAGAGTGGGTCCCAAGACTCCAGGTCAGTATCTTCAAAAGAACCCTGAAAGAGAAAAATAAAGATATTAAAGATGGAAATAGAGCTGTTTCTGAAAATACAAGCAAAGGAGTCGCTGTTTAGCGCCATCATCACTTCACTCCGCCGCCTTATCTCCACCTTTCTCAAACTCCATACGCCTTGGGTCGGAATGACTTGGGTCCCTCCAGACTGGGATGTTGGGATATCTCAACCACCCAAACTCTGATCTGTACAAATACTATTTAAATACTGCCCCTTTGCAATTAGCCGTTGCCAAGAAAATAACAGATCGTACACTGCATATGGTTATAAAGAATGTATATTTACAAATTTCAGCTTTATTGAACAGTTAGTAGGAAAAAGAAAAGGAAAAAGATAAAGGGACCCATTAGAGTTAACCCAGGCCAAATGCGCACACAAGTTGGAGCTCATCTTGAAGTTGTCTTTAACTCTCCCGTGTGAAAGCACACACCACCTTCCGAATGTCGCTCAAAATCCATCTCGAATAAACGGGCTCCCCACAGGAGTATTGGTCCTTAATCTTTAAAGCCATTCATCTGTAAAAAGCACCTTGTGCAACAGGGACGGCATCCTCAGCCATCTTCCCTACTGTTTTCTCAAAAAGACCTTGATCCACACCAGTGTCTGTCACAAAAACCTCTCCACCCAGTGTTCTCTAGAACTTCCTCCCAGTTCTACCATCCTAATCGGCTGACATTCCTAAGTTGAACAGCGTAACCCCTTACCTTTAGCTGAAACCCAAACATGCTAACAGTAGAACTGACTCCTCTTACAGAACTGCTAAAATGAAATACCTACAGCATAGCAGTAGAAATCCTAACCACTCTCTCCACACCAAAAATAGTCATGTCCTCGTGACTTTGAAATTTATCAGCCCATCATTAAAAACAGTTTTCAGAGGAATTTCGTGATACCAAGACCTCCAATCCATTTGTAAATGGTGATGACATATCTCCCTAGGGGGATAGACGCAACTCTATGTTACCCTGGTGCATCATTGGCCATCCTACCTGGGGGTTTCCTGACTCTTTGAGACTTCCTTATCCAATCTTCGGCTCCTGCAGCTCAACCACCCCTTGTGACCCTTCCTGTCTACTAGAGGGGTGCCTCCCCCTGTCTATCACTTGTGTGGTCCGGCAGCTCAGGCCCCCCTGCTCCCACCATCTTCTCAGTTAATCTCTTTTTCCATTCCTCGGACATTCCGGCCAATTTGGGGATTCCTGTCACTCTAGCTACACCTCCAGGACGTAACATGAGAGGTTTAGACTGGGTGTACCATACATTTCCTCGTTTCTGCTCATCATTCTGGTTAGGAGGAAGTTGTATCTTCTCAAAAGCAGTTCTGAACATGGGGTGAGTGGACAAGGTTTTCAAAAAATTCTCTCCATTTCACTCCTTGCATGCTCCCCCAAGCCTTCTCACAAGGGCAGTACTTGTTCCCACAAGAATGGAAGCTCCACCAGCACTGGTGTGTCAATGGTCTCAGTTACATCTGCTTCTGAAAACTCCAACTTCAAAGACAAGTAACCATCATTTGGGTACTCATCAGTACTGAGCCCCCGAATCTCAAGGGCACTGAGTGGCATCGATGGTAAATGCATCAAATACCTGTTGTAAAAGGATCTATAAAGTAAAGTAACTTAAGAACTTGTGTCAAGTATGGCTCTAGCATAAGCACCTTCAATCTGTATGGATACACCAGAGCTTGGTCCCACTAAACCTTCAGGAATAGTGTTTTGTACCTAGTATTTCCATTGATACACTGATAGGAATGTATACTCTTTGAAACGTCAGCCCCATTCCTTTACCGGGTCCCTCTGTAGTTTTATTTTATTGACTTGCTGTTTGATTAACTGCTGATTTCCTTTCCAAAGATTTTCCTGCTCTTCACACTCCTGCTTGAAGTGCCCATCTTCTCCACAACTATAACAGAAAATACTGGTCATTTCCCTGGTTAAAGGGTCCCACCCAACAGTAGCCCTCAGCTTGGTACCTCCCACCAGCAGCTTCCTTTCGGCCCTGTCAGCTCCCACCAAAAAGACCTTGACCCACACCAGTGTCCGTCACAAAAACCTCTCCGCACAGCGTTCTCCAGAACCTTCTCCCGATTCCACCACCCTGATTGGCTGACACAGTTGAATAACGTGGCCCCTTATCTTGAGCTCAAATCCAAACATGCTAAAAGCAGAACAGAACTAAAAGCTCTTACAGAACTGCCAAAATAAAATACCTACAACATAGCAATAAAAATTCAAACCAGGGTGTTACATAAGCAAAGATGTGCTGGTGTTGGGGAGGGACAGAGGAGGTTCTGAAGAATGATGCTGGGAATATAAGGGTTAACATATGGGATGTGTTTGATGACTCTGGGCCTGTACTCGGTGCAGTTTAGTTGAATGAGGGGGGATCTCATTGAAACCTGTCGAATATTGAAAGGCCTACAGTGCCTGTAAAACGTATTCACCTCCCTTGGAAGTTTTCATGTTTTATTGTTTTGGAAGGTTGAATCACAGTGGATTTAATTTGACGTTTTTGTCACTGATCAACTGAATAGACTTCTTCACGGCAAAGTGAAAATTTCTACAAAATGGTCTAAATTTATTACAATGATTAAACACAAAATAATTGGTTGCCTACTTACCCCCTTCAAGTCAGTATTTATTGTATACACCTTTGGCAGCTATTATAGCCTTGAGTCTGCGTGGATAGGTCTCTAACTGCTTTGCACATCCAGACACTGCAATTTTTTCCCATTTTTCTTTGCAAAACTGCTCGGGCTCTGTCAGATTCAATGGGGATCATGAGTGAACAGCTCTTTTCAAATCCAGCCATAAATTTTCAATTGGATTGAGGTCTGGACTGTGACTTGGCCACACCAGGACATGAACTTTGTTGTTTTTAAGCCATTCCTATGTAGCTTCAGCTTTATACTTGGGGTCATTGTCTTGCTGGAAAACAAATCTCCCAAGTCACAGTTCCTCCAGGATTTCCTTATATTTTGCTACATTCATTTTACCCTCTACGTTCACAAGACTTTCAGGACCTGCTACAGTGAAGCATTCCCACAGCATTTAGTCTGATGGCCAGAAAGTTCAATTTTGGTTTCATCAGACCACAGAACCTTCTTCCAGCTGACTTCAGAGTCTCCTACATGCCTTATGGCAAACTAGCTAAGATTTCATGTGAGATTTTTTCAACAACGGCTTTCTCTTTGCCACTCTCCCATAAAGCTGTGACTGGTGAAGCACCCGGGCAACAGTTGTTGTATGTGCAGTCTCTCCCATCTCAGCCACTGAAGCTTGTAACTCTTCCAGAGATGTCATAGGTCTCTTAGTGGCCTCCCTCACTCTGTCCCCTTCTTGCACGGTCACTCAGTTTTTGAGGACTGCCTGCTCTAGGAAGATTTACAGCTGTGCTAAATTCTTTCCATTTCTTGATGATTGACTTAAATTGTACTCCAAGGGATATTCAGTGACTTGGAAGTGTTCTTGTATTCATCTTCTGACGTGCTTTTCAATAACCTTTTTCGTGGAGTTGCTTGGAGTGTTCTTTTTTCTTCATGGTGCAGTTTTTGCCAAGATGCTGACTCATCAGCAGTTGGACCTTCCAGATAGAGGTGTATTTTTACTATAGTCAATTGAAATTACAGTTGAACAAAGGGAACTATGGTGCTATGAGGGAGGAGCTGGCCAAAGTTCAATGGAACAATACCCTAGCAGGGATGACAGTGGAACAGCAATGGCAAGTGTTTCTGGGAATAATGCGGAAGGTGCAGGATCGGTTCGTTCCAAAGAGGAAGAAAGATCCTAAGGGGAGTAAAGGGAGGCCATGGCTGACAAGGGAAGTAATGGACAGTATAAAAATAAAAGAGAAGAAGTATAACATAGCAAAGACGAGTGGGAACTCGGAGGATTGGGAAACTTTGAAAGAGCAACAGAAGGTAATTAAAAAGGCAATACGTGGAGAAAAAATGAGATACGAAGGTCAACTAGCCAAGAATATAAGGGAGGATAGTAAAAGCTTCTTTAGGTATGTGAAAAGGAAAAAAATAGTTAACACCAAGATTTGGCCCTTGAAGACAGAAGCGGGTGAATTTATTGTGGGGAACAAGGAAATGGCAGACGAGTTGAACAGGTAATTTGGATCTGTCTTCGCTAGGGAAGACACAAACAATCTCCCAGATATAATAGTGGCTGAAGGACCTAGGGTAATGGATGAATTGAAGGAAATTTATATTGGGCAGGAAATGGTATTGGATAGGCTGTTGGGTCTGAAGGCTGATAAGTCCCCGGGACCTGATGGTTTGCATCCCAGGGTACTTGAGGAGGTGGCTTTAGAAATTGTGGACGCATTGGTAATCATTTTCCAATGTTCTATAGATTCAGGATCAGTTCCTGTGGATTGGAGGGTGGCTAATGTTGTCCCTCTCTTCAAGAAGGGAGGAGGAGAGAAAACAGGGAATTATAGACCGGTTAGCCTGACGTCGGTGGTGGGAAAGTTGCTGGAGTCAATTATAAAAGATGAAATTATGACACATCTGGATAGTAGTAACAGGATTGGTCCAAGTCAGCATGGATTTACGAAGGGGAAATCGTGCTTGACTAATCTTCTGGAATTTTTTGAGGATGTAACTATGAAAATGGACAAAGGAGAGCCAGTGGATGTAGTGTACCTAGACTTTCAGAAAGCCTTTGATAAAGTCACACGTAGGAGATTAGTGGGCAAAATTAGGGCACATGGTATTGGGGGCAGAGTACTGACATGGATTGAAAATTGGCTGGCTGACAGAAAACAAAGAGTAGCGATTAACGGGTCCCTTTCGGAATGGCAGGCGATGACCAGTGGGGTACCGCAGGGTTCAGTGCTGGGACCGCAGCTGTTTACAATATACATTAATAATTTAAATGAGGGAATTAAAAGTAACATTAGCAAATTTGCAGATGACACAAAGCTGTGTGGCAGTGTGAAATGTGAGGAGGATGTTATGAGAATGCAGGGTGACTTGGACAGATTGGGTGAATGGGCAGATGCATAGCAGATGCAGTTTAATGTGGATAAATGTGAGGTTATCCACTTTGGTGGGAAGAACGGGAAGGCAGATTATTATCTAAGTGGAGTCAAATTAGGAAAAGGGGAAGCACAATGAGATCAAGGTGTTCTTGTACATCAGTCACTGAAAGCAAGCATGCAAGTACAGCAGGCAGTGAAGAAAGCTAATGGCATGCTGGCCTTCATAACAAGGGGAATTGAGTATAAGAGCAAAGAGGTCCTTCTGCAGCTGTACAGGGCCCTGGTGAGACCACACCTGGAGTACTGTGTGCAGTTTTGGTCTCCAAATTTGAGGAAGGACATCCTTGCTATTGAGGGAGTGCAGCGTAGGTTTACAATGTTAACTCCCGGGATGGCGGGACTGTCATATGTCGAAAGATTGGAGCGACTGGGCTTGTATACTCTGGAATTTAGAAGGCTGAGAGGGCATCTTATTGAAACATATAAGATTATTAAGGGATTGGACACACTGCAGGCAGGAAGCATGTTCCCGCTGATGGGTGAGTCCAGAACCAGAGGCCACAGTTTAGGAATTAAGGGTAGGCCATTTAGAACGGAGTTGAGGAAAAACTTTTTCACCCAGAGAGTGGTGGATATGTGGAATGCTGTGCCCCAGAAGGCTGTGGAGGCCAAGTCTCTGGATGCTTTCAAAAAAGAGATGGATAGAGCTCTTAAAGATAGTGGAATCAAAGGATATGGGGATAAGGCAGGAACTGGATGCTGATAGTGGATGAACAGCCATGATCACAGTGAATGGCGGTGCTGTCTCAAAGGGCCGAATGGCCTACTCCTGCACCTATTGTCTATTGAAATACCTTGACTGCACACAGGTCTCCAGAAACAGATCTCCATTTAATTATGTGACTTCTAAAACAAATTGGCTGCACTAGTGATGATTTGGTGTGTCATATTAAAGGGGGTGAGTACTTATGTAAACACTTATTTTGTGTTTTGTATTTGTAATTAATTTAGATCACTTTGTAGAGATCTCTTTTCACTTTGACATCGAAGTGTCTTTTTCTGTTGATCAGTGTTAAAAAAGACAAATTAAATCTACTATAAATGTCCTGCTGAAGGGCCTCAGCCCGAAAAGTCAACTGTACTTTTTTCCATAGATGCTATCTGGCCTGCTGAGTTCCTCCAGCATTTTGTGTGTGTTGCTTGGATTTTCAGCATGTGCAGATTTTCTCTTGTTTGTGATTAAGTCCACTGTGATTCAGCGTTGTTAAACAATAAGACATGAAAACTGTCGAGGGTGATGAATACTTTTTATAGGCACCATACACAGAGTGAATGTAGAGAGGAATTCGTTGTCACAGATGGCTGTGGAAGCCAAGTCAATGGGTATATTTAAAGCAGAAGTTTCTTGATTAGACAGGGTGTCAAATGTTAGCGAGGGGGAAGGGTTGAGAGGGATAATAAATCAGCCATGATGGCTGAGCAGACTGGATGGGCTGAGTGGCCAGTTGCTGCTCGTATGTCTTATGGTCTAAGGTGTTACAGAGGAGACCACTGGTCCACAAAAAGAAGCAAAGAAGTAGAGTTGATGGTTAGAATGGTTCCCCCAGGGTAGAAATATCAAATATTAAAGAACTTCAGTTTACAGAATTTTTATTTCACATGTGCCCAAGACTTTTGCACAGTAGTTTATAATCTCTGAGGGCACAGTTATCCGCAGTTGACAATGTCCCTTATGGATCTGACACTGGCAGGCTGCCCCGTCCCTTACGGATCTGACACTGGCAGGCTGCCCTGTCCCTTACGGATCTGACACTGGCAGGCTGCCCCATCCCTTACGGATCTGACACTGGCAGGCTGCCCCGTCCCTTACGGATCTGACACTGGCAGGCTGCCCTGTCCCTTATGGATCTGACACTGGCAGGCTGCCCCGTCCCTTACGGATCTGACACTGGGAGGCTGCCCTGTCCCTTACAGATCTGACACTGGCAGGCTGCCCTGTCCCTTACGGATCTGACACTGGCAGGCTGCCCCAAGCACATCCTTAGCCTGTGTTGTTTGTTAACACAAATGCTGCATTGAACTGCATGTTTCAATGTACATGTGGTAAATAAATTCACCTGAATCTCAATCTCAATCCTGCTGTCTTAATGCTGAATTTCACTAAACCTTTAAAAGGAAGATAAACATAGGCACTGTTGGATTAGTGTCTAAATCAAGGGTTCCCAACCCTTTTTATACCATTAAGCAAGGGGTCCGTGGACTCCTGGTTGAGAACCCCTGGTCTAAATTGTCACTATTTGTGTAGTTTAAATTTCTTTATGCTTGCTTATATGTATAATCACTCACCAGTCTGTAAATGTTCAGTGGGTTTCTAGTAATTTATTGTATAGCTGGTTCTTTTTTCTTGTAGTTTCTTTGTCTGCAAGCCTGTGCCAGCGTAAGTCAGTCTGCACTTGTCTCATCGGCTGTTCTTGTCAAAAGTTTTTTTTTAATCTGTCCTGTTTGAGCTAGCTTGTAGTATAAAGATGACGACCAGGCAAGGGTCTTAGTTTTTCTGTGGTTCTCTTTGTTTTTTCTTTATTCTCTTCCTTACAGTACAGTGAGTTAGTTACCGTTATTTCTTTGAAGCCACCTTCTTTTTCTTAAGCCCACCACCCCTGCTGCCGACAGCAGCTTGCCAGAGTCCTCTGTCCCGGGCCAATAGAAGATTGGTGGGCCCCAAGGCTTCCAGTCTCACCACACGACTTCTAGGCGAAGATCCTTCCTCTCCCAGAAGAGGTCCTTGGGGTTTCTGTAGCTCTTGTTTTTTTATGGGAGGGAGTTGCTCTGTCGCAGCTGGTTTTGGGACCGTCCATGGTGGAGTTATTCCTTTGTAATGAGTACTAATAATGCTGTGAACTCAGTGTTTACCCCTCATTCCTGATTTCCAAGGTACCGCCTGTCCTGATGTAACAGCGGAGAAACTGGCAGTTGAATTGTCTGAGTCTGCATCACTATTCAGTGAGATGGCTGAGCTCGGATGCCCTTGCAGCATATAAGGCTTTTCTGCCCATCAAGGCTATGCCTTCCATCTCATCCTCTCTCCTTTATTTCCCCGTGAACCATTCTCTCTCATGTACCCAGTAACACCCATTTGATTCTCCCAAACACACTCACGAGGAGTATTTTACCACATTGTGTGCAGTGACTCTCCTTTTTTTAACAGTGGCTGGGATGAAGAGTAATCATAATCATGAAGGTGAGAAAAATAGAGGCTATGTGCTGGGGAAATTCTAGGCAGTCTCTAGAGCAGGTTACATGCTCAGCACAACATTGTGGCCGAAGGGCCTGAAATGTGCTGTAAATTTCTATGGTCTAAACACAGCTATCAATCAGCCAGAATCAGAAAGTCAAAAATAAAATGTTGGAAATTTCAATTAACAGCAGAAAATGCTGGAAACCCTGCAAGTCAGGCAAGGTGAGTGGAGAGAGAAACAAACTTGATCTTTGTCTTCGATCTGAAACGTTAACCCTGCATCTCTTTCCACAGAGGCTGCCTGACTGGTTCAGCATTTCCGCCATTGTTTTTATTTAAGGCGTCCGGAACTGTTGCCCCGGTAACTGAGCAGCTGTTTGCTTTGCAGCTACTTGATTGCTAAATCGTTTGGCCGCCGGATGCTGTACCCTGGCTCGGTGTCGCTGCTGCAGAAAGCCATCATGCCCATGTTACTGCAGGGACAGGCTCGACTGATAGAAGAGGTAGGATTGATTGTTGTAGTCCAAACTCTGACCGGGTGCCACAGGAACGGGATGGGTGCTGGTTAGATTCAGATTCAGAATCAGATTTATCGACACCGACATCAGTCGTCAAACTTGTTGCTTTGTGGCAGCAGTGCCGTGCAGGTTTAACAAATTATGGTAAGATACAATAAAAACAAATGATGCAAAAGGGAAATAGCGAGGTAGTGCTCATGAGTTAAAGAGAGATTAGCTGAAATATCGAAACACACAGTGAAATGCATCGTATGTGTCAAATCTGCGAGGATTGTGCTGGGCAGACCACAAGTGTCACTAGACTTATGGTGCCAACATATCATGCCCACAATTTAGTAACTCTTTGGAACGTGGGAGGGGACGGGAGCACCAGGAGGAGATCCATGTGGTCACTGGGAGAATGCACAATGTCCTTACCGGCGGCAGTATGTGGAAGAAATCGGGCAGCGGCTGCCCCGTTTATGAGGAGCCGAGCGACCTGCCCGTGACCTTTGTCCCCCTGACACGTGGTGAGCTGTCTTGTATTTATTTGCTTCTGCAGCACCAGGGTAAGCGAGCCAAGCTGATCTCCTGCGACGGGAACCAGATCGACACCGTGTTTTTGGACCGGAGGGCAACAGGCACAGAGAACGGGAAGAAGCTGGTAAGGCAGATTCTGGCCCCCTCCCCCCGACACACAGAGGTGGTATGGAGAGGGAGAGGTATGCAGCCATTCAGCGAGGAAACCTTGCGTTCTTGGAAAGTGGGAGGAGACTAGAGCAGCAGAGAAATTGATGGGGTCACAGGGAGAAGGTGACAGCATCGCTCAGCGAGTGTGAGGTCAGGTCGAATCAGTAAGGGAGCAGCTCTAGCGCCATGCAGTTCCCTCGGGTGACTGATTTCTGGTGGCCACTAGGTACAATGTATACTTAGTACTTGGGAACAGGAGTAGAGTCTTCCATTCCATAACGTCGATGTGGTTGGTACCACAGCACTGCCATCACGTCTGCCCGTGGTAACCTTTCACCGCTCTGCTGGCTGGGCTTTTTCTTTATCAGCTCTGAGTTAGAATCCACAGACACCCCTACCTTGTGACTGACTTAATTTTCCAAGATTAAATCCAGTGGAACCCCTCCTTTCATACGGCTATTTTACGAATTGTTACAAAAAAAATTCTTCCTTTTAGTGTAAAATAATCCCCTATCTAAGCCCCTTGAACCTAAGGAGCTGCTAGTTAACACAAGTTAAAGTCCCCCACAACCATAACCATTCAGCACTGTCAAAGTCTGCCAAATTCAGAATCAGAACATGGTTTATTATCACACAAAATGCTGGAAGAACCTGGCAAGTCAGGCAGCATTTATGGAGAGGAATAAACAGTCGATGAAGGGTCTCGGCCTGAAACGTCAACTGTTTATTATTTTCCATAGACACAGCCTGGCCTGCTGAGTTCCTCCAGCATTCTGTGTGTGTTTTTCTGGATTTCCAGCATCTGCAGAGTCTCTTGTGTTTATTATCACTTACGTAGGTCATGAAATTGATTGCTTTGTTCCAGTAGAATCATTATCAGAATCAGGTTTAATATATAGCAACAGAATTAGGCCATTTGGCCCATTGTGTCTGGTTAACCATTTCATCTTGGCTGATCCAATTTTCTTCTTAGACCCAATTTCCTGCCTTCTCCCTGTATCTCTTCATGCCCTGACCAATCAAGAACCTACCAACTTCTGCCTCAAATATACATAAGTACTTGGTCTCGACAGCTGCCTGTGGCAAAGAATTCCACAGACTCACCACCCTCTGGCTAAAGAAATTCCTCCTCATTCCATTCTAAAAGGATACCCACTATTCTGAGGCTGCACCCTCTGGCCTGGACTCTTCCCCATTGGAAACATTCTCGTCACATCTACTCTGACAAGGCCTTTCACCATTTGAGAGGTGTCAATGAGGTCACCCATCATTCTTCTGAATTCCAGTGAATATAAGCCTAGAGCCATCAAACACTCTTCATATGACAAGCCATTCAATCCTGGAATAATTTTTGTGAACCTCCTGTGAACCCTCTGCAGTTGCAGCTCATCTTTCCAAGATAAGGGGCCCAGAACTGCCCACAATACTCCTGAGGCCTCACTTGAGCTTTATAAAGTCTCAACATTATACTCTTACTTTTATATACTAGTCTGCGGAAACGAATGCTAACGTTGCATTTTCCTTCCTCACCACTGACTCAACCTGCAAATTAACCTCTAGGGAATCCTGCACAAGGAATGCCAAGTCTCTTTGTGCCTCAGTTTTTTTGTATATTTTCTCTCCATTTAGAAAATAGTCAAGAGCATGAGCATACACTTCCTGACAGTATGTATTAATCACCGGCATATGTCGGGAAATTTGTTGTAATGCGACAGAAGTACATTGCAATAGATAATAATAAAAACTATAAATTACAGTAATATATATAAAGTTAAATAAGTAGCACAAAAAGAAAAAAAAAGTAGTAAGGTAGAGTTCATAAATCTGATGGCAGAGGGGAAGAAACTGTTCCAAAATCATTGACTGTGTGTTCTTCAGGCTCTTGTACCTCCTCCCTGTTCTTGCACAGTACAGGAAGTAAAAAATTACTCTAAGTTACAATGTAAAAATAAGTAATGCGTCCTGTTCCTCTCTCTTCCATTCAGTGCTGGGGAGCCTGTAGCTTAAACCAAGCAAAAACTCCATTAAGAGGCACATGGATGAAAGAAAAATGGAGGGCTATGTAGGAGGGAAGGGTTAAATTGCTCCTGGAGTAGGTTGAAGGGTCAGCACATTGGGGCCAAAGGGCATGTACTGTATTGTTTGATGCTCTACGTTCTGTTGGGACAATATTGGAATCACTATCTGCAAAGCTCTAAATTCAAAAAGAGATTACAAGCATATTGCGATGTAGGTGTCTATGGGTACCTCACCTCACTATAGGGAGTTATACTGTATCAACCTACTCTTCAGAGACAAGCTGACTTCCATGTCTAATCTCTATGGTGAGGTCTAGCTTTTCAATACCCACTACCTGAACGGTGGGTATCCTACCAAAGGGAGATGCTTCTAGCTAACAGAGTAGATTAAACAAAGTTTATTTTATTTTTAGTGATTTATGTTTAAATTTAGAAAAACAATTCATAACACACATTAAAACTCACAGGGGATATCTGATTTATAAAAGATTTCTGAATTTCAAAAGGATTTTTGAACACAGGAACAATTCTTATGAACTGAAAAAACATACCAATGAGTTGCAGATGAGCGAGTCGTCCATCGCAGAAACTGAAGGCTGAGGAATGAATTTGCCGCCATCTTTCTGTCGTTCCTAACACTCCCTAATGTTTCCTAACACTTATACTGTTTTACCACTGGTTGAGATTATTTACATGTAGCATTTTTCAGATACTTTGCTGGGACAAAGTTATTCACATAGATTGTCTTAAAAACTTCTGGGGACGGGGATGCCAGACACCCAAAATTAATGCTGTGAGGGTTGACTTTCTGAGAACACAAATATCCCAACTATTGATTGATCAGTTATACCTGTGACCATATTTAATGTGCTAAGTGACAAAATCAGTCTGGTCTGTAAGCTTCCTTGAACTCAGTCACAATGATGCAGATAACTTAGCCAGTGTTGTCTGGTTAATGCAGGCCAATGAACATAACCCCATTGCCTTACATTCATTGAACATGGGGCTACAAAACCTCACTGTTTACTTGTTTGCAACAAGTAGCTGAGCAAGGAATATGGGCTAGAAATTTAACTATATCACAAACAGCCCTGGCCCTTTGAAAAGCTCACGCTGTTGTGCTAGAAAGCTGAAGTTAGTAATAAAACTCGCAAGCCCTGGAAAGTGAATGTCTGTCGCACTATCCGAGACTTGCAGATAGGCACGTGAGCATAATAAAGCAGTGGATATTATGTGGGCAGAAGCAAGTAGGCATTTACTTACTAGTTTAATGAATTTGGCACAATACAGTGGACTGAAGGGCTTTCCTTTGTGCTCTAATATACTATGTTATATAGGTAAAAAGGGAAATGTGTAAATATTTGACAATTTGCAGAGTTATATTGGGAAAGCAGAAACGTGAGCCTCAGTATTCTTTCTGAGATTTGGCACTGGAGTGATAACCTTATTCGGACAAGGATTACTGGATTTCTTTAACGGTCTATGCTGAGGCTGCCCCTCAAGGAACAACAACGAGGAACAACTTGAGAAAGCACTCAAGCTAAAATGATAGGAAAATGCAAACAACAGGAATTCTGCAGATGCTGGAAATTCAAGCAACATACATCAAAGTTGCTGGTGAACGCAGCAGGCCAAGCAGCATCTATAGGAAGAGGCGCAGTCGACGTTTCAGGCCGAGACCCTTCGTCAGGACTAACTGAAGGAAGAGTGAGGAAAATGCAAGGTGGAATACACAGGGAGGGTGGGAGCAGGAAATGGTGGTTGTAAAGGAGTGATCACGGGGGTACCAATGAGTATAAATATGGAGGAGTTAAAGAGGAATATCAAAGGAGGAAAAGTAATGAATATTCAAAGACTGAAAATAACAAAGGAGGGAATGAAAAAGGAAAGTGAATCAATATTGATTGAATTTGAAGAAGGAAGAGTGCCAAGGAAGGTGTTCCTAGGTTTCATGAGTTACCCAGTAAGGGTGTATGTGCCAAAGCCATTGAGGTGCTATAATTGTCAAAGGTTTGGACACGTAGCTAAAAACTGTAAAAGGCAGAGGAGTTGTGCTAGATGTGGGGGTGATCATGAATATGGAAAGTGCGGAACAGGAGTGCAACCAAAATGCTGCAATTGTGGAGGAGCTCATAATGTTGCATATAGTGGGTGTGAGGTTCTGAGATGGGAGAATAAAATTCAAGAGACGGGAGAATAAAATTCAAGAAATAAGAGTGACAAGAAAGATCACTTATGCAGAAGCTATAAGAATATCAAGAGAACAGAATAATGCTCCTGCAACACACATCAAAGTTGCTGGTGAACGCAGCAGGCCAGGCAGCATCTATAGGAAGAGGCGCAGTCGACGTTTCAGGCCGAGACCCTTCGTCAGGACTAACTGAAGGAAGAGTGAGTAAGGGATTTGAAAGTGGGAGGGGGAGGGGGAGATCTAAAATGATAGGAGAAGACAGGAGGGGGAGGGATAGAGCCAAGAGCTGGACAGGTGATAGGCAAAAGGGGATACGAGAGGATCATGGGACAGGAGGTCCGGGAAGAAAGACAAGGGGGGGGGGACCCAGAGGATGGGCAAGAGGTATATTCAGAGGGACAGAGGGAGAAAAAGGAGAGTGAGAGAAAGAATGTGTACATAAAAATAAGTAACAGATGGGGTATGAGGGGGAGGTGGGGCCTTAGCGGAAGTTAGAGAAGTCGATGTTCATGCCATCAGGTTGGAGGCTACCCAGACGGAATATAAGGTGGTGTTCCTCCAACCTGAGTGTGGCTTCATCTTTACAGTAGAGGAGGCCGTGGATAGACATGTCAGAATGGGAATGGGATGTGGAATTAAAATGTGTGGCCACTGGGAGATCCTGCTTTCTCTGGCGGACAGAGCGTAGATGTTCAGCAAAGCGGTCTCCCAGTCTGCGTCGGGTCTCGCCAATATATAAAAGGCCACATCGGGAGCACCGGACGCAGTATATCACCCCAGTCGACTCACAGGTGAAGTGTCGCCTCACCTGGAAGGACTGTTTGGGGCCCTGAATGGTAGTGAGGGAGGAAGTGTAAGGGCATGTGTAGCACTTGTTCCGCTTACACGGATAAGTGCCAGGAGGGAGATCAGTGGGGAGGGATGGGGGGGATGAATGGACAAGGGAGTTGCGTAGGGAGCGATCCCTGCGGAATGCAGGGGGGGGAGGAGGGGAAAGATGTGCTTAGTGGTGGGATCCCGCTGGAGGTGGTGGAAGTTACGGAGAATAGTATGTTGGACCCGGAGGCTGGTGGGGTGGTAGGTGAGGACCAGGGGAACCCTATTCCTAGTGGGGTGGCGGGAGGATGGAGTGAGAGCAGATGTACATGAAATGGGGGAGATGCGTTTAAGAGCAGAGTTGATAGTGGAGGAAGGGAAGCCCCTTTCTTTAAAAAAGGAAGACGTCTCCCTCATCCTAGAATGAAAAGCCTCATCCTGAGAGCAGATGCGGCGGAGACGGAGGAATTGCGAGAAGGGGATGGCGTTTTTGCAAGAGACAGGGTGAGAAGAGGAATAGTCCAGATAGTTGTGAGAGTCAGTAGGCTTATAGTAGACATCAGTGGATAAGCTGTCTCCAGAGACAGAGACAGAAAGATCTGGAAAGGGGAGGGAGGTGTCGGAAATGGACCAGGTAAACTTGAGGGCAGGGTGAAAGTTGGAGGCAAAGTTAATAAAGTCAACGAGTTCTGCATGCGTGCAGGAAGCAGCGCCAATGCAGTCGTCGATGTAGCGAAGGAAAAGTGGGGGACAGATACCAGAATAGGCACGGAACATAGATTGTTCCACAAACCCAACAAAAAGGCAGGCATAGCTAGGACCCATACAGGTGCCCATAGCTACACCTTTAGTTTGGAGGAAGTGGGAGGAGCCAAAGGAGAAATTATTAAGAGTAAGGACTAATTCCGCTAGACGGAGCAGAGTGGTGGTAGAGGGGAACTGATTAGGTCTGGAATCCAAAAAGAAGCGTAGAGCTTTGAGACCTTCCTGATGGGGGATGGAAGTATATAGGGACTGGACATCCATGGTGAAAATAAAGCGGTGGGCGCCAGGGAACTTAAAATCATGGAAAAGTTTAAGAGCGTGAGAAGTGTCACAAACATAGGTCGGAAGGGATTGAACAAGGGGGGGATAAAACCGTGTCGAGGTATGCAGAAACGAGTTCGGTGGGGCAGGAGCAAGCTGAGACAATAGGTCGGCCAGGACAGGCAGGTTTGTGGATCTTGGGTAGGAGGTAGAAACGGGAAGTGCGGGGTGCGGGAACTATAAGGTTGGTAGCAGTGGATGGGAGATCCCCTGAGCGGATAAAGTCGGTGATGCTCCTAATAATGCTCCTAATGAACAGGGAGCAATAGGGATACGAGAGATGCAACAAAGAACAAATGACATCATTTATGTAGACAAAAAGGCTCTAGTAACATTCATGAGTGATTAATAGTACGGCTGAGTTAAAGTCAAAAAGTGACAACATTCAGCTGGTGGTCAAAGCAGCAGTGAACCATTTAGGGTTAGTGGGACTGACATGGGAAGAAGTGAGGGAGAACCTCACTAATCAGTCTAGCCAGGAAGTGTCATGTGTTGGTTAATACTAATTATGGTGATTCTTTTGCAATGGAATGCAAGGAGCTTACTGGCCAATAGCCAGGAATTCAAGCACTTTTAAAGAAATGGTTGTAAAACCGGATGTAGTGTGTATTTAGGAAACTTGGTTGAAACTGACTTTGGACTTTGTGGTATATGGGTATACACTGATAAGGAAAGATAGAAATCTAGGGGGAGGAGGGGGTTGTGCTATGTTAATCAAACAAGGTATACCATATAGGGTACTGGAAAAAGGAGATGATCAGGAATACATAGTGGTGGAAGTGTGGGAGAGAGGGGAGGGAGTGGTTATAATTAACTACTACAATCCAAGTAAAAGGCTGGATTTGGACAGCCTATTAAGGATACAAGGACAAAACAGATATACAATATGGGGGGGATCCGATTACCGATTCAAATGGAAAGATAATTGAAGATTTGATGGAAGGAAAGGATTTGGTGTGTATGAATGATGGTAGAGGAACAAGGATAAACACAACAGGAACTGAGTCAGTATTAGATATTACATTAGTGTCTAATACCTTGGCTGGAGTTAGTAACTGGGGAGTTTGGACTGCTTCAACAGTGGGCAGTGATCACTACCCAGTTTTATGTTCAGTGGGTGAAAAAATTGAAGTAAGACCAGGTTGTGGAATCCCAAAGTGGGTGTTTGGAAAAGCAGATTGGGGTAAGTTCCAGAAGTTGAGTGAAGAGGCATTGACAAAGATTGATATTTCTGGAAATATAGATGAATTGAACAGTCAGGTGACTTCAGCAATTATTATGGCAGCCGAAGGATCTATACCCAGGAGTAAAGATAGGATGAATAGAAAACTGGTACTATGGTGGACAGAAGAATATTGTCAGGCTGTAAAAAAACAGAAATAGAGCACTCAGACTAGTTAAAAGAGCCCATAATATGCAGCATTTGGTTCAATATAAGAACGCACAGGCAGTGGTGAGAAGAACTATACATCAAGCTAAAAGGGCAAGTTGGAGGAGTTTTTGCAACAAAATAAGAAGAACAACACCTGTGGGAGAGGTATGGGGAATGGTTAAGAGCAGGGGTCCCCAACCTTTTTTGCGCTGCGGACCGGTTTAATATTTACAATATTCTTGCGGACCGGCCGACCCGGGGGGGGGGGGGTGGGGTAGGGTTGCCAACGGACAAGAGTAGCAGTCAAAAAATATGTTGTTTACCTCGGGAAAGACTACAATGTCCATGAAGCTTTGCGCAGGCACCTGTGTGTGCATGCGTGACCTGAGCATCCATGTACCTGCTGATATTATTCTCTACAAATGGTTTTTGGCGATTCTGTTCTGGGGGGGTGGGGTTGTTAATCACGACCGGAATATTGGTAATAAGGGTCTAATACACTTAATTTCGTTTCTAAAAGGGTTTGTCTAACGAATTTAATATTAAGCACACAGTGCATATTTTCCTCGCATGAATGTAGTGATAAGTCAATTATCAGGGGAGGACAGGGGAGCTTGAAGTAAGTGTTGAACGAACTTCCAGTAAAAGTGGTAGAGGCAGGTTCAATATTATCATTTAAAGAAAAATTGGATAGGTATATGGACAGGAAAGGAATGGAGGGGTATGGGCTGAATGCAGGTTGGTGGGACGAGGTGAGAGTAGCTTTCGGCACGGACTAGAAGGGCCGAGATCGCCTATTTCTGTGCTGTAATTGTTATATGGTTATATAAGTCACTTATCAGTCAATAGCATCATAACATTTTAAGTAATGATTGGATATTAAACACACGGCACTTATTTTCCCCGTATGAACATATAAAATCATTTCAACGCACCAATATCACTGAATCAGTGGGAGCCCTGGGCTTGTTTTCCTACAACAACACGGTCCCATCGAGGGGTGATGGGAGACAGCGATACTCAAAGGGGGTTCCTTATGTCCAGTCTATTCCGCAATTTAGTTTTCATTGCATTCATTACAGAGATATGTTGGAAATGGAAGTAACATTTTCAGTGCTTTCCTGACTATCTCAGGATATTTAGCCTTGACTTTGATCCGGAATGCCGGCAGAGATGTTATGTCAAACATATTTTTCAGCCCGCCGTCATTTGCAAGCTCGAGGAGTTGATTTCCTTCCCGCGCTGAAATGGATGACGCGCTGTTAAAGACTCTCGTGTGTTCAAGCTCAACAGTGGGCGTGACAGGGAATAAGGAAAGGTGCAGCTGACTCATATCGCCAAGTCATATGGTTTCCTCGCGGCCCAGTAGCAAATGCTCTGCGGCCCGATACCAGTCTGCGGCCCGGTGGTTGGGGATCACTGATTAAGAGGATGGGCGGGGGGAAGATAGAAGGGAATGGGAATTTCCAGTAATGATATCTGAGGAGGAAACAGCAGTCTCCAGTAGGGATAAGGCTGAGATCATGGCCAAGTCATCTGTACAGATAGACAGTTCAGAAAATTTGTCTGAAAAAGGGAGAAGGAGAAGGGAAAGAACAATGAGTCAACAGCCAGCTGTGTTAAACAGGAGGGAAGAAACAGATGATATAATTGATGATCCATTTACGTTGGCAGAAATGGTGAGAGCAATAAAGAGATCGAGACCAACCTCCCCAGGGAAAGATCTGATATGCGCTGTGATGCTAAAAAATCTAGGAGAAGGAGCGCTCTTGAAGTTGCTGCATTTTTATAACAGAGTGTGAGAGGAGGGAAGATTACCAAGTGCATGGAAAGAAGCAGTAGTAATTCCAATAAGGAAACCTAGCAAGGATCCATCAAAACCCACGAGCTACAGACTAATAGCATTAACATCAATATATGTAAGATAATGGAAAGGATGCTTATCGTATAAGCTTGAGAAGAGGGGAATGCTGGCAAGTTATCAGAGTGGTTTTAGGAAGGGAAGGAATTCCATAGACTCAGTGATAAGGTTAGAGACTGAAATAAGGAAGACCCAGGCAAATAAAGAGTTAGTAGTTGCAGTGTTTCTTGACATTGAAAAAGCCTATGAGATGATGTGGAAGGAACGATTGTTAATTAAACTGCACAAGATGGGGGTTGCTGGGAGAGTTTTTAATTGGATTAAAGATTTTTTGTTTGGTAGAAAAACTCAAGTTTGGATTGGATCAGAATTATCAAAACAGTACATAGTTGGAAATGGCACATCTCGAGGTAGTGTGATTAGCCCGTTACTTTTCATCATTACGATCACAAAGGTACCAGTGGATGTAGGTAGGTCACTGTTTGCGGATGATGGGGCCTTGTGGAAAAGGGGCAGGAACATGGAGTATATAATCAGGAAACTACAAGAAGCAATTGATGAAGTGGTGGAGTGGGGTTATGATTGGGGATGTAGATTTTCAGTAGAAAAAACTCAAACTATTTTTCACCAGGAAAAGAATTGAGGTAGGGAAGAGGTTAAGGATGTATGGAATTGAATTAGAAAGGGTTGGATCATTTAAATTTCTGGAAGTTATATTTGATTCACGATTAACATGGACAGACCATATCAGGAAAGTTGAGGAGAAATGTAAAAAAGTAATAAATGTGATGAGATGTTTGACTGGTAGGGAATGGGGAGCAAGTTGTTCAGCATTGAAGAGAATGTATGCGGCTTTAGTAAGATCTGTATTGGACTATGGAAATATAGCATATGGATCAGCAGCTAGGTCTCTTATAAGGAAACTGGATGTGATTCAGGCTCAGGCTTTGAGAGTGTGCAGTGGGGCTTTTAAAACATCACCAGTATCAGCCCATACACACAAAAAATGCTGGTGAACGCAGCAGGCCAGGCAGCATTTTTGGGAAGAGGTACAGTTGACGTTTTGACCTGAGACCCTTCGTCAGGACTAACTGAAAGAAGAGATAGTAAGAGATTTGAAAGGGGGAGGGGTAGATCCGAAAGGATAGGAGAAGACAGGAGGGGGAGGGAGAGAGTTAGGAGCTGGAAAGGTGATTGGCAAAAGGGATACAAGGCTGGAGAAGGGAGATGATCATCGGTCGGGAAGCCTAAGGAGAAAGAAAGGGGGAGGGGAGCCCAGAGGATGGAGAGCAGGCAAGGAGTTATAGTGAGAGAGACAGAGGGAGAAAAAAGAGAGAGAGAAAAAGGGGGGGGAGGAGAAAACAAACAAACAAATAAATAAATAAATACATAAGGGATGGGGTACAAAGGGGCGGTGAGGCGTTAAGGGAAGTTAGAGAAGTCAATGTTCATGGTATTAGGTTGGAGGCTACCCGGACGGAATATAAGGTGTTGTTCCTCCAATCTGGGTGTGGCTTCATCTTGACAGTAGGGGAGGCCGTGGATAGACATATCAGAACGGGAATGGGACGTGGAATTAAAATGTGTGGCCACTGGGAGATCCTGCTTTCTCTGGCGGACAGAGCATAGGTGTTCAGCGAAACGGTCTCCCAGCCTCCGTCGGGTCTCACCAATATATAGAAGGCCTCACCGGGAGCACCGGTGTATATCACCCCAGCCAACTCACAGGTGAAGTGTCGCCTCACCTGGAAGGACTGTCTGGGGCCCTGAGTGGTAGTGAGGGAGGAAGTGTAAGGGCATGTGTAGCACTTGTTCCCCTTACAAGGATAAGTGCCAGGAGGGAGATTGGTGGGAAGGGATGGGGGGGGATGAATGGACAAGGGAGTCGTGTAGGGAGCGATCCCTGCGGAAAGCGGGGGGGGGGTGGGAGGGAAAGATATGCTTAGTGGTGGGATCCCACTGGAGGTGGCGGAAGTTACGGAGAATTATATGTTGGACCCGGAGGCTGGTGGGTGGTAGGTGAGGACAAGGGGAACCCTATTCCTCGTGGGGTGGCGGGAGGATGGAGTGAGAGCAGATGTATGTGAAATGGGAGAGATGCGTTTGGGAGCAGAGTTGATGGTGGAGGAGGGGAAGCCCCTTTCTTTAAAAAAGGAAGACATCTCCCTCATCCTGGAATGAAAAGTCTCATCCTGAGAGCAGATGTGGCGGAGATGGAGGAATTGCGAGAAGGGGATGGCATTTTTGCAAGAGACAGGGTGGGAAGAGGAATAGTCCAGATGGCTGTGAGAGTCAGTAGGCTTATAGTAGACATCAGTAGATAAGTTGTCTCCAGAGAGAGAGAGAGACAGAAAGATCTAGAAAGGGGAGGGAGGTGTAGGAAATGGACCAGGTAAACTTTAGGGCAGGGTGAAAGTTGGAGGCAAAGTTAATGAGGTCAACGAGCTCAGCATGCGTGCAGGAAGCAGCACCAATGCAGTCGTCGATGTAGCGAAGGAAAAGTAGGGGACAGATACCAGCATAGGCTTGGATCATGGATTGTTCCACAAAGCCAACAAAAAGGCAGGCAGAGCTGGGACCCATACGGGTGCCCATGGCTACACCTTTAGTTTGGAGGAAGTGGGAGGAGCCAAAGGAGAAATTATGAAGTAGAAATGGGAGTAATGTCTTTGGAACTAAGAAGGATGCAATTGATGGCAAACTTCTGGGCTAATTTAAGGGGCACAATGATTCTCACCCTACTAAAGGAGTGTTGCAGGAGTGCTGGGAAAATGGGAGGTTTCAGTGGGATAACTTTAGTCAGGTAGGGAATGATATTGTTAAAGAATGTGGAGTGTTTGATCTAAGGATAAGTCCTTCAGTGGTTTATCTGGTTGTAGCTCCATGGAAGCTTGTATGGCCTGACATAGACTGGCATTTGTTAGAGGTAAAAAGGATAGGAAAATATAAAACTGATTTGGTAAGTGCATTTAACTGTCATGTGATGGAAAATATCATGATTATACTCAGATTTATGCAGAAGGTGCTAAGGAATCTGAAACAGGAGTGACATGGTTTTGGGTGGCTATATCAGCAAAAGAAATTGGAATCAGCAGAAGAACACCTAATAAATTAGGGGTGCTTACAGTGGAGATGCTGGCAGTGTTGGTTGCGTTACGATGGGTGGAGAAAGCCAGACAAGTCAAAGGTGTTGATATGCTCAGATTCATCCTCAGTTCCAGCAAGCTTAAGGTCTTTTCACACAAACAGTCTGCAAGATGTACTTTATGAAGTCCTTCAGTCAGTCACAAGAATTACAAATCAGGGAGGTCAGGTAAAATTTCTATGGGTTCCAGCACATGTAGGGGTGAAGGGGAATGAGAGGGTGGATGAGTTGGCAAAGAGGATGTTTAAGAAAGAAAATATAGAAATGCACATTAGTATCAGTAAAGCAGGGGTTAAGTGTGTAATCTGGGAAAAAGTCAACCAAATGTGGCAAGAAAGATGGGACAGGGAGGGGAAAGGGAGGCATTTATATCAGATATAAAAAAGTGTTGCAGATACTAGGGTAGGTAGTGGATACAGAAGAGAGGAGACTGTGTGGACTAGGTTAAGGCTGGGGCACTGTGCATTAAACAAAACATTGAAATTGATAGGGAAACACCAGACAGGATTGTGTGAGGAATGTCAGGAAGAGGAGTCAGTAGAACATGTAGTTCTGAGTTGTAGGAAGTATGGGATACAGAGAGAGATGATATTCAATCTAAGGGAATTGGAGGTGCAGGAATTCACATTAAAAGGGTTGCTGGGCATGGGTGAGAGAGCAAAGGATGGGGTATTTTTAGCTTTCTTAAGGGGTACAGGGATTTTTTTTATAGGATATGACGGATAAGCAGGAATAGGATACTAGGATGGCCAAAGATGAGAGGATAAAGTGTAGGTTAGGGTATGTGTGTGTGTGTGATTGGGTGAAGGGATTTAGCGTGCAAGTGTATTGCACATTCCAGAGCAGAAGGTGGCGGTAATGCACCATTAAGCTGGGTGGTAACCGCCGTAAAACAAGACGGAGAAGAAGAAGAGGCTGCCCCTCTGTAACAAATGTGTTTCTTTCCAATGGCAGGTGATCTGCTGTGAGGGGAACGCAGGTTTCTATGAAGTCGGGTGTGTCAGCACTCCACTAGAAGGTAGGTGACGTTGCGTGATCGGTCCCGAGGTTTCTATGAAGTTGTGTGTGTCATCACTCCACTGGAAGGTAGGGCACATAGCGTGATCAGTCCTGAGGAGAGCTGGCAGCAAACATTGTGCATTTCCTCGAATCTGTGGTTTTCTGTTTCACATCAAGGAGATCGGACAGTAACTTGTAAATTATTATGCTGAGTCTGGGCTTGTTGTCAAGAAAGCTTCGTCCCTGTCTTTGCACTGGTCCCCGTCCCTTCTACACATGGTGAACCTAACCCTCCATCCATGGTACTTTGACTTACCATCCATAATGCCAACTAAAAACTGATCTCATCTGCCTGCATGATTCCCTGTCTGTACATGTGCCTGTCTAAATGACTCTGAAACATACCTATTTTATCTGCTTGTTCCTGCTGGCGTGTTCTAGTCGCCTACCACTCTGTGTGTAAAATCTATCTTGCTTCACATATCCCCTTTGAACTTTCTTCCCCTTGCTTTCAGCCTATGACCATGGCCCCTAGCATTTGACACTTCCTCTTTGGGAGGAAGATTGTCTCCCCTATCTGTGCCTAACATAATTTGATATGCTTCTATCAGGTCTCCCCACAGCCACTTAAACTCCAGGGAAACAAGACAAGTTTGTCCAAACTCCCCATAAAGCTCTTACCCTCTCATTCTGAGCATCCAGATGATCCTCTTGTGCATCCTGTCCAAAGCCTCGACAATTGCATAGTAACCTGAAGCAGCATCAGGAGTAGGTTTAACATCACCGGCATATGTTGTGACATCTGTTAACTTTGTGGCAGCGGTACATGCAATGCATAATAATAGAGAGAAAACAGAATATATAAAAATAAAATGACTAAATAAGTAGTGAGGTGGTGTTCATGGGTTCAGTGTACATTCAGGAATCGGATGGAAGAGGGGAAGAAACTGTTCCTGAACCGTTACATGTGTGCCTTCAGGCTTCTGCACCTCTTCCTGATGGCTGCAGTCTGCAGCCTTCACTCCAAATGTGACCTAACCAAGGTTTTATACAGCCGTAACTTTCATGTTCAGTGTTATGACCAGTGAAGGCAGTTGTCTTTACCACCCCATCAATCTGTGCTGGCACCTTCTGGGAGCTGTGGCTGCACCTCTAGATCAATGCTCTGAAGCATCCCGCTATTTACTCTACTCTGGGATTTGGCCTTCCAGACATACAACCACTCACATTTGTTCAGGTTAAACTCCAGCTGTTACTTCTCTGCTCACTTCTATATCCTGTTATATTGTATCCTGTGACAACCTTCCGCACCACCCACAACTTCAGCAGTATCTGTGTCATCTGCAAACTTACTGATCAGATGAAATCATGAATACAAATTGTAAACAACAGAGGTGCTACCGCTGATACCTGGAGGAACACCACAGGTTATAGATCTGGCAAGGAAAGGAAAGGGAACCCCTCTACTACTGCCCCTTGTCTTCTGTGGCCAAGCCAATTTTGGGTCCAGCTACGGCTCCCATGTCTTCTCGACCAACCTACTCTGCAGGACATCATGAATATTTTACCAAAATCTATATCGATGACATCCACTGATGTGACCACATCTTCATTTATATGTTCAATAATCACGATCGAACCATTGAAATAGGACCTTGCCCTGCACAAAGCCAAGCTGGTATCCTTTGTAAGTTGATGCTTTTCCATATGCAAGTAAATTTTATCTCAAAGTTCAAAGTTAAATTATTATCAAAGTACATATATTTCACCATATACAACCGTGAGATTCATTTTCTTGCAGGCATACTCATTAAATCCACAAATTCATTGAAGGACCGCACCCAATGGGGTAGACAACAGAAGACTGTGCTTTTACAAAAGAAAAAAAATAATAATGATAAATAAATAAGCAATAAATATTGAGAACATAAGATGAAGAGTCCTTGAAAGTGAGTCCATAGCTTGTGGGAACAGTTCAGTGGTGGGGCGAGTGAACCTGAGTGAAGTTATCCCACCTGGTTCAAGAGCCTGATGGTTCAGGGGTAATAACCGTTCCTGAACCTGGTGGTTGTGGGTTGTACCTTTTTCCTGATGGCAGCAGTGAGAAGAAAGCATGGCCTGGTTATTGGGGGTCCTTGATGATGGATGTTGCTTTCCTGTGGATGTGTTTAGTGATTGAGAAGGCTTTACCCACGATGGACTGGGTTAAGCCCTCCCCACCGTTAGGCAAACCTACACGGAGCACTCTTGCAGGGAAGCAAGATTCCATACGAATCGTCTCCAATAAGTTAACACAAAATACTCTGCAGATGCTGGGGTCAAAGCAACACTCACAACACGCTGGAGGAACTCAGCAGGTCGGGCAGCATCCGTGGAAACGATCAGTCAACGTTTCGGGCCGGAACCCTTCGTCGGAACTGAAGAGGGAAGGGACAGAGGCCCTATAAAGAAGGTGGGGGGACTGTGGGAAGGAGAAGGCTGGTAGGTTCCAGGTGAAAAACCAGTAAGGGGAAAGATAAAGGGGTGGGGGAGGGAAAGCAGGGAGGGGATAGGCAGGAAAGGTGAAGGAAGAGGGGAAAACACAATGGGTAGAAGGAGGTGGAACCATGAGGGAGGTGATAGGCAGCTGGGGGAGGGGGCAGAGTGAAATAGGGATAGAGGAAGGGAGGGGGAGGGAATTACCGGAAGTTGGAGAATTCTATGTTCATACCAAGGGGCTGGAGACTACCTAGACGGTATATGAGGTGTTGCTCCTCCAACCTGAGTTTAGCCTCAGCATGGCAGTAGAGGAGGCCATGTATGGACATATCTGAATTGGAATGGGAAGCAGAGTTGAAGTGGGTGGCTACGGGAGATCCTATCTGTTGTGGCGGACGGAGCGGAGGTGCTCGACGAAGCGGTCCCCCAATCTGCGTCGGGTTTCCCCGATGTACAGGAGGCCGCACCGGGAGCACTGGATGCAATAGATGACCTCAACAGACTCACAAGTGAAGTGTTTCCTCACCTGGAAGGACTGTTTGGGGTCCTGAATGGTGGCAAGAGAGGAGGTGTAGGGACAGGTATAGCACTTACGCTTACAGGGATAAGTGCCGGGTGGGAGATCCGTGGGGAGGGACGTGTGGATCAGGGAGTTACGGAGGGACCGATCCCTGCGGAAAGCAGAGAGGGGTGGAGAGGGAAAGATGTGCTTAGTGGTGGGTTCTGGTGAAGGTGGCGGAAGTTGTGGAGGATAATGTGCTGGATCCGGAGGCTGGTGAGGTGGTAGATGAGGACAAGGGGAACTCTGTCCATGTTGTGGTGGTGGGAGGATGGGGTGAGGGCCAAAATGTGGGAAATGGAGGAGATGCGGGTGAGCGCATCATTGATGACGGCAGAAGGGAAACCACAATCCTTAAAGAGGGCATTTGAGATGTCCTGGAATGGAAAGCCAGGACCCCACCACTAAGCAGATCTTTCCCTCTCCACCACTCTCCGCTTTCCGCAGGGATCGGTCCCTCCACGACTCCCTGATCCACACGTCCCTCTCCACAGATCTCCCACCCGGCACTTATCCCTGTAAGCGCAAGTGCTACGCCTGTCCCTACACCTCCTCTCTTGCCACCATTCAGGGCCCCAAACAGTCCTTCCAGGTGAGGCAACACTTTATTTGTGAGTCTGTTGGGGTCACCTATTGCATCTGGTGCTCCCGGTGCGGCCTCCTCTACATCAGTGAAACCCGACGCAGATTGGGGGACCGCTTCGTCGAGCAACTCCATTCCGTCCGCCACAACAGACAGGATCTCCCAGTAGCCACCCACTTCAACTCTGCTTCACATTCCGATTTGGATATGTCCATACACGGCCTCCTCTACTGCCATGATGAGGCTAAACTCAGGTTGGAGCGTCACCTCATATACCGTCTAGGTAGTCTCCATTCCCTTGGTATGAACATAGAATTCTCCAACTTCCGGTAATTCCCTCCCCCTCCCTTCCCCTATCCCTATGTCACTCTGCCCCGTCCCCCAGCTGCCTATCACCTCCCTCATGGTTCCGCCTCCTTCTACCCATTGTGTTTTCCCCTATTCTTTCTTCACCTTTCCTGCCTATCACCTCCCTGCTTCCCCTCCCCACCCTTTTATCTTTCCCCTTACTGGTTTTTCCACCTGGAACCTACCAGCCTTCTCCTTCCCACCCTCCCCCCACCTTCTTTATAGGGCCTCTGCCCCTTCCCCCTACAGTCCTGACGAAGGGTTCCGGCCTGAAACGTTGACTGATCGTTTCCACGGATGCTGCCCGACTTGCGTATTGTGAGTGTCTCCAATAAGTTTTCTGGCACTGATGCAACACGAGAAAGTAGGACCTCAAATAGGCCATTCGACCCCTTCAAGCCTACCCTACTTCTCAATATACCCCAGATCTCAACTCCTATGCGCCAGTTCCCACTACCCTGAATTCATCTGCCTTCTTTGTACCTCGTTATGATCTCTCACCATTTAGTATTAGAATCAGGTTTAATATCGCTGATGTTTCATGCTGAGACCCTTCAATACAGAGGTGGTGTTCGTGGGTTCAGAAATTTGATGGCAGAAAGGAAGAGCTGTTCCTAAAATGTTGAGTGTGTGTTTCAGGCTCCTGTACCTCCTCTCTGATGGCAGTATTGTTTACCTGCACTGCACTTTATTCTGTAGCTGCTTGGCCTTGTTCTACCTGAATGCATGTGTAATAATCTATTCTGTCTGAATTTTTTATTTAATCTCGGTACACCTGACAGTAAAGAAACAATTCTAATTCCAGTGAAATACCCTTGATGAGTTAACCTCCACAATACTCTGGAGTAGAAAGTTCTGGAGTTCTCTGCCCTAAGCAGTCGATTTTGCTGGACTACCCCTTTATCTCGTAACTGTGTCCCCCATTCAAGATTCTCCCACAAGTGGAAGCGACTTGATACTTGCTCTGTCCTTCTCCCTAAGGATCTTGTATGTTTCCATAAGATCACTCCTCGTTTTCCTAAATTCCAAAGAATATCATTGTAATTTCACTCACTGTTTGTGATAGGACATCCCACTTATCCCAGAATTGGCTTATTGGGACATAGAACAGAACACTACAGGGCACTGTACGGGCCCTTTGGCCTGTGATGTTGTGCTGACCTTTTAGTCTAATCTCAGATCAATCTAATCCTTACTTCCTACAGAGCACCCTATTTTTCTATTTTTTCTATCATCTCAAACTCAGTCTATTCTTCCTCAAGTAAGGGACCTGCTAGTTATGGCTCTGCTGCCACCCTATCTTCTGATCACAACCCACACTGCCCCCTAGTGCTGTATCCTCAGAAAACAGATAGACATTTCAAAGCACATTTATTATCAAAGGATACAGGATACAACTCTAAGAACATAAGAAATAGGAACAGGAGCAGGCCAGCCTGCTCAGCCATTCAATAAGATCATGGCTGATCTGGCCATGGACTCATCTCCATCTACCTGCCTTTTCCCCATAGTCCTTAATTCCCCAACTATGCAAAAATCTATCCAAACTTGTCTTAAATATATTTACCGAGGTAGCCTCCACTGCTTCACTGGCCAGAGAATTCCATAGGTTCGCTACTCTCTGGGAAAAGCAGTTCTGAGATGTATTACAAACACAGGATTTGTTTATCCACACTGTAAAGGGAAAATGACGACGATCACGGAAAAGAGAGGCAGGGAGAGGGGCTGGTTGGGTAGTGGATTTAAAGAGCTGACTGTGTCACTTGCATATATCCTGTGCTCTGAATGATTGTGTGTGTGTGTGTGTGTGTGTGTGTGTGTGTGTGAGAGAGAGAGAGAGAGAGAGAGACAAAGACTATCTGTTACTGACTTCCAGGTGTTGATCTTCACAGCTGGCTATTCAGTCCTCGGATGGAATCACCCCGGGTTTGCGGGCAGCACGGTGAGCAGGGGAACTGCGAGGAGCTGTGATTAAAGAATTTAATAATGTCCCCCACTTCCTTTCAAATCCTGATTCCTCCCCTTTTGCTTCCCCATCTCTCTCTGCGGCTCAACTCCCTGTCCCTACCCCTCCCCTTCTCCTGCTCACCTCCCTCCCCCACTCCCCCTCTCTCTGTCCTCCTGCTTCTTACTCTCCTCTGCCTCACCCTCAACCTGCTCCCTCTCCTCCCTCTCCCACCCTTCCCCCTCCTTCTCTGTTCCCCTCCCTCTCCCTTCCTCTGCCCCTCCCTCTTCCCCCTCCTCTCTGCTCTGTCTGCTCCTCCCCCTCTCTGTCTTTGACCCTCCCTCCCATCCCCTTTCTGCCCCTCCCCCTCTCTATCAGCCTTCCCTCTCCCTCCCACCCCCTTTCTGCCCCTCTCCCTCTCTCTATCAGCCTTCCCCTCCCTCCCATCCCCTTTCTGCCCCTCCCCCTCTCTCTATCAGCCTTCCCCCTCCCTCCCACCCCCTTTCTGCCCCTCTCCCTCTCTCTATCAGCCCTCTCCCTCTCGCTGACTTTGCCCCTTCTCTTTCTCTGACACCTTGCTGCCTCTTGCTTCCTGCTCCTTCCACACTCTCCCTCTCATCTCTTTTCTGTTTCCCTCCATTTGCTTCCTCTTATTTGCCACTGACAACCCCTCCATCCTCGCCCCAGCGCCCCCACCTCCTCTGAACCTCTCATTTTGTGACAACCAGTCACTGATGGTACTTCAGTACCCTCAAACCTCGTTTCCTTTGGCAGTGTGCCAATTAATTTCCATTGGCTGTTTCACCCGCACCCCCTGAAACTCTCCGCCGTTCTCACTAGGGAGGGGCAGATGCAAGTGGGGTTTCTTCTCTGTGTGACAGAGGCGCCGTTGTCATTAACTTCTGCCTTATTTGACACCCTAGGGCGTGCCTTTCCCCCAGAACGAGGCCAACGCCATGGATGTGGTGATACAATATGCAACCCATCGCCTGAACTTCCGCGTCGAGGACATCATCATGTACGCCTGGTCGATTGGTGGATTCACAGGTCTCAACTGCTCCTCCTACTCTTCCGCTCCGCCGCGATCCCGTGACGGTTCTGCGGCACCATGGCGTGGCGGGTAGAGCTGCTGGCTTCCAATCTGCCGACCCGGGTTCAATCCCGACCTCGGGCGCTAAGCGCTGTCTCTATGAGGAGCTTACACGTTCTCCTTATGACCGCATGGGCTCTTCCTCCCGCCCCCAAGTGAATCTGAATCAGAATCAGGTTTAACATCACTGGCGTATGTCGTGAAATTGGTTGTTTTGTGGCAGCAGTGCATTGCAGTTCATAATAGTAAAAACTGAAACTTAGCCACAAGGACATATGTGCAGGAAAATTAAAGAGCTGGTGCAGAAGAAAACAGAAAAAGTGTGCAACACACAAGACGCTGGAGGAGCTCAGCAGGTCGGGCAGCATCCTTGGAAATGATAAAACAGTCAACGTTTTGGGCGCTGAGACCCTTCATCGGGACAAAAAACGTGAGATAGTGTAGATGGGTTCATTGTCCATTCAGGGATCTAATGGCAGTGAGGAAGGAGCTGTTCCTGAAACACTGAGTGCACGTTTTCAGGCTCCTGTACCTCCTCCGTGATGGTAGTAACGGGAAGAGTGGGTGATGCGGTTCTTTAGTGATGGATGCAGCCTTTCTGAGGCATCGCTCCATGAAATGTCGGTGTTTCTGTCTCCTCCCACATGCCAAAAACATGGTCTTTTTACACACACTGGATCTGACTCCCTTTAAACACATCAGAAACAGCAGGAGAACAATTATACTGCTGTTAATCAGATAATGAGCTTCTGTAAATCGTCCCCAGTGTGATGGTGAATTGCAGAATGTGGTGTAAAGGGAGGGAGGGAGAGTTGATGGCAATGAGGGGAGAATACAATGAGGTTCGTGTAGGAACAGTGTAAATGGTTGATTCATGGTTGCTGTTGGCTTTTACCTTAAAGGAAGCCGGAATCTGATCCCTGTGAAGTTAAAGGCAAAAAATGGGGGTCCCAGTGAATTTAAAGAGAACTGGAATGGGGGACCCAGTGAGTTTAAAGGGAACTGGAAGGGGGGGGGTCCCAGTGAATTTAAAGAGAACTGGAATGGGGGACCCAGTGAGTTTAAAGGGAACTGGAACGGGGGGGGGGTGTCCCAGTGAATTTAAAGAGAACTGGAATGGGGGACCCAGTGAGTTTAAAGGGAACTGGAACGGGGGGGGGGTGTCCCAGTGAATTTAAAGGGAACTGGAACGGGGGTCCCAGTGAATTTAAAGAGAACTGGAACGGGGTCCTGTTCCCATTCAGTTTAAAGGGAGCTTGCGAATCTGGGCACAATATGTGTAAAGTGAAAGTAGGAAGTGGGGCTCCAGTTAGTTTAAGGTGAGCACAGAGAATCAGGCTCAAGTGAGTTTAGAAGAAGCTTGGGAAGTGGAGTTTATTGTCATGTGTGGTGAGGTGCAGTACAATGATAACTCTGCTTACAGCAGCATCATTGGCACATGGGTGTAAACAACAGAAGTTAGACATACTTTATACATACAGGAATAATACCATAGAGCGGAAAACAAAGATTGTGCAAAAGCAGGACCCTCAGCTGGTCTGTAATGTAGACCAGACTTAGTGAGTTTAGTTGGAGCGAGGGAGGTGGGACTCAGTGTGTCTAAAGGGAGCAGAGAACAGGGATCCGTTACGTTTAAAGTGAGCGTGGAAAAAGGGGTTACTGGGCCCCGTAGTGTGGCGGTCAGTGCAGTCTCGGATCGGGGTTTCGAATCCCACCACTGTCTGTAAGGAGTTTGTATGTTCTCCCCGTGATCCTGTGGGTTTCCTCTGTGTGCTGCCGATTCCTCCCACATTCCAAAGTCAGACGGATAGGGTGAGGAGGTTGGACTGCTCCCACTGATCTGATTTGATGTAGAGCAACACATTTCACTGCAGGTTGTGATGTACATCGGACAGGTAAAGCTAATCTTTAATCTCCAGATGTTTAAAAGAAGCCCTGCAGAATTGGGAGTGGGTGTTGGAAGCAGAACCTGGTGGATTTGATAGAGAAGCATCAAGATCTCCGAACACGGGGGTGGGGGGTTATCGGAAGTTTACTCTACTCTGTAGGGTTGGAAGCAATCAGAGCTGCTCTGTGGGCTGGGGTTGCTCTTAAATTTGATGTTTTCTTTTCCAGCGACCTGGGCCACGATGAACTACCCGGAGATCCATGCCCTCATCCTGGATGCTTCCTTCGACGACCTTGTCCCCCTTGCCCTGAAGGTCATGCCAGAGAGCTGCCGTAAGTAACCTTTCACCTCTCCTGCTCCCCTTGGGAAATGGAGAGAAATCACACGGCAGCTGTGGGGCGAAGCAGCAGGGCCTTGAAGGGGAAGGGGCAAGGCAGGAAGGAGGCCATTTGGCCAATAATAGATGTCAGCTCTGGGTCCATAGACCTGTAAGGTGAACCTCTTCTAAAAGGAGCCCTGCACAATTTAACAGTTTCAGAGCCCCATCACTTCAAAGTTTCAAAATACATGTACTACCAGTATACAACCTGAAATTCGTCCTCTCCACGCATGAAGAAGCCCCATAGAACGATAGAAACATCGAAGCCCCTCTCACCTCTGAATCCACTCCCTTCACACAAGCGGCAGCAAATGCATCTCTCCCCCCCCCCGCCCCATCCACACTCCTACCCCCTCACCATGCGAGCAGCGGCAGAAGCATAAGAATCCTTTGGTCTAGAGTTAATCAAACTACAGTTCACCAACCAGCACTTTGGTAACTCAGGCTCACTCTCTCCCTCCCCCATCAAACGACGGTTCACCAGCCAGCACTTCGGTATCTCAGACAGTCTTTCTCCACCCCACCCACCCCCCCATCAAACTATAATCCATAAAACAGCACTTCGGTATCACAGACAGCTTCTGTCTCTCCAACAACGAGAGCGGAGGCCATCTTCTCACTGTTCCGAGTCCAGCACGTTGAGTATAATTACATTTTCCTCCAATGCGTCTACCGGTCTGGGCCAATCTGTGCTGCCCACTACTGACCTCCCCCTGAAGGAATTAGAATTGTAATTGGCTTATTGTTGTCACACACATGGAGGTACAGGTAACAGCTTGTCTTGCATACTGTTCGTAGAGACCAGGTCATTACACAGTACAAGGGAAAGCAATATCACAATACAGAATAAAGTGTAACTCTAACGGAGAAAGTGCAGTTCAGGTGGACAATAAGGTGCAAGATCATATCGGGGTAGATTGTTAGGTCGGGAGTCCATCTGTTGTACTGGGGAACTGTTTAATAGTCTGATAACAGTGGAGTAGGAGGTGTCTTGGTGCGGCGTACTTTTCTTGGGAAGAGGGGAGAAGAGAGGATGTCCGGGGTGGGTGGCTGCTTTACAGAGGCAGCATGAAGTACAGTCAGAATCTGCAGAGGGGAGGCTGGTTTCTGTGTTGTGCTGAGCTGTGTCCACAACTCACTGCCTTATGCCACCGGCAGAGTAGCTGTGATGAGTCCAGACAGGATGCTTTCTGTGGGGGAGCATGCCGTTTCTCCTCGCTCTATCCAGCCCCTTTGTTGCCGTAGACAGTACCTGTGCCCTGGGCCCCTGCCCAGCCCGGACGATCTCTCCCTGTGGAGCATGGGATGGTCAGTGGATATGTGAACTCTGGTCAGAGTGGTGCAGTGTGCTGCAGTCACGTTCACAGCGTTGTTACTGAGCCAGCCATCCAGAGCTCTGGACTAACTGTCTGGAGGACTGGACCCAGGTACGGTGGAACGGCAGGCTGTCAGTCACGGGAAGCTCTGACAACCACTCGACCCTGGAGTGGAGGGCGGCAGGCTCATGACTTGACCCAGGAGTGGAGGGCCGCAGGCTCATGACTTGACCCAGGAGCGGAGGGCAACAGGCTCATGACTTGACCCAGGAGCGGAGGGTAACAGGCTCACGACTTGACCCAGGAGTGGAGGGTAACAGGCTCACGACTTGACCCAGGAGTGGAGGGTAACAGGCTCATGACTCGACCTGGGAGTGGAGGGCGGCAGGTTCACTACTCGACCCAGGAGCGGAGGGTAACAGGCTCACGACTTGACCCAGGAGCGGAGGGTAACAGGCTCATGACTCGACCTGGGAGCGGAGGGTAACAGGCTCACGACTCGACCCAGGAGTGGAGGGTAACAGGCTCACGACTTGACCCTGGAGTGGAGGGCAACAGGCTCACGAAGAGATGGAAACAGTAGGTTAGACATAGGAACACCAACAGAGTCTCGGGGGAACAACTGAGCAGCACGCGCGACAATTCACTCTCTCCGACACAATGAATCCACTGAGGCAATGAATGAGAGTCCTCTTTAAATAATCATAGAATGCAGGAAACACGCTAGTCACAATAAACTTGACAGATTAAACCAAAAGCACAAGGGCTTATTGGCTGTAGTTAAGATAATGATTAGTAAGTACCTTAGTAACCTCAGTAACCCTAGAAGCTCAACGCTGTACGGCACACCAGAGACACGAGGGGCTCGTGACACTGACACTCTGCAACCTAAGTTTGTAGCCCATTTCCTCTTTTGTCCTGCTGTTATACAGTTATTGAACGGTCCCTAGTACAATAAGATGGAGACTTGACCTAGCGATCCACCTGGTTATGATCTTGCACCTTATTGCCTATTTACACTGCAGTTTACCTGTAAATTTTACACTCTATTCTGCATCCTGTTACTGTTTTCCCTCGTACTACCTTAAGTTAACGTTGTAATGGAGTGCTCTGTGTTCTTCTTTCCTTTTCCCTGAGCTCCCAGTGGAGCATAGGCCATTGGTGACCTCCCGTCTTTATTGTCCAAAGTCATTGGTATGGCTGGAGTTCATCAGCATTTCTGTAACCCATTGCATCCACTGCACAGGGGATTGGCCTACAGAGCTTCACTAGAGCCCTGTTGGCCAGCCTTACCCATTTCCACCTCTCACAATGGGGACATAGGGTTAGACTTTGAGTGTTGGAGTGATCTGTAATCCTCAGATAGGTTTAAGATTGGAGGGGAAAGATTTAAAAAGGACCTGATAAGCGACTTACTCGCCTAGCGGGTAGTGTGTATGAACTGCCAGAAGAAATGGCTGGGGCAGGCATAGTACAAGCCTTTATTTGGATAAGTACATGGCATGGAGAGGAGAGGTTTAGAGGAAGAAAGACCAAACGCAGGCAAATGGAACCAGCTTGGTGGGGGGACTAGCTAGCTTGGTAGTGTAGTCAGTGACCTGGGTTCACTTCCTGCCGCCGTCTGTAAGGAGTTTGTATGTTCTCCCCGTGTGCACGTGGGTCTCCTATGAGTGCTCATTCCAGCAACGTGCAGGTTAGAGGTTAATTGGTCACATTGATCAGTAATATTAAAGAGGATACCAGAAGTGTAAAAGAGAGGTGAGAGTAGATATCAGACCTCTGGAAAATGATGCTGGAGAGGGAGGAATGGGGGACAAGGAAATGACGGACAAGCTAAATATGTATTTTGCATCAGTCTTCACTGTGGAAGACACTAACAATATGGTGGAAGTTCCAGGTGTCAGGGGTCGTGAAGTGTGTGAGTGTGTGATAACCATGACTAGAGAGAAGGTTCTTGGGAAACTGAAAGGTCTGAAGGTAGATAAGTTACTCGGACCAGATGGTGTACACCCGATGGTTCTGAAAGAGGTGGCTGAAGAGATTGTGGAGACATTAATAATGATCTTTCAAGAATCGCTAGATTCTGAAATGGTTCCATAAGACTGGAAAATTGGAAATGTCACTCCACTCTTAAAGAAGGGAGAGAGGCAGATGAAAAGAAATTAGAGGTCAGTTAGTTTGACCTCAGTTGTAGGGAAGATGTTGGAGTTGAATGTTAAGGATGTGGGTTCAGGGTACTTGGAGGCAAATGATAAAATAGGCTGCAGTTAGCATGGTTTCTTCAAAGGAAAATCTTGCCTGCCAAATCAGTTGGAATTCTTGAAGAAGTAACAAGCAGGACAGACAAAGGAGAATTGGTTGACGTTGCTGTCTTGGATTTTCCGAAGGCCTTTAACAAGGTACCACACTTAACAAGCTACGAGCCCATGGTATTACTGGGTAGATTCTAGCATGGATAAAGCAGTGGTTGCTTGGCAGGAGGCAAAGGGTGGGAATAAAGGGAGCCTTTTCTGGTTGGCTGTCAGTGACTAGTGGTGTTCCACAGGGGTCTGTGTTGGGACTGATTCTTTTTGCGTTATATATCAATGATTTGGATGACGGAATTGATGACTTTGTTGCAAAGTTTGCGGACAATATGAAGATAGGTGGAGGGGAAGGTAGTTTTGAGGAATTAGGCTACAGAAGGACTTAGATTAGGAGAATGGGCAAAGAAATGGCAAATGGAATACAGTGTCAGGAAGTGTATGGTCGTGCACTTTGGTAAAAGGATTGACTATTTTCTTAATGGAGAGAAAGTACAAAAAAACTGAGGCGCACCTTGTGCAGGATTCCCTAAAATATTAATTTGCAGGTTGAGCCTGTGGTGAAGAAGGCAAATGCAATGTTGGCATTCATGTCAAGAGGACTAGAATATAAAAGGAAGGATGTAATGTTGAGACTTTATAAAGCACTGGTGAGGCCTCACTTGGAGTATTGTGAGCAGCTTTGGGCCCCTGATCTTAGAAAGGATATGCTGAAACTGGAGAGGGTTCAAAGGAGGTTCACAAAAATGATTCCAGGATTGAATGGCTTGTCATGTGAAGAGCGTTTGATGGCTCTGGGCTTGCATTCACTAGAATTCAGAAGACTGAGGGGTGACCTCATTGAAACTTATCGAATGGTCAAAGGCCTTGATAGAGTGGATGTGGAGAGGATGTTTACTGTGGTAGGATAGTTTATGACCAGAGGACACAGCCTCAGAATAGAGGGTTGCCCTTTTGGGATGGAGGTGAGGAAGAATATCTTTAGCCAGCGATTGGTGAATCTGTGGAATTTTTTGGCATAGGCATTTGTGGAGCCAAGTCTTTATGTATATTTAAGGCAGAGTTTGATAGATTCTTGATTGGTCAGGGCATGAAGGGATACAGGGAGAAGACAGCAGATTGGGGCTGAATAGAAAATTGGGTCATAGAATATTTCAGCACAGAAACAGGCCTTTTGGCCCTTCTTGGCTGTGTCGAACCATTTTTCTGCCTAATCCCACTGCCCTGCACCTGGACCACATCCCTCCATACACCTCTCATCCATGTACCTGTCCAAGTTTTTCTTAAATGTTAAAAGTGAGCCCACATTTACCACCTCGTCTGGCAGCTCATTCCACATTCCCACCACTCTATGTGTGAAGAAGTCCCCTCTAATGTTCCCTTTAAATTTTTCCCCCTTCACCCTTAACCCATGTCCTCTGGTTTTTTTTCTCCCCTAGCCTCAGTGGAAAAAGCCTGCTTGCATTCACTCTATCTATACTCATCATAATTTTATATACCTCTATCAAATCTCCCCTCATTCTTCTACGCTCCAGGGAATAAAGTCCTAACCTATTCAACCTTTCTCTGTAACTCAGTTTCTCAAGTCCTGGCAACATCCTTGTAAACTTTCTCTGCACTCTTTCAACTTTCCTGTAATTTGGTGACCAAAACTGCACAATACTCCAAATTTGGCCTCACCAATGCCTTACACAACCTCACCATAACATTCCAACTCTTATACTCAATACTTTGAGTTGTAAAGGCCGATGTACCAAAAGCACTCTTTATGACCCTATCTACCTGTGACGCCACTTTTAGGGAATTTTGTACCTGTATTCCCAGATCCCTCTGTTCTACTGCATTCCTCAGTGCCCTACCATTTACCTTGTATGTTCTACCTTGGTTTGTCCTTCCAAAGTGCAAAATCTCACACTTGTCTGTATTGAACTTCATCTGCCATTTTTCAGCCTAGTTTTTCAGCTGGTTCAAATCCCTCTACAAGCTTTTGAAAACCTTCCTCACTGTCCACTACACCTCCAATGTTTGTATCATCAGCAAATTTGATGAAATGGCGGTACAGACGCAGTGGGCCACATGGCCTAATTCCGGTCCAAAATCTTATAGTCTAATGATAGTGGCATTTAACAGGCTGTTAGATAGTCATAGGAGTATACAGGGAATGGAGCGATATAAATCGCATGCAGACAGAAGAGATTTTGGTTTACTTTGTCACCGTGTTTGGCATAGGCATCTTGAGCTGTGCTGATCTGTGTTGTATATTTTTTATATAAGAGTAGTGGATATCGATTAATGTAGCTCGGGACAAACAGGCTGACATGGAAGTGTGGGCCAAAGGGCCTGTTTCTGTGCTGTGTTGCCCTGGTCTCTCAGGCTGGCTCTCTCTTCTTGCTTGCAGGAGGTCTCGTGACTCGAACAGTTCGCGATTACTTGAACCTCAACAACGCAGATCAACTGTGCAAGTGAGTCGGCCCCTGTGAAGGAATTGGCTCCCCCTCCGTCTCACTCCCCAGATCCACGCCTGGCCGAGAGGCGAAGTGCTTTCATTGGGTTATCCACTGCTCCTCTCTAGAGTCTCTGCTTCCAGGGAATAATTGGGTAACGGTGTGGGGTGTGTTTGGAGGAGATATCACGGCTGTGACCCTCGTGAGCCTGCGTTCAATGTTTACAGTGACCTCAGTCACCTTTGGTGTTCTGCGTACACCCTGTTGGGTCTGATCCCTGGAATTCCCCACAGGTCCCCACCTCTGGAATCCTAGCCATGGGCTTGCTGGTCCTGAGCACTGGAGTTCCCTCCATGGACTTCCAGACTCCATATCTCGGAATCCGCTCTGTAAAGGAAGATGCTTAATGAATTGTGGGTGAAAGTTATCAGGTATGAATGCCATGCTCTCTTCTCGCTGCTGCCATTAGGCCGGAAGTACAGAAGCCTTGGGTCCCACACCACCATGTTCAGGAACAGCTATTATCCTACAACCATCAGGTTCTGAACTGCCGTGGCTAACTTCACTCATCTCAACACTGAACTGATCACTCAATACACCCTTATGGATTCACTTTCAAGGACTGTACACCTCATGTTCTCAGCATTATTATACACTAGCAGTTTGCCTTCTTTTACATTTGGTTGCTCATCGGTCTTTGTGTGTAGACATTCATTGATTCTCTTGTAGTTCGTCGTTGTACTGTGAACACCTGCAAGAAAATGAATCTCAGAGTGGTATCACAATCACAAGAATATCTGCAGATACTGGCAGTCCGAAGCAACACACAAAACGCTGGAGAAACTCAGCAGATTAGGCAGTGTCTATGGAAAAGGGTGAACAGTCGACGTTTCGGGCCGAGACCCTTCTTGTTCAGAACTGCAAAGGAAGAGGAGAAACTAGAGTAGGAAGTTGGGGGGAGGAGAGGAAGGAGTACAAAGTGGTAAGTGATTGGTGAAACCGGGAGAGTGGGAGGGGTGAAGTAAGGAGCTGGGAAGCTGATAGATGAAGGAGATAAAGGGCTGGAGAAGGGGCAATCTGATTGGAGAGGGTGGAAGACCATGGAAGAAAGGGAAGGAGGTGGAGGACCATGGTAAAGAATACTTTGATAATTAACTTTACTTTGAACTTTGGAATATGGGGTTATGGTTGAAGTTAGCCCAGCCATGACCTACTTGTGACCTTTCTGCTTCTAATTCCTGTAAAACACTCTCATGTCTCACCAAAGTTTCCCCCTCCTTAACTTCTGAAATGAGGAATCCCAGGGTGGAAGCTCTAGCATCAGAGGCAGGCAGAGATCTGCTAGAAGATAATAAAATTCTGGCAGGTCAGGATTTTTCTCCCAGGGTAGAAATGTCAAGTACTAGAGGGCATGTCTGTAAGGTGAGAAGGGGAAAGTTACAAGGTATGCAGAGCAAGTTCTTTTTCACTCAGAGAGTGGTGGGTACCTGGAATGAGCTGCCAAGGAGGCAGGTGTGACAGTGACGTTTTAAGAGGCTTTTATGCAGGTGCATGAATATACAGGGTGTTCAAAGTTCATTTATTATCAGAGTATGTCAATGTTCCCGAAGATTCATTTCCTTGCAGGTGTTTACAGGATATAAAGAAATACAACAGAATTTACAAGAAACGGTACACAAACAGACAAAGATTGACAAACACCAATGTGCAGAAGAAACCAAACTCTGAAAGTACAAAAAAAAAATTGATAATATACATTGTAATGAGTCTTTGAAAGTGAGTCCATTGGTTGTGGAATCAGTTCAGTGTTGGAGTGAGTGAAGTTATCCACAACAGTGGTAGGGTAATAACTGTTTCTGAACCTGGTGGTGTGGGACGCAGGGCTCCTGCATGCCCTGCCTGATGTTAGTAGCGAGAAGAGGAAGATGGGGGTCTTGATGATGGATGCTGCTTTCTTGTGGCAGCACTGCATGTAAAAGTGCTCAGTGGTGGGGAGAGTTTCCCTGTGACGGACTGGGCTGTTTGCAACACCTTTTGTAGGCTTTTCCGCTCCTGCGCATTGATGATTCCATGCCAGGCCGTGATGGCAACCAGCTAGGATTCTCTCCACTGTGCTTCAGTAGACATTTGTCACAGTTTTTGGAGACAGAACTTTGGGAGTGGAGGAACCTGAATCATGTACGGGCAGGTGGGGCTGGATTAATTTGGCAAGGTGTCCGAAGCAGATGTCATGGGCTGACAGGACTGTTCCTGGTGGATTATGAATCGTTTCCCATGCAGACTCGGAACTTCCCTCTCACCCCACGTGCTTTGTTCCTCGTTGCAGATACCAGGGTCCAGTGGTGCTGATCCGACGTACCAAGGATGAAATCATCACCACGTGAGTAGACCACGGGTTCAGGATTGTAAGCAAAGTTCCTCAACTTCACACAAATCTAATGATTTCAAGAATCACTGGATTCCGGAATGGTTCCGGAAGACTGCTAATGTCACTCCACTCTTCAAGAAGGGAGAGAAGCAGAATAAAGGAAACTATTGGCCCGTTAGTCTGACCTCAGTGGTTGGGAAGATGTTGGAGTTGATTATTAAGGATGAGGTTTCAGGATACTTGGAGGCACATAATAAAATAGAGTGGTTTCCTTGTGCGAAAATCTTGCCTGACAGATCAGTTGGAATTCTGTGAAGGCCTTTGACAAGGTACCTCACATGAGGCGGCTTAACAAGCTACAAGCCCATCACATTACAGGAAAGATTCTATAATGGATAAAGCAGTGTCTGATTGGCAGGAGGCAAAGAGTGGGAATAAAGGGAGCCTTTTCTGGTTGGCTGCCAGTGACTAGTGGTGTTCCACAGGGGTCTCTATTAGGACCGATTCTGTTTACGTTATAATGGAACTGATGGCTTGTTGCAGAGTTTGCAGATGATATGAGATAAGTGTAGAGGCAGGTAGTTTTGATGAAGTAGAGAGGTTACAGACGGATTTAGACAGATTAGGAGAACAGGCAAAGAAATGGCAGATGGAATACAGAGTTGGGAAGTGTATAGTCATGTACTTTGGTAGAAGAAATGAAATGGTTAACTATTTAACAAATGGAAAAAAATATAAAACACTGAGACGCAAATGGACCCGGGAGTCCTTGTGCAGGATTCCCTGAAAGTTAATTTGCAGGCTGTGTCTGTGATGAGGAAGGCAATGCGGTTAGCATTCACTTCAAGAGGAATAAAAGAGCAGTGCAGTTACAAGGTCATATGATGTTATTCTTACCCTCGGCTGTTATAATGAGTCAGCCTCTGGCCGGGGAGGTGATGAATGTTATTAAGCCCTGTTTATCAGAGCTTTGCTTAAACTTTGTTTACCACACCCTGCTGTCGGGGACACCCTGTGCAATACTGTACAGTACTACCATCACTTCCTATCTGGACAGTGTGAATGTGCACACATTAATATATAGTATTATGGTGATTCTTGCATGACTGTCTTATCAGTGTGGGCTGTGCACCCGTAACGCTGCTGTGACACTGTAATTACCTTTGGGATCAATAAAGTATCGATCGATCTATCTATCTGTGCATTCTCCCAATCTGTCTGAATCTTTGTGCAGACTCCAAGTTTCCTCAACATTACCTGCCCCTCCACCTAAAAGCCATTAATTCTGTCATCCGGATCATCGGTGCGCGAATGGGGAGGTGGAGTGTGGATGGAGCCCTAGGGAGAGCCACCTTGTGTCTTCTTCTAACCATTGTACTCTCTCCCCTGCTCCAACAGGATTCCAGATGATGTCATGTCCAATCGAGGCAACAATCTCCTGTTGAGGCTCCTCCATTTCAGGTAACAGCCTGACTTCTGTCTTGCCTTACTCAATCGGTTCAGGGAGGCAGGAGCAGGCCACTCCACCCCTCTGGCCTGTCCCACATCCCGGTACTATCCGGACAGATCTACACCGGGCCTCGTCTCCTCTTCCTGAGGATTATCATTGGGGCTATCGTTGAACATGAGTCTTCGTGCTCCTGTACCGCCTCCCTGATGTTAGTCATGAGAAGACATGTCCTGGGTGGTGAAGATCTTTAACGATGGATGACTCCTTCTTGAGTCACTGCCTTTTGAAGATGTCCTCGATGGTGGGGAGGGTTGTGCCTCGAGTCTGCAACCCTCACAGCTTTTCCCGATCCTGCGCATTGGCCCGTCTGTGCCAGATGGTGATGCAGTCAGTCAGAATGCTCCATCGAACATCTGTAGAAACTTGCTAGAGTCTTTGATGACAATCCAAACCTACGTCTCAACCTGCTGTGTGTTGGTGGCGTTCCTGACTTTTGTACGTTAGAGTCGTACATCAGGGAAACAGGCCTTTGGTCCAACTCGATATGCTGATCATTTGTCTATGTTTCGCCTATGTTCCTCTAAGCTGGGAGTTCCCAACTTTTTTTATATACCCTGTACCCCTACCATTAACTGACGGGTCTGTTTACCCCAGGCTGGGAACCCCTGCTGTAAACCTTACTTATCCGTAGACTTCTAGAACCCTTACTGCATCAACTATGAATGCAGCAGGTGCAGTTAGTAAGTTGGCAGACACAACAATTGTCGGTGGTGTTGGCAGTGTGGAAGTTGTCAGAGTCATAGAGTAAACCAATATGGAAACAGGCCTTTTGGCCCCTCTCCTCCATGCTAGCCATGATGCCCACCAAGCTGGTCTCATTTGTCCATGTATGGCCCGTATCCCTCTAAACTAGAGCTTCCCAATGTGGGGTCCACGGACCCTTTGGTTAATGGTAAGGCTCCCTGGCATAAAAAAGGGGTTGGGAACCCCTGCTCTATCCATGGACCTGTCCAAATACATTTCAAATGTTAGTCCTGTACCTGCTTGAACCACTTTCTCTGGCAGCTCGTTCCATGTATCCACCACCCTCCGCATGTAGAATTTGTTCCCTTGGGTCCCTTTCACATCTTTCACCTCTCACCTTTGACCTATGCCCTCTAGTTTTTAGTTTTCCTACCACTACCATGATTAAAAAAAAAATTGTGTTCTCAGCCTATTTATGTCCTTCATGAATTTACACATCTCCATAAGGTCATCTCTCAGTCTCCTACATTTCAAAGGATAAAATCCTAGCCTGTCCCACTTCTCCCTATAGCACAGGCCCTGAAGCCTGTATAGGGGCTGCCTCCCTTTAGCACAGCCTCAAATCAACATTCTCTAAATCTAAATCTAATTAGAGAGAGGCAGAGAGAAATTGAATATGTTAAATCTGCGCAGTGATGGTGTGATCTACTGGTAAACTAGAGACCGGAGTTTAATCGCATCTTTCCTGGAGCGGGATGACCAAAATTGAACACAAGAGATTCTGCAGATGCTGGAAGTCCAGAGTCACACACACACAATGCTGGAGGAACTCAGCAGGTTAGGCACCGTCCATGGAAGCGAATAAACAGGTTGAGACCCTTCATCAGGACTGGAAAGGAAGGGGGAAGAAGCCAGAGTAAGGAGGTGTGGGGAGGGGAAGGAGTACAAGCTGGAAGGTGACAGGTGAAGCCAGGTGGATGGGGGAAGGGAGGTGAAGTAGGAAGCTGGGAAGGGATAGGTAGAAAATGCAAAGGTCTGAAGAAGAAGAGAGTGGACCATGGAAGAAGGGAAGGAGGAGCAATCTTACTAGCATTGTATACAGCTGTTCCTCCTATAAGCAAAACAGTACACAGTACTCCAGGTGAGGTTCTCGGAGAAGCAGATGTTAAACCTGATGGTGAAAATAATTAGCATCATCTTTGCCATTTTTCCATTTTGCCAAGTCTGCCCATCGGTAGTTGCAGTTGCAGGCGGCCGCCACTAGATGGGGCTTCTGGCTCTGTGGACAATTTGCTTTCTTCTGATCCTTGTATCCCACCTCGAGGAGGTTCTGCAACCAGGTCGGTAACCCTGAGTTTAGAACACTCTTGGTAATGAGAGCCACAGCAGGGAAGAAGATCACCCTTCCTTACCTACTCTGGCCTGAATGTGATTGCAGAGTCAAAGTGGAGCTTATTGTCATCTGCAGAAATACACGTATACACAGATGCAATGAAAAACTTACTTACAGCAGCATCACAGGCACATAGCGTCAGATTAGCAGCATTCCACAAGGAAAACACAACAATATTTTATACAAACCTATTTTTTATTTAGAGGTACTGTGTGGAACTAAGCCACACTGACCAGCAACTCACCGATTTAACCCTAGCCTAATCAAAGGATAATTTATAATTACCAGTTAACTTACTAACTAGTACATCTTTGGACTGTGGAATACCCAGAGGAAAGCCATGCATACATGGGAAGAAAGTGCAAACTTTCTCCCAGAGGTTGCCAGAACTGGACTCTGACCTCTGACGCCCCGAGCTGTAATAGTGTTGTGCTAACTGCTGCACTGTTGCGACGTCCCACGGCAAGTTACGCAAGAAAGAATGCAATCAGACCAACAGAAGAAGAAAACGTGAGTCCAAAGTGCAAAGTGATCATAGTGTTGCAATACTGAGGTGGTGGTTATGGATGTGCAGCTTCGTTCAAGAACTAAGTGGTTGTTGATGGGAAAAGGATTAACTTCCCTGGAAAGGGTAATTGTAATTGGAAAGGGTTGGGACCTTGCATGGAGTTAGTGGGGTCCCCCTGGGTCAATAAAGGAGGTGGAGGTCACCTTGGATCAATAATGGTGATTGTGAGTTCTCCTGGGTTAATAAAGTTGAGTTTATTCTCATATGTAGATGTGGAATGGTGCAGTGGAAATTACTTGCAGCAGAGTCTCAGGCACAGAGCTTTCGAGACATCACATTGACAGGAACATGAGAATCATATAAAATACAACAGAAACACAATTAAAACAAGTACAAAGTGGTGAATCTGTGGAATTCTTTGCCACAGGCAGCTGTGAAGGTCATGTCTTTATATTTAAGGCAGAAGTTGGTAGATTCTTGATTGGTCAGGGCATGAGGGATATGGGGAGAAGGCAAAGGAGATTGGGGCTGAGAGGGAAAATGGATCAGCCATGATGAAATTGCGAAGCAGATTCAATAGGCCAAATTCTGCTCCTATAACTTATGGTCTTATGTTTAAAACAAAGTCACTCTTTGTGCAAGACCCTGGTGAGGTTGTATTTGGACTATTGTGGTCAGGTTTGGTCACTCTGTTGTAGGATCGATGCCTCTCAGCTAGAAAGAGTGCAGAAAGAATTTATGGGGATGTTGCCAGGACTCGAGGGCCCAAATTACGAGGGAAAGTTGGACAGGCTGAGACTTATTCCTTGGAGCGTAGAAGACTGAGGGTAATTTTATAGAAGTGTATAACATCAGGAGGGCCATAGGTAGCGTGAATGCACACAGTCTTTCTCCGTAGAGTTGTAAGAATCAAGGCATAGGTTTAAGGTGAACGGGGAGAGATCTAATAGGAACTCAAGGGGTAACATTTGGCACTTACAGGATGGTGGGTATATGGAGGTAAGAAAAGAAGACATGGGAGCAGAATTAGACCATTTAGCCCATCGAGTCTGGTCCGCTATTCCATCATGGCTGATTTATTTTCCCTCTCAACCCCATTCTCCTGCCCTCTCCCCATAACCTTTGACACACTTACTGATAAGAACATATCAACCTCAGTCTAAATATACCTAATAGCTTGGGCTCCACAGCTGCCTGTGGAAATGAATTCTATTGCTTCATCACCATCTGGCTGAAGAAATTCCTCCCCGTCTCCGTTCTAAGGGGATGTCCTTGTATTCTGAGCCTGTGCCCTCTCTCCTTAGACTCTCCCATGGTTGGAACCATCCTCTGCATGTCCACTCTCTCCAGGCCTTTCAGTATTCTGTAGGTCTCCGCTAGTTGTTCTAAACTCTAGCGAGTACAGGATCAGGCCCATCAAACACTCTTCATACGAAGGGTCTCGGCCTGAAATGTCGACTGTACCTCTTCCTAGAGATGCTGCCTGGCCTGCTGCGTTCACCAGCAACTTTGATGTGTGTTGCTTGAATTTCCAGCATCTGCAGAATTCCTGTTGTTTTCATATGTTAACCCTTTCATTCCCAGGATCATTCTTGCTGGCCTTGAGCTCTGCCACCAATGAAAATATTCATACTTTCTAGGCTTTTCAACATTCAATATATTTGAATAATTTCCTCACATATAATTTATATAATTTCATGTTACATGTTTTAATAACTTTAATACAAGCTGATAGAGAAGGGGGTTGAAGCAGGTATAACATCAACATTTAAAAGACACTTGGACAAGTACATGGATTGGCAAGGTTTAGAGCCAGGATTCCCGACGTTTTTTATGCCATGGATCGATACTATTATGCAGAGGGTCTGTGGACCCCAGGTTGGGAGCTGTTGGCTCAGAGGGATATGCATCAAATCCAGGGAGGTAGGACCAGTTTAGAAGGGCATCTGGGTCAGCATGGAAGTGTTGGACCAAAGAGACGGTTGACTCTGTGGCCTCCAGGATGGTGTGGCTGGAAGAGTAACTCTTTCCCCAGAAGGATTATGCAAAGAGCAGTGTAGTTCAGGGCAGCGGCTCACCACCACCTTCTTCCGGGCATCTACGGATGGGCAATAAACACTGGCCTTAACGTTGGTGCTCATGTGTAATAAAGTTACATAGAAAAAGAAATCATCTTGATTTATTCACATTGTGACCTCAAATGGGAGTGGGTTCAAGTTGTTATTGCCCTGGAGCTTGTTGGAGAGATTCCCAGTCAATGGATAGGTTATGGCAGCGATTGCATGGCTAAAGAGACTGATACAAAGTGGGTGAGTAACCGAGTTGTCAGGTGACCTACGGTCCCATGAGGATTCAAGGAGCAGAAATACGACTCGTGGTTCGGTGGGTGGCAGTCTTTGCAACAGACCCTTCGGTCCATCATGTCTGTTCTGACCATGTTGCTAATCCAGTCTAATCCTATGCATATGGACTGTATTCCTCCTGTCTGTCCAGGTCAGAATCAAATTTGGATTTAATATCAAATGGCATATGTTGTGAAATTTATTGTTTTGCTGCAGCAACAGTGCAATACATAGTTTTAAAATCTGTATGTTACAATAAGAAATATATTAAAAAGCAAAAAAATGATGAGATAGTGTGCATGGGTTCATGGTCCATTCAGAAATCTGATGGCACGGGGGAAAAAGTTGTTCCTGAGATGCTGAGTGTCCTGTAACTCCTCCTTGATGGTAGCAATGATAAGAGGGCAGGCATATCCTGGGTGGTGAGGGTCCTTACTGACGGATGTGGCCTTTTTTTGAGGCATGGCCTTTTGGAGATGTTCTGGATGCTGGGGAGGCGAGTGCCCATGGTGGAGTTGGCTGAGTTGAGTTTGCCACTTTCTGCAGCCGTTTCCAATCCTGTGCTGGGACCCCTCTGTGGTGATGCTCGCCATGCTACATCTGTAGAAATGTGCAAGAGTCTTTGGGCTCATACCAATTCTCCTCAAACAGTCGTGCCTTCATACGTGCATCAGTATGTTGGGCCCAGGAGAGATCCTCAGAGATGTTGCCTACCTGGTGACTGTCTAAATACCCAGGAAGTGTGGCTGTTGTATCTTCCACCAGCAGTAGAATTTTACAACACTTCCCCTGGCAACACGTTCCAAGCACCCAATACACGATGCGCTTAAAAAAATTCATGTCTGATACACCTTTAAACTTTCCCTCTCCCCTCATCTACAGTGCATGGTCTTCAGTATTTTACATTTCTACCCTGTGGAAAATACTCTTTGAAGCTCCAACCCTATCCATGTCTCTCATAATAATATTACAAGCCTCCAAAAGGGCATTCCTAGGCCGCCAATGCTCCAGAGAAAACAACATAAGTTTGTCCAACTTCTGATCGCTACTAATCGATAATTCAGGCAGCATCCGAGTGAAAGCTGCCTATATAATAACGTAGAAACCATTTAGCCCTCGAGTTTGCTCCGCCATTCCATCAAGGCTGATTTATTAGCCCTCCAAAGCCTCCACGTCCATCCTGCAATGCGGCGACTGGTGGAATTGGAGTGAAAATTTCAGTAACTATAACTTTTTTTTCTCTGACTGCCAGGTATCCCAAGGTGATGGGAGAGGAGGGAGTTCAGGTGGTGCGAGAGTGGCTGAGTGCTACAAATACCCTCCAAGAGAGTAAGTGGAGGTCACACGTCTGTCTGCATGTTGTAGAGAACGGTTTAACCATCGTGGGAGTGAGGGGAGGGTTTTATCAGTGTGGGGGTGAGGGAAGAGTTTTATCAGTGTGGGGGTGAGGGAAGTGTTTTATCGGTGTGGGGGTGAGGGAAGGGTTTTATCAGTGTGGGAGTGAGGGAAGGGTTTAATCAGTGTGGGGATGAGGGAAGGGTTTTATCAGTGTGGGGATGAGGGGAGGGTTTTATCAGTGTGGGGGGTGAGGGAAGGGTTTAACCATCGTGGAAGTGAGGGAAGGGTTTTATCAGTGTGGGGGTGAGGGAAGGGTTTTATCAGTGTGGGGGGTGAGGGAAGGGTTTAACCATCGTGGGAGTGAGGGAAGGGTTTTATCAGTGTGGGGATGAGAGAAGGGTTTTATCAGTGTGGGGGTGAGGGAAGGGTTTTATCAGTGTGGGGGGTGAGGGAAGGGTTTTATCAGTGTGGGGGTGAGGGAAGGGTTTAACCATCGTGGGAGTGAGGGAAGGGTTTTATCAGTGTGGGAGTGAGGGAAGGGTTTTATCAGTGTGGGGGTGAGGGAAGGGTTTTATCAGTGTGGGGGTGAGGGAAGGGTTTTATCAGTGTGGGGGTGAGGGAAGGGTTTTATCAGTGTGGGAGTGAGGGAAGGGTTTTATCAGTGTGGGGATGAGAGAAGGGTTTTATCAGTGTGGGGGTGAGGGAAGGGTTTTATCAGTGTGGGGGGTGAGGGAAGGGTTTAACCATCGTGGGAGTGAGGGAAGGGTTTTATCAGTGTGGGAGTGAGGGAAGGGTTTTATCAGTGTGGGGGTGAGGGAAGGGTTTTATCAGTGTGGGGGGTGAGGGAAGGGTTTTATCAGTATGGGGGTGAGGGAAGGGTTTTATCAGTGTGGGGGTGAGGGAAGGGTTTAACCATCGTGGGAGTGAGGGAAGGGTTTTATCAGTGTGGGAGTGAGGGAAGGGTTTTATCAGTGTGGGGGTGAGGGAAGGGTTTAACCATCGTGGGAGTGAGGGAAGGGTTTTATCAGTGTGGGGATGAGAGAAGGGTTTTTCAGTGTGGGAGTGAGGGAAGGGTTTTATCAGTGTGGGGATGAGGAAGGGTTTTATCAGTGTGGGGGTGAGGGAAGGGTTTTATCAGTGTGGGGGTGAGGGAAGGGTTTAACCATCGTGGGAGTGAGGGAAGGGTTTTATCAGTGTGGGGATGAGGGGAGGGTTTTATCAGTGTGGGGGTGAGAGATGGGTTTTATCAGTGTGGGGGTGAGGGAAGGGTTTAACCATCGTGGGAGTGAGGGAAGGGTTTTATCAGTGTGGGGGTGGGGAGGGTTTTATCAGTGTGGGGTGAGAGGGTTTTATCAGTGTGGGGGTGAGGGAAGGGTTTAACCATCGTGGGAGTGAGGGAGGGTTTTATCGTGTGGGGGTGAGGGAAGGGTTTTATCAGTGTGGGGTGAGGAAGGGTTTTATCAGTGTGGGGGTGAGGGAAGGGTTTACATGTGGGAGTGAGGAAGGGTTTTATCGTGTGGGGGTGAGGGAAGGGTTTACATGTGGAGTGAGGGAAGGGTTTTATCAGTGTGAGGGAAGGGTTTTATCAGTGTGGGGTGAGGAAGGGTTTACATGTGGGGTGAGGGAAGGGTTTACATGTGGGTGAGGAGGGTTTTATCAGTGTGGGGGTGAGGGAAGGGTTTTATCAGTGTGGGGGGTGAGGGAAGGGTTTACATGTGGGGTGAGGGAAGGGTTTATCGTGTGGGGGGTGAGGGAAGGGATGTGGGGTGAGGGAAGGGTTTTATCAGTGTGGGAGTGAGAGAGAAGGGTTTTATCAGTGTGGGGGTGAGGGAAGGGTTTACAGTGTGGGGGTGAAGGGAAGGGTTTTATCAGTGTGGGGGGTGAGAGTTTTATAGATGGGGGTAGGGTTTTATCAGTGTGGGGGTGAGGGAAGGGTTTATCGTGGGAGTGAGGGAAGGGTTTTATCAGTGTGGGGTGAGGGAAGGGTTTTATCAGTGTGGGGGTGAGGGAAGGGTTTTATCAGTGTGGGGGTGAGGGAAGGGTTTTATCAGTGTGGGAGTGAGGGAAGGGTTTTATCAGTGTGGGGGTGACGGAAGGGTTTTATCAGTGTGGGGGTGAGGGAAGGGTTTAACCATCGTGGGAGTGAGGGAAGGGTTTTATCAGTGTGGGGATGAGGAAGGGTTTTATCAGTGTGTGAGGGGGGTTTTATCAGTGTGGGGGTGAGGGAAGGGTTTTATCAGTTGGGGTGAGGGAAGGGTTTTATCAGTGTGGGGGTGAGGGAAGGGTTTACATGTGGGAGTGAGGGTTTTATCAGTGTGTGAGGGAAGGGGTGGGGTGAGGAAGGGTTTTATCAGTGTGGGGGTGAGGGAAGGGTTTAACCATCGTGGGAGTGAGGGAAGGGTTTTATCAGTGTGGGGTGAGAGAAGGGTTTTATCAGTGTGGGGGTGAGGGAAGGGTTTTATCAGTGTGGGGGTGAGGGAAGGGTTTAACCATCGTGGGAGTGAGGGAAGGGTTTTATCAGTGTCGTGGGAGTGAGAGGGAAGGGTTTTATCAGTGTGGGGGTGAGGGAAGGGTTTTATCAGTGTGGGGATGAGGGAAGGGTTTTATCAGTGTGGGGGTGAGGGAAGGGTTTAACCATCGTGGGAGTGAGGGAAGGGTTTTATCAGTGTGGGGGTGAGGGAAGGGTTTTATCAGTGTGGGGTGAGGGAAGGGTTTTATCAGTGTGGGGGTGAGGGAAGGGTTTTATCAGTGTGGGAGTGAGGGAAGGGTTTTATCAGTGTGGGGGTGGGGTAGGAAGGGTTTACATGTGGGAGTGAGGGAAGGGTTTTATCAGTGTGGGGGTGAGGGAAGGGTTTTATCAGTGTGGGGGTGAGGAGGTTTCATTGGGGGTGAGGGAAGGGTTTTATCAGTGTGGGGGTGAGGGAAGGGTTTTATCAGTGTGGGGATGAGAGAAGGGTTTTATCAGTGTGGGGGTGAAGGAAGGGTTTTATCAGTGTGGGGGGTGAGGGAAGGGTTTAACCATCGTGGGAGTGAGGGAAGGGTTTTATCAGTGTGGGAGTGAGGGAAGGGTTTTATCAGTGTGGGGGTGAGGGAAGGGTTTAACCATCGTGGGAGTGAGGGAAGGGTTTTATCAGTGTGGGGATGAGAGAAGGGTTTTATCAGTGTGGGGGTGAGGGAAGGGTTTTATCAGTGTGGGGGGTGAGGGAAGGGTTTTATCAGTATGGGGGTGAGGGAAGGGTTTTATCAGTGTGGGGGTGAGGGAAGGGTTTAACCATCGTGGGAGTGAGGGAAGGGTTTTATCAGTGTGGGAGTGAGGGAAGGGTTTTATCAGTGTGGGGGTGAGGGAAGGGTTTAACCATCGTGGGAGTGAGGGAAGGGTTTTATCAGTGTGGGGATGAGAGAAGGGTTTTATCAGTGTGGGGGTGAGGGAAGGGTTTTATCAGTGTGGGGGTGAGGGAAGGGTTTAACCATCGTGGGAGTGAGGGAAGGGTTTTATCAGTGTGGGGATGAGGGAAGGGTTTTATCAGTGTGGGGGTGAGGGAAGGGTTTTATCAGTGTGGGGGTGAGGGAAGGGTTTAACCATCGTGGGAGTGAGGGAAGGGCTTTATCAGTGCGGGGGTGAGGGAAGGGTTTTATCAGTGTGGGGATGAGGGGAGGGTTTTATCAGTGTGGGGGGTGAGGGAAGGGTTTTATCAGTGTGGGGGTGAGGGAAGGGTTTAACCATCGTGGGAGTGAGGGAAGGGTTTTATCGTTGTGGGGGTGAGGGAAGGGTTTTATCAGTGTGGAGGTGAGGGAAGGGTTTTATCAGTGTGGGGGATGAGGGAAGGGTTTTATCAGTGTGGGAGTGAGGAAAGGGTTTTATCAGTGTGGGGGTGAGGGAAGGGTTTTATCAGTGTGGGGTGAGGGAAGGGTTTTATCAGTGTGGGGGATGAGGGAAGGGTTTTATCAGTGTGTGGGTGAGGGAAGGGTTTTATCAGTGTGGGGGTGAGGGAAGGGTTTTATCAGTGTGGGGGGTGGGGGAAGGGTTTAACCATCGTGGGAGTGAGGGAAGGGTTTTATCAGTGTGGGGATGAGGGAAGGGTTTTATCAGTGTGGGGATGAGGGGAGGGTTTTATCAGTGTGGGGGATGAGGGAAGGGTTTTATCAGTGTGGGGATGAGAGAAGGGTTTTATCAGTGTGGGGGGTGAGGGAAGGGTTTAACCATCGTGGGAGTGAGGGAAGGGCTTTATCAGTGCGGGGGTGAGGGAAGGGTTTTATCAGTGTGGGGGGTGAGGGAAGGGTTTTATCAGTGTGGGGGGTGAGGGAAGGGTTTTATCAGTGTGGGGGTGAGGGAAGGGTTTAACCATCGTGGGAGTGAGGGGAGGGTTTTATCAGTGTGGGGATGAGGGATGCGTTTTATCAGTGTGGGGGTGAGAGAAGGGTTTTATCAGTGTGGGGGGTGAGGGAAGGGTTTAACCATCGTGGGAGTGAGGGAAGGGTTTTATCAGTGCGGGAGTGAGGGAAGGGTTTTATCGGTGCGGGGGTGAGGGAAGGGTTTTATCGGTGGGATGAGGGAAGGGTTTTATCGGTGTGGGGATGAGGGAAGGGTTTTATCGGTGTGGGGGATGAGGGAAGGGTTTTATCGGTGTGGGGGGTGAGGGAAGGGTTTTATCGGTGTGGGGGTGAGGGAAGGGTTTTATCAGTGTGGGGATGAGGGGAGGGTTTTATCAGTGTGGGGGTGAGAGATGGGTTTTATCAGTGTGGGGGTGAGGGAAGGGTTTAACCATCGTGGGAGTGAGGGAAGGGTTTTATCAGTGTGGGGGTGAGGGAAGGGTTTTATCAGTGTGGGGATGAGAGAAGGGTTTTATCAGTGTGGGGGTGAGGGAAGGGTTTAACCATCGTGGGAGTGAGGGAAGGGTTTTATCGTTGTGGGGGTGAGGGAAGGGTTTTATCAGTGTGGAGGTGAGGGAAGGGTTTTATCAGTGTGGGGGATGAGGGAAGGGTTTTATCAGTGTGGGAGTGAGGAAAGGGTTTTATCAGTGTGGGGGGTGAGGGAAGGGTTTAACCATCGTGGAAGTGAGGGAAGGGTTTTATCAGTGTGGGGGTGAGGGAAGGGTTTTATCAGTGTGGGGGGTGAGGGAAGGGTTTAACCATCGTGGGAGTGAGGGAAGGGTTTTATCAGTGTGGGGATGAGAGAAGGGTTTTATCAGTGTGGGGGTGAGGGAAGGGTTTTATCAGTGTGGGGGGTGAGGGAAGGGTTTTATCAGTGTGGGGGTGAGGGAAGGGTTTAACCATCGTGGGAGTGAGGGAAGGGTTTTATCAGTGTGGGAGTGAGGGAAGGGTTTTATCAGTGTGGGGATGAGAGAAGGGTTTTATCAGTGTGGGGGTGAAGGAAGGGTTTTATCAGTGTGGGGGGTGAGGGAAGGGTTTAACCATCGTGGGAGTGAGGGAAGGGTTTTATCAGTGTGGGGATGAGAGAAGGGTTTTATCAGTGTGGGGGTGAGGGAAGGGTTTTATCAGTGTGGGGGGTGAGGGAAGGGTTTTATCAGTATGGGGGTGAGGGAAGGGTTTTATCAGTGTGGGGGTGAGGGAAGGGTTTAACCATCGTGGGAGTGAGGGAAGGGTTTTATCAGTGTGGGAGTGAGGGAAGGGTTTTATCAGTGTGGGGGTGAGGGAAGGGTTTAACCATCGTGGGAGTGAGGGAAGGGTTTTATCAGTGTGGGGATGAGAGAAGGGTTTTATCAGTGTGGGGGTGAGGGAAGGGTTTTATCAGTGTGGGGATGAGAGAAGGGTTTTATCAGTGTGGGGGTGAAGGAAGGGTTTTATCAGTGTGGGGGGTGAGGGAAGGGTTTAACCATCGTGGGAGTGAGGGAAGGGTTTTATCAGTGTGGGGATGAGAGAAGGGTTTTATCAGTGTGGGGGTGAGGGAAGGGTTTTATCAGTGTGGGGGGTGAGGGAAGGGTTTTATCAGTATGGGGGTGAGGGAAGGGTTTTATCAGTGTGGGGGTGAGGGAAGGGTTTAACCATCGTGGGAGTGAGGGAAGGGTTTTATCAGTGTGGGAGTGAGGGAAGGGTTTTATCAGTGTGGGGGTGAGGGAAGGGTTTAACCATCGTGGGAGTGAGGGAAGGGTTTTATCAGTGTGGGGATGAGAGAAGGGTTTTATCAGTGTGGGGGTGAGGGAAGGGTTTTATCAGTGTGGGGGTGAGGGAAGGGTTTAACCATCGTGGGAGTGAGGGAAGGGTTTTATCAGTGTGGGGATGAGGGGAGGGTTTTATCAGTGTGGGGGTGAGAGATGGGTTTTATCAGTGTGGGGGTGAGGGAAGGGTTTAACCATCGTGGGAGTGAGGGAAGGGTTTTATCAGTGTGGGGGTGAGGGAAGGGTTTTATCAGTGTGGGGATGAGAGAAGGGTTTTATCAGTGTGGGGGTGAGGGAAGGGTTTAACCATCGTGGGAGTGAGGGAAGGGTTTTATCAGTGTGGGGATGAGAGAAGGGTTTTATCAGTGTGGAGGTGAGGGAAGGGTTTTATCAGTGTGGGGGATGAGGGAAGGGTTTTATCAGTGTGGGGATGAGGGGAGGGTTTTATCAGTGTGGGGGGTGAGGGAAGGGTTTAACCATCGTGGGAGTGAGGGAAGGGTTTTATCAGTGTGGGGGTGAGGGAAGGGTTTTATCAGTGTGGGGATGAGGGGAGGGTTTTATCAGTGTGGGGGGTGAGGGAAGGGTTTTATCAGTGTGGGGGTGAGGGAAGGGTTTAACCATCGTGGGAGTGAGGGAAGGGTTTTATCGTTGTGGGGGTGAGGGAAGGGTTTTATCAGTGTGGAGGTGAGGGAAGGGTTTTATCAGTGTGGGGGATGAGGGAAGGGTTTTATCAGTGTGGGAGTGAGGAAAGGGTTTTATCAGTGTGGGGGTGAGGGAAGGGTTTTATCAGTGTGGGGTGAGGGAAGGGTTTTATCAGTGTGGGGGATGAGGGAAGGGTTTTATCAGTGTGTGGGTGAGGGAAGGGTTTTATCAGTGTGGGGGTGAGGGAAGGGTTTTATCAGTGTGGGGGGTGGGGGAAGGGTTTAACCATCGTGGGAGTGAGGGAAGGGTTTTATCAGTGTGGGGATGAGGGAAGGGTTTTATCAGTGTGGGGATGAGGGGAGGGTTTTATCAGTGTGGGGGATGAGGGAAGGGTTTTATCAGTGTGGGGATGAGAGAAGGGTTTTATCAGTGTGGGGGGTGAGGGAAGGGTTTAACCATCGTGGGAGTGAGGGAAGGGCTTTATCAGTGCGGGGGTGAGGGAAGGGTTTTATCAGTGTGGGGGGTGAGGGAAGGGTTTTATCAGTGTGGGGGGTGAGGGAAGGGTTTTATCAGTGTGGGGGTGAGGGAAGGGTTTAACCATCGTGGGAGTGAGGGGAGGGTTTTATCAGTGTGGGGATGAGGGATGGGTTTTATCAGTGTGGGGGTGAGAGAAGGGTTTTATCAGTGTGGGGGGTGAGGGAAGGGTTTAACCATCGTGGGAGTGAGGGAAGGGTTTTATCAGTGCGGGAGTGAGGGAAGGGTTTTATCGGTGCGGGGGTGAGGGAAGGGTTTTATCGGTGGGATGAGGGAAGGGTTTTATCGGTGTGGGGATGAGGGAAGGGTTTTATCGGTGTGGGGGATGAGGGAAGGGTTTTATCGGTGTGGGGGGTGAGGGAAGGGTTTTATCGGTGTGGGGGTGAGGGAAGGGTTTTATCGGTGTGGGGGTGAGGGAAGTGTTTTATCGGTGTGGGAGTGAGGGAAGGGTTTTATCAGTGTGGGGGTGAGGGAAGGGTTTTATCAGTGTAGTGATGAGGGAAAGGTTTTATCAGTGTGGTGTTAAGGGAAGGGTTTTATCAGTACGGAGGTGAGGGAAGGGTTTTATCAGTGCGGAGGTGAGGGAAGGGTTTTGTCAGTGTGGGAGTGAGGGAAGGTTTTTATCAGTGTGGGGATGAGGGAAGAATTTTATCAGTGTAGTGATGAGGGAAGGGTTTTATCAGTGTGGGGTTAAGGGAAGGGTTTTATCAGTGTGGTGTTAAGGGAAGGGTTTTATCAGTGCGGAGGTGAGGGAAGTGTTTTATCAGTGTGGGGGGTGAGGGAAGGGTTTTATCAGTGTGGGGGGTGAGGGAAGGGTTTTATCAGTGTGGGGGTGAGGGAAGGGTTTTATCGGTGTGGGGGTGAGGGAAGGGTTTTATCGGTGTGGGGGTGAGGGAAGGGTTTTGTCGGTGTGGGGGTGAGGGAAGGGTTTTGTCGGTGTGGGAGTGAGGGAAGGGTTTTGTCGGTGTGGGAGTGAGGGAAGGGTTTTGTCGGTGTGGGGGTGAGGGAAGGGTTTTGTCGGTGTGGGGGTGAGGGAAGGGTTTTGTCGGTGTGGGAGTGAGGGAAGGGTTTTATCGGTGTGGGGGTGAGGGAAGGGTTTTATCAGTGTAGTGATGAGGGAAGGGTTTTATCAGTGTGGGAGTGAGGGAAAGGTTTTGTAAGTGGGAGTGAGGGAAGGTTTTTATCTGTGGGGATGAGGGAAGAGTTTTATCAGTGTAGTGAGGAGGGGAGGGTTTTATCAGTGTGGGGTTAAGGGAAGGGTTTTATCAGTGCGGAGGTGAGGGACGTGTTTTATCAGTGTGGGGGGTGAGGGAAGGGTTTTATCAGTGTGGGGGGTGAGGGAAGGGTTTTATCAGTGTGGGGATGAGGGAAGGGTTTTATCAGTGTGGGGGGTGAGGGAAGGGTTTTATCGGTGTGGGGATGAGGGAAGGGTTTTATCGGTGCGGAGGTGAGGGAAGGGTTTTATCAGTGTGGTGGGTGAGGGAAGGATTTTATCAGTGTGGGGGTGAGGGAAGGTCTTCAAATAACCAGTAGGTTTGAATGAAAATCCCTCCTCATCCTTCAGAACTCCATCAAGTACAGGCCTGGAGACATCACACACTCCTCACACATTAAACCTTTATTCATACTCAGATTAGTTCAGATGTACTTGTCACATGTACACTGAAACACGGAGTGAAATGCATCATCTATGCTAACAACCAGTGGAACGGGGGCAGCCCGCAGGTCAACAGGAGTCGTTACACATTCCGGCACCAACGTAGCATGCTTGCAGTGTTACACAGAACAACACAACAACAACAAATCAGCAGCAGCAAAACAACCCCGTTCCCCATCCCTCCTCCCACCCACACACACGGTCAGGCCACCTCCAGGCCTTCATTCCTGGGTCCTGGATTCTCGGACCCATAGACATTGGACTTCACCCCAGGACTGGCCAGTGGCAGGTTTGACCTTTGGACCTCGACTTCTGGACTCACGAGGACCTTCGGTATGGGCATGGGATCCCGGGTTCCTCCTTTGGGTTCCTCTCCAGGGGCCAGCATGTATTTCCTTCGATACACGGCCCGAAATAGCTCACATTTTACGCAGTGCATCTGTGTACAATGGCCTCATTCAGCGGTTTTGGACTGGGGTGAGGGGAAGCGTACCTGCGGGATAAACGCAGGGTCTCCTGTGCCACCAAGGGTCAGTTATTGTCGCCACGTGCGTGCTGGCTCGTAACGCTGAATTGTGTGTGTTGGCAGCTGCTCTCTACAGTCGGTATGAGTTAGACGACGACTGGTGCACGTCGGTTTTACAGTCCTACAGATCAGAGCATGGCGATGCATTCCCCTGGACCGTTGGTGAGTACCTATCTATCAGCTTTGATTTGACTAAACAATCTACCTCATTGTGATCTTGCGCTTCATTGATTTTTGACCATAAGAGAGAGAAGCAAAATTAGGATATTCGGCCTGTCGAGTCTGCCCCACCAGCTGATTTATTTTCCCTCTCGGCCTCATTCTCTTGTCTTCTCCCTGTAACTTTTGACACCGTTACTAATCACAAACCTATCAACTTCTGCTTTAAATATACCCAATGGGTTGTCCTCCACAGCGTCTGCGGCAATGAATTCCACAGATATTCCTCCTCATCTGTTCTGAAGGGACATCATTCTATTCTGAGGCTGTGCCCTCTGATCTTAGACTCCCCTGCTATAGGAAAGATCCTGTCTACACCCACTTTTCCTTGGCCTTTCAATATTCGTTAGGTTTCAATGTGATCCACCGCCCCCCCATTCTTCAAAAAGCGAGTTCAGGTCCAGAGCGTCACCCTTTCATTTCTGGGATCATTCTCTTAAACCTCTAGGAGAAAGCCAGCACACCCTTTCTTTGATAGGGGTCCCAAAACAATTTACCTGCACTGCATTTTCTCTGAAGCTGTTACACTTTGTTCTGCATTGTTATTGTTTCACCTTGATCTGCCTCACTGCACTGTGTAATTGTCTGATCTGTACGCAGGATAAGCTTTATCTATTAGTAAATGAGACAATAATATACCAATACCTGAGAAATATAGTGTTAGTCAGCAGGGAAACAGGCCCTTCGCCCCATCTTGTCCATGCTGCCCAGATACCCGTCTGTGCTGACCCCATTTGCCAGCCTTTGACCCTTCTCCAACCTGACCTTTCCTATCCAATATACCACACAGAGAATGCTGGAGGAAGCCTGCAAGTCAGGCAGGCATCAAGCAGAAAGGAAGAGAGAGAGTCGACGTTTCGGGCGGAGGCTCTTCATCAGGATTGGATTTCTGTCCCAGCTTTCCAATCTGATTACTTGTCCAAATAATTATTTTAAGCATTGTAATTAATTCTGCCTCTACCACACCTCCTCTGGCAACTCGTTCTGTGTACTCAACTCTCAAAACTTTCCCCTAGTGTAACCTCCAAATCTTTTCCCAACCACTTTAAACCTCTGTCCTCTCGTCCTCAAAACCCCTGATATGATAAGATGGATGTTTGACCACAGAATCAGTCTTGTCCTGGCCCTTGCACCATCCTTCGTCAGTATCTGTAACTTTAATCTGTGTTCCGGTACAGCTATTGCTTTTCCCTTGTATTGCCTCAGTGTATTGATGTGATGTCTGGATGGCGTTCAAAACTAAAGTGTGGGAAATGGGATCCCCGTGAGGTTAAAGGGAGAGTGGGAAACGGGATCCCCGTGAGGTTAAAGGGAGAGTGGGAAACGGGATTCAGTGAGTTTAAAGGGAGAGTGAGAAACGGGGTCACAGTGAGTTTAAAGGGAGAGTGAGAAACGGGGTCACAGTGAGTTTAAAGGGAGAGTGAGAAACGGGGTTCAGTGAGGTTAAAGGAAGAGTGGGAAACGGGGTCACAGTGAGTTTAAAGGGAGAGTGGGAAACGGGGTTCAGTGAGTTTAAAGGGAGAGTGAGAAACGGGGTCACAGTGAGTTTAAAGGGAGAGTGGGAAACGGGGTTCAGTGAGGTTAAAGGAAGAGTGGGAAACGGGGTCACAGTGAGTTTAAAGGGAGAGTGGGAAACGGGGTTCAGTGAGTTTAAAGGGAGAGTGGGAAACGGGGTCACAGTGAGTTTAAAGGGAGAGTGAGAAACGGGGTCCTGGTGAGTTTAAAGGGAGAGTGAGAAACGGGGTCCTGGTGAGTTTAAAGGGAGAGTGGGAAACGGGGTCCTGGTGAGTTTAAAGGGAGAGTGGGAAACGCGGTTCAGTGAGTTTAAAGGGAGAGTGGGAAACGGGGTCACAGTGAGTTTAAAGGGAGAATGGGAAACGGGGTTCAGTGAGTTTAAAGGGAGAGTGAGAAACGGGGTCACAGTGAGTTTAAAGGGAGAGTGAGAAACGGGGTCCTGGTGAGTTTAAAGGGAGAGTGAGAAACGGGGTCCTGGTGAGTTTAAAGGAAGAGTGGGAAACGGGGTCCTGGTGAGTTTAAAGGGAGAGTGGGAAACGGGGTTCAGTGAGTTTAAAGGGAGAGTGGGAAACAGGGTCACAGTGAGTTTAAAGGGAGAATGGGAAACGGGGTTCAGTGAGTTTAAAGGGAGAGTGGGAAATGGGGTCACAGTGAGTTTAAAGGGAGAGTGAGAAACGGGGTTACAGTGAGTTTAAAGGGAGAGTGGGGAACGGGGTCACAGTGAGTTTAAAGGGAGAGTGAGAAACGGGATTACAGTGAGTTTAAAGGGAGAATGGGAAACGGGGTTCAGTGAGTTTAAAGGGAGAGTGGGAAACGGGGTCACAGTGAGTTTAAAGGGAGAATGGGAAACGGGGTTCAGTGAGTTTAAAGGGAGAGTGGGGAACGGGGTCACAGTGAGTTTAAAGGGAGAATGGGAAACGGGGTTCAGTGAGTTTAAAGGAAGAGTGGGAAACGGGGTCACTGAGTTTAAAGGGAGAATGGGAAACGGGGTTCAGTGAGTTTAAAGGGAGAGTGAGAAACGGGGTCACAGTGAGTTTAAAGGGAGAATGGGAAACGGGCTTCAGTGAGTTTAAAGGGAGAGTGGGGAACGGGGTCACAGTGAGTTTAAAGGGAGAGTGGGAAACGGGGTCACAGTGAGTTTAAAGGGAGAATGGGAAGCGGGGCTCTGGTGGGTTTCAAAGGAATATGAGAAATGAGGAAATGAGTTGAAATAGTCTTTAGGAACTGGGATCCTAAAGATGAGTTTGACTGGAAGTGGCGTTTCCATAGACCGTAAGACCATATGCTGCTCAGTGTCTGACAGCTGTCACCTTCCAGAGTGGCTGAGAAAGACGAAGCTTCCAACCCAGGGTCAGTGTCTCTGAGCTGGAGGATGGTTCATGATCAAATCCGACCTGGTTGTCAGTATGTGTGCTCACAGTGTAAATGTGGGAGAGACTCAACAAGAGTCCATTGTTAGCTGATGAAGCTGCTGTGGAACTTCATGCTATTTCTGTCTGTTTTGGTCTCCTGTCCGCTTGATGCCTTTTTTGTGTGTTTAGGGGATGACATGACTTCAGAAGGAAGAAGGCAGCTGGCGATATTTCTGGCAAGTCACACCCTCCTTATTTGTTGCTGGTTATATGTTCTGTGTTGGCTGTGGGGAAGGGAGATAAGGGGGCAGCTGGTGAAGGTGACAACTAATGGAGGCCCATTCTGTAAGTCAGGAAGTACCTCACACACACGCGTGCACAGTCTCACTCACAGGTCAATGTGTTCATATACACTTTCACCCATGTTCACACTCGCTTTCTCGAGCACACTCATGCTCTGTGCATACAGTGAGAGTGCACAATGAGAGTGCACAGACAGACACACACACACACACACACACTCTATTGTACACACACACACAGACGCACTCAGTGCACACTCTTATGCCTGTATGCATCCCCATAAACTCCCGTGGGAACATATATTCTCTCTTGTTCTCTCTTTGTGCATTTTCTCTCATGTGCACGTTCGCACACATTCTCACACTCACTCTTGTACACACGCACACACTGAAAAGCACACGCACACACTCGGATGTACACACATGCGCCAACATACAAACGCTCTCATTCTGATGCTCGCACACATGTAAAAGTTGTTTAAGCTCTGCAGTCTGTTATACATTTTTAATGACATGATAGAAATTCTGGATTGCCCTTCAACCCCCGTATTAGTTCCCTCACTGAACCCCTGGCACTGGAAATATCCCATTTCCTTGATCCCTTTTGCAGCTCTAATGTGACCACAAGGCACAGCCATGGAGAGAGATGGGACAACTCGGGGTCCTCTGGAAATTGTGAAGGGACTTGGTTGCTTAATAAAAGAAGGAAGCTTTGATTTGTGGATGGGACCAAAACCAGAGGCACTGAGCATCAGGCATCAGGGATAAATCCAGTCAGGAATTCTGGGGAAACTGCTTTGACTTCAAGATTGGGCCTCACTGATGCAGAGTGTGTTGAAGGGAGGCAGAATGGAAACAGGGGGAGGGAGGGATGTGTGGGATGAGGGGAGGGGCAGTAAAGTGGAGGAGGATGAAGGAGGAAGAGCAGAGGCGGGGAGAGGTGAAGGGGGGGAGTCGGACGAAGATACAAGTTAGAGGAAATGGAAAGATGGAGGGAGGGGGGAAGGGGTAGTGGAGGGGAGAGGGAAGGAGGGGGGGAGTTGTGTCGAAGAGGGAGATATTTTAGGGAGTGATGTACTGTAGTTCTTAGGTTGGTGTACAGTCTTCTCCCAACTCCCAAGTCTCTGCTGCCTCCTCCCTCACCCTTGTCTCCCTGTTTTTTGAAGTCAGGTGATTTGGGAGGTGCCGTGGGAATCTCCCTGGATTACTGCATTGTGTCTAGTGGGCAGAGTTGTGGGGTGGTAAGGAGGTGAGAGAGTGTCAGAGGGAGTGTGGACGAGGTACCAGTGGAACAGGCTGCTTTGCCAGGGATGGCAGTGAGCTTCTCAAGGTTCTGCTGGAGCTGTGCTCTCCCAGTGCACGTTATTCCTTCACCCTCTTGGCCCATGCCATGAGGATGCTGGGAATGGGCTTTGGGGTGGTGGGAGGTGAGTCGCTCTCTCCTGGGTCCCCACCTTCCCACCCTCTCTTATGATTGAGGCTATGGTCCAGGGTGCACACTTCCATAGGGAGTCTGGGATGGTGAATGTCAGGAGGAGGTTTCGACCCCATAAAACATTGGAGAAGAATTCAGCCCATTGACTCTGCTCCACCATTCAATTTTTCTTGGGTTCAACCGAATTCTCCCATCTGCTTCCCGTAACCCTTAATCCCACTTACCTATCATGAACCCATCAATTGTCCCTTAACCACATCCAACAGCCCTCTGTGTTAACGAATTCGACAGATTCACCACCTTCTGGCTGAAGAAATTCTTCCTCACCAGTTTTGAAGGGATATCCCTGTGCCCTCTGACCCTAGACTCTCCCTCTAATGGAAGCAATGTCTCCATGTCCACTCTATTGGTATTGGGTGGATTTCAGTGAAATCTCCCCCATCCTTCTTTCTGAACTCCATGGAACCGTCAAATGTTCCTCATACATTGACCCATGGAGTCATCCAGATGGAAACAGGCCATTTGGCCCAATTTGTCCAAGCTGATGGTTGCCTAATGAGATAGTCCCGTCAGGCAGTGTTAGGCTCAGAGCCCTCTAAACCTCCCCTTTCCATACTCATCTCAATGGTTTTTAAGCATTTACTAATGTGCCCGCCTCATCTGCTATTCCTGACAGCCTATCCCAAATCCACGTTGTGTGAAGAAGCTGCCCCTGATGTCCCTTTTAAACGTCTCACCTCTGATCTTTAGCACCTCAGAGACGAAGACTTTGTCTGTCTGTGACTCTCATGATCTAGAGTACAGGGCACCCCTCAGTCTCCTGTGTTCCAGGGAATGAAGTCCTGGTCCATGCAGACTCTTCCTGTGCTCAAAGTTAAATGTAACTTTATTATCAAAGTACCTACTAGTCACCATGTTTATTCACTTTTTGAGACAGTGCGGAATAGGCCCTTCTGGCCCTTCAAGTAGTAATACCCCCCCCCCCAATTTAATGCCAGCCAGGGACAATTTATAATGACTGTGGGAGGAAACCAGAGCACCCAGAGGAAACACCCATGCGGTCACAGGGAGAATGTACAAACTCCATAAAGGCAGTGGTGGCAATTGAACCCGGGCCGCTGGTACTGTAAAGCGTTGTGCTGACCGATACAGCGCCCTGCCACCCTGAGATTTGTTTCCTTGCGTGCATACTCTGTAAATCCTAAGAACGTAGTAGAATCAATGAAAGACCGCACACAGTGGGACGGACAACAACCACTGTGCAAAAGACAACAAACTGCAAATACAAAAGAAATATAATAATAATAATAATAAATAAATAAGCAATAAATATTGAAAACATGAAATGAAGAGTCCCTGAAAGTGAGTCCTTAGGTTGTAGGAACAGTTCAATGATGGGGCAAGTGAAGTTATTTCCACTGGTTCAAGAGCCTGGTGGTTCAGGGCCCCCGAGTCCAGGCAGCATCCGAGTAAATCATTAGGTTAAATCATTTAATATGCTGAGCCTTTCATCCCAGGAATCGTTCTTGTGACTGTTGCCGCTGGTGCTGAGATCTGCTTGTCTTCCTCCCTCTGCAGGCGCACAAGTACATGAGGAATTTTGACGCCACGCACTGCACCCCATTACCAGCCTCTGAGTTCACATTGCCCTGGTCTTTGTAGCCGGAGATCGGCAACGGGCAACAGGCAAGTCTGAGGAGATCCCAAGGGAGCTGTGCAGACGAGGAGACTTGTGGGATCCCCCTTGCCTGCTCGCTCCACCCCCCCCCAGGATGAAGAGAGATTGGTCGTTCCGTTGTCAGAGAGCTGTCGACCACTGGCGAGGGTGCAGTCTGTCCGTCTCCTCTCGATTCCTCCTTGTTCCCACTGCGGATGGGAGGAGACCTCCTGGTTCTCACTCGACGGCCTAGACTCAGCTGCGCATTGCTCAAGTCACCCGGAATGTGATCTGAGGAGTTCTCTCCCACCCCCCCCACCACTGCCTCCACTCCCTTCCACTCCCTTTGTTGTCCTGTCTGTCTCTCTCTTCCCCTCCCCTCCTCCTGGTTTCCTTGTGCCTCTAGCCCAGCAGTAACCGCAGAGAATGTGCTAATGGTGGGGTGGGGCTATGTGATCAGGCGTCATCCACTGCCAATTTCTTCCGAGCACCTCTCTTTCCTCCTTCCCCCACATCACTTCACACTCGCACTCGCGCGTGCGCACACACACACACTCACACTCTTCTGCCTGGAAACACTCAGCCGGTTGGTCGTTGTCTGTGGGAGAGAAACAAGGCCATCAGGTTCTGTCTTTATCGATACTCCCTGATCAGTTGTGCCTATTCCAGCACTCTATTTCAGATTCCCAGCATCTGTAGTGTTTTTGGGGTTTTAATTTGGAATGGGGGCACCGCCTTTTGCTGCCTGCCCAGTAACCCCTCTTCCCACCCCCCTGCAAGCAAGACCTGCCCTTCTCTGGCCCCATGCTTCCCGCTGCCTCTTAGAGATAGACTCTTTGCCCATGGCCCAGATGCTGCTGATGTGGTCTCTGTGCATTAGGAAAGTCCTGAGCTAACTAAAAGTCCATCCTTCCTCTTCACAGCCCTGCACCCGTCCCAGTTCAAAAGAAACCTGGAAGAGATAGGTTGGGAAGGGGTGTTGGTTGTCTGATCACTCCCGTCCCGGTCCGATTCCCCAACGATCACTTTGTATCGACTGCTCCACCATTAGGGCTGCGGGAAGCGGCTTTCCAGCACTGTAGGGTTTTCCCACACCTCCGCGCTAGAGCTCTCCCACTGTTCCTTGTCGGAGTCAAACACAGTTGTTTCAGGAGCCCCCATATTGGTGCAGAGTTGCCCAGAGACAGGGCCTTGGTTTGTCCCTCTCAGCTGGGCAATGTTCATGGGGAATAGAAAGTGTTTGCACCCCTGGGCAGGAGGGGAACTTGTTATTCCTGGTGGGGAGAAGGATTCTCCACACATCCACTACACGCTTCAATGGATCGGAAACTCATTCCCCCTCGTATACTGCTGTGGATCCTTGGTGCAGTGAGGTCTGTCCCCTCTCGTGTCCCACCTCCCAGGCATCAGGATGGGATGGGGGGGTGGTTCTCCTTGCCTATCACCTCCCTCGTTCCACTCCTCCTGCCCCCAGTTACCAGTTGGGAATGAGGGCTGTTTGGGATCCAAAGCCAATCATCTACCAAATCTTCCACCTTCTCCCAATGTTTTTTTTATCTCTGCGGAAGTTTCCTGGAGATTCCAAGGCAAATCCTGGAGGAGTGGGGATTCTCCCACCAGGGGATGTTTACAATCATTGCACTTAGAACCTATTAACAGTCTTAGCTCTGTGGGCCAGGAGGTGGGGGTGAGGGTCTTCTCCTATCTCTGGTCCAGAAACCTCCCCTTCCTGATTTAGGGCAGGCATCGTGGTTCCCCAGACACCTTGCATTCTCTTGTCCCACCGGGAAAGAGGGGTGACAGTGACCTCCTTCCTGTCCCCACCCTGCATATCCAAGCAATCCAAGCATGTACTTCCGTCTGGATGTCTAGACGTTTACTCACCTCCTCAGGATGGGACCGGTAGAGAGGACCCTTGATCTGCCTCCCGCCAGTTCAAGAGCCCTCTTGGGATCTTCCCTTGTTGCTGTCACATGACGAGCCACTGTCGGGACGCGGGGCCTCTCAGTGACCGTTGCTGGTGGTGGAACTGTTCAGAGACAGTGGGCCGGCTTTCCCACCTCTCTGGTGATGAGCACGTTTGCATGTCAAGTGTTGACTGGACAAGGCTGGGGCAGGGAGTGGTGGCGTTCCAGTCCATGGCACTGGTCCAGAGTCTCACAGGGTCGGGTTCGGGACTTAACGACCCCAGCCTGCAAGTCCTGCTCAGTGCAGAACAGCGTTCTGATGCTGACAACAGTCCGGAAACAGCCGAGACTGGAGAGCGGCTGTCAGCCCTGCTCACTGTGTGAGCCTGCTCGATGCCCCCATCTGCCTACTCCGAGCGGAGGAGGGGGTGAGGGGAACGGGGCTGTAGGGAGAGATGAGGCACATTCCCACCAGCCAGAAGCTGCCCGTAGCCCTGCAACGGGCGGCAAATCCGTCCCGGATGCTCCCACGGGGTATCCGTAAATCGGGTGTTAACCCGAGGAGTGCCTGTATTAGAAATATAATTAGACTATCCTCCTGCTCAGTGCCGCTCTGTCAGATAATGGCTGAGGTAACCTTTAATTGCACTTCTCTGCCTTGTTCCTGTAACCCTTGAATTCGGGTCCACCTCTCTGGCTTTCTTTCGGGGAGAGGAGCCCAGGGGCTGAGCGTGATCTTCAGTCAGCTTCTCAATGCCCTCTGCCACTTGGTCATATATATGCCCTCTGATTGATTTTTCGAGAGGTGGGTGTGTTTGGCATTGGGTGCCCTTGAGAATCTGGGCGTACGTCCCTTCGTCGAGGAGCTGCCGTCCTTCAGTTGGGGGTCCCCCCGTAGAGCTATTGGTCATGACTCGGGAGCGGAGAAATGTCCCCAAGCCCGCGAGGGAGGTGTGATTTACAAAGCGAGCAGCAGGTGGTGCTGTTTCCAAATCGTGACGCCGCGGGTAGGAGCGCTGCCTGTCACCGGTTCGATTCTGGGCGCCTCTGCTGTCTGGGTGTGGAGTTGGCATCTTTCCTTTCTGACCGCGGAGATCCCCGCCACTCCTGATAATGTGTTAATTGCAACTCAGCATCTATGGAAGGGACTTTCAGGCCGACTTTAGACCCTTCATCAGGACTAGAAGGTGTGTGGAGGAGATTGAGTACAAGCTGGCAGGTGCTAGGTGAGGGGAAGTGGGTGGAGGAGGGCAATGAGGAGGAGACAGGTGGAAGAAGTAACGGACTGCAGATAGGTGAGAACAGTAAACCATGGCAGAAAGGGAAGGAAAGGGGGAGGTGGGGTTTCCAGCGTTTCGTGTGTTTTTCTCCGGATTTCCATCATTTGCAGAATCTTTAGAAGATGAATTAACCCCCGTGGGTAAATGAGGTTAATGGTTTAATTGAGCACTAGAGCAATTTAGTCCCGATGAAAGGTCTCGGCCCGAAACGTTCACTCTGTTCAGCCTTTCCATTGATGCTGCCTGAGCGGCTGAGGCGCTCCAGCATTTTGCGTGTGTCTGCTGCACTGGAGCAATTTGACAGGAATGTGGGGAGAACCACCGGGGATCTGTAACCCACAGGGCTTCCTCAGGCTGCAGTTTGGGAACGCGCTTCTGAATCTGCGCCCCAACTCCGGTAAACTGTTAGGGCGCGCATGTCCACCCCAGGTTACGGCAGGTCCCCGTGAACCGGACAGCTCGCCGTCAGCAGCGCAGCCGCGAACCGGCGGATGTGCCCGCGGCCCTGTCAACCTCCCAAAATCGCTGCCCCTGCATTCCTGAACACACCCATGTCATCATTTCAGATGCACAGCCTGGGCACTCCCCCGAGTAGTTTTCGTTCTGACTGCTTTGTGACCCTACGGCTTTGCCGTAATATCTACCGCTTTCTGTGGGGTAGTAGTCCGTCTTTTGAAGGGCTCGTCTGCGAATTGCAATAGGTACATTTAATGCCAGGGAAATGTATATAATATACATTCTGAAATTCTTTTTCTTCGCAAACATTTGCAAAGAATTTAAGGATATTCTTGACCCTCCTCTCATCAAATGTACTTTTTTTTATATAAAAATGGTCCGGGTGATTTTGTTATCAATACTGTAAATTATGCTATTTAATTTTTTTGGAGCTGCTCTCTGCGTGATTGTCTCTGCATGTTGGGGCGAGGGGGGAGTGTACATTCTGGGATTGTTTTATATCAAGTTCACAGTCTGTTTCGTCTCCTGGCAACGCTGAGGAGAAATAACGTGCAAGGTCGTTTCCTGTTCCCGTCCGACCGAGTGTGTGTTAAAGAGCGCCGCCGGACTCACCGTGTCGTTCTAGTGTTTGAGCTGGGGGAGGGAAGAAAATAAAAAGTAATCATAATTAAAGATATTTACTTGTTCCTTCCACGTACGGCAAAGATCACAATGATTAAAAATGGTGGTTTAGTGTGTGTGTGTTTGAATGATGTCCATTGTCACGATTATTCGTCATCCTTTTACTTTTCCCACCCAAACTCATGACTCATGCCTCTGAACCATAGTCCTGCAGCCAGAAGGAATAAAGGTGCAGTTTGTCCGTGCTTTGAATGAACATAGGATATTCTAAGTAGTCTCCCAGCCAGCCTGAGTGCTTCCAGAAGGTGCAGCCAATGTTCTGAGAGGTGTCGTGGCCGGTTTTGTGCGCGGTGTGATGTAATAATGACAGGATAATACTCCGAACAGACTGCTGAATGATAAATATGGAAGTAGAATCCAACATAGTGTCGATAATCTATAAATGACACCTTGGGATGTGTGTCTTTCAGTTGTGAATGGATTCTTTCCAATAACAGGTTTAGAAATAGACAATAGGTGCAGGAGTAGGCCATTCGGCCCTTCGAGCCAGCACCGCCATTCACTGTGATCATGTCTGATCATCCACAATCAGTATCCAGTTCCAGCCTTATCCCCATAACCTTTGATTCAGCTATCTTTAAGAGCTCTATCCATCTCTTTCTTGAAAGCATCCAGAGACTTGGCCTCCACAGCCTTCTGGGGCAGAGCATTCCATATATCCACCACTCTCTGGGTGAAAAACTTTTTCCTCTACTCCGTTCTAAATGGCCTGCCCCTTATTCTTAAACTGTGGCCTCTGGTTCTGGACTCACCCATCAGCGGGAACATGCTTCCTGCCTCCAGCGTGTCCAATCCCCTAACCCTAACCTCTTCCTAGAGATGCTGCCTGGCCTGCTGTGTTCCATCAGCAACTTTGATGTGTGTTGCTTGAAATTCCAGCATCTGCAGAATTCCTGTTGTTTGCATTCCTTAATAATCTTATATGTTTCAATAAGATCCCCTCTCAGCCTTCTAAATTCCAGAGTATACAAGCCCAGTCGCTCCAATCTTTCGATGTATGACAGTCCCGCCATCCCGGGAATTAACCTTGTGAACCTACGCTGCACTCCCTCAATAGCAAGAATGTCCCTCCTCAAATTTGGAGACCAAAACTGCAGACAGTACTCCAGGTGTGGTCTCACCAGGGCCCTGTACAGCTGCAGAAGGACCTCTTTGCCCTTATACTCAATTCCCCTTGTTATGAAGGCCAGCATGCCATTAGCTTTCTTTACTGTCTGCTGTACTTGCATGCTTGCTTTCAGTGACTGATGTACAAGAACACCTAGATCTCGTTGTGCTTCCCCTTTTCCTAACTTGACTCCATTTAGATAATAATCTGCCTTTCTGTTCTTACCACCAAAGTGGATAACCTCACATTTATCCACATTAAACTGCATCTGCCATGCATCCGCCCACTCACCCAGCCTGTCCAAGTTACCCTGCATTCTCATAACATCCTCCTCACATTTCACACTGTCACCCAGCTTTGTATCATCGGCAAATTTGCTAATGTTAATTTTAATTCCCTCATCTAAATCATTAATATATATTGTAAACAGCTGCGGTCCCAGCACTGAACCCTGCGGTACCCCACTGGTCACCGCCTGCCATTCCGAAAGGGACCCGTTAATCGCTACTCTTTGTTTTCTGTCAGCCAGCCAATTTTCAATCCATGTCAGTACTCTGCCTCCAATACCATGTGCCCTAATTTTGCCCACTAATCTCCTATGTGGGACTTTATCAAAGGCTTTCTGAAAGTCCAGGTACACTACATCCACTGGCTCTCCCTTGTCCATTTTCATAGTTACATCCTGAAAAAATTCCAGAAGATTAGTCAAGCGCGATTTCCCCTTGGTAGCTCCATGCTGACTTGGACCGATCCTGTTACTGTTATCCAGATATGTCGTAATTTCATCTTTTATAATTGACTCCAGCATCTTTCCCACCACCGACGTCAGGCTAACCGGTCTGTAATTCCCTGTTTTCTCTCTTCCTCCCTTGAAGAGGGACAACATTAGCCACCCTCCAATCCACAGGAACTGATCCTGAATCTATAGAACATTGGAAAATGATTACCAATGCGTCCATGATTTCTAAAGCCACCTCCTTAAGTACCCTGGGATGCAGACCATCAGGTCCCGGGGACTTAACAGCCTTCAGACCCAACAGTCTATCCAACACCATTTCCTGCCTAATATAAATTTCCTTCAATTCATCCATTACCCTAGGTCTTTTGGCCACTATTACATCTGGGAGATTGTTTGTGTCTTCCCTAGTGAAGACTGATCCAAAGTACCTGTTCAACTCGTCTGCCATTTCCTTGTTCCCCATAATAAATTCACCCACTTCTGTCTTCAAGGGCCCAATTTTGGTCTTAACTATTTTTTTCCTTTTCACATACCTTAAGAAGCTTTTACTATCCTCTGTATTCTTGGCTAGTTTACCTTCGTGCCTCGTTTTTCCTCCGCGTATTGCCTTTTTAGTTACCTTCTGTTGCTCTTTAAAAGATTCCCAATCCTCCAGCTTCCCACTCGTCTTTGCTGTGTTATATTTCTTCTCTTTTATTTTTATACTGGCCATTACTTCCCTTGACAGCCACGGCCTCCCTGTACTCCCCTTAGGATCTTTCTTCCTCTTTGGAATGAACTGATCCTGCACCTTCCGCATTATTCCCAGAAACACTTGCCATTGCTGTTCCACTGTCATCCCTGCTAGGGTATTGTTCCATTGAACTTTGGCCAGCTCCTCCCTCATAGCATCATAGTTCCCTTTGTTCAACCGTAATACTGACACTTACGAGTTTCCCTTCTCCCTCTCAAATTGTAGATTTAAACTTATCATATTATGGTCACTCAGTGTCCACTTTATTAGGCATAGAAGTGGTCGTCTGCTGCTGCAGGCCATCCATTTCAAGGTTTAATGCGTTGTGCATTCAGAGATACGCTTCTGCACACCACTGTTGTAACACGTAGTTACTTGAGTTACTGTTGCCTTCCTCTCAGGTAGAACCAGTCTGATCATCCTCTGCTGACTCTCGTTTACAAGGCATTTTCACCCACAAAACTACCTCTGGCCGGATTTTTGTTTTGTTTTCACAGCATGTAAGCTCTGTTGTGCGTAAAGATCAGCAGTTTCTGAGATACTCAGACCACCCCATCTGACACCAACAAATATTCCACGGTCAAAGTCACTCAGATCACATTTCTGCTCCATTCTGATGTTTGGACTGATTAACAATCATACCTCCTGACCATGTTTTTTATGTACAGTATTGAGTTGCTGTTATGTGAGTGATTGGTTAGATTTCTGAATTAATGACCAGGCATACAGTAAATTGGCCACTGAATCCCAAAGCATCCACATTGCATTTTGTCTACCCTTTTTAATTTATGACTTTCCACGTAAAAAATTATTTCCAAGGAATACAAGCTGAGGTGGTCAAAGAATGGATGGGAATGCAACTCAGAGTTTGGTTGTTTATTTAGGGATACAGCATAGTAAAGGGCTCTTCCGGCCCAACGAGTCTGCACTGCCTATGTGACCAATTAACCTATCAACCACCATAGTTAGGGCGCTACAGAAGCGTAGTGGTTAGCGTGAAGCTATTACTGCTTGAGGCATTCAGAGTTCAATTCCAGCACCGTCTGTAAGGAGTGTGTACGTTTTCCCCCATGACCACGTGAGCTTCCTCCAAGAGTTCCAGTTTCCTCCCACAGTCCAAAGGCATATTGGTTAGCAGGTTAAATGGCCATTGTAAATTGTCATAGAACATAGAAATCTACAGCACATTACAGGCCCTTTGGCCCACAATGTTGTGCCGACCATGTAACCTACTCTTAAAAACTGCCTAGAACTTCCCGACTGCATAACCTACTTTACTAAGCTCCATGTATCTATCTACGAGGCTCTTAAAATACCCTATTCATCCGCTTCCACCACCATCGCCAGCAATGCATTCCACGCACCCACCACACTCTGTTTGAAAATCTTACCCCTGACATCCCATTGGTACTCTTTTCCATGCACCTTAAAACTCTTTTCAGCCCTGGGAAAAAGCCTCCAACTATCCACACGATCGATGCCTTTCATCATCTTATACACCTCTATCAGGTCACCTCTCATTCTCCGTCGTTCCAAGGAGAACAGGCCAAGTTCCCTCAACCTATCATGTGATTAGGGTTGCTGGGTGGTGCAGCTCATTGGGCCGAAAATGTAACGTGTTTTAAGTTGCAGAGTAGGGTGATGGGTAAGAGAGAACAAGCATGTGTCTGATATGGAGTGCAGAGACTGAATGATACAAAGAGTGTGGCAGTGAGCGAGAGAGAAAATCCCTTAACATCAAATCTCTCTGGAGGAGGTGAGAGGACAGAGAAAAGGTACAGAAACAACTGGATGCGAATCTGAGTGTTACAGTCCTAAAACAGTTAAGTCATGTCAGATAACCAGCCTTTCCAGTTTGTCCATACTGGCATGTTATGGAGCACTACAGCACAAAATACAGGTACTCTGGCCCATCTAGTCAGCGCTGGTCTGGTTTTCTACCTAGTACCATCTACCATCAATACCCTCTCATCCATGTACCTATCTAAACTTCTCTTAAATGCTACAATTGAACCTGTTCTTAATAAAGCGGCAAGGTAACTACAGCACAGAGATGACTTTCAGCCCTTCTAGGCTATGCTGAACTATTATTCTGCTGAGTAGTCTCATCAACCTGTACCTGGACCTCTCCCATCCGTGTGCTTATCCAAACTTCTTCGGAATGTTGAAACTGAACTCACAGCCTTCTCTTGATGGCCTTCCCGTGTTATGCTGGGTTTTTAGAAAATGCATTGCTGTTTTCACAGCCCACATTTACAACTTCTCTTCCATCTGCATCCCCTTCAGACAGATCAACTGTAATCACTAAGCTCTTCCAGCTGGGCGCACCCAACTTTTATATCATCTCATGATATGGTAAATCGTTCCCTTATTCTTTCCACCCTTTTCCTTTCTCCATGGCTTGAAGCGTGTTTGATTTCTCCTGGTAGACAAATCCCACCCCCCCACCCCTCTATTCCCCACTCTGACCTTTTACTTCTTCTCATCTGCCTATTAAGTCCCCTGGGACCCCTCCTCTTTCCCTTTCTCCAATGGTTCACTCTCCTCTCCTATCAGATTCTTTCAGATTCAGCCCTTGACCTTTCCCACCAACCTGGCTCCACGTTCCAGCTAGCCTTTCTCCTTTCCCCACCTTTTTATTCTGCAATCATCCCCCTTCTCAGTCCTGAAGAAGGGTCTTGACCTGAAACGTCGACAGTTAATTCTTTTCTGTGGGTGCTACCTGAGCTGATGAGTTCCTCCAGCGTTTTGTGTGTTTTGCTTTGGATTTCCAGCATCTGCAGACTTTCTCGTGTTTTAGATTTTTAGTTGCTCTCTCTTTTAAAAACAATTGGTTGAAGGACCGTCCTGGGCGATTACCCGAGTTGGTCATGATGTTCTCCTGAGGGAGTTGTCTATGGATGGGTCGTCAGGTGGCCGATCCTGGATCCACATTTTCTGGCACCTGGTGGTTGCAGTCAGTGATCGGATCTTTGGTTGTTCCGTCTCTCCTTTCACAGCTGTCACTTGTTCTCTGTGGCACAGCGGACGTCGCTCACATTTTACACGGCTCCCTTGTGAAGACATTTCCTCCAGGTCTATCTATTGAGTGCAATGTCTTCGCAGATTTTAGATGCAATGCTGAGTTTCTTCTGGCTGATTTTGATGTTATCCTTGAGGCGTTTCCTTCGCCTATCGGAGGCTTGCTGACCTTCCTTCAACTGGGAGTAAAGGATCTCTTTGGGGAGACGCGAGTTAGGCGTCCTGTGATATTACCCATTCGTTGCAGTTGGTATTGCTTTATCGTGGTGGAGAACAGTGTCGTTGAGCGCATACAAGAGAACTCCTTTTACGCTTTGTCAGAGTTGCTCGAACTTCCAGTGATTCCCCCCGACCCCCGGTTTCACCATTCCTCACTCCTATTTCCCTCTCTCACCTTACCTGCGCATCACCTCCCTCTGGTGCTCCTCCCCTTCCCTGTCTTCCGTGGTCATCTGTGCTCTCCTGTCATACTCGCCCATCTCCTGCCCTTTTCCCTTTCACAAACCAACTTCGCAGCTCTTGCCTTCATCCCTTTCCCGGTTTCACCTATCACCCGCCACCTTGTACTTCCTCCTTCCCTCCCCGCACCCTCGTACTCTGACTTCTATTCCTTTCCAGTCGTGATAAAGGGTTTCGGCCCGAAACGTCAACTGCTTACTCTTTTCCACACACGCAGCCTGACCTGCTGAGTTCGCCCAGCACTTTGTGCGTGTGCCTTTGGCTTTCCATCATCTGCAGGTTCTCTTACCTAGTCTATTACATCCCAATAAAGAGGGTCCCTTGCTTTACAGACTGATTGCAGAGCAGGACCTGTGAAAGCAGCCCTCTCTGAGTGTCACACATACTGAGTTCCTTTAGCACCGTGGAACAGGGATGTAACTTCCTTAGCTCCTCGTGACAGGAAAATTCGCCCATCCCTGGAATTAGCTGAAGGAATCGCTTCTGGACTGAACCTGCTTAGAAAACCAACCTGCGGACTCAGAAAGCGTCGTTGCTGTGGCACCTAACACATCCCTTTACATTCAATTGATTTCTTTTTTTTTGAAGGAAGTTGTCTGCTGTGGAGCACAACTGCACAGAAACAAGCCCTTCGGCTCATCTAGTCCATGCCTACCCGACCAGGCTCCAGAAGATCTCACACACACACACACACACACACACACACACACACCGATGACCGTAACCGCGGCAATCGGTGCTGAAGCTGGGGGAGAAATGGCAAGTTAGGTCGGACAGTTATCTTTCAAGGAGGAACACGAACCGAATAAAGACTAATCGGTGATAAAAGTCAAGGGCGGCGGCGCCGGAGACAGGGGTGGAGGGCACGATGCGACCCTGTAGAGGTTGTTCCTGGCTGCTGGCTGTGCAGAACTTGCTCTATCTTTGGCAGTACTGGATCTTTAAAGGAAAGAGCCACCAGGACCGCCTGCTATGGATCAAAGGGGTGTGGCTCATGGACCGGTGCTGCTGGGACACAAGCCAGGGCCTGATCATCCCTGGTTGGGTCGCCTGGGCGAGGGTGTCTGATGTTGAAAGACCTGAAACACCTGCTAATCTCAGATTCCATCACTGATGCTGTGTCCCCGCGCATCCTAGGATGTATCTCAGCATCACAAGGAAACTTTTTGATAGCACCCGCCTTCCAGGAACCAGGGAGCAGTGGAAACAAGAGCCTGGCACCCTGTTCCACCACACTTCATCGCACATCCAGTGAAGTTTTTCAATTAATTGAGTTGGCACGGTCGCCTTGTGGTTCGCATAAGGCTTTACAGTGCCGGCAACCCACGTTCAATTCCTGCTGCTGCCTGTAAGTTTATATGTTCATTGTGTGGGATTCCTGTAGATGCTCCGCTTTCCTCCCACTAAACGGGTTAATTGGTTACATGGGCGTAATTGGGTAGTGTAGGCTCGTTTGACACTACTGTATCTCTAAATAAAATAAAATAATTCCTCACATGCCCTACCGCTCCTCTCTTCACCATGTTGACCAGGGCTGATGTACAGCAGCCAATTAACCCACCGACCCGCACGTTGTTGTCACATGGGAGGAAACCGGAGCATCGGGGAAGGAGTCCTGCAGGGAGAAAGATGCAAACATCACGCACACAGACAACGCCGGAGGTCGGATCGAGCCTGTGTCTCTGTAACCACTGTGCGTATACCGGCATTTGAATTTACATCCTGGGTCCCTAAACCCCGGTCAGAGCCGTCTCTATTTCCTGAGGAGACTGAGGTCCTTTAACATCTGTCAGACGATGCTGAGGATGTTCTACGAGTCTGTGGTGGCCAGTGCAATCATGTTTGCTGTTGTGTGCTGGGGCAGCAGGCTGAGGGTAGCAGACACCAACAGAATCAACAAACTCATTCATAAGGCCAGTGATGTTGTGGGGATGGAACTGGACTCTCTGGCGGTGGTGTCTGAAAAGAGGATGCTGTCTAAGTTGCATGCCATCTTGGACAATGTCTCCCATCCACTACATAATGTACTGGTCGGGCACAGGAGTACATTCAGCCAGAGACTCATTCCACCGAGATGCAGCACAGAGCATCATAGGAAGTCATTCCTGCCTGTGGCCATCAAACTTTACAACTCCCCCCTTGGAGGGTCAGACACCCTGAGCCAATAGGCTGGTCTTGGGCTTATTTCCTGGCATAATTTACATATTACTATTTAACTATTTATGGTTTTATTACTATTTATTATTTATGGTGCAACTGTAACGAAAACCGATTTCCCCCAGGATCAGTAAGGTATGACTATGACTATGACTACTAGTAAGTTCCCAGTCTGGGAGCTTAGCCATGGTGCCACTGACAGGTTTCAGATTCCCACAGCCCCACAATGTGGATTGAGATGTTGCCGGCTTTGTTACAACGTCCTTGCTGGGCCTGACCAGCTGGCTGGGTGGGTGCAGGGTGGATGCTCAGACGGAGGTGGGGTTGAAGGGTTTAAGATGTGGGTGTGATCCAGCCTTATTCAGTTAACCTGCCCTAAACCAGATTGGGTTGTAGAGTCACAGAATAATACAGCATGAAAACAGGCCCTTTGGCCCAATGGATCAATACTGACTAAGAGTCACAAGGGGCTTGTAGAAGAGATGAGGAAGAATGTAACATCGAAACAGCGAATTGCTGGTCTCCACTCTCGCTGTTGCAAGAGCGACCTCTCTCTCTCTTGCCGGAGAGAGACAGACAGCCTGTCTGAGATACCGAAGTGCTGGGTTATGAACTGTGTTTTGATAGACTCTGGATGAATGTCTCTTTGGGGGGCTTTCACTGTTGCTTACATGGGGGGGGGGGTGATGTTAGTTCTTCTGGTGTGAGTGGGGGAGGGGCGTTTGAGGCTTTGGCTGCTGCCTGTGCTAAGGGTGGGGGAGGGGGTTTCAGGGTTTTGATGTTTCTATCATTCATTCTTTGGGGTTTCTTGTTTTGTGGCTGTCTGTGAAGGGTATGAATTTCAGGTTGCATACTGTATACATTCTCTGATATTAAATGAACCTTAAGCTAGTTCCATTTGCCTGCTTTGGCCCACATCCCTCTAAACCATTCCTATTCATGTGCCTGAACAAAGTAGTGGAATACAACCTGTTCCACCAGCTCACCAAGCAGTGCCATTACCCCATTAATTCTCCTGGTGATCTATTCTCCGCAAGTTCCCACTAAACTCTCTCCAGTAAAGTGACGGAGTTCATGAGCTGTAAGGTTATATTGCATATTGCATATAAGGTAAAACTCTGGTCAGAACACACTTGGAATATTGTGCTCTGTTCTGGTCTCCTCATTATAGGAAGGATGTGAAGGTTCTCAAGAGGGTGCAGAGGAGATTTACCAAGATGTGCCTGGATGAGGGAGCATGTCTAATGAGGAAAGTTTGAGCAAGCTAGGACTCCACTCTTCAGAGCGAAGGAGAATGAGAGGTGACTTGATAGAGGTGTATAAAATGACAAGAGGCATAGCTAGAGTGGAGGGTCAGTGCCTTTTCCCCAGGGCAGAAATGACATACAGAGGGCACAATGTTACTGTGATTAGAGTTAAGTATAGAGGGGATTGCAGAGGTAGGTTTTGCACACAGCGAGTGCCTGGAATGTACTGCCGGGGTGGTGGCAAAGGCATGTACATTAAGGACATCTACAACACACCTAGGTAGGCAGTTGTCCGAAAGAAAAGTTGGATCTGCATGGGAGGGAAGCATTAGATTGATCTTGGAGTAGATTAATCTGTCAGCACAACATTGTGGGCTGAAGGGCCTGTATTGTGCTGTGGCTTCCCTGTTCTATGATCTGCCAACCACTGACAAACTGGGGGCACTTTGTGGCAGCCAGTTGACCTGCAAAGCCTGCATGTTATGTGGGAAGAAACCAGTGCACCCGAGGGGAAACTCACACAGTCAAAGGGACAATGTACAGACTCGACACAGGCAGACAGCGCTGGAGGCTGGGGTTGGACCCAGATCTGTGTGGCTGATGTTCACCAGCCGTGCCGCTCTGCCCCTCTCCCCTCTACTGACCTTTTACCTCAACAATATTTAAACAGTTTTAAAGATTGGTTTTATTTGTCACATGTACTTTGAAAGATACAGCCAAATGCACCCAAAATGCTGGAGGCACTTGGCAGGCCAGCCAGCACCTATGGAAGAAAGTACAGTCGACATTTCGGCCCGGGTTCCTCCAGCACTTTGTGTGTTTTGCTCGGATTTCCAGCATCTGCAGGTCTTCTTTTGTTTGTAACAAAATGCATCATTTGCGTCAATGACCGACATGGTCTGAGGAAGTGCCGGAGGAAACCCGATATTGTTGGCATGCTTCTGGCACCAACATAGCATGTCCACAAATTACTAACCTTGCTCACCCGTGCGTGTTTGGAATGTGGAAGGAGCAATGTATCTGGAGGAAACCCACACAGTCATGGAGAAAATGTAGAAACTCTTTACAGTGGGATTGCCAGCACTGTAAAACATTATGCTAAATGCTACACCATTGTGTCATCTACCTCCTCATAATCCTTGTTTCTCTCGATATTGAGAAAGGTGTCAACTGCTGCAAATGACTGAGCCTCCAGTGCAGAGAATTCCGATGATTCCTCACTTTCTGAGTGAAGAAATTGCTCCTCATCTTCGTTGCAAACAGCCTCCACTTCTTCTCAGACTGAACCTGAATCAAAATCAGGTTTATTATCACTGATGTGCTGCTTTACGGCAGCAGTGCGAGATATAAAATTGACTATAAATTACAATAAAAATGCGTAATCTTAAATAAGTTGTGCAAAACCAGGGCAAAGTAGTGTGGCGGGGTTTATGGGTTTATGTACCATTCAGAAATCTGATGGTGGAGGGGAAGAAGCTTTACCCTAAAATGTTGAGTGTGTGTCTTCAGACTATGCTCCTTTCACTCCTCGTGCTGGCAGAAACATGCAGCCTGGTGGCCATTCAAGTAGACAAGGAAGAAGAGCTAGTGCCAGCTTGCCTTCATTGGTCAGGGCACTGAGTATATAGTCACGTTGTAGCTGTTCAAAACTTTGCTGAGACCACACTTGGGGTATCATGTGCTGTTCTGCTCACTACAGTACAGGAAGGATGTGGAGGCTTTGGAGATGGTGCAGACTTTGTTCACTAGGATGCTGCCTGGATTTGAGGGTGTGTGATATAAGTAGACATTGGACAAACTTGAGCTGTTTTTTCTGGAGCTGAGGAAAGACCTGATGAAAGCTTAGAAGATTATGAGAGGCATAGGTAGTGTAGACAGATTGGGATTCAGCTTTATTTATTTATTTAAATCTTACATCCATCCTACAAAGTGAATGAGTAAAAATCTTTGGTTATGTCTCCGTTGCAATGTACAGACATGTGAATTTATAAGTCTAATGGCTTGTACCTGGCTGGTGGCGCAGTGGCATCAGCGCCGGACTCCGGAGCGAAGGTTCCCGAGTTCGAATCCAGTCGAGCCGCTCCTGGGCACGCTGTCCATACATGCCGGGTTGAGTGTCCAGCTCGCAACTCGGCCTCGTAAAAAAACTGCGCTGTGAGAATAATGTGGGGGACCACTCACAGAGTGGAAACATAGAAAATAGGTGCAGGAGTAGGCCTTTCGGCCCTTCGAGCCTGCACCGCCATTCAGTATGATCATGGCTGATCATCCAACTCAGAACCCTGTACCTGCCTTCTCTCCATACCTCCTGATCCCTTTAGCCACAAGGGCCATATCTAACTCCCTCTAAATATAGCCAATGAACTGGCCTCAACTGTTTCCTGTGGCAGAGAATTCCACAGATCCGAGACAACCACTTGAAAAAAAGTGGTCGCTGAGGCTCTGGCAGAGAATGGCACAAAAAAAAAGGCTTTTGGTCCTGTAGCCTGTTGGTCCTGGCTTTAATGCTACGGTACCAGTTGCCAGACGGAAGCAGCTAAAACAGTTTGTGGTTGGGGTGACTGGTGTCCCCGATGATCTTCCAGGCCCTCTTTACGCACCTCCTGCTGTGAATGTCCTCAATGGAGGGAAGTTCACATCCACAGATTCTCTGGACAGTCCGTGCCACCCTCTGCAGTGCCCAGCGATCAAGGCTGGTGCAGTTCCTGTACCAGGTGGTTATACAGCCAGTCAGGATGCTCTCAATGGTGCCCCTGTAGAAGGTCTTGAGGATTGAACTTCTTCAGTCGCCTGAGGTGAAAGAGACGCTGATGTGATTTTTTTTTTGCCACGCAGCCAGCGTGTACAGACCAGGTGAGATCTTCGGTGATGAGTATTCCGAGGAGCTTGAAACCACTCACCCTCTCAATGGCAGTCCCATTGATGTTGATCGGGGTGAGCCTATCTCCATTCCTCCTGTCATCCCCAATCAGCTCTTTTGCTTTTTGGACACTGAGAGAGAGGTTGTTATCTTGGCACCCCTGTGGCAGGGTTTTAACTTCTCCTGTAGGCTGTCTCATCACCGCTAGCGCGTGCACATTGAAACGTACAGAGAAATGTGTCATTTGCGTTAACAAACAATACTGACGAATGTACTGGGGGTAGTTTGCAGGTGTTGCCACACACTCCGGCACCCTCACAGCACACCCACCATGTTCAGCAGAAAACCACAGGACACGACAAGCAACAACAGCAAAACAAGCCCCTTTCATCCCTCCCATCCCGTCACACATACAGACACTCCTCCAACCCCGGGACAGTCCTCTGGGCTTTCATCCTCCCATGGACTCGCAGACACTGGGCCTCCAGCTTCCCCAGCGGACTCACAGACTCATAGATCCAAGGGTCCGGCCGTCAGGCTCTGTCCCCCAGACTTCTGATTGACTTTCTGGCTTTGATCATCAGTATTGACCCCAAGGACTCGCCGATGACGGGATTCCAAACTCCACGCAGAATTTTTTTTCCCCCAGGGTAGAAATGTCAAGTGATAAAAGGTATGCATTTGGGGTGGATGGGAATTGAAAGGAGAAGTATGGAGTAGGTTTTTATCACAAAGGGTGGTGGGGTCTGGAACGTAGTGGAAATGGAAGCAGATGTTTAAAACACCATTGAACAGACACATGAATGTGCAGGTAATGGCGGGACATGGGCCGCGTGCAGGTAGAAGAGGCTTACTTTAGTTTGGCATCATGCTCTGTGTGAACATGGTGGACTGCAGTGGTCTGTTCCGGTGCTGTTCTGTGTTCTGTGCCAATCCCTTCAAAAATGTTCAAAGAATGCTTGTAACATTCCACGTTGCGACCTGAGCTTCAGGAATGTGAAAGGCCCCTCCCAGAGTGAAAACAAGTTTATCAACTTAACATGCAAAAGTGAGATAGAAATACGCAGCTGGAAGTATTCTTAGCTTAAGAATGAACAAACTCTGCAAATGAATTACTGGCATATAAAATCTTTATCAAGCAACGAGAAAGGAATATTATACAATGCAAGAAACGTCTAATTTTTCGGCTGCTTTTGATTGACCTCCATTTTGCTTCAGCGTTTCTGTGAAGTACCTGCGGACATTTTCTTCGATTGGAGTAATTCTGGGTCATGAGTGGACACATGCAGAAATATGAGGCCCTGCGAGCCGGCATAGTCTCGATGGACCGAATGGCTGCCATCACCATCAATCCAAACTGATTCTACGATCTATAGAAACACACACACAAAACGATGGAGGAACCTAGCAGGCCAGGCAGCATCAATGGAAATGAGCTAACACTGGGAACACCGCTAGTCACAGCCCTCCAGGCAGAGTATGTTCCACCTACAACCACCCTTGGCCCTCCGTGAGCAAGCCAATTCCAAATCCACACACAACCAAGTTTTCCTAGATCCCGTGCCCCCTGACATTCTGTATGAGCCTACCGTGGGGAATCCTGTCATAAGCCTTACAAATCCATACACAGCACAGCCACCCCTCTATGTTTGTTTAGTCACTTCCTTGAGAAAGTCAATCAGACTCATGAGGCATAACCTGGCCCTCTCAAAACCATCAACATACATCAAAGTTGCTGGTGAACGCAGCAGGCCAAGCAGCATCTATAGGAAGAGGCGCAGTCGACGTTTCAGGCCGAGACCCTTCGTCAGGACTAACTGAAGGAAGAGTGAGTAAGGGATTTGAAAGCTGGAGGGGGAGGGGGAGATGCAAAATGATAGGAGAAGACAGGAGGGGGAGGGATGGAGCCGAGAGCTGGACAGGTGATAGGCAAAAGGGGATACGAGAGGATCATGGGACAGGAGGTCCGGGAAGAAAGACAAGCGGGGGGGGGTGACCCAGAGGATGGGCAAGAGGTATATTCAGAGGGACAGAGGGAGAAAAAGGAGAGTGAGAGAAAGAATGTGTGCATAAAAATGAGTAACAGATGCGGTACGAGGGGGAGGTGGGGCCTTAGCGGAAGTTAGAGAAGTCGATGTTCATGCCATCAGGTTGGAGGCTACCCAGACGGAATATAAGGTGGTGTTCCTCCAACCTGAGTGTGGCTTCATCTCCACAGTAGAGGAGGCAGTGGACAGACATGTCAGAATGGGAATGGGATGTGGAATTAAAATGTGTGGCCACTGGGAGATCCTGCTTTCTCTGGCGGACAGAGCATAGATGTTCAGCAAAGCGGTCTCCCAGTCTGCATCGGGTCTCACCAATATATAAAAGGCCACATCGGGAGCACCGGACGCAGTATATCACCCCAGTCGACTCACAGGTGAAGTGATGCCTCACCTGGAAGGACTGTTTGGGGCCCTAAATGGTGGTAAGGGAGGAAGTGTAAGGGCATGTGTAGCACTTGTTCCGCTTACACGGATAAGTGCCAGGAGGGAGATCAGTGGGGAGGGATAGGGGGGACGAATGGACAAGGGAGTTGTGTAGGGAGCGATCCCTGCGGAATGCAGAGAGAGGGGGGGAGGGAAAGATGTGCTTAGTGGTGGGATCCCGTTGGAGGTGGCGGAAGTTACGGAGAATAATATGTTGGACCCGGAGGCTGGTGGGGTGGTAGGTGAGGACCAGGGGAGCCCTATTCCTAGTGGGGTGGTGGGAGGATGGAGTGAGAGCAGATGTACGTGAAATGGGGGAGATACATTTAAGAGCAGAGTTGATAGTGGAGGAAGGGAAGCCCCTTTCTTTAAAAAAGGAAGACATCTCCCTCGTCCTAGAATGAAAAGCCTCATCCTGAGAGCAGATGCGGCGGAGACGGAGGAATTGCGAGAAGGGGATGGCGTTTTTGCAAGAGACAGGGTGAGAAGAGGAATAGTCCAGATAGCTGTGAGAGTCAGTAGGCTTATAGTAGACATCAGTGGATAAGCTGTCTCCAGAGACAGAGACAGAAAGATCTAGAAAGGGGAGGGAGGTGTTGGAAATGGACCAGGTAAACTTGAGGGCAGGGTGAAAGTTGGAGGCAAAGTTAATAAAGTCAACGAGTTCTGCACGTGTGCAGGAAGCAGCGCCAATGCAGTCGTCGATGTAGTGAAGGAAAAGTGGGGGACAGATACCAGAATAGGCACGGAACATAGATTGTTCCAGACTGCGCTTCTCCAAATGCTCGTAAACCCTGTCTCTAAGAATCCTCTCCAATAGTTTACGATAGCATAGTGTTCATCACAACGATTTACAGTACCTGCAACCCGGGTTCGATCCCTGCTGTGACCAGTCAGGAGTTTGTACGTTCTCCCCATGACTGTGTGGTTTCCTCCTACAGTACAAAGATGTACTAGTTGGCAGGTTAATTGGTAATTATAGATTGTTCTGTGATTAGGTTAGGGATGTATCAGGGTGGCGTGACCCAAAGTACTGGAAGGGCCTCTGTATCTCAATAAATCGGGGTGTCAGGGAGGGGTAGCACCTCTGGTGGGGGAACATGTCGCATCCTTTTCAAGGCGGTTAGTCCACCTTTGGTCCCCACCTGGCACTCAGTTTTCACCTGTGGCTCCCCGTAGCTGTTTGCATGCGACAGCGGCCACACTCCGGGCAACGGCTTCAACAAGCCGGCTAAACCAGGTAGCCGATGGGTCTCAAACCCTCGGTGAGATAGGGAGTTGTCTATCCCAGCATGTGAAGACAGACTCCGGCGGATTGAGCGGACGAGACCAATGGAAGGTCCAACGGTCAAGAAGGCGGTCTCTGCAAGCGTCGTGGAACGTGTAGAGCAGGACAAGACACAGAGGATGCCCTGGTCATCCACTGCACCTAGTCCCATCACCAGCCGTCTAGACTCTGTCTTGCCACTGGATCCAGATGGGAATTGGGAAGAGAGAGCGTGGCTGACGCTGCGCAACTCTCCCTCACTTAAATCCAAATCACGCGCTAGTCTCGACACCATCATAATGGTGTCGAGTTCTTCATCGATGGAATGATGGACAAACCTATTCTCAATAAATCAATAAATAAGACCCACTGATCTATAAACCCCAGGATTAATCCTTATACCTTTCTTGAACAAATCTTCTGATACTACTCCTGTGGCCAATGAAGACACAAAGATATGAATGCACCCCAATCTGTTCCCTCACCTTCTGTGGGAACCTGCGTGATATCCCACCTGACCCTATGGCTTGTCCATTGTAATGTTTTTCAAAACCTACAGCACATCATTTTATTCACCTCAACTTGTTCTCTGATGATCTCACATTCATCAAGGTCCCATTCACTGATGAATGCCGAAGCAAAGTATTCATTATGGCCTCCCCTACTTCCTCCAACTTCAGACACATTTCCTCTTTTATCCCTGACAGTTGGTACCCCGCATCTAGTCGTTCTCCTGTTCTTCGTGTTTGTTTTGAATGCCTTGGGGTTTTCCTAAATCCTACTCACCAAGGCCTCCTAAGTCCCTTCTTAAACTCCTTCTTGGCTACCTTATAACTCACAAGAGCCCTATTTGATCTTTGCTTCCTAACCCTCATGTTATGTTTCTTTCTTCCTTTTGACTAAATGTTCCACTTCTTGCCTTGTTGTCTATCTTTGTTCATACACTCAGAGGCCACCGTACACCTGCTTGTTAATGCAAATCTCTAATTAGCCAATCACGTGTCAGCAACGAAATGTATAAAAGCATGTAGACATAGTTGTTGTTCAGACCAAATATCAGAATGCGGAAGCAATATGATCTAAGTGACTTTGACCATGGAATGTTGATGGTGCCAGACATGCTGGTTTGAGTATCTCAGATTTGATCTCCAGATCAGTTTATTTTTAATGCTGCATGAGAACTGGAGTAACAACCGTTTCATTCCCCTTTACACTTGTGTACTGAAGAATGACAACAAAACAATCTGGAATCTTCAAAAGTAGCAGCATATTGTACACTTATTTAAAAAGAAAGAAATCGCGTAGAAGATTGCAAGCGAAAAATAATCATTAATCAATTTATGATGAGTTGGCATATAAGGACATAAAATCAATCAAATGACTAAAGTCATCACAATAAATGATGTGTGATTACACTCGAATACTTTTGTATCTATTTTATGAAACATAATGAAATGTTCTATTGTAAAATGGATTGTGTTCGAACCACTCATTCCTGCTTGACAAAGTCAGTATTGGAGAGAGGATATTGGAGGACGGTAATAATTTCATTGAGTTGATGCAATAACCATTGCAAATAGTACAGTTATTTTATTTTTTATATTTTATGTAATATTGAATAGTTATAAGAAAAAATAATTAATAAGGTATGATTTTGGAGCTTTCCTAGAGAATTTGGCTTTGAGAAAGCAGCTTTATTTGCCTCCTCTCATCTTGGATATAAAATTTGAAACGTCTTGTTGCATTCGCCAGACGGCACTTAGAATTTCCTGGTACAGTGTTGGTCATTCAAGATTGTTTAATGCCTTTGCAGTATACAAGTGCAAAGGAAAACAAAATAATTGTTATGCCAGCACCCCTACAGCACAAAAAAACCTGCAATAAGCATAAAGTACAGAATAATTAAAAAAACAATAAATATAAATAATATTGATATTATCTGCATAAAGTGACTCTAGGTATGGGAGTTCTGTACATGAGGTGACTCTGACAGAAAATGATAAAGGAGTGGTGGTGGGGGTGTGGAGGTGTGGGATGGTAGGTGGAGGTGTTGATCAGTCTTACTGCTTACTAAAGTAACTGTTGTTGAGTCTGGTGGTCCTAGCGTGGATGCTGTGTTCCCTCCTCCCTCAGGGGAGTGGGACAAACAGTCCATGAGCAGAACAGGTGAGATCATTTATGATATTGCAATAAAATGAATCTGTGTTGTATATGGTGGCATATATGTAATTCGATAATAAAGTTACTTTGAACTTTTTTTCCGGCACCTTTCTACATATTCAGTGGTGCTAGAAAGTTTGTGAACTCTATAGAATTTTCTCTATTTCTGCATAGGTATGACCTAAAATGTGATCAGATCTTCACACAAGTCCTTAATGAGAAAAATGATCCAATTTGTTGGAAAAGTATGTGAACCTCTGGGGTAATGCCTTCTAAAAAAGCTATTTGCAGTCAGGTAATCAATCAGACAAGATTGGAGGTGTGGGTCGTAGAGGTGCTCTGCCCTATTAAAAAAGACACACAAAGCCAGGTATAGACAGAGCCTGCTCTTCGCAAGGAAGATCTGTTTATGTGCACCATGCCTTGATCAAAACAACTTTCAGAGGACATTGGAAGAAGAATTGCAGAGATGCACGAAGCTGGAAAAGGCTACAAAAGCATTTCTAAAGACCTGAGTGTTCATCAGTCCACAGTAAGAGAAATTGTCTGCAGCTGGAGGAAACTCAGTACTGTTGCTACTCTAGGAGTGGGCATCCTGCAAAGAGCACAATGTGCAAAGATGGAGGAGGTGAAAAAGAACCCAACGGTAACAGCAAAAAACCTGCAGAAACCTCTTGAGCTTGCTAAAGTCTCTGTTCATGTGTCCACTATAAGAGAAACACTGAACAAAAATGGTGTTCATGGAAGGACACGACGGAGAAAACCACTGGTCTCCAAAAAAACATTGCTCCAAGTCTCAAGCTTGCAAAAGACCTCCTGGATTTTCTACAATGCTTCTGGGACAATGTTCTGTGGACAGATGAGACAAAAGCTGAACTTTTTTGGCTAGAAATGCACATTGCAATGTTTGGAGGAAAAAGGATACTGCACACCAACACCAAAACCTCAGCCCAACTATGAAGCACGGTGGAAGGAGCATCATAGTTTGGGGCTGCTTTGCTGCCTCTGGGCCTGGACAGCTTGTACTAGGTGAGGGAACACTAAATTCAGAATTGTAGCAAGACATTTTACAGGAGAATGTCAGGGTAGCAATCCATCACCTGAAGCTTCACTCACAATACGCTGGAGGAACTCAGCAGGTCGGGCATCATCCGTGGAAAAGATCAGTTGACATTTCGGGCCCGAACCCTTCGTCAGGACTGTAGGGGGAAGGGGCAGAGGCCCTATAAAGAAGGTGGGGGGCGGGTGGGAAGGAGAAGGCTGGGAGGTTCCAGGTGAAAAACCAATAAGGGGAAAGATAAAGGGGTGGGGGAGGGGAGGCAGGGAGGTGATAGGCAGGAAAGGTGAAGAAAGAATAGGGAAAAACACAATGGGTGGTAGAGGAGGCAGAATCATGAGGGAGGTGATAGGCAGCTGGGGGAGGGGGCAGAGTGAAACTGGGATGGGGGAAGGGAGGGGGAGGAAATTACCAGAAGTTGGAGAATTCTATGTTCATACCAAGGGGCTGGAAATGACCCCAGCATCTGCAGATTATTTTGTGTTTACATCACCTGAAGGTTAATAGAAGTTGGATAATGCAACAAGATAATGGTCCAAAAGACAACAGTAAATCATTGAATGGTTTAAAAAGAAGAAAATTTGTGTTTTGGAATGGCTGAGTTAAAGTCCTGACCTTAATCCTATAGAAATGTTGTTGAAGGTCCTGAAGCAAACAGTTCATGCAAGGAAGCCCACCAACATCCCAGAGTTGAAGCAGTTTTGTAGAGAGGAATGGCCTAAAGTTCCTCCAAGCCAATGTGCAGGACTGATCAACGGTTACTGGAAATGTTTGGCTGCAGTTATTGCTGCTCAAAGGGGCCCACACTAGTTACTGAAAACAACGATTTGCATACTTTTTCCAACAAATACATGTAATATTGGATCATTTTTCATGATAAATAAATGAACAAGTATAATGCTTTTTTGTGTTATTTATTTAATTGGGTTTTCTTTTTCTAATTTTAGGACTTAAGTGAAGATCTGACCACATTTTACGTCATACTTATCCAGAAATAGAGAAAATTCTACAGGGCACACCAATTTCCTAGCACCACTTGATGGTGAGTTGGCTAGTGCAACACAGTGCAGTTTCCATACCGTGCAGAGATGTTCTCTACTGTTCATCTGCAGAAGGTTGTGAGTATTGGTGTGTAGTCCGGTTCTCTTCAGCCACCTCAAGAAGTGGAGGCAGGACTGAAGGGCCTCGGCCCGAAATGTTGACTGTTCGTTTCCACGGATGCTGCCTGACCTGCTGAGTTCTTCCAGCGTGTTGTGCGTGTTGATGAGAAAGACTGTCGAAGAGGTTCACCGGGACACTGCATAAAATGGGGGACTGTAATTATAAGAAGAGCCTAGATAGCCTGGAATGTAGGAGCCTGGGGTGGGGGTGGGCTCACAGTGATTGATAAAATTATAAGAGGCACAGACAGGTTAGATCATCAGAGTCTTTCCCCTGGGAAGGGGGAGCACTCAGGTTTATGGTGATGAGGAAAAATTTAAAGGGGGTCTGAGGGACAGAGGGAGGTGGATATATTGAATGAGGATATATTGCCAGAGGAGGTGGTAGAACCAGATATATTTACAGAGTTTAAAAGGCAGTTATATGGATAGGAACGGTTTAGTGGGTTATGGGCAAACATAGGCCAATGGGGGGGGACTTCATTATTACCCCTCAACATTAGGCTCTTGAGCTGGCGGGGGGGGGCGCGGATAATGAGATTGTATAGGCTGGATTTATTCACACTGGAGAGTAAAGGTGTCTTTAGAGAGGTTTATAAAGCCATGAGGTGAACATCCGAAGTCTCTTGTTAGAATGGTGAAATGGGCTGAAGGGACCACTTCTGTTCTCTGACTTTCAGCCTCTGAGATTCTTAGTATAATCCTTCGACAAGGCTGGGGTGGAAAGCACGTAGTAATGAGACAAGGAACCCTGAGGTAACTCACTGATAATTTGAGAGTCTCACACTCCCATTCCAGTGTAGCAATGGCCAATATCAGAAGACATCTGTTTTAGGTGACCAGAGGAATGCTTAGGTGGGGGTATGTCAGAGATAAGTTTCTTACACAGAGAGTGGAATGTGCCCAGAAAGCTGAGCCAGCCGTGGTGGCGGAGGTTCAAAGTTCAAAGTAAATTTATCATCAAAATACATACGTGTCCCCATATACAGGCTTGAGATTCATTTTCTTGTGGCATGCTCAATAAATAAAATAACCATAACAGAATCAGTGAAAGACCACACCAACCGGGTTCACAACCAGTGTGCAAAAGACAACAGACTGTGCAAATGCAAAAAGAAAGAAAATAAAAATAATAATAATAAGTAACTAAGCAATAAAAATCAAGAACATGAGATGAAGAGTCCTTGAAAGTGAGTTGTCCACAGGTCGTGGGAACAGCTCAATGACGGGCCAAGTGAAGTTGAGTGACATTATCCCCTCTAGCTCAAGAGCCTAATCCTGAGGGGTAATAACCGTTCCTGAAGTGAGTGGTGTGAATTCTGAGTCTCCTGTACCTTCTCCCTGATGGCAGCAGTGAGAAGAGAGCATGGCCTGGGTGGTGGAGTTACCCTGATGATGGATGCTGCTTTCCTGCAAAAATGCTCTATGTAGATCTGCTCAATGGTGGAGAGGGCTTTACCCTTGACGGACTGGGCTGAATCCTCTACGTTCCTTTTTTTTGTAGGGATGTCCATTTAAGGACATCGGTGTTTCCATACCAGACAGTGATGCAGCCAGTCAGTATACTCTCCAACACACATCTATAGGAGTTTGTCAAAGGTCTACATGTCATGCTGAACCTTCACAAACTGCTAAGGAAGTGCTGCCATGCTTTGATAATTGCGCTTACGTGCAGGGCCCAGGGCAGGTCCTCTGAAATGTAAACTCCGAGGAATTTAATACAATAGGGAATAGGGACATCCGAGAGATTCTTAGATAGGTAGGCATGAATGAAAAATGGAGGGCTACAGGCTCTGTGGGAGGAAAGGTTTAGATTGATTGTGGAGTAGGTTTACATAGCATAGTTTATATAGGTTTATGCACGACATCATGGCCGAAGGGCCTGTACTGTTCTGTGTTCTACTTGACATAGAACACTACAGCCCCATACAAACCCTTTGGCCCATGATGTTGTTCTGACCTTTTTAACCGACTCTAAGATCAAACTAACCCTTCCCTCCTACATAGCCCTCCATTTCTCCGCCATCCATGTGCTTATCTAAGAATTTTTTTTAAAATACTCCAATGCTTCTGCATCTTTCAGCACCCCAGGCACCCACCTCTGTGTAAAAAACTCATATCTAGTATTGCCCCCCACCCCCCTTCAATCACCTTAAAATTTTGCCTCCTGGTGTTAGCCATTTCTGCCTTGGGACCAAGGTCTTTGGCTTTCCACTCAATCCGTGCCTCTTGTCATTTTGTTTCAAGTACAGAGTAAATTTATAATCTAGGTACATATATGTCACCATATACAATCCTGGGATTCGTTTTCTTGTGGGCATTCACTGTAAATAGACAGAAACACAATAAAGTCAATGAAAGATCACACACATGATAGATAAATAGATACTTTACTGATCCCAAAGGAAATTACAGTGTCATAGTAGCACCACAGGTGCACAGATAAACAAACATTAGAAGAGAAGTAAAAAAGAATAAAAACATAAGTTACTTTAAAAATAAGATGTACCAGATTTCCAAGTTAGATATTACAAGATTTGCAAGTTCACACTGAAGGTGATAGCATAAGAATTACCATAATATTATACAGTAATGGGCGCACATTCACAGGTAAGTGATGGTGGTATTGCAAAGGGTGTCTGCGATAGCAGCGTGTGGCCAACAGAGCTTGAAAACAGTCTAACGGGGGCGGGGGGGGCGGGGGTCATCACTTACCCAACTATAGGTTGACTCATTATAGAGTGTAATAGCTCATATAGTGCTCTTTGGAGCAGTGCAGTTGTCTTAGTCTATGAGTGAAAGTGCTCCTCTGTTCAGCCAAGGTGGCATGCAGAGGGTGAGAAACATTATCCAGAATTGCCAGGAGGGTTCTTTGTTCTACCGCAGCCTCCAGTATTTCCAGTTTGACTCCTATAACAGAGCCCGCCTTTCTAATCAGTTTATTGAGCCTGTTGGCATCACCTGTGTTGATCCCATTGCCCCAGCACACCACCATACAGCAGATTGTACTGGTAGCAACAGACTGGTAGAACATATGAAGAAGAAGACTACGTACTCCAAAGGACCTCAGTCTCCTCAAGAGGTAGAGGCAACTCTGGCCCTTCTTGGTAGGTGCAGGGGAAGGAGCGGGTGTAGACAGTGGTAGCCTGTGTTGTTCATCCATGTATTGAATTGGAGGGAGGAGGAGAGGCATTGGTGCTGAGGGAGTATTGGATGTCTCAGCACATGGGCTGCTGTGCTGAGGGGGTGTGAACACGAGGGCAATTGTCAAACCCATTGAAGAATTGGTTTAACTCATTAGCCCATTCACGGTTGCATTCCGAGGCTCTACAACTAGGCTGATTGAAGCCAGTGATATTCTTCATTTCCCTCCACTCCTCCCATGTGCTACTCTGCCCAAGCTTGTTCTCCAATTCTCTTCTGTATTCCTCTTTAGTCACCTTGATCTAAGTCAGAGGCAGCAGCAGAGGCAGAGGCAGGCGAAGCACAACCAAACGTGATGAGTTCTTCCTCCTTGCATGGGGCCTTTTATTGTTGTTTAAACCATAAAGGAGAGATAGGGTCTGGTGGAGTGGCCATCATTGGAGTGGGGGGGGGGTAAGTCAGAGTGGGAACTTAGAGGTTGTGACTCAAGAGGCTGAGGCCAAAGACACAGTTAAGAAGGGAAGGTCTTTCCTCTGGTTATTGCTGATTTGGTCTTGGTTGCCCATTGTACACTGCAGGGAGGATTGGTAGATATGGCTGTGCAATGCTCTTCCTGTAGGATGTGGAAATTCATGGAACATGATGACCTGCAGGAAATGCAGCCAACTCCAGCTCCTGAAAGACCACATTAAAGAGCTGGAGCGGGAGTTGGATGAACTGAGGATCATCTGGGAGGGAGGCAAACTGATAGTTAAGAGTTTTGAGCAGGTGGTTACACCCCGAGTGCAGAATTCGAGGAGATGGGTGAACACCGAAAAGATAAAGAGAGAAAGAAATCAGTGCATGGTCCCCCTGTGGCCTTTCCCTCAGCAACAGGTATAACCCTTTGGATACTGCTGAGGGGGGTGACCTACCTGGGCAAGGCAGCAGCAGCCAGACCAATAGGACTATGATCGGCTCTGAGCCTCAGAAGGGCAGGATGAGGTCAGGTGGAGCAGTGGTCAGAGGGGCTCGATAGTTAGGGGGACAGATAGGAGACTCTGGGACAGCAAAACAGACGGCAGGATAGTGTGTTGCTTCCCGGGTGCTTGGGTCCAGGATGTGTCTGAGTGGTTGCAGAATATCCTTGAAGGGGAGGGTGAGCAGCCAGAGGTTGTAGTACATGTTGGTTCCAACGACACAGGCAGGAGAGGGGTTGAGGTCCTGCACAGTAAGTTTAGGGAGTTAGGAAGGAGGCTGATGAGCAGGACCTCCAAGGTGGTAATCGCCGGATTACTCCCAGTGCCACGAGCTAGGGAAGGTCAGAACAGGAAGATAGCACAGATGACTGAGTGGCTGAGGGTTTGTTGCAGGGGGCAGGGTTTCAAGTTCTAGGATCACTGGAATCTTTTCTGGGGAAGGGGTGACCTGTGCAAGTGGGATGGGTCGCACCTGAGCTGGAGGGGAACCAATATCTTGGGAGGAAGGTTTGCTAATGCTGTTGGGGAGCTTTTAAACTAGATTTGCAGAAGGGAAGGAACCAATGCAAAGAGGCAGAGAATGGGGCAGTTGGCACACAAGTAGAGACAGCTTGTAGGGAGTTTGTGAGGAAGGATAGTCAGACAATAGAGCATAGATGCACAGACAGATGGTTTGAGAGGTGTCTGTTTTAATGCAAGGAGTATCGTAAACATGGTGGATGAACATAGAGCATTGATCAATACGTGGAAATATGATGTGGTGGCCATTACAGAGATTTGGATGCCTCAGGGGCAAGAATGGCTGCTGAGAGTGCCAGGCTTTAGATGTTCCAAAAAAGACAGGGAGGGAGGCAAAAGAGGTGGGGGTGTGGCATTGCTAATCAGAGATAGTATCACGGCTGTAGAAAAGGAAGAAGTCATGGAGGGATTGTCTACTAAATCTGAGTGGGTGAAAGTCAGAAACAGGATGTGGGGCAATGACTCTACTGGGTGTATTTTTATAGACCCCCGCTCCCCAATAGTAACAGAAACATCGAGGAGCAGATGGGGAGGCTGATTCTGGAATGGTGCAATAAAAATAGGGTTGTTGTGCTGGGTGATTTTAACTTTCCTAATATTGACTGGTATCTCCTTAGAGCAAGGGGTTTAGATGAGGTGGAGTTTGTTAGGTGTGTTCAAGAAAGTTTCTTGACACAATATGTAGATAAGCCTACAAGAGGAGAGGCTGTACGTGATCTGGTATTGGGAAAGGAACCTGGTCAGGTGTCAGATCTCTCAGTGGGAGAGCGTTTGGGAGGTAGTGATCCCAACTCTATCTCCTTTACCATAGTTCTGGAGAGAGATAATTTTGGAGAATATTTAAAGGGGTTGGGGAAAATTTGATGCTATTAGGCAGAAACTTGGGAGCAGATGTTCTCAGGGAAATGCACAGCAGAAATGTGGCAAATATTTCAGGAACATTTGTACGGTATTCTGCATAGGTATGTCCCATTGAGGCAGGGAAAGGATGGTAGGATAAAAAGGATGGTGTACAAATGATGTAGAAAATCTAGTTAAGAAGAAAAGCTTACGAAAGGTTCAAGAAACTACATACCGTTGGAGCTCTAGAAAATTACAAGGTGCTAGGAAGGAGTTTAGGATTGAAATTAGGAGAGCTAGAAGAGGGCAAGAAAAGGCCTTGGCATTCTACAAGCATGTGAAGAGCTAGAGGATGGGTTGTGTAAGAATAGGACCAATCAGGTGCGATCGTGGAAACATGCATGGAGTTAGACAAGGTAGCAGAGGTTCTTAAGGAATACTTTGCTTCACTATTCACTGGGAAAAGAACCTTGGCAATTGTAGGGATGACACACTGGACTGAAATGTTTGAGCATATGGACGTTAAGAAAGGGAATGTGCTGTAGAATTTGAAAAATATTAAGTTAGATAAGTCACCATATTCAGATGAGATGTACCTCAGTCTACTATGGGAGGTGAGGGAGGAGATTGCTGAGCCTCTGGCGATGATCTTTACATCATCGATAGGGACAGGAGGAGTACCCAAGGATTGGAGGGTTGCAAATGTTATTCAAGAAAGTAGAGATAACCCAGGAAATTATAGACCAGTAAGTCTTACTTCAGTGGTGGGCAAGTTGTAGAAGATCCTGAAAATCAGGATTTATGAGCATTTGGAGAGTGATTATCTGATTAGGAATAGTCAACATGGCTTTGTCAAGGACAGGTTGTGCCTTACAAGTGTGATTGAATTCTTTGAGGATGTAACAAAACACATTGATGAAGGGAAACCAGTGGATGTAGTGTATATGGATTTCAGTAAAGTTCCCCATGCAAGGCTCATTCAGAAAGTAAGGAGTCATGGGATCCAAGGAGACTTTGCTTTGTGCATCCAGAACTGGCTTGCCCATAGAAGGGAAAGGCTAGTTGTAAATGCTCCATATTCTTCACGGAGGATGATGATCAGTGGTGTTCCACTGGGATCTGTTCTGGAACCCATCCTTGTTGTGATTTTTCTAAATGATCTGGATGAGAAAGTAGAAGGGTGGGTTAGTAAGTTTGCTGATAACACAAAAGTGAGGGTGACATGGATAGTCTGGAGGGTTGTCAGAGGTTACATTGGGACATTGATAGGATGTAGAACTGGGCTGAGAAGTGGCAGATGGAGTTCAACCCAGATAAGTGTGAAGTGGTTCATTTTGGTAGGTCTAATTGGCAATGTGGAGATTAGAGGGATCTTGGGGTCCATGTCCATAGGACACTCAAAGCTGCTGCACAGGTTGACAGTGTTGTTAAGGAGGTGTATGGTGTGTTGGCCTTCACCAACCATGGGACTGAGTTCGAGCCATGAGGAAATGTTGCACACACTTTATCCCAGGGCTGAAATGGCTAACATGAGCAGGCATAGTTTTAAGGTGCTTGGAAGTAGGTACAGGGTGGATGGCAGTTGTATGTTTTTCATACAGAGAGTGGTGGGTATGTGGAATGCACTGCCAGAGTCAGTGGTGGAAGTGGATACAATAGGGTCTTTTAAAAGCCTCTTAGAGAGGTACATAGAGCTTCAAAAAAAGAGAGCTATATGGTAGGGAAATTCTAGGCAGTTTCTAGAGTAGATTACATGATCAGCACAACACTGTGGGCTGAAGGGCCTGTAATTTTCTGTAGATTTCTGTTCTATCTTCTCCTTTAGCTCTCTCCGCACACGTTTCAGTTCCTCCGTCTCAGGATTTTGTGGTCGAGAGGAGCCTTCAGATGACTAGTGACTCATGGTTTGTTGTCAGGGAAGCAGCAAACAGTCCTTGATGGTATTATAGCGTCCACACAGAAGCTGATGTGGCCAGTGATGCGGTTGGTAAATCCATTCATGTCCTCCCCATAGGGTTCACAAAGTACATTCCAGTCTGTAACTTCAAAGCAGCCCTTCAAGGCCTGGATGCCCCCGGAGACCATTGATACACAAACAACCAACATTAAACTGAAAATACAAAAATAAGAAATAAATTAATAAGTTGTAAATATGAGATGTAGAGATGAGATCTTGTACACTTCTATCAAGTCACCTCTCATCCTCCTTCCCTTCAAAGGAAAAGCACTACCTTGCTCAGCTTATAAGGCATATTCTCTAATACAGACAGCATCTTGGTAAATCTCCTCTGCACCTTCTCTAAAGCTTCTACATCCTGTACATAATGAGGTGACCAGAACCGAACATAAATTTCCAAGTGTGGTCTAACGGGGATTTATAGAGCTGAAACACTGCGTTCTCACTTATCGCCTTCCTGCTTCTCACATAGACCCCCTCAATTCCTACCTCCGCCTATCACCTGGATCCACCTGTCACCCGCCAGTTCCTCACTCCCTAGCCTTTTCTTCTGGCTTCTGCCCTCTTCCTTTCCAATCGTAATGACGGGTCCTCGGCGCGAAACGTCGACTGTCCATTTCCCTCCGTAGGTGTTGCCTGATCCACCGATTTCCTTCAACAGCTCCATAGTTGTGCGAGCCGCTGCAAATTTGTCACGTTGCCGGGACACGCTGACACCAGCGGTGTTGCTACGACAGGGCAGAGAGTCATTAACTCCTGACAGAATGTCACAAGATGTCGAACCCGATGACTGAGGGCAGAGGAATGTGCCTTGCCATTTCACGGAGGTATGTACACATATTAGTCCTCCGTGCACGTGGATAGACGTACACCAGCTGAAATCAATTCCTTTGCAAAATTAAACGATAAACAGGTTTCCACCGTCCCAAAAGCTACATCTGAAATGGTGAGCGGAAGCACCCGGATGAAGGGGGCAAAGTCAACATCTCTGGCCGGTTAATTAATTCGCCAAACCAGTCACAATTTAGGATTTATCGCACAAAGGCGCTGGAGGAACTCAGCGGGTCAGGCAGCATCCGTGTGGAGGACGGAGAACCTTTATGTTAGGTCTGTCTCCGCAGTCTCTTGGGTCTCTTATTCACGAGTTTCCCGGTCAGGGGTGGTTAATGCATTGTCCACCGACCGAGTTTGATGTATGAGTCCTGGATGGATTTGTTTAATATAATTGTCTGGAGTAACCTGGGGAGAAAATCATAAACACTAGAGATTCTGCAGACGCTAGAAATCCAGAAAAAAAAACATACACACACAATGCTGGAGGGACCCAGCAAGTTAGGCAGCATCTCTGGAGAGGAACAAACATTTCTAAAAGAATGCTGACCTTACTTTTTCATTATTCCTGTTTATGCACTGCTGTTTTAAATTAACTATTTAACACATACTGTACTTATTGTGATTCTTTTGTTTTCCTGTATTTATCATGTATTGCAATTGTAACAAATTTCACGACATATGCCGGTGATAATGAATCATAAACGAGATGCTGGAAATCCAAGCAACACACAGTTCCTCCAGCATTTTGTGTGTCTTGCCTGTGATACTAAATCTGATTCTCATTACTGATGAAATGTCTCGGGCCGAAACGTCGGCTGTTTATTCCCCTTCCATGGTCGCTGCCTGACCTGTTTTGTGCGTATTGCGCCGTGGAAAAAAAAGTCTACCAGAAACGTTATCAATTTATGATGTTGTATTTTTCCACCTCTAATCGTGTCTCGGATTATTCTGTACAAAGACGTAAGAAATAGCGCATTGGGATTAAGTTACTAAAGGTGGGCGGTTGACCGCTGATCAGATTCCTGACTCACAAACCAGTTTCTGCGATTGAATCCCTGTATTGACTGACATACACCTTGAGCCAGCCACAAGCCGGGGCTTCGGCGGCCACGGCACTGCGTCGGGGTCGCCACAGCCAATAGCGAGAGCGGAAGGGCGGGGTTGGCGTGAAATCTAGCCCCAGTTGGTGAAACGTGTTACACTGTTCCACTGGCGGCCGTGGTACCGTGGGGGAAGAGCCCGGCAAACTGTGTGGTGACTCACCGCCGAGCCGGGAAGAAGTGAAAGAAGAGAAGAAAATAACTCCCCACTGATTCTCATGTCGATTCCAATCTTAAGAGGAATTGACATGACTCGAGTCCAAGGGCATTTTCTACATATAAATAGCCAGGGCCCGTGTATATAAAGATTTCATCTCGGGCAGGAAGAGAAAGAGCTAAACCGGTTTTAGCTGGCGTATGTGTGTTCCTTGGTAGACTAAAAACTGTTCTCAAAACCCATCCACGAGAGTTCAAGAAGTTCGTCGATCGGATTTTTTTTGTCTTTCGGGGTTTAGAGATTATTTTTCCCCGCTACATTTTCAGCTGGTCTGAAATTGGGGAGACCTAAGGGTGCAACACAGAGACCGGTTGCTCTGCGAGAGATTTGGGCCGTTCTGTTTCCATGGCGTTTCTCATGAAGAAAAAGAAGTTTAAGTTCCTGGTGACCCTGACCCTGGAAGAGCTCTCGGCCGTGCCGTTCGTTAATGGGATACTTTTCTGTAAGATCCGCCTCCTCCACGGTGGAACCTTCACCGACCTATCCTCCAGGTAAGAGAGAGAGAGAGAAAAAAAACTACTCGATACCCTCGTTATTTCTGCTCCTTAACCGGTGGAAAATTTCGATCCTTAACCGGAGACGTTGGACTAAGTGATCGTAGCGCCTGTCACGTCTCTCCAGTCGGTGCAGCAGAGGAAGCGGCAGATAACCTCCGCACGATAAAGCTAGGAGCGGCCCAGTGTCGCTGCGGGTTGAACTGCTCCCTCGGAGGCACTGCAAGCCGGGTTCGAGTCTGATCTCGGCGCTTCTCTGTGTGGATGCAGAGTCATACGGCATCCACACAGAAACAGGCCCTTCAGCCCGTTTTTGTGTTCTGCCTCCCCTCCCCTCCCCTCCCCTCCCCTCCCGTTCCGTAGACGTACGTGGTCGGAGCGTTACTTGCAGGTGATTAGTTGGAAACCGGCCACAACACGCGGGAGTACTGTAATAATGCTGGAGGAACTCAGCAGTTCAGGCAACATTTCTGGAAACGAATAAGCAGTCGACGTTTCGTACCGAGATCCGAAAGCAATGGGGAAGACAGCAGAATTGATGCAAGCAGTTTTTCCCCCTCTCATTTAGGTGAAAAGGTGAAAGGTCAGGGGAAACCTCTTCACTCAGGGTGGTGAAAGTGGTTTGATGGATGCGGTTTGATTACAACACCTAACGGCCATTTGGCTAAGTGCACGGATGGGAGGGCTATGGCCCAGGTGCGGGTGAATGAGACTAGTTCAGTACGGGGCCTGTTCCTGTGCTGTGGTGCTCTGTGGCTTTACTGGGTTTGTTATGTGAGCTGGCATTAATGGTCGATGGGCGGACCGTTGTAAGTAATACTCTTGGCAATGTGTTAATGGTGAGACCGCCTCTTTGTTTTAGCGCGTAGCAATGCATGGGGATTGGGATCACATTCCCGTCTTTGTTTGGGACATGTTTCCAAGGCAATCGAAGCTGTATGGGATGGTACAAGTAAATGAGGCTGGTGGTTGAGAGGTTAATAAGCACTCCCAACCACCTCCTCCACCCACAAGTCTCTCTTAAAACTTGGCCTTGAGATTGTCAATGAAAAACACCCTTCTTGTAAACATTATAAAAAGATCAAGGATTAACTTTATTCGTCAGATACAGTTACATGCATTAGGAATTTGCGGTGGTGTGTTGGCACGACATGCAACAAAAACAGGCGACAAGTTATATGAAAATAGTTAAAGTACAGATATGGAATAAAGTGTGCAGAAATACATAAATGCTGGTCTGTATTTTACGATGCAGACATTATAATAAGTTCTGATGAAGGTTCTTGGCCCGAAGCACCAGCTGTTCATTCCTCTCCATGGATGCTGCCTGACTGACTTGAGTTCCTCCTGCAGTTTGTGTTGTGGGACTGGGTTACATTTTTGTATCAATGTGGTCTGGTAGCAGAATCAGATTCAGGTTTAATCTCACTGGCATATGTGAAACCTGCAGCAGTACATTTGCATACATAATTAAAAAAATATAAATTACAATTATATACGTGTATTAAATTAGTGTGAAAAGTGAACAAAATAAATTAGAGCATGTCTCTAAGTTGGAGGGGGATTGATGTCTGATCCATGCCTCAGAGTGGTTATGGCACAGCAACAGGCGATCATGTCCGTGCCGGCCTCCACCAGAGTAATTTTAGTTACAGACCCTCCACCCTGTCCTTGTAAATTTTGCTCTGGGTTTATCTACTACCACCTTGAAGCTGCAGTGGAATCCACTTCCAGGCAGCGGGTTCCAGATCCCAGCCACATTGTGGAATACAAGGGTGCTGAACTGAAATAATCCTTCCATCCCCATGGTTCCTTGTCAGGCCGCAGGAGATCTCCGGGCTGGCTCTCTGCACTATCGAGATAGCCTTGCGGCACAGCGCGTGGGGCCTCTGCCCCGGAGGCTCGGTCCATCCCAACCTCTGGCACAGTCTGCGTGGTGGAGTTTGCACGTGCTGCCTGTGACCGCGCGTTTTCCCCTGGGGGGTGCTCCCACTTCCTCACCCATTCCAAAGATATGCGGTGAGTGTGTTAACTGGCTGGTTGTAAGTCTCCCGAGTGTGTAGCTAAGCGGTAGAATCTTGAGGGTGGGGGAGTTTGCTGGGAACGTGGGAAAATAAAAATTGGAATAGTGTTGAATTATTGTAAAGGTGGGTAATTGAGGGTCAGGATGGATTCAATGGGCTAAAGGGCCTGTTTCTATGCTTCTATCACTTTATCATCCTAAATGGCAGTGAATCCAGTGACCTGTTTAATCTCCAGTCCTCTTTTGTGTTGATTAACAATACTCGAGGTGGTGATAGAGGCAGATACCTTATGGAGATTTAACATGCTCTTGGATAGGAACATGGATGAAAGAAAATGAGGAGTTATGTGGGAGGCAAGTGTTAAGATTAGGTTGAAAATGTGGACACGACATCGTTTTCCAAAGGGTCTGTACTGTGCTGTACTTGTTCTTGGCTTCACTGGAATGGGCTCCAAAATCTCTCAGTCCGCCTTTCCTGCTTTTGATCTGATGATACTCAGCAGGTCAGTTTGTAGCAGTGGAGAGAAAACGAAGAGTTAATGTTTCAGAGAAGGAATGCTCTCTGACTGAGTTATTGCGAAAGATTGAACAGTACAGGCCCTTTGGCCCATCATGTTGAAAATATTGATGATTTATCTAGCAGTACAGTGTGGAGTTGGCCTTCTGGACCTTTGAGCCAGACCACCCAGCAATCCCTGAGATTGCTGATTTAATCACCGGACAATTTACTATGACCAGTTAGCCTACCCACTACATCTCTGGACTGTGGACTGTGGGAGGAAAGTGGAGTACTCGGGGGGGGGGGGGACGCGCATATTCCACGGGGCGGACGTACAGAGATGCAGAATGGCGTCGGAATTGAACTCTAGAACTCCGGAATGTCCCTGGCTGTAATAGTGTCGTGTTAACTGCTACACTTCCCATGGCGTGGTGCCTGATTACATCACCATGTCTAGGTATACAATGTCCATGTATCTCCATACACCGAACATTCATCACAATGCCCATTCCTCCGTTCACCCACGTTCATCACAATGTCCGTGTCCCTCCGTTCACCCACGTTCAGCACAATGTCCGTGTCCCTCCATTCACCGAGCGTTCATCACAATGTCCATGTCCCTCCATTCACCGAACGTTCATCACAATGTCCGTGTCCCTCCTTTCACCCACGTTCATCACAATGTCCGTGTCCCTCCGTTCACCCACGTTCATCACAATGTCCGTGTCCCTCCGTTCACCCACGTTCATCACAATGTCCGTGTCCCTCCATTCACCCACGTTCATCAGAATGTCCGTGTCCCTCCATTCACCCACGTTCATCACAATGTCCGTGTCTCTCCATTCACCCACGTTCATCACAATGTCCGTGTCCCTCCATTCACCCACGTTCATCACAATGTCCGTGTCCCTCCGTTCACCGAACGTTCATCACAATGTCCGTGTCCCTCCATTCACCCACGTTCATCACAATGTCCGTGTCCCTCCATTCACCCACGTTCATCACAATGTCCGTGTCCCTCCATTCACCCACGTTCATCTCAATGTCCGTGTCCCTCCATTCACCCACGTTCATCACAATGTCCGTGTCCCTCCGTTCACCGAACGTTCATATGCCTGTCTAAGATTCTCTTAACTGCCTCCATCGTACTAGTCTCCCCCAGCCGACACAGTGAATTCCAGGCACCCACCATCCTTGTGTGTAACAAAAAGATATCTCCTTTGAAAAGTGCCTCTTGCCTAATTCCCAGCATATATATATAAAAAAAAAACATTTTTAAAAGTTGGAACATGGAGTGAAATGCATTACTTTGCATCAGAATAAACCATTGAGGACTGTGCTGTGCTGTGCAGCTTGCGAGTGTCACTATGATTCCAGCACCAGCGTAGCACGCCCGCAACTCACTAACCCTGCCCCAGATGTACCTCTTTGGAAGGTGAGGAAACCTACGCTGTCAGGGTCAACATAGAGACAGCAGCGGGAACCGAACCCCAGTCTTACAGATGGCACAGTACAACGGTGCCACAATGGCTTCACTTCTGTGCTGTCCCCTGGATTTTCCTCCCTTTATTCCAGCATCTTTTTCATTCTGCTTAAAACCTACTGTGGGGAAAAAAAAAAAAAATCCCATGTTCTTACACCAGCCCTGTATGGAAGCAGGCCCTTCTGCCCATCATGTCTGTACTGACCGTCAACCTGCTCATTGATGATATTTTCTTCTCCCACCAATTTTTGTCACTCACCCACGTGCTGGCAGTCAAGTCCATTGCAGCCATCACCACCCGTTTACAATACCTCTGCTCTAATCCCATTTTATCTCCTATTCGGTCCCTGATTCTATCACCCAAAAATCGAGGGGCCGTTTACCTCACTCACCCATATATCTTTGGGATGTGGGAGCACCCAGGGGTGGGGAGGGGGTGTTGGAAACTCCTGTAGTCACAGTGAAAACATGCAAACTCCACACACAGACGGTGCCCGAGGTCAGGATCGAACCTGGGATGCTGGAGCTGAGGCAGTGGATTAACTGTCTGCTCCACTGGCCCGTTCCTCATAATGAATGAATTTCCAAGAGGAGATGGTGTGCGGCTTTTGGAGAGGAACCTGCAGAGAGTGGTGCTCGAGTCACCAGTGTGAAAACCGTCCCATTGGCTCAACTAATCCCTACCAACCATGATGTACAGAATGGCCAGTCCCATTCCCAGCTGGACTGGTCCAATAAGGTCTTGGGGCAATGCAGCACGGAAACAGGCCCTTCAGCCCGACATCTTCCCTGCTAGTCCCTGTTGCACTTATCTTAAACTCTCCAAGCCCCTCCCCTCCGCTTAACTATCCAAGTGCTTCTTTAAGTGTTGAAATTGTACCCGCCTCGACCACCTCCTCTGGCAGCTCATTTCAGATACTCTCTACCTTCTGTGTAAAGTTGCCTCTTAGGTCTCTTTTAAATCTCTTCTCTCTTGTATCTGTGCCCAAAAGTTGTAAACAACCCAGCTCTGGGGAAAAGACTATGACCTTATCCTTATCCACCTTATCCTCGTGATTTTTTTAAACCTCTGTGAGGTCACCCTGTCATTCTCCTTCACTCTGAGAATAAAAGATCAGAGTGGCCAACCTCTCCCTATAAGTCGAGCACCATCCCATTAAATCTATTCTGCACCATTTCCCGTTTAACCACCTCTTCACTAGCAGGGTGACAAAACTGTATGTCATACTCCAAGTGTGGCTTGTATAGCTGCAACATAATGTGTTCAGTGCCCTAACTGTCTTTTTCAACATCCTGTCCACCTGTGATGCCTTTCTCAATGAACTTGTATTCCCAAGTCCCTCTGTCCCATCACACTCCCTGGTGCCCTACTTTTCATATTATATGTTCTACTCTGGTTTGACTTTCCTATAACTGTATAACCTCTCACTTATCTGTATTGAAATCCATTTGCTATTCCCACTTCCTCAACTGATCAAGATGTTCACGTAATATTATGATGAACCTTCTTCACTATTAGCAACACCTAATTGTGGTCATCCGTAAACTTACTGATTCAGCCTTGTGCAATCTTGTCCAAATAATGGAAAACAAAGGATCCTGAGACAGGCACACCAGTAGACACCGGGCACCATTCTGAGAAGCAAACTTAAACCATCACTCTGTGCCCCAGGAAATAAAGACCCAGAGTGGCCAACCTCTCCTTACTATGCACACTTTCTAGTCCAGGTTGCACTCTTGCCAGCTTGACCACGTCTTTACGATAACAGGGTGACCAGAATGGTACGCAGTCTTCCAACTGCGGCCTCGAGGCTGGTTGAGAATGAGAAATAAATCTTGGCCTTGGGTGCAATGCCTTAAAAGGATTAGAATTATTAGTCACAAGTACAATGAAATAGACAGCACGAAGGCGCCATTCGTGTCAAGTCAAATCAGCGAGGATTGGGCTGGGCAGCCTGCAAATGCCACCAAGCTTCTGGTGCCAACGTAAAATGGCCACAACTCACTAACCCCAAATGCGTGCTGTACTTCTTTGGAATGTGGGAGGAAACGTGAGCACTCGAGGGAAACCCACGCAGTCATGGGGAGAATGTACAAAAACTCCTTACAGACAGCGTTGGGAATTGAACCCTGATCTTATGTAAAGTGTTACATTAACCACTACGTTACAGTGTTGTCCACAACCCCATAGGTTGTATAGAATGAGACAGTGGCCAGACTTCATTACTTGTTGATGTCCCGAAGAGTTTGGATATATAAAGGAAATGTATGGTTGCCTGGACAACACGCACAAAATGCTGGCAAGTCAGGCAGCATCTGTGGAGGAGAATAAGCAGTTGACGGTTTGGGCCATGATCCTGGATTTCCAGCGCCAGCAGAAGGAAGGTCTCAGTGGGAAATGTCAACAATTTACTCCCTTCCCGAGATGCTGCCTGAGTTCCTTCAGCCCTTTGTGTTTCGCTCACGCTTACACAATCTCTCGTGTGTATAAAAAGGTCTGACAATCCTGCTCTTCAAATGCCTAAGTTCAAGTTTGTCATTCAACCTGTATACGTGTATACCGCCGGAGAAAACAACGTTACTCTGGACCAAGGTACACAACACAGTACATGCAGTATAACTCACACACGACGCATAAAGTAATTATACCACAAGTAATAAATATTTTCCAGAATATTGACCTTTAGCATAAGGAGCATTTAGAACACAAGTTTAAAAAGTAAACCGCATAAAACAACTGGCACTTCATGCAAGGTTGGTGGCAGGGGGTTCTGCAGTCTCACAGCCTGCGGGTAGTAGCTATTTTCCATCCTAACAGATGTGGGGAAATCAGAATCGGGTGCAATTTCACCAGCATATGTGGTGAATTTTGTTGCCTTGGCGACATCAGTGCATAACAATCTATAATAATAGAACAAACCGGAGCAGCACTCCTCGTAATCCGGAGCAACACACACAGAAATTGCTGGAAGACCTCAGCAGGTCAGGCAGCATGTACGGAAATGAATAAACAGCTGACATTCCGGGCAAAGACCCTCCTTGTCCTAAAGCTATGGTACCTCCTCCCTGATGGTAGGGGGTCAAAGAGATTGCGGGCTGGAAGGGAGGTGGCCTTGGTTCCTTTACTCGGTGTCTCACAGAGTGGGTGTTGTGGTCAAATTTGGACTGATAGGGTTGAAAGGAAGCAGTTAAATTTATTGACCTTTTTATAGACATAATTAAAATCTGCCAAGAGGTCCTTTCAAGAGCAGGTTCAAAGTCTTGCATACCACACCCTGAGCTGTTATCTCTTGTGGGTGAGCTCAGGTACGATAACCAGAGAGACTTTGTCCTCTCACCACTCTTGTCTCCCCTACGCTGGTGCCAACCCCTGCTGAGGGTACACAAGTCGGCAATGTGAGCTGCTCCCTGCAGAGACGGTCACCCTGTACGGGCTCGGGCCGGTGTGTGGCCCATTCGGGTCACAGTGCCGTCTCAAACCGGATAGTCGCCAGCTCCCCGTGGACGTGTGTGTCATTCAGCACGGTAACAAGCCCTTTGGCTCAACTGAGTAACAGGGAAAGATTGAATGGGTTTGGACTTTACTCCCAGGAGCATGGGAGAAGGAACGGAGATTTGATAGGGCTGTACAAAATTAGGGATATAGTTAGGGGAAAAGCAAGAAGTCTTTTTCTGCTGAGGCTGGGTGAGACAAGATCTGGAGGTCATGGGTTAAGGATGAAATGTGAAATATTTAAGGGGAACCTGAGGAGGAACAACTTCACTCAGAGGGTGGTGTGAGTGTGGACCGAGTTGCCAGTGGAAGTGTTGGATGCAGGTTCTGTTGCAACATTTAAAAGATGTTTGGGTGGATACATGGATAAGAGGGGTTTGGAGGGATATGATCCAGATGCGGGTCGATGGGTCTAGGTTGGCATGGACCAGAAGGGGCAAAGGGCCTGAACCTCTGCTGTAACTGGTCCATGCCAATCCAGCTGCCCATGTTTACCCATATCTCTCTAAACTTTGCCCATCCAGGTCTCTGTCCAAATGTCTTCTAGAGGGAAATGGACAGTCAACTGTATCCAGGTAAAAGCCCGTGTACATGGTGGGATTAATTTTTATTATTCATTCCAATCGAGATGCCAGCCTGAGCTAGTCTGATTTACCCGTGCCCCTAAGCCTTTTCCTGTCCATGTACATTTCCAAGTGCCTTTTAATGTACCTGCCTTAATCATATCTTCTGGCAGTTCATCCTCTTTCCTGACCACTCTCTGGGTTTGTATTACAGCTCTGCGCTCTTCCCTCACACTTAGGCCCTCTAGTTTTTCAATTGCTTGTCTTGTGGAAAGAGACCGTGTGCATTCACTGTCTTTGCCCCTCAGTGACAACCGGTTTGTGCTCTCTGGGGGAAATCACAAAATGTTTATTCAATGGGTTATAGTTCCCTCCTCATTTAAAAACTTTAAAATGCAGATAAAGGAGTTATCTAATCTGACCGGGTACCAGATGGGGAGTGGACAGTGTGCGATTTATTGCCCCACCCAAGTTCCAGAGGGAGAGAGGACCAGTGTTACCTCTAATTTATAATGACTGATTTTTGTGCCCAAAAATCTTGGGCTGTGCAAATTTTTGCCCAGTGCCAACAATGTGCGCACACGGAATAATTTATTCAATAAAAACAATTTAAATAAGCCAGTTCTAAAATCCACAGGGAAAGCGTCACAAACTCCATGTTGTCAACGCCATCTGCGTCAGAAGCCGGAAGAGGAAATGTGGTTGTGTGCAATCACGGAATATACTTAACGTGCCAGCGAGGTAGAGGGTGACAACCTTTTGCACGCAGTTTAAATTCCTTTGTGCACCAATAGCAAAAAATGTGTGCGTGTTCACCTTAGAGGGAGCATTGGAGAGGACAAGGTGTGACAAACTGTCTCATCCGGTCCCAGATGGGGAGAGGACAGTGTGTAAACCTGCTTCATTCTGGCCAAGCTACTATTAAGCAGAGAGATACTTCTTTGCTTCAGTTACCAGGAACGTCCTGCACCTAGTGAAGAAATACGTGTGGCAGCGAGGAGTCCAGGTGAAGCATCTTGGCCCAAAACGTCGACTGTCCATTTCCCTGCAAAGTTCAAATTTATCATCAATGCATGTGTATGTCACCCTCTGCCAGCTAGAGATTTGATTTCTTTCGGGCACTTACAGGAAAATATGAAAAAACAATAGGATTTATGAAAAACTGCATAAACGCAGACTGCAGATACAAAGCTAATAAACACAAGAGAGTCTGTAGATACTGGAAATCCAGAACAACACGCACGCAAATTGCTGGAGAAGCTCATCAGGTCAGGCAGCACTGACGGAAATGAATAAACAGACAATGTTTTGGGCCAAGGCTCTCCTTCAGGATTTGGAAAGGAAAGAGTGAGACGCCAGAATAAGAAGGTGAGCGGAGAAGGTTAGGCCGGCAGGTGATTGGTGAGACCAGGTAAGGTGGGCGGGTGAGGATGAGGTGAGCAATTGGGAGGGGATAGGTGGGAAGAGGAAAAGGGATGAAGGAGGAAGAATCTGTTAGAACAGGAGAGTGGACAAGGGAGAAAGGGAATGAGGAAGGAAACCAGAGGCAGGTGATGAGAAGAGATGGAGTGAGAGGAGAGCTAAAATGGCGAATGGGGAAAAAAAAGAGCGAAGGGGCAGGGGTAGAAAAAAACATAATACTGAGAGTATGAGTTCTAAAAAGTCCTTGAAAGTGAGCCTGTAGGTTGTGAAATCAGTCCAGAGTGGTGGTGATGGAACTTATCCATACTGGTTCAGGAGCAGCCTGATGGTTGTAGGTAATAACTGGTCCTGAATCCAGTGAGGCTAATTGGCTGGGTTGGCAAACACTGAGCTCGTAGGAGAGGGATTGGAGTGTTGGCTTGAGATCACGAGGCAGTGTGTTGCTGTTAATTCCAGGCGATTAAGCTGCTTTGCCTTGGTTTTAATCCTTTCTCTCCTTGGCTTGCATTCTGTCTGCTGACTAGGCCTGGTTGCTATTGGTTACCAGTTCCAATTCCCACTCTGTGCTTTGACTCCCCTGACCCCAGTGGTTAATTTTGCTTATTCAAGACAGTGTAAACTGGAATAGAGTGGGACTATTGGAATTCCCTCCAGAAAAACAGGAAAATTATTGGGGATGTATAAGGGGTTCTACCATCCTGTAAGTGTGGCCCCGGGATAGGCGCAACAGAAAGGTTGTGATACTTTTCCATCTCAGACTGTATTTCGCAGTGAACAAAGTAGCTCTTGTTTAAGTGGAGGCATTGTTCTTGGTCCTTGTTGTAAGGGAGTGATTTCCCAGGTGAGCCATTTTAATGAGTTGTTGTTACACTGAATTGCTGGAGGAACTCAGCTAGTCGGGCAGCTTCTGTGGTGGGGGTGCGGGGGGGTGGGGAATGGACACGACGTCAATTTGGGTCAAGACCCTTCACTTGGACTGAAAGAGGGAGGGGGATAAAGTCAATGTTAAGAGGCGGGGAGGGGAGGGATGGAGAAAGAGTTGGCAGGTGACGGATGGATCCAGGTGATAGGCAGATGGGGGAGAGGGGGCATAGCAACAGAGGTTGGGACGTGGCTGGTAGAGGGCTGTGGATGAGGGGATCTGATTGAAGGTGGAACATGGAAGGGAGGGCGGTGGTGGAGGAGGAGGAAGGGGGTTGCAGGCAAGATGGGGTAGGAAGACTGCGGGAGAAGGCAGTGAGGAGGAGGGTGGAGGGGAAGGTGAGGTGGGGGGGAGATGAAGGTGAAAGTGGAGGGAAGGAGGAGTGTAGTGAAAGCTGGGGAGGCATAGGGGAAAGGGGGGGTGGCAGGGGAAGGAGGGATGGTGGGGTGGGATTTCCATTCTGCCCGATTGGGTAGGGAGGAGCCCAATGGGAGGAATGTGTGGGTGACGGGGAGACGGAGTGGGGGGAGGGGGGAGCAGGTTACCAGAAGTTGGAGATGTCAATGCTCACCCTGTTGAGTTGTAGAACATGAGGTGCTGTTCCTCTGGTTCTTAGCAGTTCCTGGCAGTGGAAGAGTCCAAGGACAGACAGGTCGTGTGGGAATGGGGAGAGGAATTAAAATGGCTGAGATCTGGAGATTGAAACAGAGACGCAGACAGCAAAGCTGTGGCTTGTTTTGTGCTTGGTCTCACCGAGGTAGACGAGGACACATCAGGAGCACCATATGTATCTGTTCTTGATCATCTCTTGTTTGTCCTTCTCCCTGAAACTTTCCCTCCTCCCTGAAACTTTCCCTCCTCCTTCCCTTTCCCTTTCCTCCTCTCCTGCCCTTTTCTCTCACCCCTCCTCCCCTCCCTCACCCTTCCCTCCCACCCGCACCCACCCCACCTGTCTCTAGGGAGGAAGTGCACCAAAACTGCGTCCGGTGGGGGAAGGAATCTCGCTTCATGTGCAAGATGACCGCCAGCTCGGTGACAGGGGTGCTGGAGCCCAGTATCTGCCGCCTTTCCATTCGCAAGGTCAGTACTCCCCTCAGAACGCGAGGGATAGCAGCTGGTGCCGGACACTCGGCCCCTCCATGCTTCGTCGAGAACAGGCTTCTACCTCACTGCCATTTTCACACCTTCGTCTTTGAATATCCCAGGCCTTTCAGCCTACTGAATCCATGCTGACCAACGAGCACCCCTTTATACTAGTTCCACACCAGTCTGATCCTCTGGTCTTGTCGGTGTGGAGTTCGCACTTTCTCCTTTTGACCCTGTGTGCTTCTGTTCCCTCTCATATTCCAGAGATATGTAGGTTGGTGGGCTAATTTCCCCCTGTAAATTGCCCACTAGGATGGCGGAGCGGAGATGCACCTTTACCAGAGGACGTGTAAGGTGCTCCTTCCCTCTGCTAGCCTGCAGGTCACCCTTGGACCAGGTGTAGTACCCATTTAGCCCCCTCCCCCCCAGATCAGGGTCACGTGTGGCCATGGGAGCAGGAGGTGGATGGTCCTATGAGCATCCAGTGCATATCACAAGTCCTGGTTACGCGACCACTGATGTCCGGTAGGCAATCTCTGAAGAGTATTGATAATGACCGGGGTCACCTGTCTTGTTAAGACACTGCCCAGAAGTAAGTTAAACTTCCAACCAATATTCCTTGCTCAGCCTCTTGTTGTATGCAAGTGAACAACAGGGTCTTCCTTGGCCCATTACTTAATTAAGAGAAAACACTGAGGTCCACAAACTAGTCACCTGCCTGATGGGTGTAATTGTAAAATATCAGGTGTGTTAGTAGGAATGGTCTAGAAACATCAAGAAGAATGACAGAAAGATGGAGTGAATATAAATCCATTCCTCTGCCTTCGATGTCTGTGACAGGCGACTTGTATGTCTGCAACTCATTAGTATATAATTTTAGCTTTTGGAATAGGAATTGCACCAGTGGTTTGGAAATCCTTTGTGTTTTAGGAATCGTTTGTAATTTGGGAATCAAAATCCGGTTTAATATCATCGGCATATGTCGTGAAATTTGTTAACTTAGAGGCAGCAGTAGAATGCAATATAGGATAAATATAGAGAAAAATAAATCAATTACAGTAAGTGTGTGTGTATAGGAAGGGACCTGCTGAAGGGTCTCGGCCAGAAAAGTCGACTGGACTCTTCTATAGATGCTGCCTGGCCTGCCGAGTTCCTCCAGCAGTTTGTGTGTGTTGCTCGGGTTTCCAGCATCTGTAGATTTTCTCTTGTTTGTGCTTGGGTTGGTTTGTCTGGTCTTGAAGTCTCGCGGACTGCTTCGTCTACCAGTAGTTGGTGCTTGGGGCCGCTGGTTCGGTTACCAATTCCCCCTTGAGCAGGGCTCAGGAATTTACACTCATGTTCCTTCGGCTTGGTGGCTGTGATGCCCGATAGGAGCTTCCATGCTATTGACAGACAGGTTATAGGCCGGTAGTTTAATGATGTTTCGCCTTTGCGAGGATCCTTCATTAAGAGCACTGTCCTTCCTTGAGTTAGCTGGTCAAGGTGAGAGCCTGCTTCAGACAGCTGGTTCATTTGAGTTGCCAGCCGTGTATGTAATGCTGTTAGTTTGTTCAGCCAATATGATCATGTTAGGCCCTGGTGATGTCCAGTTCCTCATATTTGCTACCCCTTGCAATCAGTGTTCTGAACGGTTCATGAAACCATGAACACTACTTTGCTATTCCTCTTCTTCACTGTTGATTCATACCTTGTGCTGTACAGCTGCTGCAGAGCGATGAATTTCACAACATGTGTTCTGACAGGATGTGCAGGCATTGGGGAGGGTCCAGAAGAGGTTTATGAGAATGATCCACGAATGAAAGGGTTAATGTATAGGGATTGTTTGTGCTCGCCAGAAGTTAGACTGAGTGGGAGGATCTCATTGAAGCCCATCGAATATGGAAAGGCCTGGACAGAGTGGATGTGGAAAGGATGTTTCAGTATGGGGGGAGTCGAGGACCAGAGGGCACAGCCTCAGAATAGAACAGGGTTTCCCAACTTGGCGTCCACACACCCCTTGCTTAATGGCATTGGCCCATGGCACAAAAACAAGTTGGAAAACCTTCAAATAGAAGTGCGCCCCTTTGGAACAGAGATGAGGAGGAATTTCTTTAGCCAAATCTTGCTGAATCTGTGGAATTCATCGCCACAGAGGGTTGTGGAAGACAAGCCATTGGGTACATTTATAGCAGTAGTTGATTGGTTCTTGATTAGTCAGGGTGTCAAAGGTTACGGAGAGAAGGCAGGAGAGTGGGGTTGAGAGGGGAAATAGGACAGCCATGATCAAAGGGCAGAGTAGACTCGATGGGCCAAATGGTGTTGTGCAGCTCCCGTGTCGTATGGTCGTGTAATAGATCTGGTTCTGATTCCATCTGTTGTCTGATTCAGAGCCACTGGTGCCGTGAGGCAGTGTCTGTACTAACTGATGACTCGAGCCTGTGCTGTCCCTGATCCAGGAGTTTAAGGGACGTGGGGCATTCCTGGTCCTTTGGGCCACGACGTTGTGCCGACCTTTCAACCTTATCTAAGATCCCTCCTACATAGCCCGCCAATTTCCTTTCATCCTAAATCCTGAATAAGAGTCTCCTAAATACCTGTAATGTATCTGCCCCCACCACCACTCCTGGCAGGGTGTAGCATCCTCTCGCCACTCTCTGTGTAAAATAAAACCAACCAAGCAAACAACCGACCAACCTCTGGCATACACAGTGTACTTTCCCTCAGACACCTGAAGATTATCCTTCCCCACCTCCCCCCCCACCGCCCCGTATTAGCCATTTCTCCCCTGGAAAAAGAGTTTGCAAAGAGATGGTGTGGAGCAGATCTCAGTCAGGGACAGCTCCTGTTCCGTGGTTATTGGACTCCTGGACGGACCTCTCATCGAACAAAGGTGAACTCTCGATCTCCCAGCCCACCTCGTCGTGGCCCTTGCACTTTACCTGTCTGCCTGCGCTGCCCTTTCTCCACAACTGCAGCACTCTATTCTGTTCTGTTACTATGATGGCCTTGTCTGGAGTGAACTGTACGGATGGTGCACAAGCAAGGCTTTTCATTATATCTTAGTACGGGTGACACTAATAAACCAGTTCCAGTCTATGTCTAACTCTGGTTCCTCTGTCTCCACAGGAGCTTAAAGGAGGAAAAGCCTTCATTAAGGTAAGAGCCTGTTGGTGGTGGAGGAGAGTTTCTGCTTTTAAAAGAGATTGGCTTCATTTGCTCCATTTACATCGAAACATGCAGTGAACTACGTCGTTGGCGTCAAATCCAATCGGCAAGGTTTGTGCTGGCGGGTGGGGCAGCCTGCGAGGGTTGCCAACGTAGTATGCCACAACCCATTAACCCTAACCTGTCTGCCGTTGGAATGTGGGAGGAAACCCACACGCGGAGATCCTACAAACTCCGGAATTGACAGGATCTGGACCCCAGTCTCACATTTGCTGCTGTAAACCGCTACGTTAGTGGGCAGTCTGTTTGAGCCTTCTGGCTTGTTGGGAGCTAGGTGGACCGTGTCAGAGAGAGGGGCTGTGTTGGATATATCGGCACTGTCCTATGACTACTCTCAGGCTCACAGGCCCAGTGACTCCAAATGATGTCCACACCCCTGGTAGACCAGGGAAAAGATCACAACAGGAGCAGAGCCTGGGGTACTCTCGGGAGCCACTTCCGGATTGATTCGGATTCAGATCGGTTTCTTGTCACGTACACCCGGGTGCAATGGAATTCCTTGTTCACGTGAAGCTCACGGAGGAAACGTGGTAACAATAAGTGTAGCAAATAGCACAGAACTGCAGAATGGGGCAAAGGAGACACGGGAGACGGCCGATGCTGGGACCTGTGGCAACACGCAATCTGCTGGGGGAGCTCGGAGCGTCTGTGGGAAGGAAAGGAATTATTGGCCTTTCAGGCAGGGTTTCGACCTGAAGCCTCGGCAATTTCTTTCCTCCTGCAGGTGCTGCTCGATCCTCCGAGTTCCTCCCGCAGGATGCCAGAAGGGTGCCAGGGTTGGACTGCGGTCTGAACTAGTGCAGAATGAAAGGCTGGAGTTCTGGTGAAGAGTCTCGGTCCGAAAGGTCAACTCTTTATTCTGCTCCGTAAATGCTGCCCAAGTTGCTGCGTTCCTCCAGCGTTTTGTATGGTTTGCTTATGTTTGTTAGCACCTTCAGAACTCTCGTGTTCTGTGATCTCCCTTGTTAATCGTACTTCTTCAGCTTTTCCACTTATCACCTCCCAGCTTCCCCTTCACCCTCCTCCTCCCCACCTACCTCCCAGCTTCCCCTTCACCCTCCTCCTCCCCACCTACCTCCCAGCTTCCCCCTTCACCCTCCTGTACCCCCACCTATCACCTCCCAGCTTCCCCTTCACCCACCTCCTCCCCACCTACCTCCCAGCTTCCCCTTCACCCTCCTCCTCCCCACCTACCTCCCAGCTTCCCCTTCACCCTCCTGTACCCCCACCTACCTCCCAGCTTCCCCTTCACCCTCCTCCTCCCCACCTACCTCCCAGCTTCCCCCTTCACCCTCCTCCTCCCCACCTACCTCCCAGCTTCCCCTTCACCCTCCTCCTCCCCACCTACCTCCCAGCTTCCTCCTTCACCCTCCTGTACCCCCACCTATCACCTCCCAACTTCCCCCTTCACCCTCCTCCTCCCCACCTACCTCCCAGCTTCCCCCTTCACCCTCCTCCTCCCCACCTACCTCCCAGCTTTCCCTTCACCCTCCTCCTCCCCACCTACCTCCCAGCTTCCCCTTCACCCTCCTCCTCCCCACCTACCTCCCAGCTTCCCCCTTCACCCTCCTCCTCCCCACCTACCTCCCAACTTCCCCCTTCACCCTCCTCCTCCCCACCTACCTCCCAGCTTCCCCTTCACCCTCCTGCACCCCCACCTACCTCCCAGCTTCCCCCTTCACCCTCCTGTACCCCCACCTATCACCTCCCAACTTCCCCCTTCACCCTCCTCCTCCCCACCTACCTCCCAGCTTCCCCCTTCACCCTCCTGTACCCCCACCTATCACCTCCCAACTTCCCCCTTCACCCTCCTCCTCCCCACCTACCTCCCAGCTTCCTCCTTCACCCTCCTCCTCCCCACCTACCTCCCAGCTTCCCCTTCACCCTCCTCCACCCCACCTACCTCCCAACTTCCCCTTCACCCTCCTCCTCCCCACCTAACTCCCAGCTTCCCCCTTCACCCTCCTCCTCCCCACCTACCTCCCAGCTTCCTCCTTCACCCTCCTGTACCCCCACCTATCACCTCCCAGCTTCCCCTTCACCCTCCTGCACCCATACCTACCTCCCAGCTTCCCCCTTCACCCTCCTGTACCCCCACCTATCACCTCCCAACTTCCCCCTTCACCCTCCTCCTCCCCACCTACCTCCCAGCTTCCCCCTTCACCCTCCTGTACCCCCACCTATCACCTCCCAGCTTCCCCTTCACCCTCCTCCTCCCCACCTACCTCCCAGCTTCCTCCTTCACCCTCCTGTACCCCCACCTATCACCTCCCAGCTTCCCCCTTCACCCTCCTCCCCACCTACCTCCCAGCTTCCCCCTTCACCCTCCTCCTCCCCACCTACCTCCCAGCTTCCTCCTTCACCCTCCTGTACCCCCACCTATCACCTCCCAACTTCCCCCTTCACCCTCCTCCTCCCCACCTACCTCCCAGCTTCCCCCTTCACCCTCCTGTACCCCCACCTACCTCCCAGCTTCCCCCTTCACCCTCCTCCTCCCCACCTACCTCCCAGCTTCCCCCTTCACCCTCCTGTACCCCCACCTATCACCTCCCAGCTTCCCCCTTCACCCTCCTCCCCACCTACCTCCCAGCTTCCCCCTTCACCCTCCTCCTCCCCACCTACCTCCCAGCTTCCCCCTTCACCCTCCTGTACCCCCACCTACCTCCCAGCTTTCCCTTCACCCTCCTCCTCCCCACCTACCTCCCAGCTTCCTCCTTCACCCTCCTCCTCCCCACCTACCTCCCAGCTTCCCCCTTCACCCTCCTGTACCGCCACCTACCTCCCAGCTTCCCGCATCACCCTCCTCCTCCCCACCTACCTCCCAGTTTCCTCCTTCACCCTCCTCCTCCCCACCTATCTCCCAGCTTCCCCCTTCACCCTCCTGTACCCCCACCTACCTCCCAGCTTCCCGCATCACCCTCCTGTACCCCCACCTACCCCCCAGCTTCCCCCTTCACCCTCCTGTACCCCCACCTATCACCTCCCAGCTTCCCCTTCACCCTCCTCCTCCCCACCTACCTCCCAGCTTCCCCCTTCACCCTCCTGTACCCCCACCTATCACCTCCCAGCTTCCCCCTTCACCCTCCTCCTCCCCACCTACCTCCCAGCTTCCCCCTTCACCCTCCTCCTCACCACCTACCTCCCAGCTTCCCCTTCACCCTCCTGTACCCCCATCTACCTCCCAGCTTTCCCTTCACCCTCCTTCTCCCCACCTACCTCCCAACTTCCCCTTCACCCTCCTGTACCCCCACCTACCTCCCAGCTTCCCCTTCACCCTCCTCCTCCCCACCTACCTCCCAGCTTCCCCCTTCACCCTCCTCCTCCCCACCTACCTCCCAGCTTCCCCTTCACCCTCCTCCTCCCCACCTACCTCCCAGCTTCCCCCTTCACCCTCCTGTACCCCCACCTATCACCTCCCAGCTTCCCCCTTCACCCTCCTCCTCCCCACCTACCTCCCAGCTTCCCCTTCACCCTCCTGTACCCCCACCTATCACCTCCCAACTTCCCCCTTCACCCTCCTCCTCCCCACCTACCTCCCAGCTTCCCCTTCACCACCCTCCTCCCCACCTACCTCCCAGCTTCCCCTTCACCTCCTGTACCCCCACCTACCTCCCAGCTTCCCCTTCACCCTCCTGTACCCCCACCTACCTCCCAGCTTCCCCTTCACCCTCCTCCTCCCCACCTACCTCCCAACTTCCCCTTCACCCTCCTGTACCCCCACCTACCTCCCAGCTTCCCCCTTCACCCTCCTCCTCCCCACCTACCTCCCAGCTTCCCCCTTCACCCTCCTGTACCCCCACCTATCACCTCCCAACTTCCCCCTTCACCCTCCTCCTCCCCACCTACCTCCCAGCTTCCCCCTTCACCCTCCTGTACCCCCACCTATCACCTCCCAACTTCCCCTTTCACCCTCCTCCTCCCCACCTACCTCCCAGCTTCCCCCTTCACCCTCCTCCTCACCACCTACCTCCCAGCTTCCCCTTCACCCTCCTGTACCTCCACCTACCTCCCAGCTTCCCACTTCACCCTCCTCCTCCCCACCTACCTCCCAGCTTCCTCCTTCACCCTCCTCCTCCCCACCTACCTCCCAGCTTCCTCCTTCACCCTCCTCCTCCCCACCTAACTCCCAGCTTCCCCCTTCACCCTCCTGTACCCCCACCTACCTCCCAGCTTCCCCCTTCACCCTCCTGTACCCCCACCTATCACCTCCCAACTTCCCCCTTCACCCTCCTCCCCACCTACCTCCCAGCTTCCTCCTTTACCCTCCTCCTCCCCACCTAACTCCCAGCTTCCCCCTTCACCCTCCTCCTCCCCACCTACCTCCCAACTTCCCCTTCACCCTCCTCCCCACCTACCTCCCAGCTTCCCCCTTCACCCTCCTCCTCCCCACCTACCTCCCAGCTTCCCCCTTCACCCTCCTGTACCCCCACCTATACCTCCCAGCTTCCCCCTTCACCCTCCTCCTCCCCACCTACCTCCCAGCTTCCCCTTCACCCTCCTGTACCCCCACCTACCTCACCTCCCAGCTTCCCCTTCACCCTCCTCCTCCCCACCTACCTCCCAGCTTCCTCCTTCACCCTCCTGTACCCCCACCTATCACCTCCCAGCTTCCCCTTCACTCCCCACCTACCTCCCAGCTTCCCCTTCACCCTCCTCCTCCCCACCTACCTCCCAGCTTCCCCTTCACCCTCCTGTACCCCCACCTATCACCTCCCAGCTTCCCCTTCACCCTCCTCCTCCCCACCTACCTCCCAGCTTCCCCCTTCACCCTCCTGTACCCCCACCTATCACCTCCCAGCTTCCCCCTTCACCCTCCTCCTCCCCACCTACCTCCCAGCTTCCCCCTTCACCCTCCTGTACCCCCACCTACCTCCCAGCTTTCCCTTCACCCTCCTCCTCCCCACCTACCTCCCAGCTTCCTCCTTCACCCTCCTCCTCCCCACCTACCTCCCAGCTTCCCCTTCACCCTCCTGTACCCCCACCTACCTCCCAGCTTCCCGCATCACCCTCCTGTACCCCCACCTATCACCTCCCAACTTCCCCCTTCACCCTCCTCCCCACCTACCTCCCAGTTTCCCCTTCACCCTCCTCCTCCCCACCTACCTCCCAGCTTCCCCCTTCACCCTCCTCCTCCCCACCTACCTCCCAGCTTCCCCCTTCACCCTCCTGTACCCCCACCTACCTCCCAGCTTCCCCCTTCACCCTCCTGTACCCCCACCTATCACCTCCCAGCTTCCCCTTCACCCTCCTCCTCCCCACCTACCTCCCAGCTTCCTCCTTCACCCTCCTGTACCCCCACCTATCACCTCCCAGCTTCCCCCTTCACCCTCCTCCCCACCTACCTCCCAGCTTCCCACTTCACCCTCCTCCTCCCCACCTACCTCCCAGCTTCCTCCTTCACCCTCCTCCTCCCCACCTACCTCCCAGCTTCCCCCTTCACCCTCCTCCTCCCCACCTACCTCCCAGCTTCCTCCTTTGCCCTCCTCCTCCCCACCTACCTCCCAGCTTCCCCCTTCACCCTCCTCCTCCCCACCTACCTCCCAACTTCCCCCTTCACCCTCCTCCTCACCTACCTCCCAGCTTCCCCCTTCACCCTCCTCCTCCCCACCTACCTCCCAGCTTCCCCCTTCACCCTCCTGTACCCCCACCTACCTCCCAACTCCCTCCCTCCACACAGGTGATTGTGCCTGTCACAATAAACCGGATTTGGACTGAGCTCAGTTGCAACTTTTTTCGTGCTTTTTGCTGTATTTGTTGTTGTGTTTTTAAACGCTGTGTACACTGTTGATTCTGTGAGCTTCAAATGAGTAGGGAATTACATTGGTGTAGATGGAAATAAGGTCAAGTCCGTAAGGCAGAGGAGGAGAATCAGGCCACTTGAATCCTCTCAACGCTATTCCTTTGACAGCCTTACTAATCAAAAACCTGTCAACCTCCACCTTAAATACACCCAATGCCTTGCCTTCTACTGCCGTCCGTGGCAATGAACTCCACAATTCACTGACCCTCTGGTTAAAGAAATTCCTCCTCATCTCTGTTCTAAAGGGACATCCTTGACATGCCCCTCTGGTCCTAGACTTCCTCACTATTGGAAACATCCTCTCCACATCCACTTTATCCAGGCCTTCCAATATTCAATAGGTTTCAGTGAGATACCCTGCCATTCTGAAAAGCTCCAGTTGGTACAGGCCCTGAGCCATCAAATGCTCCTCATACATTAAACCTTTCATTTCCTGTATCATTCCTGTGAACCTCCTCGGGATCCCCTCCAACGCCAACATGTCCTTTCATAGATATGGGCCAAAACTTCCCACAGTATTCCAAACGCGTTCTGGCTAATGTTCTATAAAGCCTCTGGTGATGAATGAGTTAACCGAGAGCCCTGCAGCGCTCCCTTGCCCTTCCTGTGGTGTTGGATTCTGGAGCGCAGTTTCGAATCTGTAAATGGGGGAGAGTGCAGTCCACTGGACTCTGGGGATGGGACTGGGTGAGGAGGGAGGGCTCTCTTTGGTCAGGAAATGTCTTAATGCATGCATTACTAAATGACAATAAAAGAGGACTGCGTGTCTTCATAATCTAATCTCAGGGCCATGTGTCGGCCCAGGTTTTGGCTGGTCGTACCCCTATTCCTAATCTCCCTCTTGCTCCTCTCCTCCTCCCCACCTGTAGCTGGGCTTCGTAGACCTGAACCTGGCCGAGTTTGCCGGTGCCGGGTCCACTGCTCGCTGCTGCCTGCTGGAGGGCTACGACACCAAGAACACGCGGCAGGACAACTCCATCCTCAAGGTGAATGGGAGGGAGGGCTGCTGATCACCGGGATGGGGCACGTCTGGAAGAGGGAGCCCCTTTCCCAAAGGATGAGCGTGGTTGGGATTAATGTTGAGGGCTTGTGGAGGAGTAGAGAGATCAAGCAGGGGGATCTCGAGTGGATTGTACCTGTCAGTCAGGGCTGCCTTTATTCAGAGGCACAGAGATGCTAGAAATCTGAAGCAACACACACAAAGGTCCTGAGGAACTCAACAGGTCAGGCAGCATCTGCGGATTCAGATTTATCACGTGCGCATTGAAACATACAGTGAACTGTGTCATTTGTGCTGACAACAAACACACCGCAGGGATGTGCTGGGGGCAGCCTGCAAGTGTCACCACACATTCCAGCACCAGTGTAGCATGTTCACAGTGTTCAGCAGAACAACACGGGGGAAAGAACAAAACAAAATCAGACAACAGGAGAACAATCCCCCTTCCCATTATGCATGCACACACGTACACGCATGCATGTATACAAACACGCACTCACACACAGGTACCCACATGCATGCACGTATACAAGTACACGCACTCACACACGTATACACGCATGAATGCACGTATACACACACACACACACACACACACACACACACACACACACAATAAGCAGTTGATGTTCGTTGACAGTTAATCCTCTCCATAGATGCTGCCTGACCTGCTGAGTTCTTCCCGAATTTTGCGTGCATTGCTCCATTTATTTGGCCTCCACAGAATTCTCTGCGTATTAAGGGGAATTAAAAAAAAAAAATTCCTGTAAATTGGAATTTTCACCTTGAGTCAGTGACTGTCTGAACCTGACGTTCCCAGGGCACAGGGAGCAGGGGCCCTGGAGAGTGAGTCAAATCCAAAGTCGAAGTGGAGTTTATTGTACACATGTGTACAGGTGCAATGAAAAACTTACATTCAGCAGCATCACAGGCTCTCAGCACTGGAGACACAATAATCGCATGAAAAAACATTGTAAATTATAGAAGAACAAACACAAGTAGAACAGCAAAAAGACAGTGTATTGCAGTGCAAGGTGGTCGTGGTGTTGGTATACCGAGACGGTGATTAGGGTTGTGCAGGTCGGTTCAGGACATTTACAAAGACAGGTGTGAGAAAAGGGCCCGAAGGATCATTGGGGACCCGAGTCACCCCAACCACAATCTATTCCAGCTGCTACCATCCGGGAAACGGTACTGCAGCATAAAAGCCAGGAACAACAGGCTCCGGGACAGCTTCTTCCACCAGGCCATCAGACTGATTAACTCATGCTGATTGGAGTGTATTTCTATGTTACATTGACTGTTCTATTTATTATAAATTACAACGATTGCACATTTAGACAGAGACATAACGTAAAGACTTTTATTCCTCATGTATGTGAAGAAATAAAGTCAATTCAATTCAGTTCAGGAACCAAGTGTTTGAAGGGTAGTAACTGTTCTTGAGTTGGGTGGAGTGGGACCTGAGCATTCTGTACCTCCTGCCCGATGGTAACTGCAAGAAGATGGTGGAGGGTCTTTGATGTTGGGTGTTGCCTTCTTGAAGCAGCACCTCCTGTAGATGGTGGGGAGAGATGTACCTGTGATGTACTGGGCAGAGTCCGCTGCTCTCTGCAGCTTTTTGTGTTTGTACACATAAAAATTGCCGCAGCAGAGGAGATGTAACTAGACAGGATACCTTCAACAGCATACCTGTACAAGTTTGTAAGAACGTTTGATGTGTCCGGGAGACACAGGATGACATTTTAGTTTAAGTTTTGCACTATCATTATAAAGTTCCTTGTTTACAAATGAGTTATATATTGTATATCCCACCTTTGTCTCCTGTGAGATGCTACAATTGCCTCAGAAAGAGGAATTAAAAAAACAGATTTGGTAAAGATCAAAACTCTACATTGTCCCAACAAAAATCGTCGGTGTTAAGTGAGGTTACATTGATCGACCCTTGTCGCTGTAACCCTTTAGTTGCAACCTGTGATGCTTTGGAGCCAACATTGACATTATCCAAGCTCTAAGATGAGAAAGGAGGTGATTTACTGTCCTTTGGATGGGGTGGAGGAAGGGTGAGAGGCTGACACATGAGGAATACTTGAACAGCTATATTTGTGAAATTTCTGATGAAAGGTTCTTGTTTCTGCCCCCCCCCGTCATTTTTCCCTGTCTGTACCTTTGCCATTTTTTGTTGAACTGTCTGAATTTTACAATTGTGTTCCACTTGTCATTGATTCTTTCTGTCTCATCTTCTCTTGGCCTTGTTTCTTCACTCATTTTGTCTGCTCTTCTCTGCCTCTCCCAGGTCTCCATCAGTATGCAGTTATTGTTGGGGGATCCATGCTTTAAGACGTGAGTACCGACCTGTCACTGCGCTCTCCTTGTTTTGACAGTTGTCTGTTCTTCTCCACATTTTATCGTATTTGTTTTACCATCGCCGCAGACTTCAGCTCTTGGTTCTGTTGCATTTCTGTGAATGTGGAGGAGACGTTTCAGTCCATTGAGTCTGTCCCGAAACTTAGAACAATCCCATTTCCCCCCCCCAATGGGGTTTAAGAAAGCGGCTCACCCCCCACTCTCTCAAAGGATGGGGACAAAATCCTGGCCTGACAGCTTGCTAAAATAAATAAAACTGAGCCCACGTTTGCCACTTCCCACCTGCCCAGTTTCCCAGGGGAACTGATAGAGGCCATTTAGCCCACTGAACCTCTCCTGGCATTAAATAACTTCCTGTCCTGACTTTTACCACCACTCACGATGCCCGCGTGGAATTTGCACGTTCTCTGCGGATGCTCCGGCTTCCTCTCACGTCCCAACTGTGTACAGGCTGGTAAGTTACTTGATGTCTGTGATTTAACCCACACCGTAGGTTAACAGGAAAAAGAGAACCGATAGGGAGTTGGAGATGAAGAGGTTGCTGGACTCGGGAGCAACACACACATTGCTGGGGAAACTGGGTCACAAGCACGAGATGCTGCATATCCAGAGTAAAACACACAAAATGCCAGAGGAGTTCAGCAAATCAGGCAGCATCTATGGAGAGATTCAAGATTCAAAGATTCAAAGATTCAAAAAACTTTATTGTCATTCTAACCATACATCAGCTCTGCAGGGCAGAATGAGACAGCGTTTCTCAAGGGCAGTGCAATCATAACATAACAAACGCAACACGAAATAATAAACATAACAATAAATAGTAAAACGCAACAGCCACATGTCAGTTAAAATCAGTTATAAGTGTCCAGTGCAAGTTAAAAGTGTCCAAAGCAGAGTCAGGTGGAGCAATAAAGAGGCGACTTTTGGAGTCCAGACCCGTAATGTCTCTGCCCGAAACAATGACTCTTCATTCCTCTCCATAGGTGACTCCATTGCCCCCAGCCTGTGGCCTTGCGGTGTGGCGGCCAAAGTTCCTGCTCTGCTCGGCTGCGTCTGTCAATGGTGCGGTGGCCCAGATCAATGCAGGGTGACCGAGTGGGCAACAGCGCCACCCACTGTCAGTCCACGGAATGACACCCAGCTGCGAGGTCATTCACACCGAGTTTATTGTCAAATGTACATGTTCGCACAGATGCAAAGCATCAGATACACAGTATACACAAGAAAAAAGTAACATGTTAAGTGTAAATGATACAAGAAAGAGAACAATTGGAACAAAGTAAAAATCTTCGTTTATAAGTCCATAAGACATAGGAGCCATTCGGAGATTACAGTGCAAAGTGGTCATAGTGTTTCTGTATTGAGGTGGTGATTAGGCTTGTCAGGAGCTGAATAGTTGAAGCTTTTCTTGATCCCGGTGGTGTGGGACTCCAGGCCTCTGTACGATGGTATCTGCAGGAAGATGGCGTGGCCGAGGTCTGTACGATGGTATCTGCAGGAAGATGGCGTGGCCAGGATGGTGGGGATCTTTGATGGATGTTGTCGTCTTGAGGCATCGTCTCCCGCAGATACTATCAGTGGTGGGGGGGGGGGGGGATGTGCCAGAGGTGTACTGGGCTGGGTCCCCTGCTGTCTGCAGCTTCTTGCTTTCCTGTGCATCGTATATCAGGCAGCGATAAATCTAGTCAGGATACTTTCGACAGTACAGTTAGAGCGTTCAGTGCCAAACCTCCTAAGATGCTGGCATGCCTTCCTTGTGAGTGCATTTACGTGCTGGGCCCAGAGCAGGTCATCTGCTATATTCACACCCAGGAATTTAAACCTGCCGACTCTCTCTGCAGCCACTGCCCCAATGGAGACATTATCCCCATCCTGAAGTCGATGCTCAGTCCTTTTTCCTTACTGACATTGAGCGAGAGTTTGATGTCGTGGCATCACTGGACAAGGTGACCTGTCGCACTCCTGTACGCTGATTCATCACTGCCGTAGAATCGGAGTCACTGCCTTATATGCTGTGAAATGTGTTGTTTTGCAGCAGCAGTGCAGGGCACAGACAGAAACAATCAGAAATTACAAACTTCAAAAAGAAAGTGTGATGGGTTTGTGCACGTTCAGAAGTCTGACGGCAGAGGGGAAGAAGCTGTTGCTGGGTCACATCTGAGTCTTCAGGCTCCTGTAGCACCACCCTGATGGTAGTAATGAGAGCAGGGCACGTGGTGAGGGACCTCAGACATGAATGCTGCTGTCTTGAGGCACTATCTGTTGATGTCCTCAGTAACACGGAGGTTTGTGCCAGTGATGGGACTGGCTGGGGTTACAACCCTCTGCAGCCTTTTGTGATACTGTGGTTTGGAGCCTCCGGCACCGACTGTGATGCATTCGGTCACAATGCTCTCCGTGGTGCACCTGTACAAATTCTTAACTTTTTTATTGAGATGCCATGCAGAAAACGTCCTTCTGACTCAGCAATCTCCGAATTAACCCTAGCCTAACCAGAGGATCATTTACAACAACCGGTTAACCTACCAACCAGTTTATATAGGCATCCGTTAGTCTCATGAGACCATGGATTTGCGCCTTGAAGGGTTTCCAGGGTGCAAGCCTGGGCAAGGTTGTATGGAAGACCAGCAGTTGCCCATGCTGGAAGTCTCCCCTCTCCACAACACCGATGTTGTCCAAGGGAAGGGCATTAGAACCCATACTGGCAACACACATCAAAGTTGCTGGTGAACGCAGCAGGCCAGGCAGCATCTATAGGAAGAGGTGCAGTCGACGTTTCAGGCCGAGACCCTTCGTCAGGACTAACTGAAAGAAGAGTGAGTAAGAGACCCATACAGATTGGCACCGGTGTCATCGCAGAGCAATGTGTGGTTAAGTGCCTTGCTCAAGGACACACACGCTGCCTCAGCCAAGGCTTGAACTAGCGACCTTTAAGTCCCTAGACGAACGCCTTAACCACTTGCCACGTGCCAACACTACCAACCAGAACATCTTTGAAATATGGCAGGAAACTGGGGCACCCAGAGAAAACCCATGAGGTCACGGCGAGAACGTACAAACGCCTGCCAGGCAGTGGCAGGGATTGATATCGGGTTACTGGTACTGTAAAGCATTGTGCTGACCACTACGCTACCACGTCTCTGGTGACGTAGCAAATCTCTTCAAGTCCCGAATGAAGTGCAGCGCCTTCGTCCAACAGCAGTGGTGTCAGTGAACCTGTGATTCAAGTGATGCGCGACAGCTCCTTGAGTGCCAGCATTTTGTTTTCTTGCTCGTGGTAGACGTAGACTATTGTGGCCAGATTTGGGCCCCAGGTCTAAGAAAGGACGTGCTGGTATTGGAGAGGGTTCAGCGGAAGTGTATGAGAATGGTTCTGGTCATGAAAGGGTTAATATATGAGGAGTGTTTGGCTCTGGGCCTGTACTCGCTGGAGTTTAGAAGAATGGGGGCAGATCTCATAGAAAGCTATTTTATACTGAAAGGCCTAGATAGAACTGATGTGGAGACGATCTTTCCTCTTGTGGGAGAGTCCAGGACCAAAGGGCACAGAATACAAGGACAACCTTTTAGAATGGAGATGAGGAAGAAGTCTTTGGGTGTATTTAAAGCAGATAGAAACATAGAAAACCTACAGCAGAATACAGGCCCTTCGGCCCACAAAATTGTGCCGAACATGTCCCTACCTTAGAAATTACTAGGCTCACCCATAGCCCTCTATTTTTCTAAGCTCCATGTACCTATCCAAAAGTCCCTTAAAAGTCCTTATCGTATCTGCCTCCACCACAGTTGCCGGCAGCCCATTCCACGCACTCACCACTCTCTGCGTAAAATCAATACCTCTCATCAGTTTATATGCCTCTATCAGGTCACCTCTCATCCTCCGTTGCTCCAAGGAGAAACGGCTGACTTCACTCAACCTCTTTTCATAAATCATGCTCCCCAATCCAGGTAACATCCTTGTAAATCTCCTCTGCTCCCTTTCTATGGTTTCCACATCAACAAATGTTGACCATTTCTTAATTAATAAGGGTGTCAAAGGGCAAAAAAAAATTAGAAAACGATTGGTTGCTTCTGGATTTCCAGTGTCTGCAGAATCTCTTGTTTTCTGTGCACATCAGAACATACAGTGAAATGCGTTGTTTGGATCAAATCAAGACAGCGAGGATAGTACTGGGCCGCCCGCAAGTGCCCCACACTTCTGGCACCAACAGAACTTGCCCACAACTCACTAACCCGAACGCCTTGGGAATCTGGGAGGAAACCGGAGCACCCGGGAGCAAAGCTGTGAATGTACAAACTCCTTACAGACAGTGGTGGGAATCCAGCCCTGATCGGTAATCACTGGCACCGTAAAGTGATGAAAATTGGGTTGAGAAGGAAAATAAGTCAGCCATGATTGAATGGCAGAGCAGACTTGATGGGCTGAATGGCCTAAATGAGCTCCTGTGTCTTGTGGTCTTGTTATCTGCGCTGCTGATCAGTATGTGTTACTGTTGTCTCCAGACCACCGTCCAGTGCCAATCTGAGCACGGCCGTGGGGAGCGAGGGAGGCCTGGAAGCCGATTGCAAAGGCGATGCAGGGAAGGAGAGGGGGGCTCTCCGGAGACCCAGCACTCTGAGGCTGCCCAAGTGTCGCTCACTCATCATGGGGTCAGGTAAGGGAATCCGGCCATGAGTGAATTCAGCAACAGCCTGTCCCCTTGGGATGTGACCCACTGTCCCGCCCAGTCCCAGAAAATCAGGAGGGGTGGACATAAGGTGAATGATCAGTCGCCCTCAGGTAGGGGCATAGGTATGGAGTGAGAAGAGAAAGATTTAAGCGGAACCTGAGGGGCAACCTTAGGGATATCGGGCAAACACAAGCACATGGGACTAGCTCAGGTTGGCCTCTTGGTCAGGATGAACCAAAGGGCCCATGTTTTTGTTAAATAGCACTGTGAAACCCTCTGGGACCGGGTGCGTAGTGGGTCACACACTGTCCTCTTCCCCCTCTGGGACTGGGTGGGGTAGTGGGTCACACACTGTCCTCTTCCCCCTCTGGGACTGGGTGGGGTAGTGGGTCACACACTGTCCCCTCCCCCTCTGGGACCGGGGTGGGGTAGAGGGTCACACACTGTCCCCTCCCCCTCTGGGACCGGGGTGGGGTAGTGGGTCACACACTGTCCCCACCCCCTCTGGGACCGGGTGGGGCAGTGGGTCACACACTGTCCTCTCCCCCTCTGGGACCGGGGTGGGGTAATGGGTCACACACTGTCCCCTCCCCCTCTGGGACAGGGTGCGGTAGTGGGTCACACACTGTCCCCTCCCCCTCTGGGACAGGGTGGGGTAGTGGGTCACACACTGTCCCCTCCCCCTCTGGGACCGGGTGGGGTAGTGGGTCACACACAGTCCCCTCCCTCTGGGTCCGGGTGGGGTAGTGGGTCACACACTCTCCTCTTCCCATCTGGGACCGGGTGGGGTAGAGGGTCACACACTGTCCCCTCCCCCTCTGGGACCGGGTGGGGTAGAGGGTCACACACTGTCCCCTCCCCCTCTGGGACCGGGTGGGGTAGTGGGTCACACACTGTCCCCTCCCCCTCTGGGACGGGGTGGGGTAGTGGGTCACACACTGTCCCCTCCCCCTCTGGGACCAGGTGGGGTAGTGGGTCACACACTGTCCCTGGGGTAGTGGGTCACACACTGTCCTCTCCCCCTCTGGGACTGGGTGGGGTAGTGGGTCACACACTGTCCTCTCCCCCTCTGGGACCGGGTGGGGTAGAGGGTCACACACTGTCCCCTCCCCCTTTTGAACTGGGTGGATAGTGGGTCACACACTGTCCTCTCCCCCTCTGGGACGGGGTGGGGTAGTGGGTCACACACTGTCCTCTCTCCCCTCTGGGACGGGGTGGGGTAGTGGGTCACACACTGTCCCCTCCCCCTCTGGGACCGGGTGGGGTAGAGGGTCACACACTGTCCCCTCCCTCTGGGACCGGGTGGGGTAGAGGGTCACACACTGTCCCCTCCCTCTGGGTCTGGGTGGGGTAGTGGGTCACACACTGTCCCCTCCCCCTCTGGGACCGGGTGGGGTAGAGGGTCACACACTGTCCTCTCCCCCTCTGGGACCGGGTGGGGTAGAGGGTCACACACTGTCCTTTCCCCTTCTGGGTCTGGGTGGGGTAGTGGGTCACACACTGTCCTTTCCCCTTCTGGGTCTGGGTGGGGTAGTGGGTCACACACTGTCCTTTCCCCTTCTGGGTCTGGGTAGGGTAGTGGGTCACACACTGTCCCCTCCCCCTCTGGGACCGGGTGGGGTAGTGGGTCACACACTGTCCCCTCCCCCTCTGGGACCGGGTGGGGTAGAGGGTCACACACTGTCCTTTCCCCTTCTGGGTCTGGGTGGGGTAGTGGGTCACACACTGTCCTTTCCCCTTCTGGGTCTGGGTGGGGTAGTGGGTCACACACTGTCCCCTCCCCCTCTGGGACTGGGTGGGGTAGAGGGTCACACACTGTCCCCTCCCTCTGGGTCTGGGTGGGGTAGTGGGTCACACACTGTCCCCTCCCCCCGTCCCCTCCCCCTCTGGGACCGGGCGGTGTAGAGGATCACACACTGTCCTCTCCCCCTCCTGGGCCGGGTGGGGCAGTGGGGAGGGTCTCTGTTTCTGTCTCTGTCTTAAGCACTCAAATGTTTCACCTCCGCCGCTTGTGGAATTGGCTCAATATCTCCACGCTAACCACTGCGTATCCATCTACACTAATTCTGTTGACTGGCACTCGTTCTGTAACCTTCTACACCTGACTGAAGTCTTCATCTACATACTTAAAGTTGTAGGCTCATATAACACAGAAACAGGCCCTTTGGCCCAACATGTCCATACTGACCCCAGAGCCGAACAGCCCTTTCGTCTGTGTTTGCCCAACTCTGTCTAAACCCTCCAAACCATGTACTTATCCAAATATCCTTTAACTGTTGTCATTGTACCTTGCTCAACCACGTCCTCTGGCAATTGTAGCATGTATGAGTAGCCTGTGCGTGAAATTTCCCCTCAACTCCGTTTTTCAATCTTTCAATTTAAACCCCTGCCCTCTTTTTTTTGTTCCCCTTCCCTGGGCAAGGGGCTGTGTGCATTGACCCTTAATGCTGTGAGGGTCTCTGCCTCCTGCCCCCTCAGGCAGTGTGATCCAGATTCCCACCCTGTTCTAGTGGGGGGGAAAGTCCCCCCTTCAGATCCACTGTGAATGTCTCCCTCCTCTGTCCCCAGACACTGCCACCTCGTGGAGACACCTGTGCCTTTCACCCTTTTGTGTGGTGGGGTAGCACCCTCTCTCTTGCCTTATAACACAAGAGGACAAGAAGTCAGAACAATCCCATTAGTCCTATCCCCCGACTTGTATCCCTGTTTTCCTGTTAACCATCTCCCTCGTGTGACCCTCAAGCTGATCCTCCTGCCGCCCACTGACCTCACTACCCCAAGGGACAGTTTCCAGTGGCCAGCAGTCCACTCGGTCTTGATCTGGGATGTGGGAGTGGGGTGGGGGGGGGGGTGTGTTTAAAACAAAAAAGTGCCAGAGGTGGGGATCGAACCCCGGAACTGTGGGACGGCTACAGCACCACCCACTGCGGAGCTCTCCCCCTCCCCTTGTGACCCCTTCCAGCCTCTTGCTGCTTATTCCCTGGCACTGCCCACAGCCCCTCCCGCTCTCATTGTATCCTCTATTTCCTGCTCCCCCTCCCCGGGCATCGGTGAAGATCTGGACAGTGCAGGTACACCTCCAGAAGAGAGCGGCTACAGCCGGCGGACCAGGAGCTCCACCTCCAGCTTCGGCAGCCTCCATTCCAAAGTCTCCGGTGAGTGGATCCCGGGAATCAGAGAAAACTTACAACGATGCTGCTGGGACTTGAGGACCTGAGGTCTGTAAATGCAGTGGTCCCCAACCACTGGTAGCGGGCCGCAAAGCGTATGCTACCAGGCTGTGAGGAAACGATATGAGTCAGCTGCACCTTTCCTCATTCCCTGTCACGCACTGTTGAACTTGCAAAAACCTACCAAATCATACCAAATAACACATAAAACCTAAAATAACACTAACATATAGTAAAAGCAGGAATGATGTGATAAATACTCAGCCTATATAAAGTAGGAATAATGTATGTACAGTGTAGTTTCACTTAACAGAATCGAGAACATTAAGTCAAAACCGATTTGTAGAGGAAAAAAAATAATTGGCACGTACACGCATGCGCACGTCACGTATGCGCACAGGTGCCCACGCAAGGCTTCATGGTTATGATAGTCTTTATCGGGGAAAACACAAGTGTCCCGTATTTGACAGCTACTCTTGTCCCTTATTTGGGAGTGAGATAGTTGGCAATCCTACTTGAACTCCTCCCCCCCCAACTCCCCCGTTGGCCGGTCGGCAAGAATATTGTCAATATTAAACCGGTCCGCAGTGCAAAAAAGGTTGGGGACCCCTGTTCCAGGGAAATGTTGAATGTTGAAACTTTACTCCCTGGAGCTTAGGGCAGTGAGGGGAGGTTTGGTGGAGGTATACAAAACTGAGGGGTATAGATTCATGGAGGTTTTTTCCATGGAGAACTAGAGGCTATAGGTTAAGGGTGAAAAGTGAAATATTTAAGGGGACATGAGGGGGGCTTCACGTGGAGGGTGGTGGGAGTGTGGAACGGGCTGCCAGCGGAAGTAGTGGACGCGGTTTCGAGGAACATTTGTGCAAAGTTTGGATAAGTACATGGATGGGAGAGGCATGGAGGACTATGGTCCAGGTGCGGATAGGCAGAGTAACAGTCCGGGGTGGATTAGATGGGCTGAAGGGCCTGTTTCTGAGCTGCCTGTGGGACGGAACGGATGGGAATAAGTCTCTGGCTGGAGTGCAGAAGCAGATGTTGACCCAGCCTTTGGGATTCTGGGTGGGATTGGCAGAGGAGGTGCTGGGTGAGGTGGTGGGTCAGTGGTGGTGACCAGGACTGAGGACCTTTATTAGGGAATGTGCATGGATGCATCCACACAGGAATTCATGGGGAACATAGAACAGCACAGGCCCTTCAGCCCACAATGCTCGTGCTGTACACGATGCCAAATTAAGCTATAATAGACACAGGAGATTCTGCAGAGCCTAGAAATCCAGCGTAACACATGTAAAATACCAGAGGAGCTCAGCAGGTCAGGCAGCATCTACAGAGAGAAACAAACAGTGGACGTTTTGAGGCCCGAGTCTTCATCAGGCCTGGAAAGGAAGGGAGTAAACACCAGAGAAGATGATAACAGGGAGAGGAGGAGGGGTACAATCTGGAAGGTGATAGGTGAGGGAGAAGAAGGTGGGTGGGTAGGGGATGAAGTGAGACGTGTGGCAGTGGTGGCGAGCACATGATTGAGGAGTTGGAGAGCAGCTGAGATTTTTAAAAATATAAATAATTAAAATTTGGGAATCTCTAAATATTATGTAAATCTAGGAAAGTTCATAAAATTCTGTATTTGTACAGAATTCTAATTCAGTTTAAAATCTTAAAATCACTTAAAATGTAAAATGATTAATCTGTTTATCCTATTGTCAATGATTCTGTTCAAGTGTGTCATTCAGTGGTACATACTGTATGTACACCACCAAATGAAACAATGTTCCTCAGGACCAAGAAACAATACGCAGTACATATAGCAGTAATAATAGAACATATAATAATAAAATATATCCTGTGCAAATCTGTTAGAATTTAACAAATCTATGCTGGTTAATGTAGCCTTGTGGAGCTTTGCATACTCGGCTGACGTTCTGTTCCGCCTGCTCATTCGCCTCAGGTTATAGTTCCGAGCACTCACGTTGCCTGTCAGAGCCAACCCGAAGGAGGAAGTTCTCGTCCAGTAGCAGTGGCCTGTCGTCAGGGCCCAGCAGTGCAGCCGAAATGGAGGCCACCGCCAGGGAGGTGGTCTTCGAGAAGCCGCCTCGCCCTGTTCGACCCCCTGATCGGTTTTCGAGGTAAGAGGACTGCTGGTAGAGCTAGCAGTGGAGAAAGTACTTAAAATTACAGCGAGATTGTTTTAAGTTCAAACTTACAGTCACACAGAGTACCTAAGCTTACGACAGTAAGTACAGTCACAAAATATAACGCAGTGGTCGGCTAGTTGGACCATTGGTTAATCGGGGCAGACGCTTATTTCAGACAACTTCAGTGAACAAAATAATTACGAAAGCAGCCAGGATTTTCCTTGTTTATTTAGGGCTCTGTGCTGCCTAATTTGGACAGGAGACCGTTGCCGGACAGTTTCAAACTCGCATTAGTCGTGTGCACTTGTGTGTCCTTTAGGCACTACATCATGCTTCAGTGAACGGTTTTTAAATAGAGTTACTTCTGTGTGTTTGTGTTCAAAAAGCAGTGTTTTTTTTTTGTCACTGATAGTTAGCGAGAAGTGAGCAGTAAGACAATTCAGAACTGTTCTGCTCACTGTGGTTTCAAACGTTCAGGCTTGGAGATGCCAGAAGCAACCTGGAGTTACATTAAAACTAATTCACTATTTCAGTAAGCTAGGAACTACGAAGAATTAAGGTATTGACGATCATCTTGAATGTTACCTTTAGTCCCCACGGGGACACTCGCCTCTCACCTGTGAATCCAAGTAGCCGTTTGTGTGTGACAGTAGCCACACCCTTCAACAGGTGAGGGGCGGCGGTCTCCCAGCCTGGCGAGATGGGGGCGTGCCTGTCCTCGCATGTAAAGTCAGCTCCAGTGGTCTGGGCGGATGAGACTTACAGTATCCAACAGCCAGGAAGGTGATTCTGCGACACGACATGGAGAGCAAAGGGCTTGGTGAGGCACAGGTCATTCATTGCAACCCCAGTCATGATATCTACTCATATCACTGGACCCGGATTTGTGGTGCAGAGAGAGTGGGACTGCCCCAGTGAAATGCTTTTCCCCTTTTTACAAACTCTCCCACACAGGTTTCCTGTAGATTTGTCAGACAACCATCAGGGGCATTGGGAGTGTTCTAAGTTGTTATATATTTTATTTAAGAACATAATTTGTTACTCCGTTAAATGGTAGTTTGTCTTTTGTATATCCTTTTAAACTATTTCCATGAAACTTCAGCTAATTGGGACAGCAGCTTGACTGGGCCAAGATATACTGGTCCTGATGTGTCCCAGTTGACTGGAGTCCAGTGCATCAGCACAAGTCCCTGGTGTATGGCCTGAAGTACATGGGATGTGCTGGAGCCGCGTTTCTGCGAGGCTCCTCTCGCAGCGGGTCAGCCGCAGACAACCCAGCTTGTCTTCCATGGAGAAGCAGCTGCACCGGCTGATGTTGGAGTTGATGGCTTTGGGGCCAATGTGCTAACAGAGTTGGAGGGGCAGGAAGTGTTGAGGAAGCAAGGAGATTGCAGAAGAACTTGGACACGTTAGGAGAATGGGCAAAGAAGTGGCAGATGGAATATCGTATAGGGACTTGCAGTGTACGGTCATGCACTTTGGTAGAAGGAATAAAGGTGTAGACTATTTTCTAAATGGGGAGAAAATTTAAAAAATCAGAGGGGCATAGGGACTTGGGAGTCCTTGTGAAGGGTTCAGGATTCACCTAAAGGTTAACTTGCAGGTTGAATTTGAGGTAAGGAAGGCAAATGTAATGTTAGTGTTTATATCAAGAAGACTAAAATGTAAAAGCCAGGATGTAATGCTGAGCCTATATAAGTCGTTGGTTAGACTGCACTTGGAGTATTATGAGCCGTTTTGGGCCCCTTATCTAAGAAAGGATGTGCTCGCTTTGGAGAGGGTCCAGAGGAGGTTCATGAGAATGATTTTGGGAATGAAAGTGTTAATATGAGGAATGTTTGATAGTTCTGGGCCTATGCTTCCTAGACCAGTGGTCCCCAACCTCCGGGCCGCAGACCGATACAGTGCCGCGAAGAATGCAGCAGTGGCCGGAATGCACCCAGCACATCCTTAAGAAAAAAGCCGAAATAAGCAAGCTGATTGATTAGGTGCCACCTGGCACGTAAATGTTGGTCTAGATCAGAGGTGACGCAATCAGCAATCACCTCTGATCTGGGCCGACATTTACGTGCCAGGTGGCACCTAATTAATTAGCTTGTTTATTTCGGTTTTTTTCTTAAAGATGTGCTGGGTGCGTCCCGGCTACCGCTGCAGCCCTGCATGCTTCGCGGCAGTGTTTCGGTCTGCGGCCCGGAGGTTGGGGTCCACTGCACTAGAGTTTAATAGAACGAGGGGAAATTTGATTGAAACCTATGAAATATTGATAGGCGTAGATAGAGTGGAGATGGAGAAGATGTTTTCAGTAGTGGAGAAATTTAGGACTAGAGGACGTAGTCTCAGAATAGAAGGATGTCCCTTTAGAATAGAGACGAGGAGGAATTTCTTTATCCCACGGGTAGTGAATCTGTGGCTGAGGAGGCCAAGTAGTTGGGTGTATTTAAAGCACAGTTTGATAGGTTTTTGATTAGTCAGGATGCGGGCAGTAGTACAGTGCTGGTGGGTCACTCCGTTACAACAGAAATAAATTTTAAAAAATGCAAAAGAGGAATAGTGAGGTGGTGTTCATGGTCCATTCAGAAATCTGATGACAGAGGGGAAGAAGCTATTCCTAAACATTTGAGTGTGGGTCTTTGGGCTCCTGTACCTCCTCCCCGGTGGTGGTAATGAGAAGATGACGTGTTCTGGATAGTGAGTATCCCTTGTGATGGATGCCGCTGTCTTTAAAATGTCCTCTATGTTGGGGAAGTTTGTGGCTGTGACGCAGCTGACAGAGGCTCCAATCCTTTTCATGATTGTGTGTATTGGAGTCTCCTAACCAGACGGTGATATAACCAGTCAGAATGCTCCCCACAGTACACCTGCTAGAGTCCTCGGTGACATACCAAATCTCCTCAATCTCCTAATGAACTATAGCTGCTGTCTTGCCTTCTTTGTGATTGCATCAATATGTTGGGCCCAGGATAGCTCTCAGAGATGTTGATGCCGAGGGGCATGAAACTGCTCACACTTTCCACTGCTGGATCTGCAAAGAGGACTGTGGGTGTTCTCTTGACTTAACTTTCCTCAATCAATTCCCTGGTCTTGCTGATGTTGACTGCAAGGTTGTTTTCATTGCATCACCACTCAACCAGCTGATCTATTTTGCTCCTGTACGTCTCCTTGTTGCCATCTGAAAAGTAGTAACTTGAGGGAAGTGCCTGCACGATTCTCCTTGACGTTGTCCGGGTTGTTTGCTTCGTTAATTTGCGTCTCCCTGCCCCACAGGCGGAAGAACCAGGCCCTCGAGAGTTACCCATCGTGGATCAGTGACACCAGGGTCAATGCGGACGACATCGTGGAGAAAATCGTGCAAACCCA